>NC_053491.1:377362186-377962186 GCF_905171775.1 Rana temporaria | reverse complement strand
TGTCTGAGAACGCTGGGCAAATTGAAAAAAAAAAAGCTTAACTAGGTTTATTGAAATCTGCAAACTCATCAGTGGATGTATAAAGAGAGAGAGAAGTCTAGACTGAACAGGGCGATTATGGCTGATAGACAACGATGTGCTGGTCTTTGGCACCAATTCTATAGTGATCGCAAAACGAGGGGGTAGCAGCTGCTCCCAGCGAATCTGAGGAACGCAGAGCTCTTCGCTGCAGTGGTTCGGAGAACCAAATCTGGTCTGACAGCTCTGTATGCCTGGATTTTTCTGCAAAGGCCACCAGGTTTACTAAAAAGGGGGATTCTGCCAAAACTGTCAGTTCAAACAATAAAAAGAAGAGAGAGAGAAAAAAAAAGAAGAAAAAAAAGAAGAGAAGGTGACGACTACCCATCATCCCAAATGCTAAACAGAGAAAGAGAAATTACTTTGCAAGTGTTTTTTTTTTATTATTATTATTCATTTTTTTTATAAAATTAGTTTGAAAATTAGATACGAAGCAAAAAAAAATCCATGCTGTCTTATACAAAAGGGGTTTTTATACTGTTGACCAATAAACAAAAGTTTCATATTATCTGGACTAATGGTATTAACAATGGGTAGTGTTGATTTCCTGTCTGGTAGTACCGTTCATCGTATTGGTGTCTTTTTTAGCCTAAAGCTGGGAACACACTGTTTTTTTTTCTTTTTCAACCAGCCAGTTGAATGATAGAAAAAATCTCACAGATTCCTGTATCCACACTAGCGATGTGATCTTCCCCACCATGTTATCCTATTCTGACAGCAGTGACTCCCCACTATAAAGCCCTGTACACACGATCGGATATCTGATGGAATCTAATCCGATGGATTTTTTCATCGGATATCCGATGAAGCTGACTTTCATCAGTCTTGCCTACACACCATCAGTCAAAATTCCGACCGTGTCCAACGCAATGACGTAAAACACTACGACGTGCTGATAAAAAGGAAGTTCAATGCTTCCGAGCATGCGTCGACTTGATTCTGAGCATGCATGGATTTTTGACGGATGGACTTCCACACAGACAATCATTTTTTTCTATCGCTTTTTTCCGATGAAAACGGTTCATCGGTCCGTTTTCATCAGACAAACCGATCATGTGTACAGGGCTTAAGAAAACATTGATCAGCACTTTCATTGACACCGCCTATGGGGCATTAGTCCTCCCACTGTCACCAAAGATATGGTATTGTTTACTCCCTCTGGACACCTGGACATGTTGGACTCCCAAAAGGCCACAGTCCAGCCGCCCTAAAGTCTGAAGGATAGTAAACTGGCCCTTTCTTTAGAAAGTTTGGAGACCCCTGATCTAGTTCAACCATAAAAATAAATAAATAAATCAACAATATCAAACAATCCCATATACCCACAGTTGATCCAGAGAAAGGCAAAAAACCCCAGGAAAGCATGATCCAATTTGCTACAGCAGGGGAAAAAATCCTTTCTGACCCCCAAGAGGTAATTGGATTTTCCCTGGATCATTTTACCTATAAATGTTAGTACCAGTTATATTGTGTGCATTTAGGAAATAATCCAAACCTTTATTAAAGCAATCTACTGAGCTGCCCAGAACCACCTCTGGAGGGAGTCTATTCCACATTTTCCCAGCTCTTACTGTAAAGAAACCTTTCCGTATTTGGAGATGAAATCTCTTTTCCTCAAGGCATAAAAAGTGCCCCCTTGACCCTCTGTGTTGACTGTAAAGTGAAAAACTCACTAAAACAGAGAAAGAAAAAAATTATCAAAATTAGGTTGGTTCGACTTCCATTTCCAGCGCAGCATGGAGAGGAGCTAGGCGATCACAGCTCCTGCCGCGCTCCCTCAATCCTGTTTACAGACCAGCCAGCTCCTGAAGTATTCTCTCCAACTTCCTCCCTCCTGTCAGGATCGCTTCATAGAACGATCCGTGGCTCGAGCACCCCCGCTCCCCCCCGGACATAGGGGACACAGCTCACAATGCAGCCAATATGGCTCCCACTCCCTCTGCTGTGCTGAATACTGCAGGAGCACCTACGATCAAACAGGCTCCATCTATGCCTGCACAGATGGACCTTGTCTCTCCTGCTAGTATTGCCCAGTCTGTGGTGGCACTTCTGACCCCTATGGTCACCAAACCAGTGGACCAATTGGTAAAGAGCTAGCTACAGCTCCAAGCCCTGAGAATTGATCAAACAGAGGGGTGAATCTCCTCCATAGAGGATGATGCTACTGCCATGTCTGCTGCTGTAGCCAGGCTCTCCACTGTCCAGAAGGAACTACAGGAAAAAGTGGACGATTTCGAAAATTGCTCAAGACGCAACAACCTGCACATCATTGGATTTAATGAATCGTATTCCTTGCTTAGTGGAACGTGCCCACCGCATCGGCCAGCCATCAAAGTCGCGTTCCCGACCAGTGATTGTTAGATATCTCAACTACGCGCACAAACGCAATATACTTAAAACATTTTGCTGAGTGCGCAATTTATCCGTTGAAGACCATCCAGACTATTCCATTGAAGTTAAGCGCCAGTGCAAGGCCTTCTGTGCCACCTGCTCCTCACTCTGCAAGCATCATGTTACATTTACCCTAGCATACCCAGCAATTCTGCATATCCAACCTGACACGGGTGAGTGTCTTTCTTTCACTTCTCCATCTGAAGTGGAGCACTACCTTAACAATGCACAACCCTCAGCTATGGAACAGGAAGATCCTTCTCCCTCCCACGAGCCTTCCTCACCCAAGAGATTCGCTTCATCTTCCAGAAGTCAGCAAAATCCTCAGAAACCTCCCTACAAGAGGGTGTGCTTTGGACTTCCAGATTTCCATAAATCTGCGCACCGCTGACTGCCTGCTCCCTCCATCATTGGTGGTTGCTAGACTTTGTTCTACTTTGTAGCCCACCATTTCTATTATCCTCTACTCTGGGCATCAAGTGCCCCTTGCCTCCCCTGACACATGAGGCCCCCTTCCATTGAGAGACCATGGCTTTTAATTTCCTCTCTATCCCTCCCAGAGGGCCCTATTGACTGCTGTCTGCTGCCTGAGACATTACACTGGACTCTCAGACCTGTTGTCCCTGCTTCAACTTTGGTTCACCTTCTTCCTTTTTTTTTCCTCCCCCCCTCCCATTTCCCCCCCATCCCTACTTTTGTTCCTTCCTTATCTTCACCCCCCCCCCCACCTCCTTGGAGCTGCAGTGTATCTGCATGGTCAGGGAGAGCACTCTCTGGCAGGGGTGTTTTGGGAGAGTTATCCATGGGGAAAAAAGTGAAGTCCCCAACATGTTCCCAGAGACTTCCCCTCCCCTTTATTGTTATTTTACATATCTGGTTAACTGTTCTGTTTTTTCAAGTTGTTTTTAGTACTTCACAAAATTCTTACTGATACCGGATCTGATGGGGCAACAGGTCTGCAGCAGTACTACCCCTGTTTGGGCTACCTCACGTCTATCTACTACAACAGTCATGGCTCCTTCTGGTGCCATGACTGTACTTGTGATATACATTTTTGTGCTTGGTCAGTGACCTAAAGATGCACTATATTGTCAAAAGTGTCCATACAAAGGGTTCAATATTGAGTTGGCCCACCTTTTGCAGCTATAACAGCTTAGACTCTTCTGGGAAGGCTGTCCACAAGGTTTAGGAGTGTGTCTATTACAATGTTTGACCATTCTTCCAGAAGTGCATTTGTGAGGTCAGGCACTGATGTGGACGAGAAGGTCTGGTTTACAGTCTCCGCTCTAATTCATCCCAAATATGTTCTATCGGGTTGAGGCAGGCCAGTCAAGTTCCTCCACCCCAAACTCACTTATCTATGCATTTATGGACCTTGCTTTGTGCACTGGTGCACAGTCATGTTGGAACAGAATTGGTCCACCCTTAAACTGTTCCCACAAAGTTGGGTCCATGAAATTGTTTAAAATGTCGTGGTATGTTGACACCTCAAGAGTTCCCCTCACTGGAACTAAGGGGCCAAGTCCAACCCCTCACCATAACCCTCCCTCCACCAAATGATTTGGAGGGATGGGCCAATACTTTTGGCAATATAGTGTGGGTGAGCTAGTTTGGGGTGGAGGAACTTGACTGGCTTGCACAGAGTCCCGACCTCAACCTGATAGAATACAATAATGAACATCAAAAGAGACCTAAATAACTGCCAACATCCCTAGAGTCAATACAAAGAGGAAGAACCCCCCAAGGTTGGGACTTTAAAAGGCAGTAAGAAATAATATATAAATAAGTTTATTAGCAAATTATACAAAAAATTTAAATTGTACAATATTAAAAGCATGGATGATGTAAAAATACATGGGTGCCAACCTGATAGAACACCTTTGGGATGAATTAAAGTGGAGACTGCGAGTCAGGACTTCTGGTCCAACATCAGTGCCTGACCTCACAAATGCGCTTCTGGAAGAATGGTCAAAAATTCCCATAGACACTCCTAAACCTTGTAGACAGCCTTCCCAGAAGAGTTGAAGCTGTTATAGCTGCAAAGGGTGGGCCAACACAATATTGATCCCTCAGGACTAAGACTGGGATGCCATTAAACTTCATGTGCGTGCAAAGGCAGGCGTCCCAATATAGTGTATCTGAATGGGTTCTAAATAATTTTTGAACTGGTAAAACACATTAAAATTGGGACTGAAGTATGAATGTGCTCAAAGCCTGGCCCTCACACTCTCCATACTATAGGTCACTGACCCAAAACAGGGCTTTATATCACAAGTTATGACTTTCCTAATTGCCTTATTCTAGATTGGTGTCTCTGGCATTATGGCAAGCAAAATGGCCAGTCGATTAGCATTTGTAAGGGAGGATCAGTAATGGCAGTCTTTTTTCTCTCATAACAAGTTTGCATTAATAAGTAAACGTGGAGCTGTGCCCTGTTCTACACTCACAAAACTATCTCTCAATCAAACTAGCTGCTGTCTCTACATTTTTCCCGAAATTCCCCTATTGTGGTAAGTAAGCAGGATGTGCTGTGTAGGCAAATGTCTATGCTACAAAAGCAAGAGCTGCTGGCCACAACCTGCTAATTCACTTTCTGAAATCCATCACCAGGATACACAAAGGATGCTGATGCAATGAAATGAAACAGATCAAATAAACCAATTTCATCCACTAAACACCATCTAAGTAACCTGTAATCCTGGTGTTCAACCGTTAAATAAATGCCCTGCTCCAGTATAAGTATTTTTTTTTTTTTTTTCGAAAGCTTTGCCATTATTCTTCCCTTACCTCTGCATTACAGGGTAAATCCACTTTTGTGGGAAAATAAAATAAAAAGAATAAAAAAGAATATACCGGTAGCATATACCTGTGGTCAGCATGTGTGGCCCTCCAGCTGTTGTGGAACTACAAGTCCCATAAATAATGCCTCTGCATCTGGAAGTCATACTTGTACCTGTCAGTCTTGCTACACTCATATTTTACTGAATGAATGTTATTAACCACTTGCTAACTGGGCACATATACCCCCTTCCTGACCAGAGGACTTTTTGCGATTCGGCACTGCGTCGCTTTAACTGACAATTGCGCGGTCGTGCGACGTGGCTCCCAAACTAAATTGACGTCCTTTTTTTCCCACAAATAGAGCTTTCTTTTGGTGGTATTTGATCACCTCTGCGGTTTTCATTTTTTCCGCTATAAACAAAAATAGAGCGACAATTTTGAAAAAAGAAATAATATTTTTTACTTGTTGCTATAATAAATAGCTCAATTTTTTTTTTCTCAGTCTAGGCCGATACGTATTCTACATATTTTTGGTAAAAAAAAAATATCGCAATAAGCGACTGGTTTGCGCAAAAGTTATAGCGCCTACAAAATAGGGGACAGAATTATTATTATTTTTTTTTTTACTAGTAATGGCGGCGATCTGCGATTTCTATCGGTACTGCGACATTATGGTGGACACATCGGACACTTTTGACACATTTTTGGCACCATTCACATTTATACTGCGATCAGTGCTATAAATATGCACTAATTACTGTAAAAATGTGACTGGCATTGAAGGGGTTAACACTAGGGGGTGAGGGAGGGGTGAAATGTGTACCCTGCCTAGTTTACTAACTGTGGGGGAAGGGGACTGACTGGGGGAGGTGACCGATCTGTGTCCCTATGTACAAGAGACACAGATCGGTCTCCTCTCTCCCTGACAGGACGTGGATCTCTGTGTTTACACACACAGATCCACGTCCTTGTCTCTGTAACCGCCGATCGCGGGAGCCTGGCGGACATCACGGCCGCCAGTCACGTGCATCGGCATCCCAGTGATGCGGCGGGCACGCGCGCGTGCCCCCCAGTGGCCAGGAGGAGCGGAGGCCGTAAAAAGGCGGCGACTTAGAGAAGTAGAACCACCCTGCGGCCGTATAAAGTTGTACGGCCGTCGGGAAGTGGTTAAAAATTACCTTTCCTTTTCAATCTGCAGCACTGTAATTTTCTGCAAAATGCAATGCAAATATGGCAACCTGGAAGTGTTTTGTACACAGATGGTGTACAGAATGTCCCCCAGAAATGTAATTTCCTGCTTGTGTGATTGGCTCACTGATTTTTCCGGAAGTCTGAGCTAAGCTACAAGTCAGATTTTGGGCATCCTCTGCAACAAAAATTTCCATTTTGGTGATCTACACTCAAAGGCAAATTATGTCTAAAGGGGTTGGGACTCTGCCACTTTCCTCATTATGTTAGGCTCACACCTTTGCGTTTTTTCAGCCTGCGTTTGTGCAGGCATGGCAGCCCATTATTGGAATGGGCTGCTTAAAGCGGAGGTTCACCCATAAAAACGACTTCCCCCTATTACACTGCCCCCCCCCGCATTACAATACGAATATGCCATTCATTTTTTTTTGGCTGCTGTACATACCTGGGTACAGCTATTCACCCGTGTCCTCCGGGTTGCGAGTCCCGCGGGAGTGGGCGTTCCTACCATGGCGATGATTGACGTTTTGACTAAAAAACGAGCTCCCCCCGTCGCATAAGAAGCGTCACGATTGGCGGAAGGAGCCGAACGGCGAGTCGGCGCTATGCTGCGCCTGCGCATCGCAGTTCGGCTCCTTTCGCCAGTCGTGACGCGGCTTACGCGATGGGGGGGAGCTCATTTTTTAGTCAAAACGTCAATCACCGCCATGGTAGAAACGCCCACTCCCGCGGGACTCGCAACCCGGAGGACACGGGTGAATAGCTGTACCCAGGTATGTACAGCAGCCAAAAAAAAATTAATGGCATATTCGTATTGTAATGCGGGGGGGCAGTGTAATAGGGGGAAGTCGTTTTTATGGGTGAACCACCGCTTTAACTTGCGTTTCCCGCAGAAAAAGGTGCATGCACCTTTTTCAAAATGTGGACCGCCGGGTTATCCCATGGTAATTTTGAGCCTGAGATATACTGTGGTCCTAGCACCCGCAAACGTGCTGCATTTTTACATGCTTGGGGGTGCCATTTAGAAAGAATGGCAGTCCTGCAAGTTTTCTCTGCAAATTTTCACTAGGAATTGCTTCGATTCCCTCACCCCCAGTCACGCATAGGTGTGAACCTAGCATTAGAACCCTGCAAGATAATTATAAAAGTAACTCCCATTCACATTCACTTTGCCCGTGGACACAGACAAACAAATAGCTGTTTCTTAAGAATAACAAAGGGTAGGAATCTGCGACAAAGTTTTCCGTATCGCAAAAAATGGCCTGGTCATGGTGTGTGTGTGTTTAGACATGTGCACTGCTGAAAATTTCATTTTTTTTATCGTTTTGGTTTCATTCCTTTTTTTTTGCTTTTTTCGGAAATTCGAAAAATGTTCCCATTTTCGAATTTTAGATTTTCGATTTTGCAATTTCGAATTTTCGAATCTCAAATTTTTTTAATTTTCGCATTTTTAGAATTCGAAAATCTAAAATTTTCGTATTTTCGAAATCCGGAAATAGAAAAAATCGGAAATACGAAAATTGGGAATTAATGAATTTCTCAAAATTCGTTAAAAAAACGAATTAGAAACTAAACGAATTGCACATGTCTATGTGCGTGTGTGTGTGTGTGTGGGGGGGGGTAAATCCTCCAAAGGTTCATGGCGTGTAAATACTCTTTGGCCAGATTCACAGTGGACTTACGATGGCGTATCTCCACGTACATCGTCGTAAGTCCGAATGTGAGCCGTCGTATCTATGCGCCTGATTCTTAGAATCAGTTACGCATAGATTTGGCCAAGATACGAGCAGCGTAAGTCTCCTACGCTGTCGTATCTTGGGTGCATATTTACGCTGGCCGCAAGGGGCGCTTCCGTAGATTTCCACGTCGAATATGTAAATTAGGTAGATACGCCGATTCAGGAATGTACTTGCGCCCGCTACGCCGTTTACGTTAGGCTTACGTCCGACGTAAAGTTACCCCTGCTATATGAGGCGCAGCCAATGCAAAGTATGGACGTCGGCAAGCGTATCTTTTTACGTCGTTTACGTAAGTCGTACGTGAATGGGGCTGTGCGTAGGTTACGTTCACGTCACAGGCATTGGGCCTGACGTATCTTATGGAGTAAATTTGACTTGATACTGAGCATGCGCGCGCATGCGCCGTTCGTTAGGCGCGTCCTTTACGTGGGGTCACAATTAATTTACATACAACACGCCCCCTACCAGCCTATTTTGAATTAGGCGGGCTTACGCCGGCCGATTTACGCTACGCCGCCGCAACTTACGGAGCAAGTGCTTTGTGAATACAGCACTTTCCTGTCTAAGTTGCGGAGGCATAGCGTAAATAGGATACGCTACGCCTGCACAAAAATACGCCCATATACGTGAATCTGGCCCTTTATGTGTATATCTCAATTTCCACTTGAATGTACTTTTTATGTTTTTAAAAAAAAATTATATTGTGTTGTGTGAATTTGTTTTTGCTGCATTATATCCATTTCTCCAACTTCTCAACCAAGCCACTTGGGCCATCTTCTTGGCCGTTAGCCTGATATAGGAAGACTGAAGTGTGGCCCCTGATACTAGTAGGTGATGCATACTAGCATATTATGCCTTTACTTTGCAGGAAAGAAAAAAGAGAAAAAAAAAGTAGAGTTTACTTCCTCTTTAACTTGGGAGCCAAAATTGTCTGATAAGTATTCATTTTACTCACTGGTGGAGGAGTTTTGCACAATAGTTTATTCATCACTGGAAGCACTTTCTGAGTCTTTAACCACTTGCTGGCTGGCTCAAGCTGATATACGTCAATAGCACGGTTGTGATACTACTGAAGAGAAACATTTGTTGTTTTGGGGGAACTTTTTTGACCTTCAGGTACTTTATATTTGTTCCACTTAGGACTTCGATTGACGTTTACTTTGAACTTTGTACTTTAATTATTATTAGATTTAAGCACTGTAATTTGTTATATTGTACTTTTTTGGGTGTTAGTGTGCTGCTCTTATATTGCTAGCAGCTTTAAACATTGTTTTTATTTAGCGCTGGCTGTTTTTTCATTATCTGGTGTAAGGGGGCTCTATGGACCCTGATGTAAGGGAGTTCTGAAGACTCTGATGTAAGGGGCGGTCTGCAAACTTTGATGTAAGGAGCGCTCTTCGGACTCTGATGTAGGAGGGGCTCTACAGACTCTGATGTAAAGGGAGGCTCTGTATATTCTCATGTTTCTCATGGATTATAATCATACCGGCGATGTTTCCATTAGGCTGACATCAGGATTGCAGCTATGCAGATGTTGAGTCCTCTGGAGAAGGTGCATGTATGAATAAGGGAATGGCTACTGGGGGTTGCCTCTCAGATCTCATGGTATAGTCCACGAGAATTAAGGGAAGCTACGGTGGCTTTTAAGCAACAATACCTATCTACCTTCAGTTATAAATCTTACAAATACTGAGTATGTAAAAGAGCCACTAGATGGCGATATTACAATGTATTATACATACCATTAGCATATACAAGAATTAACAATGAACATAAGAAAACCTTGCTGAAGGCATGACACTGCAGCTGCAGGTGTGTCAAGGGCCCATTCACTTGAATGGTTTACATTCACTTTAGTTACTGCCAGACAAACCAGGAGTATAATTGTTTCCTATGTCTACTGTGTAAGTTAGGGGGGAGGTCGGAGGGTGATGAAAGCTATTTTTATTGCTGTCCCCACCACAAGTGTGTGCAAGCCCTTAAGAGTGACGTGGTCTTCTTCAGTATTACTATCATACCTTCTAGCTTTCTGAGTTGGGAACAAGGGACACCTATTATCAAAAGTATGTAGGCATAGGACACTCCCCCTGCACATCCCCTGAAAGGAGAATTATTTAAAAAAAAAAATGTATTAGTTAAACCCACGGGTGCTTTCTTTTACCACGAATATTCCTTTATGCTGGCTTTCGAAATTTAGAAATGCAGTAATTTAGAAATTGGATAAAAGGTTTAAAACTTGGAAAGACTTTTTGAAAGGTAAAAAGTGCATTTTATTTAAAACTATATAGATCACACCAAAATGAGGGACAAATGAGGAGGAAAGAGGGACAGAGGGACTTTGCTCCAAATCAGGAACAGCCCATCGACATCAAGGAGAGTTGGGAGCTATGTACCTGTACTATATATTTAAATTGTTTATAAATAATGACATTGACGTTCCTGAATTTGTTTTGTAGCAAATACTGTAGCTGTAAGCTGTAGACCTGCCCATTAACCACTTAAGGACCGCATCCTGCAGATATACGTCGGCAGAATGGCACGGCTGGGCACAAGCACGTACCTGTACGCCCTCTTTATGTGCCCAGCCGTGACCGCGGGACCCGCGGACTCGATCGTCGCCGGAGTCCCGCCATCGGTCCCCGGAGCTGAAGAACGGGGAGAGCTGTGTGTAAACACAGCTCCCCGTTCTTCACAGTGGCAGCTTCATTGATCGTGTGTTCCCTAATATAGGGAAACACGATCAATGACGTCGCACGTCCAGCCCCGCCCCCCTACAGTTAGAAAAACATATGAGGTCACACATAACCACTAGGGGGCGCTGTAGGGGTTAACTCCCAAACTGCAATTGGCATTTTCACAGTAAACAATGCATTTTTATAGCATTTTTTGCTGTGAAAATGACAATGGTCCCAAAAATGTGTCAAAATTGTCTGATGTGTCCGCCATAATGTCGCAGTCACGAAAAAAATCGCTGATCGCCGCCATTAGTAGTAAAAAAATTTTTTTTTATAAAAATGCAATAAAACTATCCCCTATTTTGTAAACGCTATAAATTTTGCGCAAACCAATCGATAAACGCTTATTGCGTTTTTTTTTACCAAAAATAGGTAGAAGAATATGTATCGGCCTAAACTGAGAGAAAAAAAACGTTTTTTTATATCTTTTTGGGGGATATTTATTATAGCAAAAAGTAAAAAATATTGCATTTTTTTCAAAATTGTCGCTCTATTTTTGTTTATAGCGCAAAAAATAAAAATCACAGAGGTGATCAAATACCACCAAAAGAAAGCTCTATTTGTGGGGAAAAAAAGGACGCCAATTTTGTTTGGGAGCCACGTTGCACGACCGCGCAATTGTCGATTCGCAAAAACTGGCCAGGTCCTTTACCTGCATAAAGGACCGGGTCTTAAGTGGTTAAAAGCATCAGATGTACTTGGTAGTAGCACAATGTGAGAAATCATTTTACAAATATTTACTGTCTTGAATCTCAGGCAGATATGAAATCATTATGAAATGAACACAAGCTGCCCTCTAATGGCCAATTTGTAGTATTACATGTGCCTAGTAATTTGGTGGAACATACAATCGAACTACAGACAGACCTGAAAAAAATAAAAATATAAAATGTACATTAAAGTTACATATTCCTTAAAAAAAGTATTTCATGAGAGAGAGAGAGAGAGAGAAGCCAACTACAGTGCTTATCTGTTGAAAGACAATATACTGACAGAGACAGTAGCAGAGGGTAAAAGGATGGCACAATCAACATGATGCTGCCTCATTGTGTCTTGACTAGTGCATTATGCTTAAAGTGTATGTAAAAGCAACATTTATATTTTTATATTTTTTATTTGGTTTTATTAATCAAATAATTTTTTTGAATGTCTTGCAAAGTTTCCTATCTGGAGATCTGGCCAGTAACATAATTTCCTGTTGAAAAGACTAAGCCACTGGCTCACAATAAGCAGCAATGTTGTCAGCCAGCCACGCATGCTCTTTTAGTTTGTCACTGGGCTGCCTATAATATCTACCTAATATGTGGGCGTGGCTACCCACATTTTGTCACTGGAAATCGAAGGACTCGATGGACGGTTGACACAGCACAGTATAATTACAGTATACACTAGTAAAATGAGCATTATATGCTGCA
Source organism: Rana temporaria (assembly GCF_905171775.1). Taxonomy (NCBI): domain Eukaryota; kingdom Metazoa; phylum Chordata; class Amphibia; order Anura; family Ranidae; genus Rana; species Rana temporaria. The sequence goes on along the minus strand of NC_053491.1, from coordinate 377,949,859 downwards.
TCAGCTGGGGTGGTATTTTTATTATTATTATCTATGGCCTGAGTTCCACTTCAAAAAAGTTTTGGGTTGACTTCTACTTTGATGAAAGTGGTGAATGAGACCAAGAATGAGTGTAAAGCATGTTTCTATCTGCTATGTTTCTGGCTGTCTGATCAATTTCTGACAGTCTCATGTTTATAAGGATTGACCCCTGACACAACCTCAAAGAGAGTAGGAAGCAAAGGCTCTGAAAGTCTAAAAGCTTTTAATAGTGATATTTGTTCACAAAGAGAAAAACAGAATAGCAAGCACATTTTGGGAGCTTAAAGATCTCCCCTTTATTCAGGGCACTGTCCGATGTTCCAGTATGTCCTTCATGGTGCAGGAAGCCTTCCAACTATTAGATCTTTTTTATGCCTTGTACACACGATTGGAATTTCCGTTGGGATAAACTCCGACGGATTTTCCCAATGGAATTCCATTCAAGCTGTCTTGCATACACACTGTCACACCAAATTCCAACTGTCAAGAACTCGGTGACGTACAACACTACGACGAGCCGAGAAAAATGAAGTTCAATGCTTTTGAGCATGTGTCGACTTGATTCTGAGCATGCGTGTTTTTTTCTCCTTCGGAGTTCCATACAGAACAACAGAATTTCCGAAGTCCTTTGGAATTTCCGAAGGAAAAACTCCGATGGGGCACACACAGGGCTAGGGGCTCTCTTTGTCCCTATATCTTTATTTAGATAAAAAAAAGAGCACCTGAAACAGGCAGCAAGATATTTCCTCCTATAGGCTCCATTCACACCTAGGCGTTTTAACGCCTGAAGCCCGACGCTATTGCAGCCTGCAATACGCTGGAGGGGTGATTTAACATTGTCGGCTATGGAGATGGTTCACATCTCCATGCCGAACGCCGAAACGCTGTACGCCTGAAGCTCAAAACAAGTCCCGATACCCTTTTTTTTCAGGCGGCTTTCGGCGTTCGGCATAGCCGCCAATGTTTCAATCACCCCTCCGGCGTATTGTAGGCTAAAAACGTTGCGTTTTGTCGCGGCAAATCGCAGGACAAAACGTTGCAATTTGTCACGGCAAATTGCGGTACAATAAGCCATGTTCAGGTGTGAATGCAGCCATAAGAGACTGACCAGCCCATAATGACCTCAAGGTTGTGTTACCGTCATGTCTGTTTTTATAGTGAAAAAAGAAGAATGATTGTAAGTATGGGGTGAACATGTGATGGACAAAAAGACAGGTGCTAGCTTAGCCTGCTGGTAGAGCTAGGGCAGAACCCTTGTTATTTGTGCCCCCGAAAACAGTGCTATTCCATACATGCAAAAGAAGGATAGTGATTCCAGGTGCCCAGTGCTGCAAAACACTCTTCCACACTCTGGGCACCTGGAATCATATCCTTCCTATGCATGCATGGATTAGCACTGAGGTTGCAATCACACCTCGTGGGTAGATTTGCAGCAATTTCAAAACGCCCAGGTATGAATGACAAATCGCAGAACGCACATTTGAGATGGCATTCATTTGATGGGCACCTAAAGTTATGGTGCGGTTCTGCCACGATTATCGCGCGATAAATTGCACTGCAAACCGTATCAGGTGAAGCATGATGCCCAAAAGAAGCTCCTGAACTTTTTTTAAGGCAACAAGCTTCATGTGATGCGGTTTGCCACGATTGCAGCGCAGGACTGCACCACGATTTTAGGTGCCATTCATATGAATGGCATCTCAAATGTGCGTTTGGTGATTTGTCATTCATACCTGGGCATTTTGAAATCGCGGACAGGATTGCACAAAAACCCAGAGGTTTGAATGCAGCCTGAAAGTAGATGACGTTTTTTGAACTTTTTTTCTGCCATTTATGGATGCGTGTACGTAAACTTTTTGATTGTTATTTTGTGAAATTAAGCATTTTATTTGGATTTATGTATACGTGTAATTACTAAGAAAAACAAGATACGTGGGGAGGATTTTTTTTTTTAATATTTTTTTAGTTTCATTAGTTTTTTCAGCAGTGCACATTTGTTTATGAAAAATTGCTATTGGTGGTGAACTTACATTAGGTGGTTTGCAGCAGCTGAAGTTGCACATTTAGGCTGGGTTCACACTAATGCGAATTGGGTGCGGTTTTTCCTTGCATCCAATTTGCATGACAGGAGATTGCGACCAGCTCATTAAGAGCTGGTTCACACATCTCCTGGGCAGAGTGCACTGCAGAAGGGTCCTGTGCGTCTTTGGCTTTGTTTCAGGTACTAATTCAGACAAAAATTCAGACCCGATTCGCCCCTGAAACGTAGAACAGGGATGCACTGGACTCCCTGCTGTGAGCCGCTCTGCATATAGTGTGGACTCCTTTTACACCTGAGTGATTTTCTGAGCCAAATCCCATTCATTTCAATGGCCCCTGTTCAGATCTGAGCATTCTGTTACCTAAAGAAAAATGTCTGTCACTTAAAAAAGTACACTTCTTTTTGGCAGATTACAAGCGATCGTGGCCCCATAGACTTCAATAGAAACACCTGACTCAAGTGATTTACAACTGTTTTGTCGCTCATTTTCTGCTGAAAAAGCAGCTCTCCACCCCTAATTTCCTCTCTATCTCCTCCCCTTAGTGGTTTCTATTGGCTAAACAAAAACGCCTGAAGCTGTAAAACGTTTGTAATGTTTCTAAAATGCTTGTAAAATATTCTGCTTGTTTATGCATTAATGTTTTTGTCAAGGTGACAACCCGAGAACTGGCTTTTGTTTAACCACTTAAGACCCGGACCATTATGCAGGTTAACCTGCCACTTTTTGCGATTCGGCACTGCGTCGCTTTAACTGACAATTGCACGGTCGAGCGACGTGGCTCCCAAACAAAATTGGCGTCCTTTTTTCCCACAAATAGAAGTATTTGATCACCTCTGCGGTTTTTATTTTTTGCGCTATAAACAAAAATAGAGCGACAATTTTGAAAAGAAATTGTGGATGGAATATGACAGCAAACTGGGCAACCAAGCAGGGAGACAGCAATCCGTGCTGAACGCCGTACGAGGCGGCGTGCGTCTCGGTTTGAACCGCAGACAAGGGACCGTCGCACCGGAAGTGACGTGGCGTGGCTTACAGACGAGGACCAATAGGATGATGCGTTTCACAGCTCCGCTGTTTCTTCAGATCCAGTTTGCTGTCATATTCCATCCACAGCTCTTCCATCTCATGCTGACAACCTGAATACATCGGACAACAGTGACCCCGGACCTTAGTCTATGTACATGCCTATTATCCCTCAGCACTTGTGAGTAGCCATTTGGCTGTGTGTCTTTATTTTATTCATTAAAACGTTACATACTGCACTTAGATCTGGCGCATCCTTGTTTTTCTTGTTTATCATGTGTGAATGGAGCCTAAGGGTATTTCATGGCAGTACATAAGTGTTTTTTAACGTTGAGCAACTACAAGAAATAACAAGTCTGATGCTACTAAGCAAACGCAACATTGCCTCATTCACCAGTCAAGCCCTGTAAATGTAAATCATATTGGCATTATTGCCTTATTTCTCCTGATTTGGAAATGAAATGTTCTTTTATAAGGATAATCTGTGTTAGGTAGAAATGGTGTTGGTGTTGGTCTAGGTATTGCACGCCCAGGATTCCTCCGGTTTATATTCTTATGTATATTTGACCTCACCCTGTGTAGTTATACACTCCTCCTCACTTTGTACATTCAGTATTCCTTTGACACACATTGCTCTGTATCAGTGTGACTCAGCTTCAGCCATGGCAGATCATTCTCATCCCACTGTTCTAATGAATGATGGCGGCAAGATTCCAGTTATTGGGTTTGGGACGTACGCTCCAGAATATGTGAGTACAGACAGGAATGTAGAACATTGAAATGTTTAGGGATTATAAGAGTTTATGCAATGTGAGACATGCAAACCTTCTGAGAGATCAGAAGAGGCCCAGGGCAGGCCTTTGCACACTGTGAGGCCCCACATTATTTGGGAAAGGGACTAAAAAAAAAAAGAATTTAGCGTAAAGAACATGTTGTAACAAAAACGTTAACACAGAACATGCTAGAGCAACAATTTATTTGTCCTTAGACAATTCAACCCGATTAGTTTGAGTCAGACAAATCCAAGTATATCGGTGTCAACACACTTGTTTTTATCAGTTGTGAAGTTTTCCATTGTACAACAGTCCTATAAAAAGAAACAGCCTATTACTAAGGATAAAACTAACTAACCTGGGTTCAGTTTAATGGACAGTCACCAATAGGGTTGCCACCTTATCCCTTTACAACCACACACATATTAATTACACAGGTTCTGTGGCTGATTATGGTGGTAATTAAACTCACTTGGTGCCTTATCTGCATTAAAGTGGAAAAATAAATTAGCCCAAAAATCCTAAATAAAATAGAAAAAAAAAGAGAATTTTTTTTTTATACTCACCCGAAATATCTTTTGCTATGCGGAAGTCAGTAATCTGCCTCTTCCGTAGCCGCAGTCTATCTTCTTCTTCTTCATCTTCTTCTAGTGAATGGGGCGCGCTGCTTTCTGGGAACTGTGTGTGTTCCCAGAGAGCAGCCACCCATTCACAAGTTGGCGCAAGACTCGCGCATGTGCAGTAGGAAACGGGCAGTGAAGCCTTAAGGCTTCACTGCCTGTTTTCCTTAGTGTGAATGGCGGCACGGGACTTGCACCGATCGAGGGATCGGCATCGGGGGGGCCATCAGCGCGGGTGAGTAGGCAGACCCGTCGCTACAGGACAGGCAAAACAAACAATTGCTTGGCCTGGGGCCCCCAACTTCCCCTTTCCCAGGCTGTAGCGTGGCTGGGCTCCTCTTCCTTCCACCAGGAGTCCTGTCAGTCTGACCGGGTACCGCGCGTGGTACAGGAGATTCAGTTTCCTGTTCCCAGCCAGACTTACAGGAAGTGCACACCGAGTGCTCACTTCCTTTCAGTCCGGCCGGGAAGACAGGAAACTGAATCTCCTGTACCACGCGGGGTACCCGGCACAGGGGTCAAGAGATGAAAAGGAGTTGGAAAGGGAGATAGTAATGGGGAATTTGTACCATAACCTGTATTAGCTTGTACGAATACACATTTCCAGTATAGGGTCATATTAGAGAGAATAACTTAAAGACATAGTTAAGGAGTACCTCGGGGTTGTATACCATGAATTGAATTATCCATTTAATTGTAAAGTGAGCTATATTCACTTGAATAGATGAATAAAACCCAGGGTTGCCAAGTCACATTGAAGTTATCGCTATTTTCTTTTTTCATTGCCACAATCTCTTCCATTTTATATAAATATTGTACCCTGTCTAGCCAATCCTTGACCGTCGGAACTTTGGTGGTTCTCCAATGTAAAGGGATAAGAGTTTTTGCTGCTGTTAGGAGGTGTCTGGTTAATGATTTCTTATATTTACTTAGCGTTAAATGGTTAATATGTAACAGACATGCCTCAGCGTTCAGGTTTATTTTGGTGCTTGTAATATGTTTTATCCAGTTTGTAATCTGTTCCCAGTAGTCAAGGATTGGCGGGCAGCTCCACCAAATGTGTAAGAAAGAGCCTGTGTCCTTTCCGCATCGCCAGCAGGTATCTGATGCTGCGTGTGACCATTTTACGGTTTTCTGCAGAGTCAAGTACCACTGTGTTAAGATTTTATAGGAGATTTCCTGGTATTTTGTACTAAGTGAGCATTTGTGTGCAAATATACATGCTTTTTCCCATTGGATGTTGCTGAGCCTGTGTCCCAGGGCGGTTTCGCATTTTTTGTGCTTTTTGCATTTTGCAGATTTGCACTACAGAATATGTTCCATAGGAAACCATGGTAAATGGACTGTAGTGCAAATCTGCAAAAAGCACTAAAACTGCATAGGTGTGAATCCAGCCTAAAGGGATGAGGTGGCAACTCTAGTCACCAACTGCTCCCAAATTCTGAATGATTATCTGAACTCCATCAAAGCCAAAGGGAACCAAATCTTTCAAATCAATTCTGTTGACTTTCAAAGCCAAAAGGCAAGGGATTGTCAAACAATGGACTGGCACAAATATAGTAAAAAAAATTATAATTTTTAAATGTAGTTGTATGTTCTTGCTATTACCATAATCTATTACCAAAGAACAACCAAAAATAAAGTCTCCTGCTCATGACAATCGAAGCGATACCATATGTGTATGTTATTTGTACCCGTGGAACAGCCCAGAAACAACAATGCACATTTTGTTTTGTTTTTATTGCACCTAAAACACATTGATATTGAGATTAGCTGACACTGATACAAAATCAAAACTTAACCACTTCAATACAGGGCACTTAAACCCCCTTCTTACCCAGACCAATTTTCAGCTTTCGGTGCTCTCACACTTTGAATGACAATTACTCAGTCATGCAACACTGTACGCAAATGAAATTTGCTTCCTTTTTTTTCACACAAATAGAGCTACTAACAAGTCAGAAAAGTACAAATACCCCCCCAAATGACCCCTTTTTAGAAAGTAGACATTCCAAGGTATTAAGTAAGTAGCATGGCGAGTTTTTTTAAGTTGTAATTTTTTCACACAATTCTTTGAAAAATTAAGATTTTTTTATTTTTTACAAAATTGTCATATTAACTGGTTATTTCTCTCACAGAGCATTTGCATACAACAAATTATACCCCAAAATACATTCTGCTACTCCTCCTGAGTATGGTCATACCACATGTGTGGGACTTTTACACAGCCTGGCCATATACAAAGGCCCAACATTGAAGTAGCACCATCAGGCGATCTACGAGCATAAATTGCACATCTCAGTTCTCAACCACCTATTACACTTTGGAAGGTCCTGGAGCACCAGGACAATGGAATTGCCCACAAAATAACCCCATATTGGAAAACAAACACCCCAACGTATAATCTATGAGGCATAATGAGTCTTTTGAGTGGTTATTTTTTTCCCAGAAGTTTTTTGAAAATGTGAAAAAAAATGAAAACGCATTTTATTTAGACAAAGTTGTCCATTTATATGATATTTCCAACACATAGCAAATACATATCAAGTATGTATTTGTTGTCTGGTCACAGCTGGTAGAAACCCTTCAGTCAGGGTTTTAGATACCAGGGGAAGGTCTGCAGGGCTAAACGCCTCCTGCCTGTCAGTTGGTCTTCGAGGGCAGCTGCCACCCAACACATGGCCTTAGAATATACCGATGCAATCTCCTTTGAAAGGGACTGGGCCCTTCAGAAATCAAATCATAGGCAGGTCCTTGCGCGACATACATTCTGGGTAAATCTAAAGTAGATTGTACAATCAGATTGTAAAGTTAGTGGTGAGAAGAGGTTTCTACAGAGAGTGCACAATCAGACTGAACTTTGAATAGGTGGCTTTATTAACCACTTACGGACCGCCCGCCACTGAAATACGTTGGCTGTTTGAAGAGGAATACCGTTGTTATGGAAGCAGCTAGCTACCATAACGCCGGTATCTTCTTCTTCAGCCGGCGGTTCGCTACAAGATAAAAGTGGTCTCTGCGGCAGATACGCCGCAAGATCACTTTTATCGGTGGCGGGAGAGGCCCTCCCGCCGCTTACCGGAGCTGTCGTAGCGGAGGAGGCGATCGGGTCTTCTCCCTTGCTGTGTATGGAGACGAGTGAAGGGAAGATTGCACCCACCCGTCTCCATCACTGCAGGGTGGAAGCGATGTCAAAATGCCACTTCCGCCCATAGCTCTTAAAGGGACATTTTTATTTTATTTTTTAGAACGACATATTTTTTTTATTGCATTTTAGTCCAAATATGAGATCTGAGGTCTTTTTGACCCCAGCTCTCATATTTAAGAGGACCTGTCATGTTTTTTTCTATTACAAGGCATGTTTTCATAGGTGAGATATTAGTAGGAAAGGTGGTACTAGTTCAACAGAGACAACAGAATCGCCAATGTGAAATGGTGGAATATTTCACACATATATAAGACTGCTATGCAGCCTTTAAATTGGCTATCATTTTAGGCTTAACTCTTACTAATTGTATTTATCCATGAATGGAAATATACTATGTTTTTTTACACTAATTAGCAATTTATATATGGCTTCTTGTGCTCTAGATCCCGGTCTCCCTCTCTGAACAAGCCACCGAAGTTGCCATCGAAGTTGGCTTCCGCCACATTGATGGAGCGCATCTGTATCAGAATGAAAAAGAAGTGGGTCGAGCCATCCAGAAGAAAATTGCAGATGGGACTGTAAAAAGGGAAGATCTCTTCTACACAGGAAAGGTGACTACATACTGTAGTTCTGTGGCTTAGAGGGCTACACTGGGCTTATGGGTCCAATGACTGGTAGATGCAGCATTTACATGTGTTCTTACCATGTTTCTTGTGTTTTTTTTTCTTTAACCACTTAAGCTTTGGAAGATTTTGCCCCTTCATTACCAGGCCATTTTTTGCTATTTAGCACTGTTGCACTTTAAATGGCAATTGTGTAATCGTGTGTATAAAATATATATTTGCTTACCCCTCCCAAAAAAATATATATAAAGGTACTGCTGCTTAACAGCCTAAATCAGGGGTGTCAAACTCAAATTCATCAGGGGCCGCATCAGCAGTATGGTTGCCCTCAAAGGGCCGGTTGTATCTGTAGGACTATGTATCTACTCTAGGGGCACGCTGCAAAAAGAGTGCTGGGTTCAGGAGCACGCCGCATACAGAGTGCAGGGCTCAGGAGTGCGCTGCGTACAGAGTGCAAGGCTCAGGAGTGCGCTGCATATAGAGTGCAAAGTTCAGTAGTGTGCTGCATTTAGAGTGCAGGGTTCAGGAGTATGCTGCGTATAGATTGCAGGGTTCAGGATTGCACTGCGTATAGAGTGCTGGGTTCAGTTTTATTCTCGTTCCCTTCGGAGACTAATGTGCCGCGCATGCACTCAACTCACATAAAGCCGGCCCCACTGAATGGACTGAGGAGGAGAGCGAGCGGGAGAGGTTTATTCTTGTCTCCATGGAGACCGATGGGCCGGGCATGCGCTGACACAAGCCGGCGCTGCTCGCAGGATTGAGGGGGAGGATGTTTACTCTTGGGAGACGTGGCAGTGAGAAAAACTACCAGGTGTCGGCTGTGCGGGCCACTTAGTAGGGCCTGGCGGGCCAGATTCGGCTCTCAGGCCTTGTGTTTGACACCTGTGGCCTAAATACTCAGCTAATGATACATATGGAAAAAATATACAAATTGTGTAAATTCAAAGTCAATGGGGCAGATCCACAAAAGAATTACGCCGGCGTATCTATTGATACGCTGCGTAATTTTACATTTTTTGCGTTGTATCTTTGTTTTGTATCTACAAAACAAGATACGACTGCATCTCGGATCGATCCGACAGGTATACGCCTTAGTACGCCGTCGGATAGAAGATGCATTTTTCTGCCGGCCGATAGGTGGCGTTTCCGTCGAATTTCGTGTCGAGTATGCAAATTAGCTAGTTACGGCGATCCACGAGCGTACATCCGGCGAATAGGGATTTGCATAGAATGACGTCACCGTCGTAAGCATTGGCTTGTTCCGGTTTAATTTCGAGCATGCGCACTGGGATACCCCCACGGACGGCGCATGCGCCGTTCAAAAAAAACTTTGTTTACATCGGGTCACGACGTATTTACATAAAACACGCCCCCATCACATCCATTTGAATTCCGCGCCCTTACGCCGCCAAAGATACACTACGCCGCCGTAATTTACGGCGTTAATTCTTTGAGGATTCGAAAAAAAAAATAAGTTACAGCGGCGTAGTGTATCTTAGATACGCTACGCCCGGCGGATTTATGCGCCGATGTACGTGGATCTGCCCAAATATGTTTCCATAACAAAAGTTATTTGAAACAAATAAGGTGTAGAAATAAAAAAGAACAAAAGGTGCTCCCAAAAGTGCAGAGTGGTTTATGAACACTCTGAGCTAGATTCAGGTACAGTTACGACGGGCGTATCAGTAGATACGCCGTCGTAACTCCGAATTCGCGCCGTCGTATATTTAAGCATATGCTCAAACTGAGATACGCTTAAATGTTGCTAAGATACGAGCGGCGTAAGTCTCCTACGCCGTCGTATCTTAGCTGTCTATTTACGCTGGCCGCTAGGGGCGCTTCCGTAGATTTACCCGTAGAATATGTTAATGACCTAGATACGCTGATTCACGAACGTACTTGCGGCCGCTACGCGGTTTACGTAAGGCTTACGTCCGGCATAACGTTACCCCTGCTATATGAGGCGCAGCCAATGTTAAAGTATAGATGTCGGAACAGCCGTCGAATTTTACGTTGTTTACATAAGTGGTACGTGAATGGGGCTGTGCATAGGTTACGTTCACGTCGAAAGCACTGAGCCGACGTATCTTAGGGAGTATATGCGACGTGACTCTGAGCATGCACGCGCATGCGCGGATCGTTAGTGAAAAAATTTACATGGGGTCACGGCTACTTTGAATACAACACGCCCACTACCTTCCACATTTGAATTAGGCGGGCTTACGCCTGCCTAGTTACACTACGCCGGCGCAACGTACGGCGCCAGACCTTTGTGAATAATGGTCTGGGCACCCTATTTTACGTTGGCGTAGCGCATATGAAATGCGCTACGCCGGCAAAACTATACGCAGAGCTACGTGAATCTAGCTCAATGTTTCAACTGGTGCTCCTATAATCAGCGCCGCTTACCAGAACAGCTGGATCTCAAGTTATAGAGATCATAAACGCTCACACAAATGTCAGTCGACAGGGGTAATCCACTCCTCAAACTCCTCCAAACAATGCTCCTCTCCAGTAAACAGGCTGTTCAGTTAAAGTAATCTCTCAAAGATACAGATCATCCTTCTTTAGGTTGTCTCAGTCAGATATGTGAGATAATGGAAGGAAGAAAAAATTGTAGCACTTACATTCAAAACGTGGTAGAAGATAAATTGAAGTAACACACAGCTGCTGATCTTGCCAGCAGGCTGAAGAGGCATCGACTGGGACCGGAGACTCTTCCCAGACATCACTCACCAAGCACTAAATACTTATTAGACAGGAATGACATTGGAGGGACCATTCAAGGCTCGTCCTATGCACTTTAATCAGGTTTAAAGGATTTTTTATTTCTACAAATTCGAGATCAAGTTGATCTAAAATTCAATGGTCCATTTTATAACTAATAAAATGACTTATATAAATATACACATGCATCCAAATATAATGTTATTAGCACTGGAAGCAAAAATATAAATAAAAAAAATCCCAAGTGGACTGAAAGATTATTGTGGCAGGCGCAACACTATAAAGTGCATTATGCGCTGTGGCATTAGAAGAATTGTGATATCTCTGACTTTTCAGTCCAACAAGACTGTCTATTACTCTGAAATTCCTCTATTGCCGTTCTATGGAAGCAGTAAGGTTTAAAGAGCACACCAAATGCTTAAAATAACTTATTTATTAACTTTTCTTCATAGATAACACTGCTGCTTTGCAGCAGACAGTCCATGTACAAACACATGTTGAATAAAGTATAACAGAAAATGGCGGTTCAAATATTCAATCTTGTCATTCAACATAAAATGGTGGATAATGGATATATTTCTTTCTTCGGTATATATACTCTCTCTCTCTGTAAGTTATCAAAGCATTCTCGGATTTCTCTGAAAGGTATAACTGTGGTTTGCAACTTAGTTTGCAGGGTTGCTTTAGTTCGGTTAACTTTGATGCAGTTAGGGGTAATGAATGACTGTGTGGAACGAATGACTGAATGGATGGATGGATGGACTTAGTTCGATAGCTTATTTCGGTTAGATGACTTTGTTTGATGACTTTGTTTGTTGGAACTGCAAGTGAACACACAACTAGATCAGTATTCAGTTCTGATCACACTATTTTTAATAAGAACATATATATAACTTGTGTAACATACTTATTTAGGCTCTTGCTTCCATAAAACTGAACTCTGTATGTCTGCTCTGCTCTCTGTCTCCATGTGGAATGAATGCAGCACATGTACAGTATTAGGAACCTCCCAGACAGAATGGATGCAAAGGTGGCTGCGATAGGTCAAGACTCTGCTCCATGTGAGATTAGCTGTGATTGGCCAAGGCTACTGATGAGTCACAAAAGCTTAAAGGGGTTGTAAAGGTAAAAAAAAATTCACCTTAATGCATGAACGTGGAAAGCTTTTGCGAGGAGGAGCCGAGACAGCCGCCGAGGGACCCCAGAAGTCACGGATCCGGGTCACTTTGTGCAAAACGAACTGCACAGCGGAGGTAAGTATAGCATGTTTGTTATTTAAAAAAAAAAAATCTGCCTTTAGAGTCCCTTTAACTCTATGCTTTCTGGTATGAAATCTACTGTGTAATTTGAGCTTACCTTCACTGTCATATAAATAAACGATTTTTAAAGGCATATTTTTTCTTTTGCTTCTGTGAACACAACATACAACTATTATATGACATTCAAGCATAAAATCACAGTGAATAACTTTGCTTTTGTCTCTCACATATAAACATGTGCATTACATTTAGGTTCTTAGCAGGTTTAGCTGTATATACATGTAGGTTATAATAGCTACCTAGGACAGGTTCTAGCTGTCCAGCTACAATTATACATATATACTTAAAAAACAAAATCCCCTTTATAATGCCCTGTACACACGATTAGAATTTCCGATGGGATAAAATCCGATGGATTTTTTTGTAGGAATTCTGTTCAAGCTGTCTTGCATACACACTGTCAGACCAAATTCCGACCGTCCAAAATGCGGTGACGTAAAACACTACGACGAGCCGAGAAAAATTAAGTTTAATGCTTCCGAGCATGCGTTGACTTGATTCTGAGCATGTGTGTTTGGGTAATATGTTTTTGGCATAAAATCATCTCCCCCCCCAAACATTTGGCCAATATAGTGTGTTTTTGTGCATTAAGATTCAAAAAAGTATTTTTAAAAAAAATATATATATGTTTTTGGAAAATTGCTGCGCAAATACAGTATTTGCGCAGCAATTTTCCAAAAACATGTCAGAAAGGACATGGTTGGTTTAAGTGGTTAGAAGAGTGGGTGATGTGTGGCATTAGCTTCTAATGTTGGGAATAAAATGCCAGGACAGTTCAAACCCCCCCCCCAAACTACCCCATTTTGGAAAGTAGACACCGCAAGTTATTTGCTGGGAGGCATGTTGAGTCTTCAGGCTTTCTAAGGGCGTAAATTGTTAATTTCACTCCTCACCACCTATAACAGTTTCAGGGGCCATGAAATGCAAAAATAGCACAAAACCACCCCAAATGATCCCTTTTCGGAAAGTAGACACCCCAAAGTATTTGCTAAGAGGCACGGTGAGTATTTTGCAGCTCTCATTTGTTTTGGAAAATTAAGAAAGAAAAGGATTTTTTTTATTCTTTTTTAAATTTTCAAATCTTTGTGACAAAAAGTGAGATCTGCAAAATACTCTCTCTGCCAAATAGCTTGGGGTATCTACTTTTTGAAAAGGGGACTAAGATAGGTAGTGAGAAGTGAAATAAACAATTTACGCCCTTAGAAATCCTGAAGGCGGTGATTGGTTTTCGGGTTCCTGTACGCAGCTAGGCTCCCAAGTCCCACACATGTGGTATCCCCATACTCAAGAGAAGCAGAAGAATGTAATTTTGGGGGGGTAATTCCACATATGCCAATGGCATGTGTGAGCAATTTATAATTTCAGCGACAACTTTGTGTAAAAAAATATATATAAATATTTTGTAAATTTTCAATCACTTGTGACAAAGAAATTAAATATTCAATGGGCTCCACATGCCTCTCAGCAAATTCCTTGGGGTGTCCACTTTCTCAAAAGAGGTAATTTGGAAGGCTTTTGTACTGCCCTGCCATTTTAGCACCTCAAGAAATGAGACAGGCAGTTATAAGCTAAAAGCTGCGTAAATCTCAGAAAATGTACCGTAGTTTGTAGACGCTATAACTTTTGCACAAACCATTAAATATACACTTATTGAAAAAATTGCCAAGACATGCAGCTGAATACATTTTGGCCTAAGTGTATGACTAAAATTGAGTTTATTGTATTTTTTTTATAACAAAAATTAGAAAATATAATTTTTTTCAAAATATTCTGTCTTTTTTCGTTTATATCGCAAAAAATAAAAATTTTATCCCAGAGGTGATAAAATACCACCAAAAGAAAGCTCTATTTGTGTGGAAAACAGGACGCAAATTTTGTTTGTGTACAGCATCGCATGACCGCACAATTACAAGTTAAACCAGCGCAGTGCCAAATTGCAAAAAGTGCTCTGGTCATGAAGGGGTAAAACATTCCGAGGTTGTACTGGTTAAAAAAATATATATTTCTTCATAAATTTAGACCAAAATGTTTTCTGCTACGTCATTGGTAAAAAAAAAAACCAATAAGCGTATATTGATTTGTTTGCGTGAAAGTTATAGCGTCTACAAACTATTGTATATATACTGGAATTTTCATTTATTTTTCTTTTATACTAGTAATGGCAGTGGTCAGCATCTTATAATTTGACTGCAGTAGTGCAGTGGGAAATCTGACACTAAATGACGCTGGGAGGAAACTGACTGACTGCCACTGACATCTCCAGTGACACCACTTATTCAGTGATCAGAGCTAATAATATACACTGTCCCTGTACTAAAGACACTGGCTGGGAGGGGGTTAACATCTAGGGTGATCAAAGGGTTAACTCTGTGCCTAACAAGTGTTATTTGTGCTGGTTTTACTCTGCTTTGCAGGGAGAGAGAAAAAAAACGGCACATAGCTGCTGTCTGTAGAGAGCCATGTGTTGTTTGCACATCGCTCTCTTCTGTCATTGGCTCAGCCGATGAGTAGGTTCCAGCCATGTAGATTTTGTGGAAACAATGATGAATGGTCTGATGAATCTTGTACAAAACTTGTTTATTCCCAGCCAGCAGTAAACATGTTTACTCACACATACAGGTCCTCACACATACATATTCTATATATTTCCCCTTATATGCATATATAAATTAAGTGTGTGTGTATATATATATATATATATATATATATATATATATATATATATATATATATATATATATATATATAAATAATCACATAAATGAAGTGAATATATATATCACATCAAACATAATACTGTATAGAGCCAACAAGGAGTACAGCATAGCAAGGAACAATAACAAAGTACAATATAAAACTGTAGTACATTTTATATTATACTCACTGTTTACTCACACCACTATTTAGCAGCCACTATGGATATATTTAAATATATGGAAACCCGCACAGTAGACTTGAAAGACGTTTTCACCACCAAACCAGTTTCTGAGACAGGTGATCTTGATACCACATTCAGAAAGTTTGGTCACCTAATGGAAAAGAAGGTGAGCATATGGTGGGATTTAACCACTCATGAGAAATATATTAACCTCCTTGGCGGTATGATTCTGTCTGGAATTACGTACCAAAAGCAGTACAATTATTTTGCAAGGAAATTTAGCGTTTTATACTGTAGGCCTGCAATTCTTAGGAATAACTCATTTAAATCTGACCAAACAAGAGTCTAGTAGGCATCCCGAGTGTGATTTTTTTTTAAAAACAAAATTATAAATTATAATATAATAAATAATTATAAATAATTATAACAAATAAAAATGTAATTATAATAAAAATCATTCAATAATGTAATCAACTCAAAATCACTGAAATTTGCTCAATTGCAGAATTGTCACTGTCATTACTTTTATTTTTTTATGACGAATTTCCCCACAAATCGCTATCGCACAATTCTGCAAGTGATTATAATTTATTATCGCTGTTTTCCAGCGGCTCTAAAACCATTTTTGACATAAAGGGACACTTTTGGTTGCTATGGACAATCTACAGTTTGCAGGCAGAAAGAACAGTTTTTATTATATAAAAGAACATGTAGGGCACTGGGCAGACCACAAGGGACAAGGGGGATGTGTATTTTGTACATACAGTACTGTAATCTATAAGATTACAGTATACTGTATGTAATGTGTTTGTTTACTTTTTTGAATTTGGCGCCGTTCTCCGCCCCTGTGCGTCGTAACGTCACAGGAAACGGAGATCGGCAGCACACGGGGACACTGTGAATCGAGCGAGGACCCAGCGGGGATGCATCGCAGGATCCAGGGACAAGGTAAGTAACTTTGTCTGTGAATGCTGCGAGAAGGTAAGCCGCGCCGCTGCACGCTCTGCACATCTACCCCGAGCGTGACTCTGGGATACCGATCCTAGCATGGAAAAACCATGGTTAGGTATTGTTCCACGGAGGCTTAGATGGGATATTCCCATCAATGATGGTCTTTTAGATAAAGACTCCATTGAGGAATGGTATCAGTTCTTCAATGAAAAAGGGCTAGAAGTATTGCAATTTTTAATCAAACGAAAACAAAGAAAAATTGCTAGTATAAATAAACAGATTGCTGAATGCAAAGTTTTTTTAGAGGGTCAAAAAGACACTCCTTCCTTTACAACACTCACTGCCCAACTGAACAAAGTATTGGAGCAAAAAGACCTTGAGATTAAACAACGGAAAAAGAGAAAATACCTCAGGGACACACATGATTATCAACAACATCAAACCTTCAAATGGCAAATCAATCTGAAGCATGGGAATGGGGGATCAGTATCATCTTCCCCAAATAGAGAGGTACGAATTGTATCCCCTGTGAGAGAGATGAGATACAGATCACCAGAACCCACTAGCAATAATGGGGGTGACTATGGAAGATCTTATAGGGATTATCCAAATGGGCAAGGTCGACCAACGAGAGACGATCATAATGAACCCAGAACCCCAAAACCGTGGTGGGTGAATAAAAATCAAAAACCCAGGTCTAAGTCACCAAAAAAATTTTTTGGGGAAAAATAAGAACAATCAAAAATCTCAAAAACCCCCACAGAATCGATCTGATCAACAAGGGGCACATCAATATGGATATCAACAGGATTACACATATTACAATCAGGATCGCAGGGATCCGAGAGATGTGTATCCTTATCAACATCCAAGAGCCCCACCACAACAACCCCAGTATGGTGGTCCAGCTCCTAGGGACTACCAATATTATGATAATAGAAGAAGTCCGATCCCAACGCACAACAAATATGAACCACTGGGCAATTACAGAGAGGAAACAGATTCTCGTTCTTTTTTAGAGTATCGCAGGAGCGACAGGACACCTCCACGATACGACCAAATGACACACACACGAAGCCCAAACGACAGAGAGGATGCAGAGGTGGACACAAGATCCAAAAGAAGAAAGGTCCAATAGGGGAAGGCACTTACAACAATAGTGGGGTAGAATTAACACGGACGGAGCTACTTACTTTGGACAAGGGACTCAAATTTGCCCCTAAACGAAATCTCAGCAAATTTGACGTCTATGTAGACATACAAAAATATACGAGAAAGTTGAACATTAAAAAATATATGTTGAACCAACCCGTAAAAAGGGAAGAGGATCGAACTAATTGACTAGGGAGAGTTCAACACAGCCAGCTGAGGAACAAATCTCTCTTTAATCCGCAATTAACAAAATGGTACTACGGGATTCGGAAAAATTGAAAATAAAACAAATCCCGGATGCCAAGGCTATTCACAAAGGAATCAAAGAAGTAGAAGACAACAAAACTGTCATCATTACTCCTGCTGATAAAGGCGGAGCCATAGCGGTATTATCCAAGAATTACTACATTGAGGAATTGGAGAACCAACTGAAGGATACAAATACCTACATTAAACTCAGAAAAAATCCCACTGGTGAATATAAGGAAGAATTGATTGAGCTGGTCCAAAAAGAAGGAACAAAGGAGTACTACATAAAAGGGAAGAAAAGTTTTATAATTTATACAGTCCCAAAAATCCACAAGGACCCCCTCAGACCACCAGGAAGACCGATAATTAATGGAATTCAGGCCATTAATTCCAGATTGGGGGAATATGTAGATAAATTCATTCAGCCACTGGTCCCGCAAACACGGGCATACCTGAGGGACACTAAGCACCTAATCCAGGTTCTGGATACAGTGAAGATTGACACATCAGGAGGCTATTTGCTAGCCACAGCCGATGTGGCTTCACTATACACGAATATCAATCACGCAGAAGCTATTCAGGCCTCCAAGTGGGCTTTGAATACATTTGGTTTGCTCGTATCCAAACAAAATCGGTTTGTGCTAAGATGCCTGGCCTTTGGACTTCAACACAACTATTTCTGGCATAACCAGGAATACTACAGGCAGTTTAATGGAATAGGCATGGGGGCCAAGTACGCACCAAGTGTGGCTAATGTCTTTATGTCAGAGTGGGAGGAATCAGCTATATATGCCGACACACCTGACCAACAAGTTCTATATAGAAGATTTATTGACGACTGTATATTGATCTAGAGGGGTGATGATAGATCACTGATCCAGTTCTTTGAGAAATCAAATGAGAACCAGAGGAATATCAAACTCACATATACCATCAGTGAGAAAATGATTCAGTTCCTGGATTTGGAAATCACACTGGAGGCACAACAATTAACCACTAAAACCTTTTTCAAACCAGTGGAGAGAAACAGTTACATACCGGTGGACAGCTGCCATTTTGACCCCTGGCTAATTAATATTCCCAAAGGGCAAATGGTGAGAATCCGTAGAAATTGTACCGACCCACAAACATTCCTTGAGCAGTCTAATATGATTGGCACTAAGTTTGTGAATAAAGGCTATGACACTAAATTTATACAAGCACAAATACAAAATGTACTAGAAATGCCGAGAGATCTACTTATACAGGACAAGGTAAAAAGTAAGGGTCCAGACAATCAAGTACCTATTATCCTCAACTTCAATGTTCAACATAAGCAATTGGAAACTATTTTTAAGAAGCATTGGCCTATATTACAGACTGACAAACAGCTTCAAGGCATATTACCAAGTATGCCAAGAATAGTCTACAGACGAGCACCCACTTTAAGGGACCTGGTGGCAAAGAATGTACCAGATCCTCCAACTTTAACTTTAACTTAACTTTAACGTTAACTTTTTACCAGGGAAAAGGTTTTTTTCCGTGCAGGCGATGTCTAGCTTGCAGGAAAACAAACTTTGGCGGTCAAAAATGTTCAAAATTTGTCTCCAATGTAACACATAAGGAATATGAAATCAAAGACCTAATTACCTGTAGAACCAAAAGAGTAGTGTATGCCCTTCAGTGTTCATGTTCCCTCCAATATATTGGACGTACGAAGAGACCGATGTGGAAACGTCTCAGGGGACATGTACAAAATATTGAAAAAGGCTTCCCAAAACATAATGTATCACAACATTTCGCTCTATGTCACCAAAAGAACCCCAAATAATTAAAGTTCTGGGCTATTGCCAAATATACACCTCACTGGAGGGGTAGTCATAAGGTGTGGGACTTGAGTAAAAACGAATCGACATGGATACACGAAATGAGATCTTTATTGCCTAACGGCTTGAACATTGAATTTGTTTTTAATTGCTTCATCTCAGACTATTAATCATGGGTTTGTTTTCTCAGTTTTAATCAATCAATTTATTAGTATATATTTTTTAGTATATATCAAATTTTTAGTATTGATATTGTAATTAATATTTATATTTTCAGTATTGATTATGGATTTTTAATTTAATAATTTCTAACTAATTTTTAATCACCTAGATATCGTAATATTGTAATTAGTTGCTATCTATAGGATGCAGGTCACAATAAGCCATTTATATATTATGAAGAATTTCTTTGGTTCTAGTAGTGGCTTGTCCTGTCATATGAACTTTGGCCACTTGGGGCTGCTATGCATTTGCATATCCTCATAAGTGTCCGGTTTATAATATGTTCTTATACGATTGTTTTTAAGTTTTATCGATTTTTATCGTATTAAAAGTTAATGCTTAATGTGGTTTTTGTATATGCCATTTACAAACATTCTTAATAGCCAGCAAAGATGTAAGGTGTTCAACTCCTTGTGCTGCATTCCGCGTTGGTCTGGTCGTCTCACTGGCTATAAATAACGTCAGCTGAGATCTGACCTGCAGTTACCCATGACTAAGTCATGTGTCCAGTGACGTAACGCGTGGGGGAGGAGCTACGAACAGGAATGACGGATTGCACATCCGAATGAGGAGAATATCCATCCTGAGCGGCTTGTTGTTGCCTGTTGTGTCCGGGGGATTCTTGAGTGTGCCCATATCATAAGCCTGTCATATATTTGTTAATGGTGGTTACTATATTGGGCAATAAGGTCTTTCTGCTTGCTTTGCATGAGCTGTGTCAGCGTGGATGATCTTACACCTGCCAGTGAGACAGTTAACTTAGAACAGGGAGGCGCATCCCACTCAAGTCATTACAATCAGCATTTTTCTACACAGGGAGTGTAGTGGTTTGCACTTACCTAGTCACTATTGGGACTATTGTTTTTTATGGTTTTGTTTCACTCTCACTGCATTACCATTGTACTGTTGTTTAAGTTTCACGATAATAGAGTTAATTTTCTGTGCATTAATTATTCATATAACAATATAAAACAAAATACTGGGTAAGAGTCAGTGTGTGATAAAGTTTTGGAACTTTGGATTAGGTTTACACACTCTTCCAGATCGAGTAAGAACTTGTGGGGCTTGGGAACCTGAAACCGCTTGCCTGTTGCCGTCATAATTTTGTTGTGGTTGTGTGTTCCATCCATGGGCAGTGGCGGTACAGTATGATTCAGGTACCTGTAGGAGGTGACAGCAGCTTCTTACATAGGTTCTACCATCAGAATGGACAACATAGCTGTTTGGTTGGCAGGCCTTTCCGTGAACCGTGCCCAGTTTGTCAAACCCACGGGTTGTCTCCATCCAGGGCCGGCCCTACCATGGGACCCGATGGTACCATTGTACCAGGCAGTACTTTCAGGGGGGCAGCAAATTGCCGCCCGCACGCCATCCCATTCCGCCAGCTCCGTTCTCCACTCCACTGTGGGGCTAATTGCCGCCAGACTGCTCCTCCCGTTCCGTTCCGCTCTGCACTCCACTGTGGGGTTAATTGCATGAATAGAGCCATAACAGGTCCTTTTTATATTCCTATACATGTAAACAACCATAACAGGTCCTCTTTATACTCCTATATACATGGATAGAGCCATGATAGGTCCACTTTAGTTATTATGATATAAAATAATGGATGTGGGGGCATTTTAGTGGGTGCAATTTTTTTTGGGGGGGGGGCAGCATTTCATTCTTGATACCAGGCAGCACAATGTCTTGGGCCGGCACTGTCTCCATCCTTACCACCTACTCAGGCTCCAGAGGCTTATCCTTTCTTTGTGCCTGAGGGTAAATAAAGCAGCCTGAATGTCAATCTCAACTTTTGGTAGGAGCTGGGATGGGACCATGGGAATCAGAGTCCTGGTTCGTTGTGATAGTAAACGTTGTTCCTGGAGAAGGCATGCCATCCCTAGGTGTGTTGCGGAGGTTGAGTAGGGCTACATAAATGTCAGAACCATCACGTGCACATTTCTCTAGGAGATGCTGATCTTACATTAT
Organism: Rana temporaria; assembly: GCF_905171775.1. Taxonomy (NCBI): domain Eukaryota; kingdom Metazoa; phylum Chordata; class Amphibia; order Anura; family Ranidae; genus Rana; species Rana temporaria. The sequence continues at coordinate 377,928,332 of NC_053491.1, read as the reverse complement.
GCTCTGCAAGACCATCGGATCTAGGGTAATTGGGACTGCTAGTGACGTGCCAAAAATCCCATTGGTGAGCAAAGTTCTTGAATTCTCTACTTGAAAATTATGTTGCATTGTCAGTCATCAATTTATACGGAACTCCATGTGTGGAGAATATCCACTTTAATGTCCTGGTCACTTTGTTACTGGAAGTGTTTGGGAGGGCATCAAATTCCCACCAGCCAGAGTACGAACCTACCAAGACCAGGTGATCCTTGTTTGTCAGCTGCTGTGATGGACCATGGTCTGTCAGGTATTTGGTGAAGAGTTAAAGGTTCTCCCATCCAGTGCTGTCAAAGAGCATTGCATGGGGCACATCTGGAAACTTCTCTTTCAATATCAGCATGTATATAGTGGGCCAAAACATGGTTTGCAGTGCCCTTCACTTAGTGGAACAAAAGCCATGATGACCCCTCACTGTGCCCATGAATGCTGCCTCATCAAATGCAGCCTACCAGTGTCCCCAAATGCAGCCTACCTGTGTCTGGATCACACAGAGCAGCGATCTCCCGCTGTGTCACAGAGATAGGATTTGAATATCACGGGCGCCCACTGTAACAAAGTCCTAATCTCCTAGACCGGCTTCTATGATACATCTCATACTGATTCAATCTCCCGTCATTGGATTAGTGTTATCGGCTCACAGTGCCTGGGCTCAGTGCACCAGTCCAGGATTGGCCCTGGACGCCGCTGCAGCCACAGCTGAAAGCAGCCCAAGGAAAGGCGGCCTACCGGGAAATTTCCCCCTATCTTGGTAGGCCAGTCCGGCCCTGGTCATCACCCACCAAATCTATATGGACCTTAAAGTGTTTATACCCCTCTAAGGCCCCGTACACACGGTCGGACAAAACCGATGAGAATGGTCCGACTGAGCCTTTTTCATCGGTTCACCGCTGAAGTGGCCTGATGGTCTGATGTGTGTACACACCATCAGTTCAAAATCCGATCGGGTCAGAACGCGGTGACGTAAAACACACGACGTGCTGAAAAAATGAAGTTCAATGCTTCCAAGCATGCGTCGACTTGATTCTGAGCATGCGCGGGTTTTGAACCGATGCTTTTCTGCACTAACCATCGGTTTGGTCCGATGGGGCAGCGGTCCATCGGTTCGGTTTTGAAGCATGTTTTAAAATTTTGGACCGAAGGAAAACAGACCGATAGCCTATACACACGGTCGGTTTGGTCCGATGAAAATTAACTTTGGTTCATTCTTATCGGACCAAACCGACCGTGTGTACGGGGCCTAAGAGGTTCATATGTTGGTCCATATTGCAAACTGTAAACATCACAAGTGGCTCTCCCTGTATGAGTGATATTTAGCATTTTTCATATGTACAATTTTGTACGAGATGGCATGTTTTATATTTAATACAAAAGTTTGAACAAGGAAAAATGGTAGACGCTTTAGCCCAGTTTTATGGGGATGTTACAAAACCTTTGCTAACATTACTTAATTTCACCTTCCAACCTCCCTGAGGTGATGAATTAGGTGGCCCCTTGTTTACTGGCAAACTCTAGCTGTCAAGATGTTTTTTGGATTCAAAGTCACAAACACATGTGGTTGGATTAAGTGGTTTATTCCTCAAGGGGCAATTCAAAATTTTAGATTTTACTGTTTGTAATAACAGAGTACATCTAAAGCCAATTTATTATTACTAGGTCAGATATTTGGACTGAGACAGGAGAGTCTGGTCCAATTTGGCTCCCTCCAGCTGTGGCGGCGGCTTCAGGGCCACACTGGGACAGAGGCCTATTGGGCTAAACCTGGAGGAGTTCTACTTCCTCGATTGGCCCAGATCTACCATACATTTGCCAGAGTTCACCAGCCGTATTTTCTGGTTACTCAGCAAATGTTTAGCAGTAATATTATTTTTTCAACAGGATTTATATAGCACCAACAGTTTTCACACTGCAAAAAGGAGACAGTATAGTTACAATACAATTCAGAACAAGAAGATTATAATGTCCCTGCTCATGAGAGCTTACAATCTAAAAGAAAGGAGCAAGTTATACATAACGTAATATCTGCATGGGGTCCACATGTTCCGGAATAAAAATTTCTTGTTTTAGGTGGGGGCATGGTAGGCTTGCATGAAGAGATGATTTTTCAGGGATCACCCAAAGGTAGACGGAGTAGGCGACAGCCGGACAAATTAGGGTAGGGAGTTCAAGAGCATTTAGTTCTGGGAAATGCACTGAGTCAATGTCCATCCCTTTGCCTAATTAATCCTCCCCCCCCCCCCCATTGACGGTCATTCGAGATATGCACATACTTTTGGAATATGCCAGTATGTTCTAACACTTTGGGCCAGATCCACGTACCTTGGCGCATCTATACGTCCGCGTAGCGTATCTCAGGTACACTACGCCACCGTAACTTACAGCGTATTTTCCGTATCCAGAAAGAATTTGCGCCGTAAGTTACGGCGGCGTAGTGTAACTGTGTCGGCGTAAGGGCGCGCAATTCAAATGGATGAGATGGGGACGTGTTTAATGGTAATTCCTATTGGCCCCACTTAATCAACGTTTTCTTTTTAACGGCGCATGCGCCGTCCGTGGGGGTATCCCAGTGCGCATGCTCGAAATTAACCCGCAACAAGCCAATGCTTTCAACGTGAACGTCATTCTACGCAAAGCCCTATTTGCGAACGTTTTACGCAAATTACGTAAACGACGGAAAATTTGACGCTGGCCTGACGTCCATACTCAACATTGGCTACGCCTCTTAAAGCAGGGGTAACTTTACGCCGGAAAAAGCTTTACGGAAACGACGTAAAAAAATGCGCCGAGTAACTTGTATAGCGCTACAAATGTGAACTAAATCGCCTCAAGGCGCTTGTGTTCAGTGCCGTCCTTATCCTTCAGAAGAGGTGGGTCTTAAGTTTTTTCCTCAAAGCCCGATGGTTTTCTTCTATATGGATGTTTGTGGGTAGAGCGGTCCATAGCCTTGGTCCTTGGACTGCAAATCTTTGTTCTCCTTTCGACTTGCAGCGGGACTTAGGGATGTGGAGAAGGTTTTGGTTAGTTGATCGGAGGGCGTGACCAGGGTTGTTATGTTTAATTTTCTCGCTTAGGTATTGAGAAGCGTTTTTTTCCCCGTTACCAGTCTGGCTGCTGTGTTCTGGACGACTTGTAGCCAATTTGGGTAGTCCTATGTAGAGGGAGTTTGCGTAGTCGAGTCGTGAATTAATGATTGTTCCAACTACTATTGCTGTGTCCTCTTCCGGGATGAACGGGATGAGTCTAGGTAGCAGGCAGAGAAGGTGGTGAGATCCGCTGACTACAGATCCTATTTGTGCATCCATAGTCATGTCCGAGTCAAAGATGACTCCCAGGCTTTTGATTTTATTGCTTGTCATATGAAGCTTTAATAAAAGGAGTTTTGGAAGTGCAGCCGTCCGGAATTATTTCTTCATGTTACACAGCATGCAAGCTGGGCTAGCACCTGACTAGTGTGTGTGGTTTAACCAGAGACTCACTCACCTGGAGCAGCTTTTCTTACTTCATGAATCTAATAGCAGATGAAAGGGGCAGCAGACAGAAATGATACTTAGTGCTCTGGATTGAGACAAATGCACATTATAGAGGGATATGCTTTGTTCATATTTCATGTTTGAGGTTTACAACCACTCCAAAGCTGAACTCTAGGCAGATATAAAATACATTAATTAATGCAGCTCCTAAATAGTGAATATATCCCTAAATGTACAGTATTTCAAGTGAGTAAGTGTGTTTGTGTCTGAATTTGACCTAGTATCAGCCTTTTGCAGTCCATGTACAGCAGGGCTGGAGTGTGAGCAGGGGTGGACTGACAACTCATGGGGCCCCCATGCAATAGAAGATTATGGGGCCCCAGGCTTACAGATGGCCACCAAGCCAGGAGGCAGTACAGAGGCGGGGCAGCTAAAATCTCGGGATTTTCACATCAAAACATGTCGGTTTTGGACATATCAGGGACAGATGTAAAAAAAACACAGATTTTTACATACTGTCCCTGGTTTTACTGAGCCTGACAACCCTGATGGGGCCCTTTAGTGGCATGGGGCCCTCAGGCAGTGCCCGAGTGCCTCAATGGTCAGTCCGCCCCTGAGTGTGAGAGGAAGCAGCAGCACAAGGAGACTATCTGTTTACAAGGTCATCATGCTGATAGAGGAGAGAGCAGATTGGCAAAGAGATTAACTCATCACTGTGCTGCTTCTCCTTTCACTGTCCAGTCACAGACTGGTAGCAGATCCATGGCAGCCTGGACTCAGCGGAAGGTAGGGGGGTGAATGATGCCAGGCATCAGACTGAGAACGCTTAGCGGCAGAATAACTGTGAGGGACAGCTCTAAATTTTGGGTGAATATTGCAAAACAGGTTTTGTGGTTTTATTTATTTTTTTGGGCTATTTATTTCAATCTTGTTAGTTTTAATTTGAAACCTGTTGAACATTTTTGGTGCACTCTGCTTCTATTTTTCAGTTGTGGTCGACATTTCACTCACCAGAGCTGGTAGAACCTAATGTGAGGCAATCCCTGGAGACTCTCCAACTGGATTATATGGATCTCTTCCTCATCCACTGGCCATTTTCACTTAAGGTACTGTAAGTGTCTGCATTTTTCTTATAACTACATGTTGTTCTTTTATGTCTATAGTTCTAGCTGTATCTACCTGTGTTTTGTATCAGGCCCAGCTTTACTGTGGCGACTGTTATCACTACACCTTACACTTAAGTGTTGGTCATCCTACTCATTCCAGCTGGATCAGTTGTCTTAAGCAGGCTGTGACTTACATATTTTTAATGTGTCCCTCAAAATTAGAGCAGGATGGGTCAGGTACTTGTAAAATAAATATCGTAACAATGCGTTAGAGAACAGAGAAATATGGCATTTCTATGCCTTGAAGGTCCACATAAAACATTTTCCCATATTCTACAGTGCATTAAAAAAGTATTCATACCCCTTGAAATTTTCTACATTTTGTCATGTTACAACCAAAAACGTAAATGTATTGTAAATACATTTTATTGGGATTTTATGTGATAGACCAACACAAGTGGCACATAACTGTGAAGTGTTAGGAAAATGATAAATGGTTTTCAATTTTTTTTTACAAATAAATATCTGAAAAGTATGGTGTGCATTTGTATTTAGCCACTACTTTGTATTCAGTCAATACTTTTTAATTGGAGCTGCAAGTCTTTTTGGATATGTCTCTACCAGCTTTGCACATCTAGAGAGTGACATTTTTGCAAAATAGCTCAAGCTCTGTCAGATTGGATGGAGAGCGTCCAAACTTCTCCTCGACTTTATCCCTGACCTGTGTAGTGTGTTAATTGGCCTTCATAATGCGGTTTGTTCACTAAGGTTCTCTAACAAATCTCTGAGGGCTTAACAGAACAGCTGTATTTATACTGAGATTAAACGGATGGACTCTATTTACTAATTAGGTGACTTCTGAAGGCAATTGGGTCCACTAGATTTTAGTTATGGGTATTCCACATTACCAAATTACTAGCTCAACTTACCGACCAGCCTGTGTGTCTAGTGCGCCCCTGTGTTTTTAAGGAGGTGTGGGCTCCCTCCAGGCTCACCTGCCCTCTGCCTATCCATTATAATGCATCCGCTTCTACTGTGGAGGCTCTCAAAATTTTGAGTTAGGACTGCAGATAATACTGGGGTGCCATGACGTGGCTCTGCAGCTTATGCATTTCCTTGCAAATGTGTGCAAACGAAACCCCTGTTTTTAACGCACACTGTTAGACATCATAATTTGGTTGGTAAGAGCTGGGGATTTTCTTTTGTTTTGTTTGATATGTACATATACAGTCTGGAGTGCTGCTTTAACTCTGCAAAGCATTTTAAGAGAAAGGTGGGATTCCAAATAAACATACATACTCACCTAGGTAAATGGGTGCAGAAATCAATCTGATGCTCCAGCTGTCCCCTGCTGGCTCCACACTGAGAACTGAGCGATCAAAGACAGCTGTCGGCTGAATCTGGGTCTCAGGAGTGCAGAACTATAGACACTACTGTGACACACAGTAGAAGTTTGACCATACTTCCCCTTTAACCCTTCAGCACCTGTACCTCCTGGCCCTTTAAAAGGCGAAGGCGGGCATTTCAGTCATATGACCGTCGTGATTTGCTGTAACAGCGGTCACATGATTGGTAAGCTCCTGATCACAAGTAGCGATCAGAAACTTTCTGTTACCCCCTGCGCGCTCCCTCACAGCATTGTTTACATTTTGTTTACGCATATATGCGGCCTCTTGATGTTAAGGCCCGCCCACAGAGAGGCCGGTGTGAAGAGGTTAAAAGCAGCCTGTAGAACATGTAAAAAAGTGACAAGTGCTCCATCTGCTGGCAGTAAATGAGAATGCAAAAATAATAATAAACTCTTATTTCATATTTACAGGACAAAACCAAACCAAAATAAATCATATATGCTAAATTATTACACATTCCTTTTAAACCTACAATTACTCTAATTATTGATCTGTATTTCACGTTCCCAAATTAGAACTGAAGGGTATCAGTAGGACTTCAAGACAGCTGCTAGACGTTTTCTGAATGATTTCTAAATGCACCCTGAACACGCTGCCCTTTAGAATAGCACTTGCAAGAGAAAATAAGGACTGTGTGTACCTAAAGTGAAATCTGAGTTTTGTTTTCTCAGGGAAAAGCAGCAGTTTGACTTTTAAAGCAGAATGACACAGCGGTGGTGGTCCATATACCAGCACTATAGGCAGCCAGGTGAGGGAGCCAGAAGCGGACTCTGCATCAAACAGAATGGAAAAAGCACAGCGCCTCTAAGTGCAGTATTACAACTCGCAGTCGAGTATCGGATGTTACCATATCAGTCGCCAGGGGGACCCCATGATTACATTGTGCCTTATTTCTATTCCCTTGTGAGTAGATCATCTGTATGTTAATACTTATTAAATGGTTTTATTACTGCACTTAGAGGGGCTGTGCTTTTTTTCCCTTCTATCTCAAGAACAACAGGTAATAGTCTTCATAGACTTAGTAAAGCATTCAGTGATTTCAACAACTCTTTTTATCATCTTTTACACTCTTCCTAAACTTTTCATAGTATTGGCAGCTGAAGGACAGCTCTAGATATTAAATAGAAATAAGCCCTTTGGCTCAGTGGACTTGCTGGAAACTTGCCATTTGGAGTAAAAGTTGGGGTTGTGGTCCAATAGCTGACACTCGCTGAGCGAGTCTTGGAAATGTGCAAGATTTGACAATCTGTTCTCGTTTTATAGCCCGGAGGAGATCTGATCCCCATGGATGAAAATGGAAAAGCTCAGCTCGATACCACAACAGACCTGTGTGCTATATGGGAGGTAGGAGATGGCATTTGATTGGCTCAGCTAGAGCAATGGTAATTGGTAACAGATAATGGCAGATTGGATGTGTTCAAAATAAAATGCTGTTTTTAGTTCATGCAGTCATACAGGCTAAAATATGTACTGTATATCTGTATTTTTTAAACCTCAAATGAAGCCAAACAATTAAAGGAGTTGTAAAGGAAAACATTTTTTTGCCTAAAATTAATGTCTGCAAGGTAGACAGACAGAATAGTGTAATGATTCTGTTAAAAAATGAGTAAATACCTATTAAATTCCTTCATCTATATCACCTCCGGCATTCTAGTTTCTGTTCTCTCATTCACTTCCTGGTTTGTTCGTTCATGTAAGAACTACATTTTCCCGTATGCATTGCGGCACACCCAGTAATTCACACCTCCTTGAAGTCTCTAACACGTAGAGCGCGTCCTGCCGCACAGATGTAGTTCCCAGGAGGGGGCGAGCATGTCACTGACCACCGCAGTAAAGCCTCCCTTCCCGATGGTCAGTAAAATCAGACAAGCAGAAAGTGAACAGAACAGAGAAGAAATAGAGCAACTTCTGAGAAAAAACGAACAATGAGGAAGTGAAAAGAGAAATGTCTGCAGGTAAAGGATGCTTATTATGAAAAAAAATGTTTTCCTTTACAACCCCTTTAAATCAAGAAATCATCAGGCCCCTTGCACGTGGGACCATCTAAGTGCAATGCACCTCTGCTTTCTGTGCATTTATCCCTGTTCCGTGTGTATGGTAGCCTGTCTGACAGAACCTGGCCGAACGTCCGGTTTCTGTCGAAGGGGCTTGAAAAACATCTGTAGATCGGCATCTGATCAGCGCTCTCAGCCAATGGCTGCGAGTACTAAACGGTGTTTTCTGGCGAGGGGGCCATCCCCCTTTCGGAACACAATAGCACTTGGAAAAGAAGGGAGGGCGCCTTGACCTTGTTCATTACCAAAACTATTTTAATAAAAGTAAAACAGCAATGGTTATACTCGCATAGAAACGTGGTATAAAGGCATATCAAGGTAACAGCAATAGCAAACAGTATCTCTTCGGTCTAGAGTTTTTTTTGTCTCTCTAGTAAAAAGCATGCAACATTGTAACTTTATAGCAAAGGCTAAGATCTCTTTCACACTGAGGCACTTTTCAGGCGTTATAGTGCTGCAAGCAGCATCTTCGGTACAGTGCAGGATGTATACACCACTCCTGCACTGCCCCTGCCCATTGAAATGAATAAGCACCGCTTCCAAAGCACCTGAAAAGCACTCAGGAAGCGCCGCATCATGGGCAATTTTAAGACCTTCTTGGGTTAAAAGTGTCCCGCTACCGCCCAAAAAGTGTCGCCAAAGCGTCGCTATAACAGCAGTAAAGCGCTGCTAAAATGAGTGGCGGTTTACCGATAACGCCGGCACTGCCCCAGTGTGAAAGTACCCTAAAAGTGGACATTCCCATTGTTAATTTTTCACCACTATGCTTCTGCCACTCACAGGCCATGGAAAGATGTAAGGATGCTGGGCTGGTGAAATCTATTGGAGTCTCCAACTTTAACCGTCGGCAGATAGAGAAAATTCTTAACAAGCATGGACTGAAGTATAAGCCTGTGTGCAACCAGGTAATTAGAAATTATTAATAGTTTTTAATAAATGTCACAATGTGTACTATATAGTAGGTTTGTAATAATAATGCAGTACATATACTATATATACTGTACATACACGCTTTAACATTTTAGGATGTATGAGTGAAAAGCTTTTTGGTACCTGCGTTGTAGCGCGCAACTCAAGCCTTAGCACAAAATTGTTAGTGAAGTTTCCAAGTACATTGCTCCAGTTTATACCACTTGCTGGCTTTTCTGTGAAGGATTTTAGAGGTCAGATGTTGGCCTTTGAGCTTCAAGTTCCACTCATCTGTCACATTTCTCAGGCCTTGTACACACAATCAGTCCAAACTGATGAAAATGGACTGAAGGCTGAAGTCTGATGGACTGATGGTCTGATGTGCCTACACACCATCAGTTCAAAATCCGATCGAGTCCAACGCGGTGACGTAAAACACAACGACGTGCTAAAAAACAAGTTCAATGCTTCCAAGCATGGGTCGACTTGATTCTGAGCATGCGCGGGTTTTGAACCGATGCTTTTGCATACTAACCATCGGTTTTGACCGATCGATCATCAGTCCATCAGTCCGATTTTAAAGCAAGTTTTAAAACTTTGGTCTGAAGGACAAAAGTCTGATGGGCCATACACACGGTAGGTTTGGACTGATGAAACTGGACTTCAGTCCGTTTTCATCAGTTTGGACTGATCGTGTGTACAGGGCCTTACTCTTTCATGCAGCAAAACTAAATGAGGATATTACAACAGAAACACCTTGTGAAAATGAAAGTACAATTGGACCTAAAGCATTGACTTTCCATGTTTTGCAGGTTGAATGTCAACCATATCTGAATCAAAGCAAACTGCTAGAGTTCTGCAAAACAAAAGACATCCTGCTGACTGCGTACAGTGTCCTGGGCTCACACAGACACAGGGACTGGTATGACCTAGAGTTGGGGCTGCTTCAGCTGTTCACCTTGTTTTATTATTTGACTCTTTTAGAAAGCTTTTCTGCTGCACTCTACAGAAAGCACTTATAACCTCTTTTCTTGTCCTCCAAAGAGCTTACACTCCTTGCCACAGCTAGTCATACACAAACATTCACAGGCAGAGTGGTCAGCCAGGGGGAAAATGTTGTTAGGTGACAAGAGGAAGGTCTTATTGCAAATACACACTTTCACAGTTGGCCTGCCACACTGTATGTATCAGGGGCTGCTGTCAATGCTCCTGATACAAGATGGGTTTGTGTCACAATGAGAGAGGAGTTCCAATGATAGCATCTGTAGAGCCATCTCCATGTAATCAGCAGGGCTGGGCTGTCATTTTGACAGCCTGGTGCTGCATCTCTCACAGACTCCCAAGCAAGGGTCAATGTAGGGGCAGAAGACGTTCCTGTTAAAATTATGCAAACCCACCATATTGCCCAAGGTGGGAGCTTCTCTAGCCTCCACATTGGCCAGCCTTTGCTTAGAAATCTCCAGGACATCTTCTGACATCCATGAGCTTTGAGCAACAGGGAACTAGTGTGAAGACTGAAAATTGTATACTTACCTTTCGGTAATTTTCCTTTCCTGACGCATCTTCATGGCAGGCAGCACACACTGGGTTGTGACTTCGCCCCCACAACCTGACGGAATTGGTTAGCTATACGGTTTAAAGAGACACCCCACTTCATTCTCTGTATCTATCAACTAATAAAAAAGGGCAGGATGCTGCCATGAAGATGCGCCTGAAAAGGAAAATTACGGAAAAGTGAGTATACAATTTTCAGTTTTCTGACGCATCATGGCAGCACACACTGGGAAATAACTCGCCAGTCGAATGGGTGCAAAAAAAGTAGTATTTATTTAACATGTAGCTGAAGAATTGGCTCGTTAATTTAGCAAAATCCACCCTATAGTGGGGCATGAATGTATGTATGGATGACCAGGTAGCTGCTCTGCATATCGTCTCAGGCAAAACCCTGCAATACACTGCCCATGAAGTTGCCACTGCCCTAGTTGAGTGAGCTTTAATGTCCTCTGGTACCGGACATGTTGAATGGCATAAGCTTTTCTGATAGACTTGACTAGTCATGATGCAATAGTGCGTGGTAGTGCCTTCTGTCCTTTTCTGTTCCCATGAGGAATCACCAAGAGGTTCTCCAACTTTCTAAAGGAGGCTGTAGCCACCAGATAAGAGATAATAGCAGATTTTACATCCAAGGCATGTGGTTCACCTTGATCGTTAGAAAAAGTCGGGAGATTGATGTCCTGGTTGTAATGGAATGCCGTTGCCACTTTTGGAATAAAACAGTCTGAAGGTCTTAGCACCACTCTGTCAGTGTAAAGAAACATGTAGGGTTCAGATATCAGCAAATCTTGCATCCAGGGCCGGTGCAAGGATTTCTGCCTACACAAGCGAAGCTCCATTTTGGCGCCCCCCCCCCCCAACGGCCACCCACCTCCCTTGCAAAAATATTTCTTTCAATAATTACCCCCCTTCACATATCCCCCCACACAGTAATGCCCCCCCCCTTCACATATCCCCCCACACAGTAATGCCCCCCTTCACATATCCCCCCACACAGTATTGCCCCCCCTTCACATATCCCCCCACACAGTATTACCCCCCTTCACATATCCCCCCACACAGTAATGCCCCCCCCCTTCACACATCCCCCCACACAGTAATGCCCCCCTTCACATATCCCCCCACACAGTAATGCACCCCCCTTCACATATCCCCCCACACAGTAATGCCCCCCCCTTCACACATCCCCCCACACAGTAATGCCCCCCTTCACATATCCCCCACACAGTAATGTACCCCCCTTCACATATCCCCCCACACATTATTGCCCCCCATCACATACCCCCCCCACACAGTATTTCCCCATCACACATCCCCCCCCCCACACACACACAGCACTACCCCCCCCCCCCACACACACACACACACACACAGCACTGCCCCCCACACACAGCACTGTCCCCCCACACACAGCACTGTCCCCCCACACACAGCACTGCCCTCCACACACACACAGCACTGCCCCCCACACACACAGCACTGTCCCCCCACAGCGCTACCCCCCCCCCCACAGCGCTGCCCCCCCACACACACACAGCACTGCCCCCCCACACACACACAGCACTGTCCCCCACACACACACAGCACTGTCCCCCACACACACACAGCACTGTCCCCCCCACACACACACAGCACTGTCCCCCACACACACACAGCACTGTCCCCCCCACACACACACAGCACTGTCCCCCACACACACACAGCACTGTCCCCCACACACACACAGCACTGTCCCCCACACACACACAGCACTGTCCCCCACAGCGCTACCCCCCCACACACACACACACACAGCACTACCCCCCCCACACACACACAGCACTGCCCCCCACACACACAGCACTGTCCCCCCACCCCACACAGCACTGCCCTCACACACACAGCACTGTCCCCCCACAGCACTGCCCCCCACACACACACACAGCACTGCCCCCCCCCCCACACACAGCACAGCCCCCCCCCCACACACACAGCACTGTCCCCCCACCCCACACAGCACTGCCCTCACACACACAGCACTGTCCCCCCACAGCACTGCCCCCCCACACACACACACAGCACTGCCCCCTCCACACACAGCACAGCCCCCCACACACACACACAGCACTGCCCCCCCACAGCACTGCCCCCCCCCCACACAGCACTGCCCTCACACACACAGCACTGTCCCCCCACAGCACTGCCCCCCCACACACACACACACACAGCACTGCCCCCCCCCCACACACAGCACTGCCTCCCCCACACACACACAGCACTGCCCCCCACACCCCATCCATCACATTTCCATATATTTTCCTCCCTTCCCTCTCCACTCCTACCTTTCACAGAGCGGAGAGCAGGAGGCGGGACAATCGTGAACCGAGAGAAGCAACATGTGACGTTCTCCCTCTCTCTGAGTGCCCTGCAGTGCAATCTGGGAGTTGTAGTCACTGCAGAGCACAGGCACCAGAGGGCCAAGTGAAGTCTGTGTGCCTGTGCTCTGTTGGAGAACTACAACTCCCGCCATGCTCTGGGGCTGCCGTCGCCTTCTTTAGGGGAAAGGCTAGGAGGACGGCGCCGCAGCGGTGGAGCCTGCTATTGGACACAGGCAGCCTGAGCCGTGCCTACCACCACTATAGATCGCCGCCGCCGCGGACCGGACTCTGCGACTGTGTGCAGCGCGCCCGCCGCTTGCGAGTCTGCGGGAGTCCGGACAATAAAAAAAAAAATCATCTTTCCGCCCCATCCCAGGCTGCGGACCTGCCCGCCCCAAGCGGCCGCTTGGTCCGCCTGGTGGTTGCGCCGGCCCTGCTTGCATCTCTGAAACTCATTTAGCAGAGGTAATGGCGATGAGGAATGTTAGCTTTAGTGTTAAGTTCCACAATGAGATAGTATTGGTTGGATGAAAAGGAGAACTTAAAAGTGCGTTCAACACTACTGAGAGATCCCATGCTGGAAATGTTGGCCTTCTTGGAGGCCTGATTTTTAGGCATGCTTTCATGAACTGAACCACTAGAGGGTGTAATGCCCATCTGGAGCCTGTCTTTGCAGATAAGGCTGAAATTTGTACCTGAGGGTACTTGAGCTTAGACCTTTACCCATCATGTCCCTTTGATACAATTAAAACATCTCCTATTCCACTCTGTGTAAGCTGTCCTGTTAGTCATCATTACATAGTGGAGGGGAGGGGCAAAACACAACATTTATAAGGTAAAACTGTTCATTATTTTTTCGTGAGTTTAGAAAACAGAAATCTGCTTTTCTATTAGATCAGAGTAATCCTTCAAAATGTATATGCAGCCAAAATCGATGTTTCTATATGTTAGAACGTTTAACATGCTTTGACATGTTTTTACAGCTCTATGTGACTATGCTGGGGGGGATTTCTCTTCAGTTCCTGTCTCAATAACAATGTGTAGCCAGGACATAAAGTGAGAGGACACTTCCATAGGCACACATACAACAATAAAGTAGAAATGGAGTAGGGAAAGGCTTATGCCGCGTACACACCATCACTTTCTGCGATGGAAAAAAACGTCATTTTCAAAAACGTCAATTTAATTGACCGTGTGTGGGCAAAAACGTCGTTTTATGTCTTCTAAAAAACGACAGAAAAAAATTGAAGCATGCTTCAATTTTATGTGTCGTTTTTCAAAAGTGCACTTTTTACCTCACAGAAATTGACCGTGTGTAGCAAAAAACGTCGTTTTCTAAGACGTTTTTTCATCCACGCATGCCCAGAAGCTAGCTTCAATGGTAAAACGTGGTGGAACGTAACCTGACTTTGCAAGATCATTGTGAGAAAACGATGGTGTGTATGCAACTTCGTCTTTGAAAATTGAAGTTTCAAAAACGTCATTTTTTACTTCACAGAAAGTGTCGTTTTTTTTCATCACATAAAGTGATGGTGTGTACGGGGCATTACACTTTTTATTGCTGTTTGTGTCCCATTGGAGGTTTTTCCCTAGCTTTCTGTCTTGGTTACACAATATTACATATGGGGTTCAGACAGCAATATAACACCTAACAGGTTCTAACCTTTTCCCTTAAAAAAGGGATTCGAATGGAGTTACATTTTTAATGAACGATCTCCTCTGGGGCATTTTTCTCTTCTCTTATTTTTCTGCATTTAGGGTAGATCAGAACTATCCAGTACTACTGGAAGATCCAGTCTTAGCCGAAATTGGAAAGAAGTACAATAAGACACCGGCAAACATCGCTATTCGCTACCAGATTCAGCGTGGAGTGGTGCCCATCACCAAAAGTTATAACCCTGATAGGATTAAGGAAAACTTCAAGGTAAGTACTGCGCCCCTCTGTGTCTCCAATGTTATAGCGAAAGAACCACATATTTTCACATTGTAATATTGACTCTTCCTCTTCCAGAAAAAGTAACATATTCTACCGCTGCCAAAGAATGTTCTGCATCTGACACTTCCATTTTTGTGCTTGTTCCCTGCTGAGCACTGTGTTGCTTTCTGCCAGCCCTTACTATGAATGATATTGGAGTCAGCAAAAAGAACCAACGCTCACAAAGGGGAACTAGGCCTCTGACACCCCTGGAAGTGTCATATTCAGAAAATCCTTTAGGCATCTCGTCAATACAGCGAAAATTAGTGGGATACGTGAGTATTAATTGCAGTGGCAGGCACTCAATTTTTAGGCTCCATGGACACTAGCTTAAAAAAAAATCCTATTTTCTTACCCTTTTTTTTTGCATCCATAAGCTAATTGTGTTGTTCTATGTGCCCATGCACACTATTTTAGTCTAGAAGTGTTTTTTTAAGTTTCCACTTGGGAGCAGAAAAAAAAAACTTTTATTTGTTTTGCATTTTTGGGAGTGATTAGCTGGCAGAAAAAAAACACGTATGCCCTGTACACACGATCGGTTCATCTGATGAAAACGGTCCAATGGACCGTTTTCATCGGACGAACCGATCGTGTGTAGGCCCCATCGTTTTTTTTCCATCGGTGAAAAAAAATAGACCCTGTTTTAAAATTTTCTGATGGTTAAAATACCAATAAAAAAAAATTATCGTCTGTGGGAAAATCCATCGGTCAAAAATCCACCCATTCTCAGAATCAAGTCGACGCATGCTCGGAAGCATTGAACTTCATTTTTCTCTGCACGTCGTTGTGTTTTACGTCACTGCGTTGGACACGATCTGATTTTTAACTGATGGTGTGTAGGCAAGACTGATGAAAGTCAGCTTCATCGGATATCTGATGAAAAAATCCATCGGATGAACCGATCGTGTGTACGTGGCATTAGCGTCCTAACTGCTGCTAAAATGCTGCTAAAATCTGGCACAAAAAGCTGATGAGTGTTTTTCATCAAGCATTTTTCTGCCATTTTTTAGCTTATAGTGTGCATGGAGCTTTATTTTATTTAATTTTTTTTAAAGCAGTTCCCCACCCAGCTTCCACACTTTTTTGTTGGTCCCTTAATGTGATGGATATACTTACATAAGGTAAAGTAGAAAGTAGAAATTAGAAATGTTATATTCTGACATGCAGTTTTCATAAACTCCGTTTATGTGTGTATTGATTACTACGTTTAAATTGTACAGGCTTGCAATGGATTTAACTTACATTTTTTGCAAATGTAATCAAGTGAATCTGTCTGTAATTTACTCTTTCAGTAAAAGAAACCAGTTTGTTTGATTTCCCAACTGATTGTATTGTGGAAAGAAGGATACCCAAAAGTATGGGATATTTCATGGGGCTCTGGTCATGAACCATATGGCAGTTCCTACCTTCACTTAATTGCATTTTGCCTGATTATATCTAATGATTTGTCTTTAATGCACATTCATTCTATTTCATGTGAACTACAAAGAAGTATTTATGAAGGATCTTTTAACTATTTTCAGGTTTTTGACTTTGAGCTGACTCCCGAAGACATGAAAACTCTTGACGGGATGAACAGAAACCTTCGTTATGTGGATATTCCACTGTATGTTTCCGTATGGAATGTTTACATTTTTTATTTTTATTTTTTAGAGCTTGTCCACTATGTAGTGACTTTGTTTATAATCTGTATTTTATTTGAAAGACAAATACATGACAAAGAAAACGACAATACAACAGAACATGTTGCAAATTAACAGAAGTGCATGGTAGGCACTTCAGCGCCTCCTTAGACCTAATATGACAAATTGTTTGGCAGTCCATTCCCTCTAAAGGGTAAGAGGCAACTCGCCGGCATCAACGCCAGTGGAGGGGGGCCAAATCTGCCTCCATCAAACCTCCACCGGCGCCCCGCCCAGCACACAACACCTCATGACAAATGCTCGATGCCAGGAGGGGAAAAGGATGCCCACATTGCTATGTGGGCTCCCCTCGCATCTGCAAATAATTATAACCATAGGTCCAATGAGAGCAAACACTTAAACAGCTTCCTAAATCATGCAGCCACGAGGCTGCACAGAGATGAGAAGAAACTAGGAGAGAGAGAGAAAGGTAGGGGAGAGATTAGTGGGGGAATAGTGGTAGAAAAAGGGGGGGGGGAATCAGAGCGTATCTGTGAGTTAGGTAGAAGCCCTTAAGTCTGCACCGAGCCGAGCCACTCCTGTCTTGGGGCATTAGAGCGCCCCTCTTCACCCGGGATCTGAGGGCTGGTTCAGCTAGTTCCAATATTGCCAAGTCTAAGCTAGAGGATACACTCCCAGGGTCAGTCGCATGCGCCACCCAGGATGCCCATACCGTGTTAAAGCGGTCCAGAGTACCCTTACAGGTCGCTATCCAGTGTTCAGCCTCTCTAATATCATTTACCTTGGCCACCCATTCCTCCCTTGTCGGAATTTGAGAACGTTTCCAGTAGATGGGGATTAAACGTCTAGCTGCATTAAGAAGATGCAGTAACGCACTTTTCTTGTATCTACTGATTGGCATTTGAGGGACATTGGAGGAGGAAGTGCGCTGGAGTGAGGGGGATGTCCAAGTCTAACAGCTCTTTTATTTGGAGTTTAATGTCTTCCCAAAAGGGCTTGATCCGGGGGCAGTCCCACCATATGTGTATAAGTGTGCCTCTATGGCCGCATGCTTGCCAGCACTGGTCCGACACAGAGGGATAAATACGTGCTAAATGAGCCGGCACCCTATACCAGCGCAACACGATTTTATAATTAGTTTCTTGAGTTTTAGACTCCCCGGAACTGGAGTGAGTGAGCCGGTATAGGTGAGTCAGCTGAGTTTCGGAGAATTGAAGATTTAAGTCTCTCTCCTAGACCCGTATGTGTGCAGGCCTAGGATCCAGGGTGGTGGAGCCCAATGTACATTTCGGAGACCAGGTGTGGGAGCGGATCATCTTCCACAAAAAGGCATTCAAATGGTGGAAGGGAGGCAATATCTCTAATGTAGTGACTTTTTTAATGTTTTATTTAAAGTCTCTGGCATACACAGAGCAGCAAAACGCATTAGAAGAATACAAGCATGAAGTGACCGCAGAGAGGTCCAGAACAGAGGACACCTTACCAGTTATAGTTAACATGAAGTGCCTGGTTGGACATATCCAATTCAAATATAGAGTTACCACTTTGTGGCTACAGTCTTCTGGGAAGGCTTTCAACAAGATTTGAGTGTGTTTCCCCCAGACCTCTCCACTACTTCTGTACAATGTACACTCTTTATCTAAAATATCAACCTAAACACTTTTTTTTTTTTTTTTTTAGCAATATAATGTAGCAGTCACATTCTTCTTTCTGTAGTATGGTGGTTGGCAGAAAATAGTGGTGACACAAGGGACTGCACGTCTCAGAAGTATGTGCAGTTTGTCTGGCAACTGCATCATTACGTCACCCATGTAGTACTGAGTTAAAATGCCAGCTGCCCATGACAGGAAGCAGATGCTCAGATGATCAGTTTTGTGTAGTTTGAAGTCCCCTCAAAGCATTTAACAGAGGAGAGTACACAAAGGTGGCCTGTATGTAGACCATGGAGCTGTAATATACAGTTGGTGGCCTCGCTGCAGCAAAGATATGGGAAATAAAATCCAAACTGGAATTCTGCTTTAAGATGTGCTACACACGTGGCAAACAATTGCCCATGTGTTGTAGAGATTGAGGTTGTAGTTTTGGACTATGTATGAGTTAAATCGCTGTTATAGCTGTACCTTTCCCCATGGCCTAAATTGTTGGATTGCCAAATGCCCAAAACACTCACAGGTCTCAATGTTAAAATAAATAGACCTAATTTAAAACATTCATTTCCTGTTGGCCACAATTTGTAAAAGATACAATATGTAACTGGCATTTGAGGTATACTAAACCCACAATAAGCATTGTCCAAGTATAACCGCATAACCATTACTCCACATGACCAGTAACTGTAAACATACTAAGTGCAACATCCATTAATGATGATGTATATAGAGAAGTACAATTCAGAAATGGCCTCCAGGGAAAAGTTTGGCAGGAGATGTACGAGTCTGGAGCCTGAAAACAATGAATTCTATCTGAAAATGCAAACAAGTAACAAAGAG
Source organism: Rana temporaria (assembly GCF_905171775.1). NCBI lineage: Eukaryota > Metazoa > Chordata > Amphibia > Anura > Ranidae > Rana > Rana temporaria. Next base: position 377,909,330 of record NC_053491.1, on the reverse strand, counting down.
CTTTTTTTAGGGTTTTCAAAATTTAAGGAGAAATGATTAAGCAACACGTGGGCTTACTTAAAGCTGAACTCTGGGCATATAAACTTTTATTTAAATACTCTCGCAATAGCCACAAGGGATATAAATCCATTTTGTGTGCACCAAATGCATTTACAAATCCCGTTATTACTGTGCGTAGCAGTGACATCACCACTGTGCTGTATGTAGCCTGTGCAGAGAGCAGAGTTGTAGGAAACACCCATCCACTACAGGCTTGAAAGCAGGGTTCAGGTAAGGAAAGGGATGTAAAAAAGTGTACAATGTAATAAACTGTTAAATTTGATGCAAACAAATAAGTGGCATAAATAATAAACAAACAGGAGGACTGCTTGGATAAACAGACCTATAAACCTCCAATAAAGATTATATTTAAAACTCCTCCTTCGTGGGTCATACGATGAAAAAGTTAAGTGTAGATGTACACACACCAGATGTAGTAGATCTCCCTGCCTTATGACAGGAAGGATCATATAAGGCTCATTGGGTCTCCCTGACCTCCTTGGGTCTTTCAAGCAAATCCTCCGATATCCTCCTCATTTGAATAGGACATAACTTCAAACGGGATGACACCAGTGGTGTGGGTAAAAGAAAAGAGAGCGGAGGGCTGCACTGACCGGTCGGGGGGTTGGATTTGGGACTAGAAAGCCTATGGCATATGTGCCCCTGGAGTCAGTCCAGGGGTGCCGGACAATCACTGTGAGCGAGGGTCACATTGATTTAAGGCACCACGGTCACTGCACCAGAACACGCTTTTTTTTTTAGCACCTGCCTCCTGGGCTGGGCCTTTTGGCTGGGACCGGAGGAATTTTTTATTCCTGGCCGGAGGGCCTGGCCGTTGTATTGCACAATGGCCACTTTCACTCTCCTCTTCACTGTCCCTTTCCCCACTTTAATTAATATATACCTTTTGTGTGTCACGTTTTTGTATTTTTATGTTTTGTACACGTTTTACACGGTGTGATGAGTAGGGTGCTGGTCCTCGGGCCTGCCCTGAAAGTCTTGGGAGTGGGTGGACATGGCCTTCTGGCTTAGTTTGCCCTCTCTCATGGGGTCTCCCTTCGGGGGAGCCTCACTAAGTACTTGGGTGGGTCTGTTTCGGCAGACCCTCCAGAGAAAGGGGTCCGTTCGGCTGGACGGACCATAGTGTAAAGTACCCTGTTCCCTGTCAGGAGCCTAACGTGCCGGGGGATTCAGGGCAGGGCCCTCTGATTTTAGAGGGCTAGTGTAACCGCTGCACGTTTTTGTGTCACTCCTTTATGTTGTGCACCGGGTGAAGTTTTTTGAGTGAGTTTCACACGCCATGGGCTTTCGATAGAAGAAAAGAGAAAAGAGAGGACTCCAGAGTAAGTGTGCCTTCCACCAGGATGTGACGTAGGCGCTACGTCACGTCCTGGTGGAAAGCACGCTGACTCTGGAGTGGGTCTTCCGGTTTTCCACAGCCTGCGTTTTTTTGCATAGGAGGTTCCATAGACTGTTTTAATCTGTCATTTGCTGTAGCCATTTGAGACTTTTAATAAACTACCTGTATGGTTTCACACTCTGAGGAGTTTGCCCTCTCCTTTCTCTTACCCATACTGCTGGTGAGATCCCATTTGAAGTTACGTCCTATACGGATGAGGAGGATATCAGAGGATTCGCTTAAAAGACCCAAGGGGCTCGGGGAGACCCCATAAACCTTATATGATCCTTCTTGTCACAAGGCAGGAGGATCTACTATCTGGTTAGTGTAAATCCACACTTAACTTTTTATTGGATTATTCAAAGGAATGTTTTTGGGACTTTGTTTCTCTTACATATTTTTCGATACAAATTTATCACATTTACAGTGACTTGGAAAAGTATTCACCCCCTTTATTCTGAGCATTATAAACCTGTAATTTTGTTTTTGCCATATGCAGTATGTCTCATTGTGTAGCATTCCTTTGAATTCCTGCCCCATAGCCATAACAATGAGAGGAAATCCCTGGAAATTTAACAAATCCCTGGGTATCACCAGGGGCACTAGAACAAGTGTCCCCATTGGAAAAATTCCCCTCTATTCATGTTTTGATGTAAACGCAAAATGTGGGATTTCCTTTAATTTTCACTTTCAAAGTAAGTAAACAGGACAAATGGACTGAATATCCCTAATGGGGGGCACAGACTGCAATTAAAATACCACAGGAGTTCTAATCCCTCTCCACTATATCCAAAACTAAAAAAAAGGTTTTGCCTTTAAGATCTTATCAGCTGTAAACTAGATTTGAACCCATACAGTGGAATTAACTAATCTTCATGTGCCATTGTAATGTAATTTAACACCATCAGGAGCGGCACATGTACCTGTTTCAGGTCTATCAGCGACAGTTTTTTATTTTAGAGTGAAACAGAGATTTTTGAAAATAATAAAGAGATTTTATAAAAAAATATAAATAAAACACTGCCACAGATTCGCACCAGGTATGAGCTGTCGTATGGGATGTGAGCTGTCAGGAGACAGCTCAGCTTGAATGGAAAAGACTATAAGGCCCCATTCACACCTGAGCATTTTTTTGTGCATTTTCAGTTTTTCAGAAACACACTACAGTTCATTTAACATGTTTTTCTATAGATGTAGTTCACATCTGTGCATTTTATGAAAAGGACCAGGGACTCTTTTCTGGTTTTCGGTTCCATAGACTTCAATGGTTTAAAAGCGTGTTTTGAAAAATGCTAAATGCACCTGCATAAGTGTGAACCAGGCCTTAGACTGAAGATAAGGCTGTAGTTCAGCTTAACCACTTCAGCTCCAGCGACGTATCGATACATTGCTGGACTTTTGAGTGGGTATACCGGGATGATGCAGCTGCAAGCATCATCCCAGTATTGTTTTTTTAGAGCCCACAGTCAGCATTCTTGTAAAAGCAATCCTAGTGGCTAATTAGATGCTGGATTGCTTTTACAAGCAGGTTTCTGTGGCTTTATCGGGCTCTCCCATCCCATTTGAGACCTGAGTGACCAGACTACAGAAGCATTCCATCACACTGATCTTGGTGTGATCAAATGCTTTTAAAGTGATTGTAAAGTCTTGTTTAAAAAAACGAAATAAATAACAAACATGTTATACTTGACTCCTCTGTGTAGTTGGTTTTACACAGAACAGCATGGATCCTCCTCTTCTCGGGTTCCTCTTTGCTGCTTCTGGCCTCTTCCTCCTATCGAGTGCCCCACAGTCAGCAGCCTACTATGGGGGCACTGGAGCCGAGTCACAGCTCTGTGGGACCAGTCAGACATGGAGCCCCACCCCCTCTCTCCCCTGATTGGCTGGCTGACTTTGATTGACAATTAGGGAGCCAATGGCACTTCTGCTGTGTCTCAGCCAATCAGGAGGAGTGTCCCAGATGGCTTAGACATTTGTGGACTTCGCTGGAGAGGGATGGGGTTCAGGTAAGTAATTAGGGGAGTGCTGGGGTGGCTTCTACACACAAAAGATTTTTAATCTTAAAGTGATTGTAAAGTCTCTTTTTTTTTAAATAACAAACATGTTATACTTACCTCCTCTGTGCAGTTGGTCTTGCACAGAACAGACTGGATCCTCCTCTTCTTGGGTCCCTCTTTGCTGCTCCTGGCCCTTCCTCTTATCGAGTGCCCCCTCAGCCAGCAAATTTATATGGGGGCACCCAAGCAGCCGAATCAAAGCTCCGTGTATGTATTTAGACAGACTCGGCGCCCCGACCTGGCCACGACCCCTTTTCTCCCCTGATTGGCTGGCTGACTTTGATTGACAGCTGCGGGAGCCAACGGTGCTGCTGCTGTGTCAATTATGAGGAGTGTCCCGGATGGCTTAGACACTCGTGGACATCGCTGGAGAGAGAAGGGGCTCAGATAAGTAATTAGGGGGGGTACTGGGGAGGCTGCCTGCTACACACAGAAGGTTTTTTATCTTAATGCATAGAACTCCTATAAGGGCAGAGGAGACATCCGGTGTCTAATAGGCCCCAGATCCCTTCATAAATAGTACCTTTCACTGCCAATTGCTGTCACAGGGGACATTTATATTCCCGGTGATAACAATAAACGTGATAAAAAAAATTTAAGTGACAGTTTAAAAATAATTAAAACAATTCAAATACAATTAAATAATGATAAAATTAAAATTAAGGCACCCCCTGTTAGGGTGAGCGCATGTGACAGTCCCACACACGTGAAAAGAGCAATTGTCACACGTGAGGGATTAATTCAAGCACCGGACTTCCTGTGTAAATCTAAAGTGGTAATGTAAAAGCTTTGAAAGCTTTGCTTATGGATAGTAAACTTTTGCAGTTTGTTGCCTTTGCCTGGGTATTCTCAATTTTAAAGCGTGACATGTTTGGTATCTATTTACTCACCATAATATGATCTTTTATATCTTTCCAAACAAGTGGGCATTATATTGTGTTTTTGTGCAATAAAATAACAAAAAGTGTATATTTTTTCCAAAAAAATTGCATTTGATAAAACGCCGCACAAATACCGTGTGACATAAAAAATGCAACACCCACCATTGTATTCTCTAGAGCCTCTCCTTTAAAATTATACCTAATGTTTGGGAGTTCTAAGTAATTTTCTAGCAAAAAATGCAGATTTTTTCATGTAAAAAAAAAAGGTCCAGAAAAGGCCTGGTCTTAAAGTGAACCGCAAATATTACAATCCCATTGTTCAATCACATTTAAAAATACTAACAGCTATATAATATGAGGTCCTATGCGATTGGATTTCATTGATTGTCACACTCACTCAGGACTTACTCACAGTTCTTATATCTTTCTTTACAGATTTTCCGACCATCCGGAGTACCCTCTGCACGATGAGTATTAAAGAGAAATTTTGACACTCAATATCTATCACTCTGGGCAAGATCTGTAACAGAACAATTGTAATAAAATAAAATAAAGTGTGATAGGAAATACTACCATGTCTAATGTGATACTAGAATCTGTTCCTAAAAAGCCTTTGCTTGTCTATAAAACAAGTATGGACATGTTTTATACAAATGTTCACCCTGTAATAAAAAAATGATTTGTAGAAACTTGTTTGTATTTAAAGTCATGTCATGATAGACAGCTACAGTCATAGTTAAAGGCTGACTCTGGGCACAGTCTATTTCTTTATATCATTGTTGCGGGATAATTTCAATTGTAGTTCTCTCGCTTGGTTTTATAAAAAATTTCCAGCAAAATAAATAATACACAGGCAGCGTACAAAATAGTAGTGGTTAACAGTAGACGAGGACATACAATCTCCACCCTTAGCAAAGGATAACCAAAGCTGGATCATGAGAATACATTTTGGCCTGGATGCAGAGGCGTTGCTAGGGGGGTGCGGGGGGTGCGGTCCGCACCCGGGTGACACACACTAGAGGGGTGACACCATCCCGATTTAAAAAAAAAAAATTATTTATTTTTTAGCTGACGTGGGGGGGGGGGGCGGTTCCCCCCCCCCGCGACTGCAGCGATGAGCGCCGCAGAATCGGAGAGCTGAGCGCCGCGGTACAAGAGGAGGGGGGGTTGTGGGGTGACACCGCAGCACCATCCATCCCCTCCTCTCACAGCCACGTGCTGTTAGCGGTGCTCGGCAGTTGGCACACAGGCACAGCCCCCTCCTCTCTGTTTGTGTGTACAGAGGGGGAGGGGCGAGGGGACCTTCTGTCCATGTGCCGTGGCGCTGCCTGCGATGATCTGAGGTACTGAATGGGAAGGGGGGGTGTTTGCACTGAGAGGGGGGGTTGTACTAAGGGGGTGTTTGCACTGAGGGGGTTTTCACTAAGGGGGGTTTGCACTGGGGGGGTTGTACTGAGGGGGGTTTGCACTGGGGGGTTTGCACTGAGGGGGGGATTTGCACTGAGGGGGGGTTGCACTGAGGGGGGGTGTCTGCAATGAGGGGGTGTCTGCACTGAAGGGGGTCCAGAGGTGCAGGTGGCTGTGTAATGTAAAATGGGTGCAGTGATGCAGGGTGCTGTGTAATGTAAAAGGGTGCAGGGGGCTATGAGATGTAAAGGGGCCCAGTGATGCAGGGTGCTGTTTAATGTAAAGGGGTCCAGTGATGCAGGGTGCTGTGTAATGTAAAGGGGTGCAGAGGGCTGTGTAGTGTAAAAGGGTCCAGAGGTGCAGGGGGCTATGCGATGTAAACGGGTGCAGAGGTGCAGGCGGCTGTGTAATGTAAAAGGGGTGCAGCGATGCAGGGTGCTGTGTAATGTAAAAGGGTCCAGAGATGCAGGGTGCTATGAGATGTAAAGGGGTCCAGAGGTGCAGGGTGCTGTGTAATGTAAAGGGGTCCAGTGATGCAGGGGGCTGTGTAATGTAAATAGGTCCAGAGGTGCAGAGTGCTGTGTAATGTAAAGAGGTCCAGAGGTGCAGGGTGCTGTGTAATGTAAAAGGGTCCAGAGGTGAAGGGGGCTGTGAGATGTAAAGGGGTCTAGTGATGCAGGGTGCTGTGTAATTTTAAAGGGGTCCAGTGATGCAGGGGGCTGTGTAATGTAAAGAGGTCCAGAGGTGCAGGGTGCTATGTAATGTAAAGAGGTGCAGGGTGCTGTGTAATGTAAAGGGGTGCAGAGGTGAAGGGGGCTTTGAGATGTAAAGGGGTCCAGTGATGCAGGGTGCTGTGTAATGTAAAGGGGGCCAGTGATGTAGGGTGCTGTGTAATGTAAAGGGGTCCAGAGGTGCAGGGTGCTGTGTAATGTAAATGGGTCCAGAGGTGCAGGGGGCTATGTGATGTAAAGGGGTCCAGTGGTGCAGGGGCTGTGTAATGTAAAGAGGTGCAGGGTGCTGTGTAATGTAAAGGGGCCCAGAGGTGCAGGGTGCTGTGTAATGTAAAAGGGCCCAGAGGTGAAGGGGGCGTGAGATGTAAAGGGGTCCAGTGATGCAGGGTGCTGTGCAATTTTAAAGGGGTCCAGTGATGCAGGGTACTGTGTAATTTTAAAGGGGTCCGGTGATGCAGGGGGCTGTGTAATGTGAAGAGGTCCAGAGGTGAAGGGTGCTGTGTAATGTAAAGAGGTCCAGTGATGCAGGGTGCTGTGTAATGTAAAGGGACCCAGAGGTGCAGGGTGCTGTGTAATGTAAAAGGGTCCAGAGGTGAAGGGGGCTGTGAGATGTAAAGGGGTCCAGTGATACAGGGTGCTGTGTAATTTTAAAGGGGTCCAGTGATGCAGGGTACTGTGTAATTTTAAAGGAGTCCAGTGATGCAGGGGGCTGTGTAATGTAAAGGGGTCCAGTGATGCAGGGTGCTGTGCAATGTAAAGTGGTCCAGAGGTGCAGTTGTGGAGAGGGGTACACAGTAGTAACAAAAAGATATTGAAGGATGCAGAGGTATGCAGGGGGCACAGTGGGGTGTTTTTACATTTTAACGTGGGGGGGGGTGCCAGATATTGGATCCGCCCCGGATGCCAAATGCTCTAGGTACGCCCCTGCCTGGATGTATCAATATCCAGATCGAAGAAGGTACTAAATAATGTTCACAATCCAGAACAAATGCAAAACATAAAGACAGAGTACATGGAAGAAAACAACTGGGTGATCAAAGCAGTGTCACATAAAGATCCATGGCCGAGCAAGTCAGTTATATTTTACAAGGGCAAAATCAGTCATTTTTGCAACAAAAGCAAATTCTGTGATATCACCTGCTCATCCCTCCTGTTGGATATGTGTTTTTATTATTATTGTCTTTTCTTTTGGGTAGGAAGCAATGCAGGTTCACTTTAAAAGTTCTCACAATGTTCAACAAGAAACTGAAAAATACAAACAATTACTAAAAAGGGTAAGAGTCGGTTCACACTCCAGCGGCACAACTTCGGGGGCGACTCTGCAAGTCGTCCTGAGGACAACTTCAGAGGCGATTTGCAAAACGACTTCTGTATAGAAGTCAATGCAGGTCGCCCCGAGCCGCTCCCGAAGTCGTACAGGAACCTTTTTCTAAGTCGGAGCGACTTGCGTCGCTCCTATTAGAACGGTTCCATTGCATTGAATGGGACGCGACTCGTCAGGCGGCTGATGTGTGCAACTAAGCCTCTGTTTTTAACGCACCAGTTAGACAGGGGAATTTGGTTGGTTGCTGATTGGTCGGTAAGTTTGAGCCTGGATATTCTATGTTTTTGTATGTTTATACGCCCATTCCAGCGCTCCTTATTATACCATTCATAGGTAGGGGCAGTGACTATTGTTTGTTGAATTTTTGTCATTGTGGTCAGGCAACGCACTAGCACCTTTGCTTCCATGTGCTTAGTGTGCAGTGTGTTCCTGCCCCTTTATTGAGGGCTGGGCTCCTCCAGTCACCTGCCCCTTATCTATCCATCAGCAGTCATGTGCTCCCACTGAGGAGACATAAAATGCAATGTTGCAGTTAGGACTGCAGTTTACACAGAGCGCCTTGACGGGGCCTGCAGCTTACACATGCATTTGCAGATGTGTGCAACTAAGCCTCTGTTTTTAACGCACCAGTTAGACAGGGGAATTTGGTTGGTTGCTGATTGGTCGGTAAGTTTGAGCCTGGATATTCTATGTTTTTGTATGTTTATACGCCCATTCCAGCGCTCCTTATTATACCATTCATAGGTAGGGGCAGTGACTATTGTTTGTTGAATTTTTGTCATTGTGGTCAGGCAACGCACTAGCACCTTTGCTTCCATGTGCTTAGTGTGCAGTGTGTTCCTGCCCCTTTATTGAGGGCTGGGCTCCTCCAGTCACCTGCCCCTTATCTATCCATCAGCAGTCATGTGCTCCCACTGAGGAGACATAAAATGCAATGTTGCAGTTAGGACTGCAGTTTACACAGAGCGCCTTGACGGGGCCTGCAGCTTACACATGCATTTGCAGATGTGTGCAACTAAGCCTCTGTTTTTAACGCACCAGTTAGACAGGGGAATTTGGTTGGTTGCTGATTGGTCGGTAAGTTTGAGCCTGGATATTCTATGTTTTTGGGTCATAAGTGTGTTTATTTTAGAGAGTTGTATTGTAGCAAATCTGGATGAAGAATTAGAGCCAGAGGGGACCCAGGAGCATAAAACTTGCCAGTCAGGAGATGACCTCTTCCTGCCAGCACTAATTACCACCATGTGAGCTATTTGCCTTCCTATCTGATCCATGGAAATTTTCACGCATTTATGATTTTCAAACTCCATTGAGGCTCCTTCTCTAGATTCCTCATATGTGAGAAATGTGTTGCATTACAGAATAATTTAAAAGAAGCACTGAGGAACAGTACACATCTCTCTATAATCATAATTCATCTGTGACTCAAAGTTTATTATACGTCCTCTTTAAGAGCCCAGCCGTGGGTCGCGAGCTCGCGATCCGGTCCGAATCTCAGTGACCGCGCCCGCGGGACCCGATATCGTTCCCTGATATAGGGAACGACGATCACTGATGTCACACGTCCAGCCCCGTCCCCCTACAGTAAGAAACACACATGAGGTCACACTTAACCCCTACAGCGCCATTAACCTGCATAATGGTCCGGGTCTTAACCAGTTAATATGGATTTGTTGCCTTCTGTACTGTAATGACTCATGTCTCAATAACCTAAAAGTCAGCTTGTATATATTCTGGAAATGTTATGTAGCACTAACCCCCGAAGGAGCTGCTGAGTATTTTTGGGTGGCACGTTACCTCTATCTGCTCGCCGTCCAGGGTAATAAAGAGAGTTTGATGAATTCCAATGTCCACACGATACACTTTTTTTTCTTGGATTTATTTGTAGAACCTAGTAGAAAAGAAGTTGGAGGGGTGGAAGGGTAGGTAAATAGGTTCAGGTGTATAGTCACAAATAGGAAACACTCCTGCTTCCAGCAAACAGTTCTCGTCGCCACTCAAGCCAGAGTGGGTATCGCTCACCCGGATAGGTCCCTCCCACTGGCCTAGCAGGCGGAATGGCGCACAGTATAAATTACAGTCTCTGCCACAGACCTTCCTTTATAAGGAGAAACTTTTGGTCCAGAATCCCCTGCCACAGGATTCAGCACCTGGATCTCTCCAGATTAACTTTTGTGGAATTTAAACCTGACAGGCGACCGCCCGTCGAGCCTCTCAGTATATGGTGCATCCTTCAGTGAAGTTTCCAGGCCTTCTCCCAAGATACCAGCCTCTTGCATGGTCCTCTCCAGGATAGGTCCCCCCCTGGCTTCCTTCATCCAGTGGCTTCTTCACTCCAGGACAGACAGCACAGGATCACCTTGAAAATGTAAACCCAGTCTGACTACTGGGCACTACCAAGCAAAGCCACAACCCTGGACCAAGTGGTTCCAGAGTCAGGATTCAGAAACACGCACCCCAGGACAGGTGGGCCACGAGGCGCGTGGGACGACAGACCCCCGCCAATGGCGTCTGTCCCTTAAGTACCCCTCCCTAGCATGCACAGCGGGACGATCACTCCCACTCATTCACTGCCAAGGGGGACACCCAATACACCCTGACTCTGCTGCTGCCACCCTTGGCCTGGAATGGTAATAACACCACCAGCCATGGCTGGAACAGAGGCGAAATTGCCCATAATTACACTTGTCTGAGCCAAATAACGACTCAGGCCCCCTCTAAATTTACAGCCGGCCGGCTTATTCGTTTTTACGATTGAATGCTACTGATATGATGTAAGTGCGCATTTCTTTTTATTCATTAAACATCCAAAGGATTTTACACTATGCAAGTCTCCCCTGGTTCTTTTACATATCTGTGAGTGCCGACACCCCTCGATGATTGAGACTTTGGTGGAGATCTGGCTGCTTCCTTTATCCTGATGAATATTCCTATGGTGTTCCTACTGTGAAGGATGTTCCCTATCTCATAGCACTGCTGTGTTTGATCTCATTGAGATCTCAGGCTCTGGTAAGGGTCGGGCCTCGTACAGACGAGGGGATCTCCGCTGGAAACGGTCCGCCGGTCGTGTGTACGAGGCCTCAGTGTTTAATGGTGGTGGAGGTTCTTTGTCGTCATCTATTACACCGTCCTGTGGATCATTTGCACTTTTGGGGGACTTCTTTCCTCCTGTTTTTTTTTATTATAATCTGGACTTGATTTTTCTTATTCATATTTACACTTTTATATTTACATACTGTATGGTATTCGATATTCACTGTATGTTTTTGATTATTGTGTATTTTATTGTGCTTACTATATATTTATATATCAATGGGCATAATGTATTCTCATATTTAGCGCGACCTTTTTTCCCCTTTACATTTACAGCAGCACCTGTTCAACAGGAGCAGGGGGCTACAGTTAAAATACTGCATATAATGTAAAATACCTCACAACTTTTGAACTTGAGAATGTGGGACACTTCGGGGAGACAGTGACCTGCGGCACGCTATCAAAAAGTGGGTGTGGCCAAACATGATAGTGGGAGGGGCTTAAGGGCCATTGTTAAACATAACTTGGGCTTTCTAGTACCTATGAAATATGCTTGATTGCTGTGCCACAAGCTGGAGTCTCAGGGATGCATATAAACCTCAACACAATCATTTCGAAAATTACTTTCAATAAATCTGGTTTTGAATACACTGAAAATAGACAGAGGGACAGATTCTCAGCAGAGTTACGACAGTGTATCTCAGGAAACACCGTCGTATCTCTGTTTTTTGACCCGGGTATCTATGCGAGTGATTCCTAGAATCATTTTCGCATAGATACAGCCAAGACCTGACAGGTGTAAGTGACTTACACTGTCGGATCTTAAATGTAATTCGCCGCTAGGTGGCGTTTTTACGTTCAGGTCTCATTTGACTATGCAAATGAGCCTGATACGCCGATTCCCAAACGAATTTGCGTCTCGTAGTCGTCGCTTACGTCGTTTCCGTAGGCGTAAGGTTACCCCTGCTATATGAGGGGTAACCTTAAGCCAGTCCGCCGTATGCCATGTTAAGTATGGCGTCGGGTCCGCGTCGTCTTTTCCCGTCGGGTACGTTGTTTTCCTAAGTCGTTCTTGAATACGACTTTACGTCAATGACGCACACGTCGGCGTCATTGACGTTTTCCGTCGTGAGCTGGAGCATGCGCACTGGGCTATTTTTTAGCCCGGCGCATGCGCAGTTCAATCAACGCGGGGCGCGCTTAATTTAAATACAAGCCACCCCCTTTGAATTACGCGGGGATACGCCGGGCCATTTACACTACGCCGCCGCAAATTACGGAGCAAGTGCTTGAGGAATACGGCACTTGCTCCAGTAAGTTGCGGCGGCGTAGTGTAAATGGCTTACGCTATGCCGCCGCAGAATCTACCAGAATCTGGCTTAAAATAGAGGATTATGGTGGAACCCCGGGATGGAGCCAAAGAATAAGTACTGCAGTGTGAACCAACCCTTAGGTAGAGAGAGAGGAAAGGATCACTAAGGTATACGGAAAAAAGGAAGGAGGGATCACAATGGTACATGGAAGAAAGGATCACTATGGTACATGGAAGGCAGGAAGGAGGGATCACTATGGTACATGGAAGGAAGGATCACGGTGGCACATTGAAGGCAGGAAGGGTCACTATGACACCTGGAAGGCAGGATAAATCACTGTGGCACCTGGCAGGCAGGAAGGGTCACTATGGCACATGGAAGGAAGGATTACTATGGCATATGAAAGGCAGAAAGGAAGGATCACTATGGCACAAGGAAAGCAGGAAAGATCACTATGGCACATGAAAGGCAGGAAGGATCACTATAGCACATGAAGGCAGGCTAGATCACTATGGCACCTGGAGGGCAGGAAGGATCACTACAACACCTGAAAGGATCACTATGGCACCTGGCAGGCAGGAAGGGTCACTATGGCACATGGAAGGAAGGGTTACTATGGCATATGGAAGGTAGAAAGGAAGGATCACTATGGCACAAGGAAAGCAGGAAAGATCACTATGGCACATGGAAGGCATGAAGGATCACTATGGCACATGGAAGGCAGGAAGGAAGGACCACTATGGCACATGGAAGGTAGGAATGATCACTATGGTACATGGAAGTCAGGAAGGAAAGATCACTATGGTACAAGGAAGGAAGGATCACTGTGGTACATGGAAGGCAGGAACACTATGGCACATGGAAGGCAGGAAGGATCACTATGGTACATGGAAAGCAGGAAGGAAAGATCACTGTGGCACATGGAAGGCAGGAAGACTATGGCACATGAAAGGAAGAGAGAGAGGGGAGAGTTCACTCACCCAAGGCTGTATTGTCTTCAGAGGCTCAGGGAGACATCAAAACAAGATCACTGTATGCTTTGAAATCTCCCACCCACACCCCCTTCCCAGGCACAGATTGGCTGCACGGGGGGAGGGTTGTAAGTTGGCACAGGAGGACAAAGAGAGGAGATGGGGCAGACCTAGCCTACCTCCCTTCCCTCCTGTTACAGGATATACAGCGGACGGGGGATATACAGTGGGCAGGGGATGTGCAGTGGGTAAGCCAACAGGCGGTTGAATGGGTGGTGGAGGGACTGTGTTGCTTGGCACTGGGACGGTCCTACCGAGTTCACCTTTAGCACATGTTACACGTTCCAGCTCCTTCCTCCTTTCCCCCCAAAAGGCGGGTGGCAGATCCTGTCATAATTTAAAAACAACACAGCCCACGCGTCTACAAGGACGAAGGAATTCGCTTTGCTAACACTGAACGGCCTCTCAGCCAATCAGGTGCTCGGGTCTGTTACCTGTCACCTGATTGGCTGAAACGTCAGGTGCTGTGATTGGACGCCTGATAGAGAGGATGGAAGAAGACATCGAGGAGCGAAACAGGTAAGTGCCGGGCGATGCACACTGGCAGCATTTGATGGGGCACAGTAGCGGCAATTGATGGGCTCACTGGCAGCATTTGATAGGGCATAGTAGCGGCAATTGATGGGCACACTGGAAGCAATTGATGGGCACACTGGCAGCAATTGATGGGTAAAGTAGCTGCGTTTGATGTCACAGTGGCTGGTTTGATGGCACAGTAGCTGCGTTTGATGGGCACAGTGGCTGCAATTGATGTTTTTTTTTTTTCAGTTTGCCACTGGTGCAGTACCAGTCATCTTCAGGGATGGACTGGCCATTGGGACCATAGGGAGTTTCCCGGTGGGCTGGCTTCAGTGACAGCGGACTGCTGCCCCCCTTCGCTTCTCTGTCTCTCCCCGCAGCGCTCACCTGGGGGTAACAAAGAAGCAGGGGGAGGACCAGAGGAGCAGGGGGGACGACAGAGGAGCATGGGGGGAGGGGACAGACAGCTGACTCAACAGCTATGGCCTGGGAGTTTCTCACTTCTGCCTAATCTTGTACCATAAGGGGGAGCACCGAACGGATTCGGGTGAAATAATGTCTAGCTTCCCCACTGGTACTGCCTATAAGAGTACCAGTACCAGCCGTTCTACTCTAATAAAGTAGAACGGCTAGTGGCTAGTGACGGGGGAGAGGGGGCTTGGGGGGCCCCGGGGGGGGGGGGTGCGGGAGTTGCCTGGCCGCCATGGGAGAGACCTGTCAAAGTGGGCCAGTCTGGATGAAGTCCAGGGCCAAATTTCTGTCCCAGTCCATCCCTGGTCATCTTAGATGCAGTTCAGCCCCAAAAGCTGCCACTGCCTATGCAACATGGAGATTTGCATCAGATGGTAACATCAGCTATTCTGCTGGCTCTGGTTTGTAGCAGCAATCTCTCTGAACTTAGTCATGGGCAGCCCCACAGGGGAGAGCTGTGGAAACCCGGGAGAGGAGACAGTCCACATAGGCCATTGCTGCTGCTACAGAATGGAGGAGGCAGGGGCACCAGGGACAACAAGCACCAGCACAAGCCCAGAAAATTTCAGAACTTACATCAGCATGAAGTGCACCAGCAGCTGCAGCATTCACTTCAGAAGGGATGGGACAAGCTGTACTTGGATTAAAAAGACAGAAAAGGAAGCCAAAAAAAAAAGCCAAAAAGCCAGAAAGAACATAAAAAAAGCAAAGTACATTAAAACCTTGGTTTGAGAGTAACTTGGTTTGAGAGCGTTTTGCAAGACAAGCAACATTTTTAAATAAATGTTGACTTGATATAAAAGCTACAACAAGGTACAACATTTAGAAACTTACATGGTTGATGATTAAAACGGGCACATCTAAGTATGCAGGCATCCGGGGTAAAGCTGTCCACATAGACCATCCTCTGCACCACCATTGATGTCGTCCCTTCCACCAACGGTTCAAGCCTCACTTTCAGATTGCTCTCCTGCAGGGTAGTCTTCACAGTCACGGTTGCAGACTGACAGCGGTGAGATCTGGCGTGAGGAGGACGGTCTATGTGGATCGCTTTACCCCGCATCCCTGCATACTTAGACATGCCTTTTTAATCATCAAACATGTGAGTTGCTAAATGTTGTACCTACACTTTAGAGGCGACTCTCTTCTCTTTTATACTCTCTAGCTCCTGCTGGATTTTGCTTCTAATCCCCCTTGTGGAGGCTTCCATTTGTGGATGGACATTTTATGGTTACACAATTTATCACATTGCTATAATCTTTTTATACGTACTTTAGACTGAAGGACTTATGAATAAATGGTTGTGGAACAAATCATTTGAGTTTCCATTATTTCTGATGGGAAAATTTTCTTTGATATACAAGTGCTTTGGATTACAAGCATGCGTCCGGAACCAACTATGCTCGCAAGGTTTTACTGTAGTGAATATACATGTAATGATTTCTAATGGCATCCCTGAATGCAGGAGTGCTGGGTAATGGGATACAGGGATTCTAGGGCTTATTTTACTCCCAGCATACAAGCCATAAACCTTGACTTGACACCCACTTTATTGGCCACACTCCTAGGTGTTCCGGGTAAGGGGATGCCTTTAAAGTGTTAAAAATGGGGACGCAAATTTATTTGTGTGGCTATAAAGGAGGGTGTGATTTTTTTGTTGGGGTGTGTGTGTGTGTGTGTGTTGTTAAACGAGAACTTGGTCAGCAAGATGTGCCTGAATTATTTTTTAAAAGAATCAGGTACCCTTACAACATGGTACACCATCCACCATCTTCAGAATTTGTCAGTAATTGTCAGTAAACTGAAGTTAGAGCCAAAAGAGACAATGGTGTCCTATGATGTCATATCACTTTTGTACCACCAGCAGAGACTTTTGAGACTGTAAGAAAATAATTGAAAAATGATTACCAGTCAAACAGAACACAGGCCGGTCAGTGGCTTCGATAGGTGGGTGCGGACCACAACCGGGTGACACCCACCAGAGGGGTGACACCCAGGGCTGTCTTTAACTTAGGGTAAAACCCTGCACCAGTGCCAGAACTCCCAGCACGTCCAAGTCCCGCCTGTCAAAATGGTGCATTGAGGCCCCGGTGTTCTATCAGAAAGCCACTACCTATCAGGAAAAGCAGCTAAAGTGACGTTTCAGGTCTGAGGAGACCTAAGTGCAATCCGGATCAGGACACTGCTAATGTAAGTGAGCAGAGCTCCATTAATAGCTGCATACAGAGGTGTCTGGTCTGTTTATGAAACTGTGAACACCGGCAATCCTGAGGATCACCGCTGATCTCAGTTCATTAATGGTTTATGAAACGGAGATGATCGGGGGACATGTTCTCCCCCGATCATCTCCACACACGAAGAAGCTGTCACTGACAGACACAGAAAAAAACATGTGTGTGTGTGTGTATGTATGTGTATGTGTATATATATATATATATATATATATATATATATATATATATATATATATATATATATATATATATATATATATATATATATATATATATACTAATTATTTTATTAACATGAGGAGGGGGGTCTCCTCTGAGTGTTTTTTCAGTGAATTTCTGGTACTGTAATCTGGCTATATCTTACGAAAGTACAGTATCAGGGGGCGTTTTCCACTGTTCGAATAATTTGTAGATCGCTTCACTTCACAAAAGGAGAAGTGATCTACACCGCTTCATAAACATGCACTCAGAGGAGAGTCATCTCCTCTGTGAATGCCAGAGAACTGAGCAGTGGATATTTTATCCGGCTTTTTAAGTGGACACCACAGGAGGGGACATCGATCACACAGGTTACATAGTTACATAGTTAGTCAGGTTGAAAAAAGACACAAGTCCATCCAGTTCAACCACAAAAAATAAAAAAACAAAATAAAAAACACAGTAAAATCCTATACACCCAACTCCATACCCACAGTTGATCCAGAGGAAGGCAAAAAACCCCAGCAGAGCATGATCCAATTTGCTACAGCAGGGGAAAAAATTCCTTCCTGATCCCCCGAGAGGCAATCGGATTTACCCTGGATCAACTTTACCTACAAATCTTAGTACTCAGTTATATTCTGTACATTTAGGAAAGAATCCAGGCCTTTCTTAAAGCAATCTACTGAGCTGGCCAGAACCACCTCTGGAGGGAGTCTGTTCCACATTTTCACAGCTCTTACTGTGAAAAAACCTTTCCGTATTTGGAGGTGAAATCTCTTTTCCTCTAGACGTAAAGAGTGCCCCCTTGTCCTCAGTGTTGACCGTAAAGTGAATAACTCAACACCAAGTTCACTGTATGGACCTCTTATATATTTGTACATGTTGATCATATCCCCCCTTATTCTCCTCTTCTCAAGAGTGAATAAATTCAGTTCCTCTAATCTTTCCTCATAGCTGAGCTCCTCCATGCCTCTTATCAGTTTGGTTGCCCTTCTCTGCACTTTCTCCAGTTCTCCGATGTCCTTTTTGAGAACTGGTGCCCAAAACTGAACTGCATATTCCAGATGAGGTCTTACTAATGATTTGTACAGGGGCAAAATTATATCTCTGTCTCTGGAGTCCATACCTCTCTTAATACAAGAAAGGACTTTGCTCGCTTTGGAAACCGCAGCTTGGCATTGCATGCCATTATTGAGCTTATGATCAACTAAAACCCCCAGATCCTTCTCCACTACAGATCCCCCCAGTTGTACTCCCCCTAGTATGTATGATGCATGCATATTCTTAGCCCCCAAGTGCATAACTTTACATTTATCTACATTAAACCTCATCTGCCACTTAGTCGCCCAATTAGACAGAGCATTGAGGTCGGCTTGTAAATTGGAGACATCCTGCAAGGACGTTATTCCACTGCATAGCTTGGTGTCATCTGCAAAGACAGAAATGTTACTTTTGATCTCAGACCCAATATCATTTATAAATATATTAAAAAGTAAGGGTCCCAGCACTGAACCTTGGGGTACACCACTGATAACCTTGGACCATTCAGAGTAAGAATCATTAACCACGACTCTCTGAATTCTGTCTTTCAGCCAGTTTTCTATCCATTTACAAACTGATATATCCAATCCTGTAGACCTTACCTTACACATGAGCCGTGTGTGCGGAACTGTATCGAATGCTTTTGCAAAATCCAAATATATCACGTCCACAGCCACGCCTCTGTCCAGGGTTTTACTTACCTCTTCATAAAAGTCAGGTTTGTCTGACAACTTCTGTCTTTCATGAATCCATGTTGTCTGCTGCTTAAATAGTTTTTTTCCAGCAAGAACTCATCCATGTGGTCTTTTATTAAACGTTCCAGTATCTTCCCAACTATAGAAGTTAAACTAACAGGTCTATAGTTACTTGGTAAAGACTTTGTTCCCTTTTTAAATATGGGCACCACATTGGCCCTGCGCCAATCCAGTGGTACTATTCCTGTCTTTAACCACTTGCTTACTGGGCACATAAACCCCCTTCGTTCCCAGGCGAAATCTCAGCGTCCGGCACTGCGTCGCTTTAACTGACAATTGCGCGGTCGTGCGACGTGGCTCCCAAACAAAATTGGCGTCCTTTTTTCCCCACAAATAGAGCTTTCTTTTGGTGGTATTTGATCACCGCTGCGGTTTTTATTTTTTGCGCTATAAACAAAAAAAGAGCAACAATTTAAAAAAAATATATATTTTTTTTACTTGTTGCTATAATAAATATCCCAATTTTTTTTTAAAAAACTATTTTTTTTCTCAGTTAAGGCCGATACGTATTTTTCGACGTATTTTTGTAAAAAAAAAAAAAAAATCGCAATAAGCGACTGGTTTGCGCAAAAGTTATAGCGCCTACAAAATGGGGAACAGAATTATGATTTTTTTTATTTTTTTTTTTACTAGTAATGGCGGCGATCTGCGATTTTTATTGGGACTGGGATATTGCGGCGGACGTATCGGACACTTTTGACACAAATTTGGCGCCATTCACATTTATACGGCGATCGGTGCTATAAAAATGCACGAATTACTGTATAAATGTGACTGGCAGTGAAGGGGTTAACACTAGGGGGTGAGGAAGGGGTTAACTGTGTAGCCTGGGTGTGTTATAACTGTGTGGGGGGAGGGGGGTGACTGGGGGAGGGGACCGATGCTGTGTCCCTATGTACAAGAGACACAGATCGGTCTCCTCTCCTCTGACAGCACGTGGAGCTCTGTGTTTACACACAGAGCTCCACGTCCCTGCTGTTACCGGCCGTGTCACCGACGATCGCGTGTACCCGGCGGACATCGCGGCCGCCAGGTACACGCATCGGGTCTTCGGCGATGCGTCGGGACAGTTTTTACCCGCCGCGCGCCACCCAGTGGCGCGCGCGGGTAATGCACATAAAGGCCGTTTGTAAACGGCCACTTGGCACTTGAGAGCCGCGCTGCGGACGTATTTCGTCTATAGCGCGGATCTCAAGTGGTTAATGAGTCCCTAAATATTAGATACAGTGGCTTTGAAATGACAGAGCTCAACTCACCTAGGATCCGTGGATGGATGCCATCAGGTCCAGGTGCTTTATCCACCTTTATTCTGTCTAAATATTTCTGGACCATATCACTTTTGAGCCATTGTGGATTTGAGGCTGTGTCACTCCCACCCCCATTTTGGACATGAGCTCCCCCATGCTCCATTGTATACACAGAGCTGAAGAAAACATTTAATAAATTTGCCTTCTCTTTGTCCCCAGTCACCCACTCTAGATTATTTTGTAAGGGGCCTACATGCTCAGACTTCACCTTTTTACTATTAATATATTTAAATAATTTTTTGGGGTTTGTCCTACTATCTTTTGCAATCTGTCGTTCGTTTTGAATTTTTGCATCCTTGATTTCCTTTTTGCATATCCTGTTATATTCTTTGTAACATTTAAACAACACTAGTGTTCCTTCATTTTTATATTTTTTAAAAGCTACTTTCTTATTGTTTATAGCTTTTTTAACTTTGACCGTGAGCCACATAGGTTTTATTTTTAGCCTTTTAAACTTATTGCCCATGGGAACATACTTTGCAGTGAGGTTCCACACAGTCTTTTTGAATAATTCCCATTCCTGTTCTGTGTTCAGCTGTGCCAATAGTCCCTCCCAGTCCAAGTCCTGGAGAGCAGCCCTCATCCTTGGAAAATTTGCTCTCTTAAAATTTAGTGTTTTAATATTTCCTGTATGTATTTCTTGCTTATAGTTAACATTAAATGAAATCATGTTATGATCACTGCTACCCAGGTGTTCCTTTATCTGAACATTAGTAATAAGCTCTGCATGGTTTGAGATTATCAGGTCCAACAGGGCATCATTCCTAGTTGGGGCCTCAATAAACTGCACCATAAAATTGTCCTGCAATAGGTTTTTAAATTTTTGTCCTTTAACTGTCCCAGAAGTTAAAAGGACAAATCCCAGTAGTTAAAATCCCCCATTATTATCACCGTCCCAGACCTTGCAGCCCTTTCCATCTGTGCAAGGAGCTGAGTCTCCACCTCCTCATTAACATTGGGTGGTTTATAACAAACTCCAATGATTAATTTTGAACTACGCACATCTGTATGCAGTTCCACCCATAATGCTTCAGCCTCATCACACTCTCCATCAACCAGGTTCTCTTTCACGCTTGCTTTGAGGTCACTTCTCACATAGAGACAGACCCCTCCACCTTTCCTTTTTACCCTGTCTTTCCGAAAGAGAGCATAGCCAGGAATATTAATAGCCCAGTCATGTGAGGATTGAAGCCAAGTTTCAGCAATACCGATTACATCATAGCTCTCCTCATGCACCAGAGCTTCCAGCTCACCTGTTTTGCTTGGCAGACTTCTGGCATTGGTGAACAAACACTTAAATGTATTGTTACATTTTTCTCTGGTGTTTTTCATATAATTTATAGTAGTACAAATGGCACTATTATTTCCAATGGCTGTTTGCAACATGGGAACTTTCTTGTCACCTGCCATAACCCTTCCCCCATCTATCCCCATTCCACTCTCCATTAATGTCTGACCACCAACTGACCTGTCTGCTCGATGTAATTCTAATTCACCCTCCCCCTCAATCCTAGTTTAAATACTCCTCCAGCATTCCCATAAACCTCTCCCCCAGCACAGCAGACCCCCTTCCATTCAAGTGCAAACCGTCTTTAGCATATAGGTTGCACCCCAATGAAAAGTCAGCCCAGTGCTCTAGAAACCCAAATCCCTCCTTCCTACACCAGGTCTTTAGCCATGCATTCAGCTCTCTAATCTCCCCCTGCCTTTCCTGTGTTGCGCATGGCACAGGCAATATTTCAGAGAATATCACCTTGGAGGTCCTTCCCTTCATCTTGCAGCCTAGTTCTTTAAATTGATTCTTAAGGAGCCTCCACCTTCCATGTATACTGTCATTGGTTCCAACGTGGACCAAGACAGCTGGGTCATGCCCAGCCCCTCCCAGTAATTTATCCACCCGGTCCACCACATGCCGAACCCTGGCACCAGGGAGACAGCAAACTATTCGGTTGAAGCGATCCTGGCGACAAATTATTCTATCAGTCCTTATGATTATAGAATCCCCTATTACCACCAACTGTCTAGGCCTACCTGCACTCCCCTCCCCACCTCTACTAGATGGGTTGCTCTCCCGGCTGTTAGGGGTAGCAGTAACATCTAGGGCTGCCACCTCTGTGTTTGCCACCTCCACATCATCACCCAACTTGGCAAATTTGTTTTGATGCACAAATACAGGACTGGCCTTCCCTTTCTTCACGCCCCTTCCACTCCCTCTAACTGCATTAACCCATCTCCCTATCTGATAATCCTGACTTGCCCCTACACCCTCCACATCAACCTTACTGACCACTTGCTCAGCGAGCAGAGGACCCCTTTCAAGGTTGTCATTTCTACCCAGTGTTGCAACTTGCTCCTCCAGATCTCTAATACGAGCTTCCAGAAGGGCAACCTGCTCACATCTGTCACAGCGGTATCCATCTTGGAGCTGTTGCACCAATTTTGCATACATGTGACACTCTGTGCACTGAGCAAAACCTTCAACCCTGCTAGCACTCATTTCCCAGTTACAATATAATTACTTGTATGAAGATTAAAATGATACTTACAGTTTTAGAAGACTCCTGTCTTAACTCTTGTTTTAAACTCCTGGTTTTTAACTCTTCCACTTGTAATCAAAAAATTCCACTTCTGATCAGAAATTCCACACCAGATCTCAGCAAGGAGCCAGCTCTTATGGAGTTTTTACAGACACTTATATACTCACCTGTTAACAATTAGACACTCCCCTGTTAACAATTAAACACTCCCCTTAATTAGCAGAAAGGAAAAAAAGAAAAAAAAAAAAAAAGCTGTTTAAAAAGTGTCAGAGAAAAAAAGACAAACAATTGAACACTTGCAGCAGAAACAGTTAAAAGCAGCTAAAAGCAAATCCTGGTTTTTAACTCTTCCACTTGTAATCAAAAAATTCCACTTCTGATCAGAAATTCCACACCAGATCTCAGCAAGGAGCCAGGTATATTCTAGAGGGAGGGAGGACAGCCTTCCCCAGAGCTAGGGATGAGCTTCGAGTCAAACTCATGTTCGACTCGAACATTGCCTGTTCGCCTGTTCGGCGAACAACGAACAATTAGAGGTGTTCGCGGCAAATTCGAAAAGCCGCGGAACACCCTGTTAACCACTTAACCCCCGGACCATATTGCTGCCCAAAGACCAGAGGACTTTTTGCGATTCGGGACTGCGCCGCTTTAACTGACAATTGCGCGGTCGTGCGACGTGGCTCCCAAACAAAATTGGCGTCCTTTTTTTCCCACAAATAGAGCTTTCTTTTGGTGGTATTTGATCACCTCTGCGGTTTTTATTTTTTGCGCTATAAACAAAAAAAGAGCGACAATTTTGAAAAAAATTAATATTTTTTACTTTTTGCTATAATAAATATCCCCCAAAAATATATAAAAAAACATTTTTTTCCCTCAGTTTAGGCCGATACGTATTCGATTACATATTTTTCGTAAAAAAAAATCGCAATAAGCATTTATTGATTGGTTTGCGCAAAAGTTATAGCGTTTACAAAATAGGGGGTATTTTTATGGTATTTTTATTAATATATTTTTTTACTAGTAATGGCGGCGATCAGCGATTTTTTTTTTTCGTACCTAGGGGGGGGTGTAAAGTTAGCATGTGAAATAGCGCATGTTTCCAGTACTTAGAACTGTCCCTGCACAAAGTGTCATTTCTGAAAGGAAAAAAAGTCTTTTAAAACCGGCTTTGCGGCTATAATGAATTGTCGGCTCTGGCAATTCAGAGCGAATTCATTCATAAAAAAAAAAAAAAAAAGCGTGGGGGTGCCCCCAAATTCCATTATCAGGCCCTTCAGGTCTGGAATGGATATTAAGGGGAACCCCGCTGTCAATTAAATAAAAAATGACCCCAAATTTTAAAAAAAATAGCGTGCAGTCTTCCCCCTTGCTGGGCTTCCCCAGTGACGTAGCAGTGGGTGCGTCAGAGGGTGCGGGGTCACGTGATGGGTGGCCCCGCCTCCCCTAGATAAGAAATGTCACAGCTTCAGCCGCTCATTCGCTGGGCTGTGTCCAGCGGTGAGAGGAGGTCGGCGATGCTGCGCTCTGGATGGATTAATCTTCTCATCGCTGGACCGGAGATCACCCGCACCCATCGCTGGATACAGACAACGTTGGAGCAGGAACCCATGGATATTTGGGGGGAACCCCACGTCATTTTTTTTAAAATTGATAGCAGGGTTATCCTTAATATCCATTCCAGACCTAAAGGGCCTGGCAATGGAATTTGGGGGGACCCCCACGCTATTTTTATTTTTTTTTTATGAATGAATTCACTCTGAATTGCCAGAGCTGACAATTCATTATAGCCGCAAAGCCGGTTTTAAAATACTTTTTTCCTTTCAGAAATGACACTTTGTGCAGGGACAGTTCTATGTACGGGAAACATGCGCTATTTCACATGCTAACTTTACACCCCCCCCCCCCCCCAGGTACGAAATTTAAAGTAATATTTCACTTTTATTGTTTCACTTTTAGCATTATTAAATTCACTGCTCCCGAAAAAACAGCCGTTTTAAAAACTTTTTTTTGCATTGATACATGTCACCTGGGACAGGACCCAGGTCCCCAAACACTTTTTAGGACAATAAATTGCATATTAGCCTTTAAAAATAGCACTTTAGATTTCAAATGTTCGAGTCCCATAGACTTTAATAGGGTTCTAAAGTTCACACAAACATTTGGTGTGTTCGCAAGTTCTGGTGCGAACCGAACAGGGGGGTGTTCGGCTCATCCCTACCCAGAGCTGTGTACACTGACTGCAACATCACCACATCATTCACAGTACCATGTCTACAGTCTCTGACCATCTCCTGTATGATGCCTGCATGTGACCAGAAGCTGAAAACTCATATTAATCTTTAATAAATAAATAAATACAATTAAACTGTTCTCATGGATAAAAATGGCTGCGGCCCTTTATTATTGGCATAATAAATACGATTTTCCAATAATAATTTATTTATAACCATATTTACTAAAATTACACCACTAACTTACAACATCTTTTACATAGCAATAGTTCAGCCATTAAAGCTCAAACTATATTTAAACCTTTACCATACCAAAAGTTCAGCCATTAAAGCTTGGACTATATTTAACTCCAATACACCAACTATCCCCAAACGCCAGGCTAACTTACATCGCCTGGCACCCCACCAGGGCCTTGGCCAAACCTCACACAACATTGTAAATCCAAGTTCAGAATATCTAGGCCAATATCAGAAAGATGGACCAAATCAGGGCGATAAAAATACATACAAACCTCCTTCCTAATCCATATGTCCGTAGGAAAACCCTTGAACAGAAGCCATAAATTTAGCTATAATCCTGTTTACCCTTTTCCGGATCTTTTCAAGATACATGAGACCTGGATTAAGCAACCACTTTAATCGTGGAACGATCTCAGAAAAAATCAGAACTGAGGTAGGCAGGATAGAATGTAAATGTAAAAAGTCAATTTTAATTTGTGAAACCAAGTCTAATATCTTATGTACCCCTAAATCATTACCCCCTAACCCCCCAAGTGAACACTAACAACATCAGGATGTGACCATGAAGCAAGTAAAGTTTTTAACATAGAACATAAATCAAACCATGACATGCCTCAGCGGCCATGCCAATTAAGAGAAAAAGAGGCACAGTCCAAATTCAAAATAGGCCCATAAATTCTGTTAGAAACGCGAACGTTAGCCCAGTAAATGAACGAATGTCCAATAAGCCATATAACATGTGGAGAACCTAAAATCTGAAAAAACATAAATTAGGCCTAATGTAAGATCGAAAACAATCGGATTTCCAACCTCCCAATGTTTTTATATCAGGCTCTGAGAAACCCAGCTGAGCCAATTCGAAAAGGGTGACTAGTAACATATAAATGGTTTAAACCAGAATGAGTACGACATTTTTTAAGCACAGCTGAAAACTGGCTTTGAGTAAGAGGAACACCAGAGCTGTGAAGCAACAATTGTTTCGAACCAAGGGGTCGTGACATTAAATATTTAGATAACCAGAAAAAGTCACAGACAGATGAACCAGGTGAATAACGTATTACAAATCCACCTTTCCTTACCTAATGGATCAGTCTTGCCGAAACATAAAAATATCTTAATAAAATCAGGACCCAACGAAACGTCAGAAAACAACAATCCACCTAATGAAGATGAAGATTTAGGCAGTATTTCTGAAATGCGGAAGGCCCCAAAAAAGAATAAACTAAAAGAAACCTTAAAGAGTAAAGCTTATTCAGGAGAATAACAAACAAAAGAAGAGCTGCCATAAAATGCTACAAAAGATGTAAAGTTACTGGAACTCAAGTATCACTGTGGAAACAACGCTTGCGGTAACCTTTGAGGGCCTGTTTAACTAAGAAAAAAGTGGAACAGGGAGGAAAACCTTGTAATTTGGAAAAGAAGGAAATCCCAGCTTAAATTGTAACTAGGTGGAAATAGGAATAAGAGCATTGCATTAAATCGTCCAAAAATCGAAGAACCAAACTTTCAGAGAAACAATTGGAAGGAATACACATAGAGCTCATAAAAACACACCACAAGGACCATGCAGCGTTATAATTCGCCCACGTAAAAAAGGTGCTAGGAACTGGCAACAGCAGCATTCACGGATTGCAAACTACGGAGCACAAGTGCTCCGGACAAGGTAAACCAAGGAGATCTGCTTCGCAAAATCGAATCTAGCTAAAAACGGGACAGAGAATCAGCAATAACATTAGTATAACCCGGGATAAATTGACCTTAATCCACAAATTAAGTTCTAACCTTTAAAAACAATATGACGCAAGACCGCTAAAACATGACAAACTTAGATGACAAACAATTAATCGCATATGCAACCCCCTTGTAATCGGAATGTAATAACAAACGTGAATTGCGGAGGCGAGTTCCCCAAAGTTCCAAAGAAACCAAGATCGGAAATAGCTCAATGAGAACTATGTTCTTCATATAACCAATGGAAAAACAACAATGCGGCCAAGATGCAGCTGACCAATGGCCCTGGTAAAAAGGCACCATAGTAAGAACTCCTCACAGCAGCATCTGTAAACAAAGAAACGACGAAGCATCTTGGAAAGGGGTTTGCCAAAAAGAACAACCATTGTATGAAATAAAGAAATCATTCCAAACCAAAAATCAGAGACTTAGGAGGAAGTTATACGCACAAAATGATTTTGAGATTTAAAACCAGAAAGTGCTTTGTATAATCTTTTCGAAAAAACACGGCCAATAGGAATAACACAAGTAGCAAAGGCAAGTAAGCCCAACAAGGATTGTATTGTGCAAACCGACACTTTAGGTTTGGAAATCACAAAAGAAATCATAATTTGTAAACGGTTCAAGTTGGTCTGTGGTGAACGAAATTCCATGCTGTCAGTATCAATATTAACACCGAGGAACTCAATGCAAGCTGTTCGCCAGACCGATTTTTCAAGGGCCAAAGGGACAGCGTTGACAAGTCAAACAACATTTTGTGAATAAATACAGGCATTCTGCAGAATTAGCTGGACTGAAAAAATAGAAAATCATCAAAGTTAATGTAATATATTTGTCCTGTTTACAATTATCATTGATAGCGAAAGTAAAAACAATCCCACATTTTGGGTTGTCCTTAGAACAGTAAAATATCTTGCAATGGAGATACTAGATCTGGTGACCCCGGTGACATCCAGGGATTCCCTCACTTTGAAGATATTTGAAGGGATTTCTTCCCACTTCCTGATGTGGTTATTGGACAGGAAGTGAAGAGAGATCTCCCCAATGGAACACATATGGCAAAACAACCCTGGCAAGGGTAATAACCATACATTACTCTATCCAAAAAAAGTCTTCAATTTAGTTCTACTTTAACCACTTAACCCCTTAAAATGATTTACCCCCTTTATGACCAGGTAATTTTTTGCGATACGGCACTGCTTTACTTTAACTGACAATTAAGCAGTTGTGCACGCTGTACCCAAATAAAATGCTCTATTTCACACAAATAGAGCTTTCTTTTGGTGGTATTTGCTCACCTCTGGGGTGACAATTTAAAATATATATATATATATATATATATATATATATATATATATATATATATATATATATATATATATATTTAACTTTCTGCTATAAAACATATCCAATAAAAAATGTAAAAATCGAATTTCTTCAAAAATGTAGGCAATATGTATTCTGCTATATATATTTTGGTAAAAAAACAAAAACCCTAGAAGCGTATATTGATTGGTTTGCTCAAAAGTTATAGCATCTACAAACTATGGGATATTTTTAGTCATTTTATTTTTGTTTACTAGTAATGGCAGCAATTAGTGACTTATAGCGGGACTGATGTTGCGGTGGACAATTTGGACACTAACTGACACTTTTTAAGGACCAGTGACATTATTACAGTGATCAGTGCTAAAAATATGCACTGTCTCTATACTAATGACACTGGCAGGGAAGGGGTTAAAGGGGTTGTAAAGGCAGAAGGTTTTTTATCTTAATGCATTCTTTGCATTAAGATAAAAAACTGTGTGTGGCAGCCACCCTAGCACTCCCTAATTACTTACCTGAGCCCCATCTCTCTCCAGCAATGTCCACAAATGATTACGCAGCCCGGGACGCTCCGCCTGATTGGCTGAGACACAGCAATGGCGCCATTGGATCCTGCTGTTATCTATCAAAGTCAGTCAGCCAGCCAATCAGGGGAGTGAGGGGACTGGGCCGAGTCAGGGTTCCATGTCTGAATAGACAGAGCTGTGACTCGGCTCCAGTGCCCCCATAGGAAGCTGCTGACTGTGGGGGCACTCGATAGGAGGAAGGGGCCAGGAGCAGTAAAGAGGGACACAAGAAGAGGAGAATCTGGGCTGCTCTGTGCAAAAGCAACCACAAAGAGGTGTATAGTATAACATGGTTGTTATTTTTTTTAAACAAGGCTTTACAATCACTTTAACATCAGTGGGGATCAAAAGGTGATCTGTCTGCTCTCTACTCTTCCATGATGGCTGCCTTGTTGGGTTTGTGCCTCACCCTTACTTTCCTCCTCCGCTCTATCCGGCACCTAAGTTGCATCAGTGACCTCATCATCATCCCCTTCAGCCTCATTATTACCGGAGCCAACTTGGCAATATGCTGCGGCTGGGGAACATGACTGCCAATTTGTTGTTTACCAGTGTTCTCCCCTCTCTGTAGGCTCATGTTCCTACTTTCCTCAACCTCCGAACCAATATTAGAATCAAGTAATGCCTATGAATTGTTAAAGAGAAAGTGGCTGATGCTGTGTTCAAATAACTCATCTGACTCCTCCATGCCTGATGCTGGGGTTATAGCAGGAGTACCTGTTGAGTGGGAGGCAGAATAGGCCACTCTGACAGCTGCAGTGGACTGTGCACTAGTCTCTGCTTTGGTGATAGAGGATGAGGAGGGTAACATGCGCTGATGCACTTCAATATACTGCGGCACACATGCACTAACGCACTTCAATATACCGCTAATAAAAGTACCCAGTTGCATTTTAATATATTGCAGTAAACATGCAGTAACGCACTTCAATATACTGCAGTAAAACTGCACTAACGCACTACTATACTGCAGTACAATATACTGTAGTAAAACTGTTCGGACACTCTACATTGACACAGTTCAATATACTGCAGTAAACCTGCCCTGACAAAACTGACACTACAGTTAAAATGAACGGTTGCTCTACACTCGCGCTGCACTATCACTATATGCACACTACACTGATATTTTACACTCTATCACAATAGCACACCAACTCGCTAGCGGCAATGAACGGAGCCCTGTTCTATCTATCTCCACTCCAATATCACACTGCAAATGACTGCTCTGGGAAGGATCCTTTTATAGTGTTGGGTGGGACTATGAGCAATAAGCCATGACTGGGCACAGTCATCATTACTTTCTCCAATATTGGCTTTGACAGTGCTATGTGCCCTGATTGGGCAAAGCCTTTATTGCTTCAACCAATCGAGGCTTCCAATGCACTGTACTGCGCAGTGTATTGTGGGGCGTTCGGCAGGTCAAACAAACTGTCAAATGCCCTGATAATTTTGGTGTTTGCCAAAAGGACGAACAGCCGATGTTCGGTTCAGACTCATGTTTGACCCGAACTGTTCACCCAACACTATTTTTCATTAATATGAAAAAATATATTTGATGTTAGGTTTGCTTTAAGGTAAAACCACAGATCAATGTGTAAAGAACATATTTGTTATCTACAGATCCCATTAAACATTGTGCAATATTATGAGTTTGGCAAACTGTGCCTTATGTTTCATAATCTGCCTAAAGTGATAATGCAATCCCAGCAGTGTGTATTGGAAGAGAAAAATGTTTGTAACAAGTTTATCAGATGTCTTGGAGAGAGGCCATATCCAGCTGCGAGTGGCTAAATACCCATGAGTCTCTTCATTTCCTCTCTATTTCAGGCATTAGAGCAGTGGTGTAACTAGAACCTTCAGGGCTCTTTTCTCCGAGCCCGGTTACGGAACAACAGGTCCTGGTCGCAAGTGGGTGGCTGCATATAAAGGAACCAATTTCTCCATTTCCCCCTGCTTCTCCTCCTCTCCCTCCTGCAGTCATTCAGCGGCTGCAGGAGGAAAATGGAGAGATTGTTTTCTCTATGCCAGTGTTTCTCAATATTTTTCCAGCCAGGGCACCCTTGAAGTATACGCCTAGGTGAATGGGGCTGCACTGCAACCACTCTGCAACTGTGTGCTTTGCATGCAGTTGCAGCATAGTGATGACGCATTTAAGGGGTTAAAACAGGCGGTCAGGAGGCAACATATTGACTTTTTGCCGGCTGTCAAATGCCGGTAGAGGAGGCGGCTGGAGAGAGGGGGCAGCGCCCGTGCGCCCTTATGGATGCACCGCCACTGAAATAAACACATACATGCAAATACATACATACACATGCACACACACATGCATACATAAATGCACATAGCCATTTATGTCGAAACCGTTGGCAACAAAAGTGAGTACACCCCTAAGTGAAAATGTCCAAATTGGGCCCAAAGTGTCAATATTTTGTGTGACCACCATTATTTTCCAGCACTGCCTTAACCCTCTTGGGCATGGAGTTCACAAGAGCTTCACAGGTTGCCACTGGAGTCCTCTTCCGCTCCTCCATGACGACATCACGAAGCTGGTGGATGTTAGAGATCCTGCACTCCTCCACCTTCTGTTTTAGGATGCCCCATAGATGCTCAATATGTTTTAAATCTGGAGACATGCTTGGCCAGTCCATCACCTTTACCGTCAGCTTCTTTAGCAAGGGGTAGTGATTTTCTTGGAGGTGTGTTTGGGGTCGTTATCATGTTGCAATACTGCCCTGCGGCCCAGTCTCCGAAGGGAGGGGATCATGCTTTGCTTCAGTATGTCACAGAACATGTTGGCATTCATGATTCCCTCAATGAACTGTAGCACCCCAGTTCCGGCAGCACTCATGAAACCCCACACCATGACACCACCACCATGCTTGACTGTAGGCAAGACACACTTGTTTTATACTCCTCACCTGGTTGCCGCCACACACGCTTGACACCATCTGAACCAAATACGTTTATCTTGGTCTCATCAGACTACAGGCATGGTTCCAGCAGTCCATGTACTTAGTTTGATTGTCTTCTGCAAACTATTTGTAGGCTTTCTTGTGCATCATCTTTAGAAAAGGCTTCCTTCTGGGGTGACAGCCATGCAGACCAGTTTGATGCAGCGTATTGTCTGAGCAAGCAATGCTGGCAGCACTCATATGCCTATTTCACAAAGGCAACCTCTGCATATGATGCTGAGCATGTGCACTCAACCTCTTTGGTCGACCATGGCGAGGCCTGTTCTGAGTGGAACCTGTCCTGTTAAACTGCTGTATGCTCTAAGCCACCATGCTGCAGCTCAGTTTCAGGGTCTTAGAAATCTTCTTGTAGTCTAGGCCATCAAGGCCATCTTGTTGCCTAGAGCAACAATCCTTTTTTTCAGATCCTCAGAGTGTTTCTTTGCCATGAGGTGCCATGTTGAACTCTCACTGACCAGTATGACAGAGTGAGAGTGACAACACCAAATTTAACACACCTGTCCCCATTCACACCTGAGACATTGGAACACTAACAAGTCACATGACACTGGGGAGGGGAAATGGCTAACTGGAAATTTGGAAATTTTCACTTTGTTGCCATCAGTTTAGACATGAATGGCTGTGTGTTAGGTTATTGTGAGGGGACCGGAAATTTACACTGTTATACAAGCTGTACACTCACTACTTTACATTGTAGCAAAGTCTCATTTCATCAATGTTGTCACATGAAAAGATATAATAAAATATTTACAAAAATGTGAGGGGTGTACTCACTTTTGTGAGATACTGTGCATTAGGGCCAAAGGGAACATAGGCGTTAAGTCTATGCACCCAGGCCATTTCTTGTTTGGATATTTCTCTCACTAGAGAGCTTTCCCTCCAGTGAGGACGATACTTATCAATACCCAAAAATAAAGTATTTGAGGGATCCCGATTTATGTTTTATATCATAATGTTTTGATACGGAATGGTTTTTAAAACCCTTCCTTATATTATTAATATGTTCATTAAGCCATATTATTAGGGTACGTTTGGTCTGTCCCACATATTGGAGTCCAAAGGGACATTGGATCAAATAGACGACTCCTGTTAAGGAACATGAATGAATAGTTTGATCTCAAAATCAGAGCCGTACTGGTTGAGGAAAAAACATTCACTTTTCTACTGGTACACCTATTGAGTGGGCACACCTACCATGCTGGAAATACCCAGTAAGATTTTGGAAAAAGCATCTAGTGGCTTTAGGTGGTTCCTGGACACAAGGGGCCATTATGTCCCTACAGGAAGAGGCACCACTAAAGAAGACCTGGCGTCTCTTGGGCAACATGGTACCCAGTACCTGATTGTTCCCCAAAATATGCCAAAAAACGGATTGCCTCCTCACTAGCCTCAAAATTCAATATGATCCCCCTATTGTTGTTATTAAGTGTTTCCATTTACCGTATTTATCACTGTATAACGCGCTCCCACGTATACCGCGCACCCCTAAAGTTGCCCTCAAACCTGTGGAAAAAAGTTTTTTTTGTACTTACAGTTTTGGTGTCTTGCGCGGCGTCCATCGGCGGCCTCGTCGGGTCCGGCGTCCGTCTGCGACTTCGGGTGTCCTCTTCGTCGTGTCCGGCGTCCTTCTGCGGCTTCGGGTGTCCTCTTCGTCGGGTCCGGCTTCCGTCTGCGGCTTCGGGTGTCCTCTTCGTCGGGTCCGGCGTCCTTCTGCGGCGTCCTCGCGTCCTCCCCGCTCGTTTCCTGCGCCGAGTTTGAATACTGCGCCGACATATACAGAGCGCAGTACACTCGTGTATTGTCGGGCAGGCTCGGCAACTCTCGCGCTGACGTCCTGTACGTCCAGGACGTGAGCGCGGAAGGAGCCAAGACTGCCCGACTATACCCGAGTGTACTGCGCTCGGTATATGTCGGCGCAGTATTCAAACTCTGTGCGGGAAATCGGGTATCGGCGTATACCACGCACCCACGATTTTGCCCTGGTTTTCAGGGCAAAAAAGTGCGCGGTATACACCGATAAATACGGTATGTTGTGAGTTCAGTGCAACTGCCATCCCATAGGAGGAGAACATCATCAATATATCTTGCCCAGCGAACCACGTGAAGGTTCCCCTGTGAATAGGCGACGTCCTCCTTCTACTTGGCCAAAAAGAGGTTAGCCACACTGGGAGCATATTTTGCCCCCTTTGCCACTCCCTTATCCTGGTGAAATAAATTGGTTATCGCACCAAAAATAGTTGTGCGTCACTGCAAATTGTAGCAACTCCACAATTAATTCCTGTTGCAATCTAGGGAGTCCAGAGCTGCGGTCCGGGTATAGACTAACTGCCTCCAAGCCCAGATGACGGGGGATGATTGTACAGATAGGACACATCAGCCGTCACCAGCCATAACCCTGATGATGGAATAAGTTTAGATACCATATTAATGACCTGCCTAGTGTCCTTATTGTAAGAGGGCATCAGCGATACCAGCGGTTGTAAATAATAGTCAATATACTTGCCCATCCAGGACGTAACAGAGTCAATTATTTATACAAGAGCCATTCTTGATTCGGGTGCTCAGGTTACTTTGCTGACCAGAGACTTTTACGAGAGGTATTTGTCATACATGCCCTTGCAAAAGTTGGAAGATATAGAGATCCAGGGTATTCAAACAGAGGATTACCCTTGTGATGGGTACCTGCGGATCCAGTTATTGTGTGATCCATTGAGGGTTGGAAAGCCTCTGAATTTTGAGACACTGTCCATTGTGTGTCCATGGCTGCCAGGGTCTACAGGAAGTTCGTTGATCATAAGGACCAACACAGATCTGGTGAAGCGGCTGTTAGCCCCCTTTGTCCCCAGATGTGATCCCTTAACCTCAGTGTCTGCAGGAGGGCCAGAAGTGCCTCTTCCACAGTGGATGAAAAAGGATCCACAGCAAAAGCGAAAGAAACTGATCTGCAGGAGGCAAATACAGTCAAACAGTAAGAAGAGACTAGTGAGCCTACTGTGCCAGAGCAAGTGGAACAGAGGAAATTAAGAGTCATTCCCTATTTCAAGAAACCGACCTGTGACATGTTGGGTGAGAGCCCTGAAGAAGTTGTCCTCACCCTTTAAGGGACTCTTAACATGCCTGACCTGTTCATCGCCGCTTTGGTGAAGGGCAACCCTGACCCACCCCTTGGCACAACTGGTATGTTATCCCTATAAAGGATGGCCTGTGGGCACGGCAACCTTCCTTCCTATGTTAACTGGTGGGAGGTTCCTTTGCTAGGTTCTTGTGAACATGTAAATTGTTGTTTTCCTGTGTACATTAACCTATTTCCTTCCTCATGTATTCTAAAAAGCATTTACCAGGTCAAGGACTGTTACTTCCTTTGGGGGACCAAAGGTTCTGTGGTGGGGAAGAGTGTATAGTGGGTGCTCCTGCATCTCCCGTGGCCTTGTCAAGTTGGCTGCCTTGAGTACACAGGCTCTCCTGATGGAGAAAGTGCTTGTCAGCTCCTGCAGGGGATTTCTCCCTCTCCTCTTCTCGCTGTGCAGAGAGACACACAGAGCTGTTCACTATGCATCTTCCCCTGCTTCTTCATTGGCAGGGAGGAGGGAGCCAAAAGACAGCCACCTGGATTGCAGCAAGGAATTCTGGAACATGTAGTACCCATCTAAAACGACCCCATAGCTTTATATGGACACAAAACTACACATACCAGCTGCCCTCAGGATTAAAGAAAGGAAAGGACTCTATCTTGTCTGCTTGGGGAAGACAGACACCATGAGGCAAGTGAAGAGACTGGACCTTGGGGGGAGATGTTGCCTCCTGGGTCAGCCCACTGCTTTGTTCCATTCATACATTGGGGATGTCCTGCCAGAGAGAGGGGATCAAAGGTGCAAAACCAGGCGCACCTGCACAGATGGCGTGAAGCATTCCAGTGTGAGGTGAACAGTCGCTTTACCAGGAGAGCCTGCCTGTTCCAGGACTTTAGTTTGGGCCTTGACCGCAGGATTGGTAAGAGGGCACTTGCCTGTTTGCAGGAAATGAGGACACTGCACACAGATTTACTTC
The DNA here is from genome assembly GCF_905171775.1 of Rana temporaria. NCBI lineage: Eukaryota > Metazoa > Chordata > Amphibia > Anura > Ranidae > Rana > Rana temporaria. The sequence continues at coordinate 377,873,934 of NC_053491.1, read as the reverse complement.
ACTTTGCTCACACTAACCAGAACATGGGTCTCATTGATGCCCTGTTAAACAGTCACAGTGTCCACCTTTGATATCTGGATACTGTCAGCATACCACAGATACACTTCATCAAGCAGCAGTTTAAGTGGCTAGCTGAAAAGCCAAGGCCTCATCCTTCTTCCAAGGGACTGAAGTTTCTGGTGCCATACAGGCATGCACACACATTCTCAGGGCTCTGTATATGTAGTGGGTGTGCGGGATGGTTTACCTTGGGAATTAAGTCATTGAATGTTAATGTTTTGGCTCTCTTCCTGCCTGGACTCTGTAACGGGAGTCCCTTTTGGGCATAGGATGACTGAGAACTGATATCTCAGATTATATGAGAAGGAACATTAATGATAATTCATGTTTTGCAGGATATCTTGGAATATTACAGTTTGGTTAATTCTGTCCACAACAGGTCAATAGAATGCCTCCTTCAATGCTTAACATAGCCTGTTGAGATGCTAATTAAGTCTGCTCTAAGGTCTTCCACTGTGTGATGCTAATGAAACTGTTTTGTGTGAAAAGTCTATTGATGATAGATGTGGAATGTGACTGAGCACCCTCTAAAGGTCAGACGTCTGTGTATTGTGTATCAGCTGTGAATAGCTTATTGTCGGAGACAGAACGTCTGACATAGGAATGTGTATTATGCAGGTGAATAGCTTATTGTCTGAGTCAGGACGTCTGGGAGATAATTAACTAATCTGAATGTCATTATCTAAAAGAATGTGTATGAAGCCCATTGTGTGATGTGGTGGGTGGAGTGTGTCTTTGTTCCTGTAACTACTGTAGCATGCTTTGTAACTGTATATAAGAAAGCTAAGGTACCATTAAAAGTATTCATTCATTTTGGACTCGGAAAACATTTCTGGGTAAATAGTATGGATCCTGTCTGCTGGCTTGTCGGACTGTCGGATAAGCTGTCTTGGGTTGGTGGAATGGAAGATTGTAAACAGTAGTGACCGTTAGAATTGTTGGCTAGCAGTGAGATGATCCCACAGCCTTAAAGGACAGCTACAAGGACTTACTGGAGAACCGTGGCAGACCGGCCAGCAACCGTAAGAAGATGGACGTGATCACAGAACTTGTCCAAATGAATGGAGATGAGAGACCCAACTTAACGGAAAGGCCCAGCGTAACAGACAGGACACCCGAGGAGGCAAGTTTTGATCAGGCTGTTAAACTAAGACTGGCAAACTATGGTCCTAACCCTCCACCGGAGACCATAGACCCAGTTACAGCTGCTGTGGACACAAATTGGCTACGGCAAAGAGGTTCTGCAGCAGCAGAAGTCACAGCAGCACCAACTGAAAGGAGAAAGATACATTTTGCTGCTTTTAAGAATTTCATTGAAACTGAAGGGGAGATTGATGGGTACCTTGCTGATTTTGAGCGGCAATGTGCCCTACGCCGGGTGCCCAGAGAGGAATGGGTTACCATTTTGTCTGGGAAATTGTCCGGCCAGGCCAATAAAGCATTCAGGGCCATCCCAGACAAGGATATTATGAACTATGGACTGGTAAAAGAAGCACTTTTGGCCAGGAATGCCGTCACACCAGAGGCATACCGGAGGCGGTTCCGAGAGACAAGCAAGCAGACTGGAGACTCATATACTGAGTGGGCATGCCGCCTACACCGCACAGCATCCCACTGGGTCGATGGATGCCAAGCAGAATCCGGGGAAGAGGTGCTGCAGGTGTTCCTGCTGGAGCACTTCTTTGACAAACTGTCCCGGGAAGTCAGAGAATGGGTCCGGGACCGAAACCCTTTCTCCTTGTCTGAAGCAGCTTGCCTGGCGGACGAATATACAGATGCCTGCAAACTGGATAACTCTGTGGTCAAGACAACAGCTTGGGTGGATTATCGATCAGTGGCACTCCCGCCGGCTACTGCCTACAAACCCCAGTCGGACCGTCCTACAGCACCACCTCCAGCGGCCCCTTATCCTCTGCAGCCCATGTTCAACTCCCAGGACTACTCACAGCCCATCAGGTGTTTCGGGTGTAAACAGCTAGGACACAAAAAGCTAGACTGTCCATTGAATCCACCCAGGCAGTCACAGTCATGGAGACAGCCAGAAAGGGGGAACCCCCACATACCCATGCCTGCGGCCCACTGCGTTGAGGAGGAAGAACATTGGGGCGTCCTGCACGAGGCAGATCCGATACAAGCAGCCAACCAGGACAACAGGCAGCAACACAGGCAGACTGTCTGGGTCAATGGAAAGGTAGCCAATGGGCTACGTGATACTGAGGCCACCATGACCCTGCTACAGAAGAAACTCATCCCAGAGAGCCAGCACACCGGAGACACTGTAGTCGTAAGAGTAGCGGGAGGCACCGTCTTCCGGCTACCCGTTGCCCGGGTTCACCTGGATTGGGGGGTTGGTTCAGGACATGTGAATATGGGGGTGATGAAGGATTTGCCAGCGGATGTACTACTGGGGAATGATTTGGCCCCCCTTGTTTCTGCTTACGCCCCGATGTGCCCCGCTGAAGCCCACACAGTGACTACCTGTGCCCAGACCCGTGCTGCTGGAACCAACCCGCTTGCTGCTGAGACCCAGGTAAGACTATCTTCCCCGACAGGTACCGTAGATCAGGCACAATATCACAGTCTAAAGTGGGAATGTGACAAGTTGGCAAGTGAGAAATCGGAGATGCAACGACACTACGTCATGTATTATGAGATGTCCAGTGGCTTGAACATTGAAATACACAAACAGGCTGAAATTGTCAAAAGGTTAAATGGAATTTGCGCCCAGGTTGTGCCTTATCTCTCCCAAGAGCATCAGCAACAGGTTTTTGGAGCCATTGAGAGAGCAAAGCAAGTGACTGTTCCAGAACTGAATTCCATTATTCACCTTCACCATCAGCTACCGACCTGGTAAGCAAGATGGCAATGCTGATGGGTTATCCCGACAAACAGACGTCATCCCCGCCTCCTAGTTCTGGACATCCCCAAGTTGACCCGAAAAGGATGAAGCCGGGTCTGCCGGAGTGTCCTACAATGAGGGAGCCATGTAACGGGAGTCCCTTTTGGGCATAGGATGACTGAGAACTGATATCTCGGATTACATGAGAAGGGACATTAATGATAATTCATGTTTTGCAGGATATCTTGGAATATTACAGTTTGGTTAATTCTGTCCACAACAGGTCAATAGAATGCCTCCTTCAATGCTTAACATAGCCTGTTGAGATGCTAATTAAGTCTGCTCTAAGGTCTTCCATTGTGTGATGCTAATGAAACTGTTTTGTGTGAAAAGTCTATTGATGATAGATGTGGAATGTGACTGAGCACCCTCTAAAGGTCAGACGTCTGTGTATTGTGTATCAGCTGTGAATAGCTTATTGTCGGAGACAGAACATCTGACATAGGAATGTGTATTATGTATTATGTAGGTGAATAGCTTATTGTCGGAGTCAGGACGTCTGGAGGATAATTAACTCATCTGAATGTCATTATCTAAAAGAATGTGTATGAAGCCCATTGTGTGATGTGGTGGGTGGAGTGTGTCTTTGTTCCTGTAACTACTGTAGCATGTTGTGTAACTGTATATAAGAAAGCTAAGGTACCATTAAAAGTATTCATTCATTTTGGACTCAGAAAACAGAGCGTGTGTCTCGTTATTTCTGGGGAAATAGTATGGATCCTGTCTGCTGGCTTGTCGGATAAGCTGTCTTGGGTTGGTGGAATGGAAGATCGTAAATGGTGGTGACCGTTATACTCATTGAGCCAATTTATGAAAAGGTAACCAATCTGATATAGAGTTGCCATTGATGAAATGTTTGCCTCTGCTCTTGAGGTTATTCTTAGGTTTGGAATCCCCTGACAGTAGCCTGAATGTAGTATTGAGCTATATTGCTCTTGGTCTCAGCTATTACTGTTCAGTTGATTCACTTGACATATATATCTTATAGTAAAGACAATTTCTGTGTTTTATCATAACATGTGTATTTTTCAGTGGTCCTTGCACTTACATGATTGCCAAGTGTGCCAGAGGGGCTGAGACTGTTATTGGAGTTGAGAGGCAAAGCATGCAACAAACATACTTAAGCGGCTCCTGCGGCGCTAGTGCTACAAGCATGTATAACAGATGAACAGATTGTTACTTGCAAAATTGTAATACAGTGGTGATCGAAAGTTTGGGCACCCCAGGTAAAAATTTGTATTAATGTGCATAACGAAGCCAAGGAAAGATTAAAAAATCTCCAAAAGGCATCAAATTACAGATTAGACATTGTTATAATATGTCAAAAAAGTTAGATTTTATTTCCATCATTTACACTTTCAAAATTACAGAAAACAAAAAACTGGCGTCTGCAAAAGTTTGGGCACCCTTCAGAGTTAATATCTTGTACTGCCCCCTTTGGCAAGTATCACAGCTTATAAACACTTTTTGTAGCCAGCCAAAAGTCTTTCAATTCTTGTTTGACATATCTTTGCCCATTCTTCCTTACAAAAGTCTTCCAGATTTCTGAGCTGTCTGTCACGCACTGCTCTTTTAAGGTCTATCCATAGATTTTCAATTATGTTGAGGTCAGGAGATTGTGAAGGCCATGGCAAAACCTTCAGTTTACGCCTCTAGATGTAATCCCCCGTGGATTTTGAGGTGTGTTTAGGATCATTATCCATTTGTAGAAGCCATCCTCTCTTTAACTTCAGCTTTTCACAGATGGCATAAAGTTACCATCCAAAATTTGCTGAAATTTTATTGAATCCATTTTTCCTTTTACTTGTGAAATGTTACCTGTGCCACTGGCTGCAATACAACCCCAAAGCATGATTTATCCACCCCCATGCTTAACAGTTGGACAGAGGTTCTTTTCATTAAATTCTGTACCCTTTCTTCTCCAAACATACCTTTGCTCATTCCGGCCAGAAAGTTCTATTTTAACCTCATCGGTCCACAGAACTTGTTTCCAAAATACATCAGGCTTGTCTATATGTTCATTTGCTGATTTTTGTGGTGAGGATGTAGAAGAGGTTTTCTTCTGATGACTCTTCCATGAAGACCATATTTGTACAAGTATCTCTTTATAGTGGAATAGTGCACCACAACTTCAGTGTCTGCCAGATCTTTCTGGAGGGATCGTGCAGTCAAACGTGTGTTTTGAATTTATAAAAACGGTGATAAAGACTATTGCGCTACTGCGAGTGTTGGAACGTGAAAAAGAACTAGTGTATATAATATATATGCGGCTGCTGAATCTAAAGGTGCACCAATCCGTGAAATAAAGTGAATGAAATATTATGATCAGCGCTTACATAAAACAAAATAAAAATAAAACCAAATCATATAAAGTAATCACATATAACAGTGCAAACCTGTCATGGAATAAATACTGTGCTTAAAAGATTGGCTGCAGCAGCTGGTCACCCTAGGGTGATAAACCAATTAGCTGTCAAGCCAAATACAACAGGCAGTGATCTCTAGCCAAAGGAAACACAGTGAATAAATAATTGGGGAAAGAAGGAAATAATCGTCGTCGTTGCGTCACCGTCTCGTGACTTCATCAGGGCCTGATGTGACGGTGACGCAACGACGTAGGATAAGGAACCACGTGACACAGGCAACCAACCGGAGGCCAGCAGACTGTAGCAGGCTAGTCTGAAGCCGAGCTCTGTGCTGGGCGGCGAATTTAAAACCGCACTGTAACGGTACCATCGAAAATAAATAGTTTTACCCTCTACCTGGACGTGCTTCACCATTCTTTATACATCTCCCTCCACACCGGGCTCTACTTTTGTCACACATACGGACGGACCGGAGGACACCGCACTCGAGGACCATCCGTCTGTTTAGGATATAGTGGAGCTCTGGAGGAACAGGGGACTGGTGACGACAAATCCACAGGAGAAGACAGCATCTGCCCTTCATGCTATTTTACCACCTATTGAAGGTAAGGGCATTGTGAGATTGCTGTTGGATGCATACACCAGATGTAGAAGACTCATCTCCCATCTTCACTTATGAGTGTTACCACACTAGCACAGTGACTTTTGTAGCCATTTATTTATACTGATTATTTCCTTCTTTCCCCAATTATTTATTCACTGTGTTTCCTTTGGCTAGAGATCACTGCCTGTTGTATTTGGCTTGACAGCTAATTGGTTTATCACCCTAGGGTGACCAGCTGCTGCAGCCAATCTTTTAAGCACAGTATTTATTCCATGACAGGTTTGCACTGTTATATGTGATTACTTTATATGATTTGGTTTTATTTTTATTTTGTTTTATGTAAGCGCTGATCATAATATTTCATTCAGTGTGTTTTGAATTGCTTTTCTTACAATCCTGCGAGCAGTTCTGTCTGATATTTTTCTTGGTCTTCCAGATCTTGCTTTAACTTCCACTGTTCCTGATGACTGCCATTTCTTAATTACATTCCGAACAGAGAATATTGACATCTGAAAACGCTTTGCTATCTTCTTATTGCCTTCTCCAGCTTTGTGAGCGTCAACTATTTTCCGTTTCAGTTTTCTAGGCAAAGGGGGCAGTGCATGCGATAAATTCTGCAGGGTGCCCAAACTTTTGCAGACACCATTTTTTTGTTTTCTGTAATTTTGAAAGTGTAAATGATGGAAATAAAATCTAACTTTTTTTGACATATAAGAATGTCTAATCTGTAATTTGATGCCTTTTGGAGATTTTTCCATCTTTCCTTGGCTTCGTTATGCACATTAATACAAATTTTTACCTGGGGTGCCCAAACTTTCGATCCCCACTGTAGATGCAAGATCACTGTATATAAATTACACAGGGAAAATAATACAACAAAACATGTGCTGTTTGCCTTTTATCAGATGTTTAACCTCTTCCCCACCGCGCCATAGACAAAAGACGTCTACAGCGCGGTGGAGTTATTCTGGGAGGACTAACCGTCCCTGGGACGTCCTCCCAGAATCCTTCACTCGCGCGCACCCCTGGGTAGAAGACCCGGCGCATCACAGATCGCGGTAAATCGCCGCTGATAGCGGCGGTTTACCACGTGAACGCTCCGTCAAATGACGGAGCGATCACTTGTAAACAAACCAGCGTCATGTAATGACGCCGGTTCCTCCCTCTCCTCTGTGAGAGGAGAGGGGGGAGAGCGGAAGCAGCAGCAGCTGCTGTGACTGGATCTGTGACAAATGCAGTCACAGATCCAGCCATCCTTCCCTGCGCAATACTCTGCATTACCATCAATACTCTGAAATAACCCCCCATACTCTGCAATACCCCCATACCCCCCATACTCTGCAATAGCCCCCCCATACTCTGCAATAGCCCCCCCATACTCTGCAATAGCCCCCCCATACTCTGCAATAGCCCCCCCATACGCTGCAATAACCCCCCCATACTCTGCAATAACCCCCCCATACGCTGCAATAACCCCCCCATATGCTGCAATAACCCCCCATACTCTGCAATACTGCCAATACTCCGCAATACCCGCTAATATGACAGAAACAAGATTTTTTTTTTTTTTTTTTTACAGAATTGTTTTTTCTTTTTTAGCGCAAAAAATAAAAAACCCAGAGGCGATCAAATACCACCAAAAGAAAGCTCTATTTGTGGGGAAAAAAGGACAAAAATTTCAGATGGGCACAATGTTGTTTGACTGAGTAATTGTCATTCAAATTGTGAGAGCACCAGAAGCTGAAAATTGGTCAAGAGGTTAACCACTAGCCGACCGCCCACCGCCGTTCTACGTCGGCAAGTTGGCTCGGCTGGGCGAGAGCACGTAGTATAACGTCCTCTCTCCCAGCCGCCACTAGGGGCGCGCGCCCCCCGCTCGCCCCCGACTCCCGTGCGTGTGCCCGGCGGGCGCGATCGCCGCCGGGCACACGCGATCGCTCGGTACAGAGCGGGGACCGGGAGCTGTGTGTGTAAACACACAGCTCCCGGTCCTGTCAGCAGGGGAAATGCTGATCTTCGGTTCATACAATGTATGAACCGAGGATCAGTGTTTCCCCTAGTGAGGCCACCCCCCCCCCCCACAGTAAGAACACACCCAGGCATACTTAACCCCTTCCCCGCCCCCTAGTGTTAACCCCTTCGCTGCCAGTGGCATTTTTATAGTAATCCAATGCATTTTTATAGCACTGATCGCTATAAAAATGCCAATGGTCCCAAAAATGTGTCCGCCATAATGTCGCAGTACCGAAAAAAAAAATCGCTGATCGCCGCCATTACTAGTAAAAAATATATAATAAAAATGACATAAAAATACCCCCTATTTTGTAAACGCTATAACTTTTGCGCAAACCAATCAATAAACGCTTATTGCGATTTTTTTTTACGAAAAATATGTAGAAGAAAACGTATCGGCATAAACTGAGGAAAAAAAACTTTTTTTATATATTTTTGGGGGATATTTAGTATAGCAAAATGTAAAAAATATTCATTTTTTCAAAATTGTCGCTCTATTTTTGTTTATAGCGCAAAAACTAAAAACCGCAGAGGTGATCAAATACCACCAAAAGAAAGCTCTATTTGTGGGAAAAAAAGGACGCCAATTTTGTTTGGGAGCCACGTCGCACGACCGCGCAATTGTCTGTTAAAGCGACGCAGTCCCGAATCGCAAAAAGTACTCTGGTCTTTGGGCAGCAATATGGTCCGGGGGGTAAGTGGTTAAAGAAGAGAATATGAATTAAAATAGGGATTTTAGGTTTTAAACACATAACCTGTTAAACTGGTTATTAACTATCACATTGTTAATTTAGATGCAGCCACACCTCAAAAAGAAACCTGGAGACACGCTTATGAAAGGTAAATCTGTCTTATGCAGGGTCTGCTCAGAATCACATACAGTAAGGATGTCCTCGTCAGTCAAGAAGGATGATGGCACACAGGACCAAGGAACAAAATTCCACCAAGACTCCCGCCTGCTTCTCAATGATGGGCACAGCATTCCAGTGATTGCACTGGGGACATTCCTCCCTGATATAGTGAGTAACACTCAACTTTTCTTTTTTACAATGTTAGTTAGTATCAAGGTAAAATGAGCAATGCTATATCACATAAACAATTTAGTCATTGAGGCCCCGTACACACGTCCGAGGAACTCGACGGGCAAAACACATCGTTTTGCTCGTCGAGTTCATTGTGAAGCCGCCGAGGATCTCGGCGAGCCAAGTTTCCCCGTTGACTAACGAGGAAATAGAGAACATGTTCTCTATTTGGCCCGACGAGATCCTCGTCGGTTTCCTCGGCCTAAAGTGTACACACGGCCGGGTTTCTCGGCAGAATACAGCTCCGATCGAGTTTCTGGCTGAATTCTGCCGAGAAACTCGGTCGTGTATACGGGGCCTCAGGGCTCATTCACACCTATATGCGGTAATACTAGCTTTTTTTATCTGTCAATATGCGTCGCACTGTAAAGTACATCTAAACTCAAAAGCAAAAATTGTATATATTGCAGGTTTCCAGTCTGCATTTGTTTTAATTTTTTCATGCCTTTTTTCCTTTATTTTCACCTGGTAAATCCGCCAGTAACACACTTTCTGCCCTATGGCGATAACCTTCATGCCTCGTACACGCGATCGTTTTTCTCGACAGGAAAAAAGAACAACGTTTTCCCAACGGGATTCCTCTCAAGCCTGCCTTGTATACACACGTTCAGGCCAAATACCGCCCGTCCAACAGGGCCACCCTTTGAGCTGCTTTTTCTTATCCTCATGTTAGTAAAAGTTTGGTGAGAGACGATTCGCGCTTTTAATGCGCTGCATTAAACGATGCAATAATTTGAAGCGTGACGAATGTGGTATCTCCATTACGAATGCTAGTTTTACCAGAAAGAGCGCTCCCGCCTCATACTTGATTCTGAGCATGTGTGTTTTTTCCCCTCGGGAAAAAGCATATACACGACCAGTTTTCCCAACGGGGAATCCCGACTGGAAAAAAGAAAGCTGGTTCTCTTTTTTTTCCCTGCAGTTTTCTCGCCTGGAAAACTGCGATGGAGCATACACACAGCCTTTTTCCCGGCCAAAAGCTCTCATGGCAGTTTTCCCGACGGGAAAACCAGTCGTGTGTATAAGGCATCACTCTGTACTGCATGGAGGAGCAGTGTTGTCCATGTAGAACAGGACTATAGATTACCCCACACTCTCCTCATTTCTACAGCATACGAGAGAGGTAGTCCTGAGAGATAGCTGATAATAATGTAAGAAAGAAGAATCTCACATGGGAACCCCTTTGAGAATGGGTGGACTTTTATGGGCACAACATGAGACACATAGATAATATAAAAGTATCAATTTATTAGACAAAATTAAAAAAAAATGAATAAAATCCAGGCTTTAGAACTAAAGCCGAATGAACAGTGGGGCAAAATAGGTCCCCTACAAAAGTATTCATGTACCCTTAACTAGCATCTAGACAAGAGTGACAATAATTTCACAATGTATAAATACATGGATATAAATACTCTTGTCTAAGGGAGGTCAACACATTTGTTAAGTAGTAAGGGTACAAACAAGATTATTTTAAAACAAACAAATATTTGTTAGGAATATGTACAGATCATTTCATATAATTACATCTTTAAGATCATATAACAAGATATACATGTCTTACATTTAGCGATACCTTCCTAGTCTTTGATATAACAGTCTGGGGGGCGGACTAACGCAGGGGTTCAAATCGGCCAGCCCCAAGGCAGGCACCCAGAGGCTAGAGAAAATTCTAAGTATAGAGTGTATTTAAATTAGTACATATATTTGGTTGTAAACTATCAATGTACTAATAGGTATTTGAAGAAAACAAAAACTTACTCAGAATAACAAAAAAATTGAATAAAATGATCCACTAGTGCGTATTTACTCCAGTAGATTAGAAATAAGCATCAGCTATCCGAAATGAATATCCAAGGAAAAAATAGTTAAATAAAATGGGCTGGTATCATTAGTGATACATTGATGGAGAAAATTTACAAGCAGGTACTGTATGAATGCCCTGGTGTGCTATACAGTAATACATGTATGGAAACCGTATACCATATAATATTGTATATAGAATTTACGTAGCTTATAATGATGTACATGTATATCCTGATGTATATGCCTCCAATGAGGATGCTCAGTGTAGGACTAGAGAGTCCCCCTAGGGGAGCTGGTGTTCTGTCGAGAAGTGCCTGGCTATCAAATAGTGCCTGGGTGAAACTGCACATGCTCCGCACGGAGCCGAGTTGGCGATCAGCTGTTGTTTTGTGTATTTACATGAAGGGGGCGGATTTTTAAATGATGGGCAGTGATGGGGGCAGAATTTATATCGATGGCCAAACAAAGCTGGAAAATAAATCTTTATCTACTAAAAAAGCCACCCTTCAATTGACTAAACCTGCCACCCGCAAGCGTACATAATGAATAGCAGATAAAGATTTATTTTGTAGATTTGTTTGGCCATCGATAAAAATTCCGCCCCCACCACTGCCCATCATTTAAAAATCCACCCCCTTCATGTAAATATCTGCACGTCTCCTACATGAACGTGCCTCGGCAATGCGAGACAACAGCTGATCATAACCTCAGCTGCGCTGAGGCTGCGTTCGGTGCATGCATGGCGTATGCGCAGTTCTGGCCGGGCATTTTTCTATAGGGTGCAGTTCTCGACAGGACACCGGCTATGAATCAAAAATAGATATAAATGTGGAGACACACCATTGTGTATCAGCATCTGCTTCTACCACAAGAAAATAAAATATTTCAAGTCGAAAATATCAAAATAGTCTCATGCTTTGAGGACTGGGATAGAGGGATAGTTTGATGAGATGAATCAGAAACCCAATCTGATGGTATAAGCTTCTGTGAACAGACATCAATCATAAGGAGTATAGAATATACTGCCAGCTGCATCGCTCATCTTTCCTTCCACCTACCTTGGAGATAAACCACTCTCATATGGATAGGCCGCCACGTGTATCCTTCATCCAGGCGTCCAGTTATATGCCCCTACCGCGCCTAATCAACCTCAGCCGTGCCAAGCATCGGCTTTTGGCTGATGACATCACAGAGCGGCGCAACAGCATTTAAGGACGTGCTGGCACAGCGTACATTACATTAAGGGTGCAGGCGCAAGATGTGCCATGCCCAATAGATGGTTCTAGAGCCCTCCAGATCGGCAAACCTGGCGAGCGAATGCGCATCTCGGTCACGGCCGATATCCACACAGCCAAAAGGCATGTGTAGCGCCCTGCTCCTGATGACCAGGCGCCATGTTTAAATTTAGTGTATGTCTGAGCTGGTAGTTAGCTCAGATTTTGGGATGATTAAGGCTAAAACAGCCTCTGTTCCGACTATGGCTGTGTTTGAAGGACTTCCCATTGTTGCCTGTAGGTGGCGTTACCACCCCAGGCCAATGTTGGAATACAAGCAGGCCAGAGAGTATTGGGTGCTTTTCCCCAGGAACAGCCCAGTGGGAGTGGTCTCTCCGCTGGGCATGCTGGGGAAAGGTACTTAAGTGCCAGACGCCATTTTTTTTTGCCTCGTGGCCCTCAGGGCTCGAGGTATGTGATGGTTGATTTTCAGCCACGTTGGCCCGAGGCTGCATACCTGCCACGTAGGCCCAGTTGTCCTGACTGGGGCCTACACTTTGGAGGTGGTCTTGCGCTGTCTGTCCTAAAGGAGGAAGCCACTCAATGGAGGGAACCAGGGTAGGACCTGTCCCAGAGAGGACCAAGCGGATGGCTGGTATCTCGGGCAAGGCCTGATGACTTTATTGGAGGATGCACTGTAGCCTATGTTACCTTACAGTGTGCCGGGTCGGCTTAAAGGCTCTAAACTGTAAGGCGGGGTATCCGAATACTAAATCCTGTGGCAGAGGATTATTGAACACTTCATCTTTATCGTAATAAAGTCTGTGGCAGAGACTATTATTCTTTATTTTTGTCTGTGCATCATCCCGGCTGCTAGACCGGTGAGAGGGGCCTATCCGGGTGAGCAATACCCACTCAGAGGAAAGTGGTGAGTATCTTTTGAAGCTTAAAAGCTCCCCAGTGATCTGCATACATTGCCTGAAACTTCCCCTGACCCTCCATCCCTCTATCTGTGCAAGTTAGTGTGAAATAAAGCTTAACAAAAAGGATTTACAACTTGTGTGGACATTGAGGTTTCTATAGACTCTCATCCCCTAGACCAGGGGTCTCCAAACTTTCTAAAGAAAGGACCAGTTTACTGTCCTTCAGACTTTAGGGGGGCCGGACTGTGCCCAGTGGGAGTAAAGAATGCCCAATCTTTTTTATTAGGGGGAGAAATAGTTGGTATCATTGTGACAAATGGTGCCCTACTGTTGGTGTCAGTGGAAGGAATAGTGCCCCATCATTGGTGTCAGTGGAAGGAACAGTCCCTCATGTTGGAGTCGGTGGAAGGAACAGTGCCCCATTGTTGGTAACAGTGGCAGGAATAATGCCTCGAGGGCCGGATGAAGGCAAGCAAAGGGCCACATCCGGCCCCAGTGCCGCAGTTTGGAGACCACTGTCCTAGACAACGAATGGTGAGGTAACGTGCAGGCCCAAATTTAAACCAGCAGCTCCCTCAGGGGTAGTGCTACACATGCAGTGGGGGTATGTGGTATGAGAGTACCTGTACCTGTGTGGTACGGGAGTGTGTGGAAAGCATATGTTCGCCCCGCAGAATGAATCAGGAACCATTAAAGGCTGCCAGCCTATTGCACAAATTAACATAGGCCCATATTCTCTGTAAATGTCCGCGGGCGGCGCGTAAGGCATTTACACTCCGCCGCCCCAAACTACAGGAGCAAGTGCTGTATTCCCCAAACACTTGCTCCGTAGTTTGGGGCGGCGGAGTGTAAATGGCCCGGCGTAGCCACGCGTATCTTCAAGGGGGCGGCTTCTATTCAAATTAAGCGCGCCCCCGATTCTAAGTAACTGAGCATGCGTCGGGCTTAAAAAAGCCCAGTGCGCATGCTCCAGTTCTCGGCAGAAAACGTCAATGACGCCGACGTGTGCGTCATTGACGTAAAGTCGTATTCAAGAACGACTTAGGGAAACGACGTAGCCGACGGAAAAACACGACGCGGACCCGACGCTATCCGTAACATGGCCTACGTGGGACATGCGGAAACTTACTCCTCATATAGCAGGAGTAAGTTTCCGCTTACGCAAACGAGGTTAGCGCCGGGTACGCGACGCGAAATCGTTGGGGAATCGGCGTAGCAGGCTTATTTGCATAAACAAATGAGACCTTCACGTAAATGCCATCTAGCGGCGGGCGGCGTAATTACATTTAAGATCCGACAGTGTAAGTGACTTACACATGGCGGATCTTAAGTGTATCTATGCGAAAATGATTCTAAGAATCAGTCGCATAGATACACGGGCCAAAAAAGAGAGATACGATGGAGTATCCTGAGATACTCCATCGTAACTTCTCTCAGAATATGGCCCATACTGTATAATATTTAGATTAACTGTTATTTACACATAGTAAACTATAAAGAATCCCTACATATTTGAGGACAATGTCTATCTGGGCACATACATGGGTGGCTACCCAGTATGTTTATGTCCCCTAAAATGGGAGACATAAATTCAGTGTTATGCCCTGTACACACGATCACTTTTTGTGATGAAAAAAAATGTCATTTTTTAAAACGTCATTTAAAATGATCGTATGTGGGCTAAACATCATTCTTTGTCTTCTGAAAAACGACCAAAAAAAAATTCGAACATGCTTCAATTTTTTATGTCATTTTTTTTAAATGTCATTTTTTGTGTCGTAAAAAATTATCGTGTGTGGGCAAAAACGACGTTTTAAACCTGCACATGCCCAGAAGCAAGTTATGAGACGGGAGGTAAAACTACCATTCATAATGGAGTAAGCACATTCATCACGCTGTAACAGACAAAAAAGCACAAATCGTCTTTTACTAACACGGAATCAGCTAAAAGCAGCCTCAAGGCGAATAGAACTTTCCCTTTAGAGTGCCGTCGCTTTGTTCATCATTTTTCAAAAACGATGGTGTGTAGGCAACATCACTTTTAATGATGAAGTTGGAAAAATTTAATTTTTTTCATGATAAAAAATGAATTTTTTTTTTTTAATCACAAAAAGTGATCGTGTGTACGGGGCATCAGGCTTGATGTGATTGCATATAGAGGGAACCATGGAGAGCCAGGGGGAGCACAAGCAAATAATATCGTTCAAATCAATACAGAGGATTATAAAAAGGGTTTATAACTGAGGGCTTCATTATGACCTGGGGTTCAGTTGCCTTTAAACTGAAAATCCAACGTGCTTTTTGTTGTAGAATAACTTTATCAAACTCCCCCCCTCCAGGGTTCTTCATGATTCTCTCCAATGCTGCCAACCTGACTACTTCAGTATTGTTTTGTTATACAGACCAATGTGCCTACCTATAGGTGTAGATAGCAGATAACTTTTAGCATAGTACAGTTGTGCTCATAAGTTTTCATACCCTGGCAGAATTTATGATTTCATGCCCATTTTTCAGAGAATATGAATGATAACACAAAAACATTTCTTTCACCCATGGTTAGTGTTTGGCTTAAAGCGGTTGTAAACCCGCATATACATTTTTTTTTATACCTGCAAGGCAAAAGCCATAATGAGCTAGTATGCACCGCATATTAGCTCATTATGAAATACTTACCTCGGAACGAGGTAGGGAACTTACCTGGTCCACGCCGAGCCGAGCGTGTCTTCCGGGTATCGCCGCTCCTGCGCTGTGATTGGCTGGAGCGGCGATGACATCACTGCGCGCGGGAGATTTCCTTTCCGGCATGGGTCGGCAGGGCCGGCCCTTCAGCCAAGGATCCCCCCTGCGCATGCGCCCCTGCAATCAGCGGCGCATTGCGAGGGGAATATTTCCTAAACCGTACAGGTTTAGGAGATATTCTTTATACCTACAGGTAAGCCTTATTATAGGCTTACCTGTAGGCAAAAGTCAAAAAAGTGGGTTTACAACCACTTTAAGCCATTTATTATCAATCAACTTTGTTTACTCTTTTTAAATCATAATGGTAACAGAAACTACCCAAATGACCATGATCAAAAGTTTACATACCCTGATGACTTTGGCCTGATAACATGCACACAAGTTGACACAAAGGGGTTTGACACAAAGAGCTATTAAATGTAACCATCTTCAAATGTGATCTGTTTGCTTGAAATTAGTGTGTGTGTATAAAAGGTCAATGAGTTTCTGGACTCCTGACAGACATTTGCATCTTTTATCCAGTGCTGCACTGAGGTTTCTGGATTCTGAGTCACAGGGAAAGCAAAAGGATTGTTAAAGGATCTGCGGGAAAAGGTAGTTGAACTGTATAAAACAGGAAAGGGATATAACAAGATATCCAAGGAATTGAGAATGCCAATTAGCAGTGTTCAAACTCTAATCAAGAAGTGGAAAATAAGGGGTTCTGTTGAAACCAAACCACGGTCAGGTAGAACAACTCAAATTTCAGCCACAACTGCCAGGAAAATTGTTAGGGATGCAAAGAAAAACACACAAATAACTTCAGGTGAAATACAGGACTCTCTAAAAAATACATGAATTATGGCGGTTTCAAAATTCACAATAAGGAGGCACTTGAAGAAAGATGGGCTGCATGGTCGAGTCACCAGGAGAAAACCATTACTACGCAAATGCCTCAAAGTTTCCCGCTTACAATACGCCAAACAGCACAGAGACAAGCCTCAAACCTTCTGGCACAAAGTCATTTGAAATGATAAAACCAAAATTGAGCTTTTTGGCCACAACCACAAACCCTACATTTGGAGAGGAGTTAACAAGGCCTATGATGAAAGGTACGGAGGTGGGTCGCTGATGTTTTGGGGATGTGTGAACTACAAAGGCACAAAGAATGTGGTAAAAATGGTTGGCAAGATGAATGCAGTATGTTATCAAAAAATACTCGAGAAACATTTGCATTCATCAGCCAGGAAGCTGTGTATGGGACGTACTTGGACATTCCAACATGACAATGATCCCAAACACAAGGCCAAGTTGACCTGTCATTGGCTACAGCAGAATAAAGTGAAGGTTCTGGAGTGGCCATCTCAGTCTCCTGACCTCAATATCATTGAGCCACCCTGGGGAGATCTCAAACATGCAGTTCATGTAAGAGAGCCCAAGAGTTTACAGGAACGGGAGGCTTTTTGTCAAGAGGAATGGGCAGCTTTACCATCTGAGAAGATAAAGAGTCTCATCCCCAAATACCACAAAAGACTTCAAGCTGTCATTGATGTTAAAGGAAGAAATACACGCTATTAAGAACTGGGGTATGTAAACTTTTGATCAGGGTCATTTGGGTAGTTTCTGTTCCCATTATGATTTAAAAAGCGTAAACACAGTTGATTGATAATAAATGGCTTCAGCCAAACACTAACCATGAGTGAAAGAAAAGTTTTGTGTTATCGTTCATATTCTCTGAAAAATAAAAATAAATGATAAATTCTGCCAGGGTATGTAAACTTATGAGCACAACTGTATATGTGGTCTTTTATTTTACGCCAAAAATTGACATTTAGTTTTGCCCACATAAAATCTTCCACATTCGCAGAACATTATGTAGACAATTCCTATTGTTTGACAATCTACGTGATATTTAATGGCCTGCAATTTTCCATGAGGTGAGTGCAGGAATTGGTTCTCTAACTGTAAATCTAATCACAAAAATTACATCCTCCACATTTCCAAGTGCCATTTGGTTCAGGGTTGTTATCATATTTGGCTACCTCAAAGTGGTTCCTAGTAACCCTATCTTTCACAGAGTGCGCTCTTTTAAATGTAATTTCAGGGAAATTAAGCTATTAGGTTTCATGGCACGGTTAACATGTATAATTTGCACTTGTCAAGCATATACAGCACAACAAAACACTTTATGTGGTATGCTTAACAGACCAAAAAAAAAAAAACACACATAATAGAAGTACATGTTTAGGGTTTACATACATTTTAAGCTTGGGATAGTATTTGTCAACATATAGAGCAGTTGATCTCAACCTGGGGGTCAAATTATGATTTGCCAGGGGTCGCCGAATCCTGGTCTGTTCCTGAAGCCCGGTACGACCACCGAGGAGGTCCCGACCCCAGGTTGAGAACCACTGCTCTATAAGTATTTTTTCCCTCTATAGTACAAAGCGGTATGCTTTCCCAGCCTTTTTGCGGCCGCCCAGCAGGGCTGTTCCTGGAACCCGCGGCCACCCACTCAGCCTCTTTGCAGCCTAGGAATGTGAAGTAGGAAGGGCTGGAGCAGACCCTATCTCCTGATTTTGGCATAGGTGTCACTGCTACGAGACGCCACAAAGTCAAAGACAAAGTGAGTAACACTACCTGTGATTATAGTTGCCATTAAAAGTCCCCACTACAGTTCTCAGATCAGCAGATGACCTTGATCAAGAGCACCTAAGTTTTGCTGATCTGAACTCCAGAGGCGTCCCTAGGGGGGGGCCCCACCATGTGCCCCCCCAAAAAAAAAAAAATAATTTTTTTTTTTTGCAATTTTTGTATTTTGCTCCCCGAGAGGGAGAGCGTCCCCAGTCAGCTCTGCGAGGGATTCCTCCCCCTCCCTGTGCTCGCCGACACTGCATAATGCGAGCGCTCACACAACCAGATATTCTAGCCTGGCCCGTGTTTAAGTGTGTGCAGTGCAGACTGCAGTACACTGTAATCACTGAACTACATTATCTCCATCCCTTCTCTCCCCCCCCCCATCTGTCTCCCTCCCCCTCTCCTGTTCTTTCAAAACATTCACAATTTACTTTCACTTTCAGTTAGGCAGGTAATATATGGTGCAAATTTCTTTCCTGCATCCACAGATTGCAGGAAAGAAACTTGCATGATTCCCCCATCAACACAGACACTGCTGACGGGAATATCCCTCCTGCCCAGCAATTGTATTCTCCCGACAAACAGTGATTATCACCAGTGGCTATACAGCAACCACTAGTGATAATTATAAGAGAACCGGCTCATTAATGGTTCAAATCTCAGCCAGTTTCTGCTGAACCAGCTGAGATTTAAACTGTCTATGGCTGGTCTTAGCTCTTAGGCAGCCCATACATTGATTAGCACTGTGGAGTGTCGGCTTCCTGGCGTGATCGGGCATGTGGGATTTCAAACACACCCGAGCTCATCTCTATTGGTTGTAGACAGTTGAGCTCCCTGCTGGTTGCTTAGCAGCAGTGGACCCTTCTCTGACAAGCTGATCGGGATGCAATCCAGGTGATGCTCTTAGTCAAATCCTAGTCATAAATATCAGAGATTTTATTGATCAAAGCCCACACTTTACAGGCATAGAGCCCACATGGCTGCTGATCATATGGTTGATTATCATTATGTGGTTGTACTCTTGATGCTAATAAATACTGTGTTTATTAGATCTGACTGGGAGCATCACCTGGATCACATGCCGATCAGCATGTCAACAGAGAAGGTTATACAGCATTACTGCTGCTAGGTGACCAGCTGGGGGCTCGGCTCTCTATAACTAATAGTGCCAGCCTTCCCCTGCATGCACCCATAATGTCACCAGCACTAGGTCCTAATAGACTGCCGCCGCTGCCAAGGAGACAGACGCCAGACCAGCGCTGTAAATAGCAGGGACAGGACAACTGGGGATCCCCACTGTGGCAGAACACCAGGGCCCGGTGGCAAGACAACCTTTGCAACCCTGATAGTTCTCCCACTGCTTTGGACCCTTATATTTTCTTGGTGTGCTGGTGACATATATCTCTTGTTTTCTGCCACCCTGGGGGGCCCCAGTATAGTAGGAAGGGAGCTCACTGCAGAACATGTGAAAGGGCCCATAGTGGGATCGTAGTAAAGGGCCCCAGGATATATATAATATATATATATATATATATATATATATATATATATATTGCATTTTATAGTTGGCCCCCCTACTTTTGTCCCTGTCCCCCCATGTGCCCCCCCTAAATATGAAAGCTGGAGACGCCACTGCTGAACTCCCCCCCAGCACTGCCACCAACAGCACTGCCACTCATCCCAACTTCCCTCCAGCAATACCACTCATCCCATCCCCCCCCCCACCAGCACTACCACTCATCCAGTTCCCAACCCCCCCCCCCCCCCCCCGTGTACACAACCCACGCTACAAAATATATCACTGGTATAGAGGGTACAGGCTGCTGAGAATTTGGTCATTTAAGTTGGCTTCTGAACAATGTCGTTATGCAAATTCCATGCAGCAAATGAAAAAACTGTTCTTCCCTAGATGCGCGAGGACTTGATTGGAGAAAACAGGATGACCGTCTCTGTTCTGGAGACATCTGACATTTTGGACAAGGTATGTTCTATGCTATGGATCAATACAATAGATAATATAGGACTAATTCAGCAATGTATGTCTAGGGGCAATAAAGGTGTGTGGCAGCCTTGTCCAATCAGATTTCAGTTTCCTGTAGACAGGTCAGTTAAAGGGGTTGTAAAGGTTCATATTTTTCACCTTAATGCATTGCATTCTATGCATTAAGGTGAAAAAACAACTGATGTTTTCCGGCCCCCCAGCCCCCTGTTTACTTACCTGAGCCATCGAAAGTCCCGTGTCGCGAAAGAGCAGTTTTCTTGACCGGGCTTTTCGGCTTATTCATTGGATTAATAGAAGCGCAGCCATTGGCTCCCGCTGCTGCCAATCAAACTAATAACGCGGCGCACCAGGGGGCGGGGCCAAGTGATACAGTCGGCGGGTATCACGGGATTGCCCCGCAAGCTAACCCCCTTGGGAAAGAGCTTTCAATGAAGGGGGTTAGCTGAAGAGGGGAAGAGCAGAGACAGTCACCGAGGGACCCCAGAAGACCAGGATCGGGGCCACTCTGTGCAAAATGAGCTGCACAGTGGAGGTAAGTATAACATGTTTGTTATTTAAAAAAAAAATATGATCCTTTACAACCCATTTAAAACTTAATTTCTAAAAGGTTGCTGTAGTTGAATATGCACTCTGCAAGTAGTTCTGTGTCGAAAACCATAGCATATAGCTCATGTTCCAATGGGGGAAATATGCTTTCACTTGCTGTCCTGGAGACAGGAAATACTCTCTTAGGAAACTGCTACATGAGATAGTATCGCCATAGGATTTTTTCCTTCTATTCCTATTCCGGTGTCATCTATAACATATTTGATTTTTATCACTTTCTGTGTTAGTGACTCCAGTGCAAATAGAGATGGTGAATCGACCTAGAGGGAACACAGACAACAATAAAAACCTAATCTAACCATCCCACACCTAACCAAAAACTGTAAAATAGCTTTAAATATAGTAATAGTAATCATTATAATTATATGTATATATTAGTAATTGTTCTCATCTCGCATTAGTCTCTCACAGATAAGGTGAAAGAAGCTGTGAAAACTTCCCTTGATATTGGTTACCGACATGTTGACTGCGCCTACATCTATATGACTGAGAAATACATTGGCCAGGCCTTTCAAGAAACATTTTCAGAGGGCAATTTAAAAAGAGAAGATGTCTTCTATACAACAAAGGTATCCTTATTTGCAGATTAAAGGCAATCAGCCAAATGCAAATTATGATCTGGTTTCATTTTCAAAAGATTTGTAACTCTGTATATCCAGTGTTGTTATGCAGACACACCAGTCAGGCAGCACAGTAAGGTTGGCCACCTTATTGTTCTTTACTACTGTTATGTGATAAAAGCTTAAAGTGGTAGTAAACTCTGTACTACCACTTTAACCTACAGGTAGGCCTATAATAAGGCTTACCTGTAGATATAAAGAATATCTCCTAAACCTATAAGGTTTAGGAGATATTCCGCTCGCAATGCGCCGCTGACTGCAGCAGCGCATGCACATCAGAGATCCTCGGCTAAACGCCCGGCAGCCGCCGGACCTTGCCGGGGAGAAGTGTGGGAGTGACGACATCGCCGCTCCAGCCAATCACAGCGATGAAGCGGCGATACCTGGAAGACACGCCGAGGCAAGATGACATCTCCCTCGGCGTGGACCAGGTAAGATCCTCACACCTCGTTTCAAGGTAAGTATTTCATAATGAGCTAGTATGTGGTTCATACTAGCTCATTATGACGTTTGCTTTTCAGGTGTTAAAAAAAAAACGGCAGCGGGTTTACTACCGCTTTAATGCAGTTTGTATTTGTAATATAAAAATCTTTGCATATTTTATATATAATGTGATTCTGTACTTGCCAAATATGCTGCAGAAATCTCCTTCCACTCTGGCTGCAACCATTTTAACTGTGGGCAGCTGAATTCAGCCTGATGCTTTTCTCTCCTGTAAGCATGTTCATAGGGCTATACTGACAGCACTTTCCAAGCAATATAACCTCTGTTGGGTTACAGCACTGGCCCTACCCTCCATTTTCTATTTTGAAAAGAAAAAAAAAACATTGAAATTCATGCATCCAGGACCCAGCCTCTAATCTCCATATTTTTTAAGCACATGATTAGAGCACAAGGCCAGTGGCGTATCCTCCATGGGTGCAGGGTGTTCCCTGCACACCGGCCTCCAAGGCGAGGAGGGTCCACTGTGACCCACCCTGCACACATGGAGGATTTTCCTTTGATTCACAGCCGGAATGATCGGTGTGGCAGGAGGGACAGCTGTAAGCACCGATCTCCCTGCATGCTGCTTCTCCTCCTCTCCCTCCCATGGCTATCAATGCTTACTGCTATCCCTCCTGCCACACCGATCATCCCGGGATGTTCTTTGTGTCCTCCTCCTCTTGTTCTCTTCCTCTGCTCCCTGTGTTCTCTCCCAGCCCACTTTGTCTTCCTTCTCCGCTCCCCCGTTCTCCTCCGTCCCCCGTTTTCTTCTGGCCCGCTGTGTCCTCCTCTGCCCTCCGTTATCCTCTGGCCTGCCATGTCCTCCTTCTTCTCCGCCCCCGGTCCCCCTCTTGTCTCCCACAGCCAGCTTCCCTCCTCTCCTCTCCTGTGGGCTGCAGGGAATCTGTCAGGATGGAGAGCGGAGGAAGGAACCAGTAAATATGTTATTACTGGCTCCTTCCTTTTCTGAATTGGACACAGAGAGCGATCATTACCAAACGGTCTTTATGTCCTGTAATAACTGAGCAGAGTAACCAGTGTGTTACCCTGCTTCAGTTTATGAATGAACAGGAGCCTCAGTTTACTGTCCATTCATCTTCAATACTGAGCAAAGGACTGGGGAATCTGTGTCTCTGTGCCCCTTTCTCTGTATCAAAGGGGAGATGTCAGGCATCTGTTTAGACCCCTAACATCTCACCAAAGACCACCAACAAGGCTGATTAAAAAATAAAAATAGGTAAATATATATATATATATATATATATATATATATATATATATTTATATATGTACCGGTATATACACAGCATTTATAAAAGGGTTGAACAAACTGCACTATAAAAGGTAAAAAAAAATAATAAATAAAAAACAAGCCAGCAAGTATGAGCAGCAATTCTCCTGTATGACATCAACTACAGTGTAGCAATAATATAAAATAGTAGAATCACTCTAAATTATAGAAAAATTGTGAGTCCACCAGTGATTCTAGCCTTGAAACTTGATGATCCCTGATGATCAAACAGCACCTTTAGCTCATACCCAGCCTGGGCCTTTCTCCTAATGGAATCGTTCTCCTAATCCTGGGGTGTCACTCGCTCATATAGATGGATGGATATATGTAAAAAACAACAGAAGCTCCACATAAAACCTTTTAAAATGTATTTTAAAGTAAAGTAATGCACTTACAGATTAAAGGTTTGATGGAAGCCTTAAGTTTGGTGTGCCACTTCCCCTACGCGTTTCATCAGAGATGACATCGTCCAGGGCCCCATCCAGGGTTTCCATCCGTCTGAATTTAGCGGAACGGATCGGATGTCAACGGACATGTCACAGCTGACATCCGTCGCTCCATAGAACGTATGGAGCGTCCCTTCAGGCTCGCCTAATAAACTGACAGGGGGACCTCTCTTGCACATACTACCCACCACCAAACACACACCACTACTCTCCTGCACATACTATCCACCACCAAAAACACCCCACTCCTTTCCTGCACATACTACCCACCACCAAACATTCTCCACTCCTCTCCTGCACATACTACCCACCACCAAAAACACCCCACTCCTCTCCTGCACATACTACCCACCACCAAACACACCCCACTCCTCTCCTGCACATATTACCCACCACCAAACACACCCCATTCCTCTCCTGCACATACTACCCACCACCAAACATTCTCCACTCCTCTCCTGCACATATTACCCACCACCAAAAACACCCCACTCCTTTCCTGCACATACTACCCACCACCAAACATTCTCCACTCCTCTCCTGCACATACTACCCACCACCAAACATACTCCACTCCTCTCCTGCACATACTACCCACCACCAAACACACCCCACTCCTCTCCTGCACATATTACCCACCACCAAACACACCCCATTCCTCTCCTGCACATACTACCCACCACCATACACTCTGCACTGTACATTCCCGATTTAACATGACTGTATTCTGCACTATGTAAGTCATCTTAGACTCTATTAACCACAACCCATTTAGACAAGCTCAACTTTTAGCACAATTTAAGCCACGCCTCGCTACTCACACCGCATTATTTCTTCTGTGCCTAGGGCCCCCTTTTTATCTTGCACATGGGCCCACTCATTTCATGATACGCCCCTGCCCAAGGCTCTAATTGGCTTTAAAAAAAGGGTGGGCTCAGGGTGCAGAGCACTGCGCCCTGAGCCCACCCAGTTGTATGACAATAGCAAATGAATAATTGCTATTGTCTGAGAAATAAACTTAACATTATACTTGGTCCATACAATAGGTTCAGGTAATTAAAAAAAACTGGAATAGTGTAGGATTCAACCATAGGGGGGCATTTGGAGAAATTGCTGCTCTAGCATAATGCTCACATCTAAGGCCAGCCCCCCAAGCTCAAATGGTAGTGAGCATTGAGGGGGTCAAATGATAGGGGGCCAGAGGGCCACCACCGCCGCTTCCAACCGAGTGGAAGGATTGGATAGATCTGGACATAACCACCATGTGGCCTTCATCAGATGTGTAGCTACATTTTTTTTATAGAGATCTGGAAAAGCTAGACCGCCCTGATTACAGGGGCACATAAAAGTTGTCAATTTATATCTAGGTTTTTTTTGGGCCCCATAAAAAAGAGGAGAATAATTGATTGAGTCTTACAAAAAAATGACAAAAAGGAGGAGGTGCCGAGGTGGGTGGGGACAGCAGTGCTGCACGAGTCTCACTGCCTGAGAGAAAATTGTCACTGGTTGCAAGATGCCAGGCAGCGTTGGCCCTAGCAACCAGTTCCAGAAATGTAGTTATTAGTTAGTAGGGGGTGGCTATGTCCTCAATTTCATTCCGGGACAATGTATTGTCCCAGAATGAAGGTGCCCGGGACCCAGGACAGACATGTCAATTGCGGGACAGTCCCGGGCAATCCGGGACACGTGGGCACCCTAACATGTGCGGATCTTTGGGCACAGGCATGCAATTGTAAGGCTACATTTAGACAACTGCAGAGTAGCAGCCAGTAAATTCTGGAAGGTGGTTGTAAATTCTCCCTGCACACACTGTGGTGCCACATACAAACTGAATGCAGGTGATCAGTCACTTTGTATGTGGTCATAGCACAGAACATTGCTGTGTCAATAGACAGTATTTAGCCATTTAAAAAGGGAATTGTGAAACAAACAGTAATTTCTGCAGAACAATTAAGAATCTGCTTTTTTATTGCTTTTTTTCTTATTTAAAAAAATGGTATTACATTTTTACTCTTATAGTGTGATCAATAATATACACATTACAGTATAGTCCTTTCGGAATGCCATCATTTTGTTTTTACAGCTCTGGGTCACATTCCACCAGCCCCACCTTGTTCGCTCAGCTGTAGAAAGGTCTCTTGCTGCTCTTCAAATGGATTATATTGATTTACTTATTATCCATCACCCTATATCATTAAAGGTAAGCATTATTGTTTAATGTGTAAAATCTGTGTCCGTAAATGACTCCATTGTTCTACCAATATCTGGACTCAAATACAAATGTCGGAGATTAGCACAGTCAGGATTTCTACATAGAAGGAGATTCTTAAAGTGAACCTATCAGTAACTTTATGGATGCATGGATAAATAAATACCTGACACTAGAGCTGCACGATTCTGAATAAAATGAGAATCGCAATTTTTTTGCTTAGAATAAAGATCACGATTCTCAGCGTAACATCATCTTTCACATTATACAAACAAATTGGGCTAACTTTACTGTGTATTTTTTTTTTTAATCCATTGTAGTATATTTTTTCCTAAAAAAAATTTTTTTGAAAGATCGCTGCGCAAATATAGTGTAACATAAAATATTACAACAACAGTCAATGTATTCTCTAGGGTCTCTACTAAACATATATATATATATATATATATATATATATATATATATATATATATATATATATATATATATATATACATATATATATATAAAAAATGTTTGGAGGTTCTAAGTGATTTTCTAGCAAAAAATATTGATTTTAACTTGCAAGCAACAATTAGTCTTTAACCACTTCAGCCCCGGACCATTTGGCTGCCCAAAGACCAGAGCACTTTTTGCGATTCGGCTCTACGCCTCTTTAACTGGTCATGCGACATGGCTTCCAAACAAAATTGACGTCCTTTTTTTCCCCACAAATAGAGCTTTATTTTGGTTGTATTTGATCACCTCTGCGGTTTTTATTTTTTGCGCTATAAACAAAAACAGAGCGACAATTTTGAAAAAAGCTATATTTTTTACTTTTTGCTATAATAAATATACCCCAAAAATATATAAAAAACATGTTTTTCCTCAGTTTAGGCCGATATGTATTCTACATAAGGTAAAAAAAATCGCAATAAGTGTTTATTGATTGGTTTGCGCAAAAGTTATAACGTCTACAAAGTAGGGGATGGTTTTATGTCATTTTTTTATTAATATTTTTTTTTATTAGTAATGGCAGCGATCAGCGTTTTTTATCGTGACTGCGACATTATGGCGGACACATCAGACACTTTTGGCACTATTTTGGGACCATTCACATACTGTGTAAATGTGAATGCCAGTGAAGGGGTTAACCAGTAGGGGAAGGGGTTAAGTGTGTTCTAGGGAGTGATTCTAACAGTCTAGGGGATGGGCTATCAGTGACACGACACTGATCACTGCTCCCGAAGAGAGGGAGCAGACGATCAGTGTCAGTGTCACTAGGCAGAACAGGGAGATGCTTGCTTACATGCTTGTTTTCAGTCGAAAAAACCTTGGATGGTTTTTCCTACGGAATTCCGCTCAAGCTTGGCTTGCATACACACGGTCATGCAAAAGTTCTCGACCATCAAGAACGCGGTGACGTACAACACTACGACGAGCCGAGAAAATTAAGTTCAATGCTTCCGAGCATGCGTCGGAATTTTGCGCGGCAGAATTGCTTCAGATGATCGGAATTTCAGATTGGAATTTTTTCCGTCAGAAAATTTAAGAATCAGCTCTCAAATTTTTGTTGGCGGAAATTCCGACAGGAAAAGTCAGATGGAGCCTAAACAAGGTCGGAATTTCTGACCAAAAGCTCACATCGGACTTTTCTTGTCCGAAATTTCGACCGTGTGTACGGGGCATTAGAGGTAATAAATACCTAGGAGTGGTACAATTAAACAACATTTTAGCATTTGGGTACTTAAAGCAAAAAACACAAAAATATATTAATTGCTAGGTCCACTCCAATGATATGGTCCCTTCAGAGTATAATGTTTTGGCCTTTAACATATCATGTTGATAAATTGAAGCTTTAGTTTTTTAATAATGTGTGTAAAAGAAGAAATAGTCCAACCCTAGCTGCTGTGCGTCGATGTGGTCAAAATATGTCGAAATGCAATATTCAAAAAACATCTGCTGGATATTTTATTACAAATACAGTAGCCTAGGTCATCCGAGCTAAACCACAGGTGACTATGTTCATGTTTATCATATTACTAATTTTTGTCTGTTTAGCCAGGAGACAACCTCTTCCCAAGTGATGACAAAAGCATACCATTGTTTGACAATGTTGACCTCCGACAGACCTGGGAGGTGAGTACATTTGACAATAGCAGATCCATAATTATCAGAAAGCCCAAGTAGAGCTACAGAAACACATTTTAATCCAAGCTCTAGCCCCATTTATGCAATTTACAACTCTTCTGGGAAGGCTGTCCACAAGGTTTAGGAGTGTGTCTATGGCAGGGATCCTCAAACTACGGCCCTCCAGCTGTTGCGGAACTACACATCCCATGAGGCATTGCAAAACTCTGACATTCACAGACATGACTGGGCATGATGGGGATTGTAGTTCCTGAACAACTGGAGGGCCATAGTTTGAGGACCCATGGTCTATGGGAATGTTTGATTATTCTTCCAGAAGAATATTTGTGAGGTCAGGCACTGATGTGGACGAGAAGGCCTGGCTTGCAATCTCCATTCTAATTCATCCCAAAAGTGTTCTATCGGGTTGAGGTCAGGACTCTGCGCAGGCCACCAAGTTCCTCCACCCCAAACGCGCTCATTGTAAACCAGGTCTTCTCTTCCACATCAGTGCCTGGCCTTTACAAATGCACTTCTGGAAGAATGGTCAAACATTCCCATAGACACACTCCTAAACCTTGTGGGTATAACAGGAAGCAAGAGGACATTTTTACATAGTTGGTGGAATATTAGTCTCAGAAATTTTTTGCTGGAACAGGTTTCCACACTCTCCTCACCTCCAGTTCTGGTGACCACTGTATCATTTTGTATTTTTCCTCACTTTCTGTCTCTCTAACAGTGGCGAACAGGACAATTAGAGAGGTAGATCTTACTAGTGGGGGCACACACTCCAATAGTAACCTGGCAGGAGTTCTAATTTTTCCACATTCTATCTAAAACAAAAAAAAAACATTATCTGGCTATATATACACTTTAAAACTACGATGTATAATCAGGGCTCAAGTCCTGCGGGAACGTGTGGGAACGGAGTTCCTGCACTTTTTTCACAGCAGGAACGCAGTTCCCTTTGCAGGACTAGAGCAGCCGAGCCGTCCGAGCCAATCCTTCACTAAGCGGCGATGCCCAGCTCGAGTCACGGTCAGGGGCAGGCGAACCTTAGTAATCCTTTATGTTACTGGCCACTTCCTGTATATGAATTTATCGGGTAGTGTGCGGGTATTCCGTCACTTCCTCGATGCCGCAATGTCTCCTGGGAGCTTTTGACATTGTTCCCAGGAGACATTGCTTCTTTCTAAATCCAGCGATAACTCGCGGCAGACCTCCTGGGAACAATGACTCCCAGGAGAAATTGCGGCATCGAGGAAGTAACGGAATATACCCGAATATACTACCCGATGAATCCATATACAGGAAGCGGCCAGTAACATAAAGGATTACTAAGGTACAGTGGATCAAAAAAAAAAAACATGCGGTTTAGTAATTATGCATATGAGCGTATCATTTTTATTTATTTTTTGGTGGGGGAGTGGATCTTGGGTGGGAGTTCCCACACTTTTTTCCCCAGGACTTGACCCCTGTGTATAATGATTTTGGAAATCATTTATTTTTGGTTGCTTTTATTCTTAACCTATCTCCTCTTAACATTCTTAACATGAAACGAGAATCTTATTCATTTATATTCATTTTTCGATTTTCTTGCGTATGCTGTGTGAATGCATGAACTGTTTTTGGACAAACAAGGTACAAACGTGTACCAAAATATGTGTGTATGTGTATATGTATGTGTATATATATATATATATATATATATATATATATATATATATATATATATATATATATATATATATATATATATATATATATATACATACAGTATCTTACAAAAGTGAGTACACCCCTCACATTTTTGTAAATATTTTCTTGTATCTTTTCATGTGACAACACTGAAGAAATTACACTTTTCTACAATGTAAAGTAGTGAGTGTACAGCTTGTATAACAGTGTAAAATTGTTGTCCCCTCAAAATAACTCAACACACAGCAATTAATGTCTAAACCGCTGGCAACAAAAGTGAGTACACCCCTAAGTGAAAATGTCTAAATTGGGCCTAAAATGTCAATATTTTGTGTGGCCACCATTATTTTCCAGCACTGCCTTAACCCTCCTGGCATGGAGTTTACCAGAGCTTCATAGGTTGCCACTGGAGTCCTATTCCACTCCTTCATGATGACATCACGGAGCTGGTGGATGTTAGAGACCTTGCACTCCTCCACCTTCTGTTTGAGAATGCCCCACAGATGCTCAATTAGGTCTGGAGACATGCTTGGTCAGTCCATCACCTTTACCCTCAGCTTCTTTAGCAAGGCAGTGGTCGTCTTGGAGGTGTGTTTTTTTTTTTTTATCATAATTGAAATACTTCCCTGCAGTCCAGTCTCTGAAGGGAGGGGATCATGCTCTGCTTCAGTATGTCACAGTAAATGTTGGCATTTATGGTTTGTTTCCCCCAATGAACTGTCGCTCCCCAGTGGTGCAGCACTCATGCAGCCCCAGGCCATAACACTCCCACCACCATGTTTGACTGTAGGCAAGACACACTTGTCTTTGTACTCCTCACCTGGTTGCCGCCACACACGCTTAACACCATCTGAACCAAATACGTTTATCTTGGACTCATCAGACCACGTGACATGGTTCCAGTAATCCATGTCCTTAGTCTGCTTGGCTTTCTTGTTCATCAACTTTAGAAGAGGCTTCCTTCTGGGTAGACAGTCATGCAGACCAATTTGATGCAGTGCGCGGTGTATGGTCTGAGCACTGACAGGCTGACCTCCCCACCCCTTCAACCTCTGCAGCACTGCTGGCAGCACTCATACGTCTATTTCCCAAAGACAACCTCTGCATATGATGCTGAGCATGTGCATTCAACTTTTTTGGTCGACCATGGCAAGGCCTATTCTGAGTGGAACCTGTCCTGTTCAACAGCTGTATGGTCTTGGCCACCATGCTGCAGCTCAGTTTCAGGGTCTTGGCAACCTTCTTAGAGCCTAGGCCATCTTTATGTAGAGCAAGAATTTTTTTTTCAGATCCTCAGAGAGTTCTTTGCCATGAGGTGCCATGTTGAACTTCCAGTGACCAGTATGAGAGAGTGAGAGCGATAACACCAAATTTAATACCTGCTCCCCATTCACACTTGAGAGGTTGTAACACTAACAAGTCACATGACACCGGGGAGAGAAAATTGCTAATTGGGCCCAATTGGGACATTTTCACTTAGGGGTGTACTCACTTTTGTTGCCAGCAGTTTAGACATTAATGGCTATGAAGTTAGTTATTTTAAGGGGAAAGTAAATGTACACTGTTATACAAGCTGTACACTCACTACTTTACATTGTAGCAAAGTGTCATTTCTTCAGTGTTGCCACATGAAAAGATATAACTTTTGTGAGATACTGTATATGTGTGTATATATATATATATATATATATATATATATATATATATGATTAAAGCTTTTGACTGTCTTTTGGCCTAGGCGATGGAGCAATGTAAAGATGCCAGATTAGTCAAATCCATCGGAGTGTCCAATTTTAACCGCCAACAGTTGGAGCTGATCCTGAATAAACCAAACCTGAAATACAAGCCGGTCTGCAATCAGGTAGATGTGTAGATTTATATTTTATTGATTCCAGACACCAGTTTTTGGAATTACCATATTGCGGTTCCCGGTACCCAGCCGCTTTTAGCATCTGGATATCATATGTTCGCTATGTGATTGAATGATCACAATGTAAACACAACTGTTATGAATGGGTTGCTGTGTTTAGTATTGTGACTCTGTGCTTAGTTTATTGTGATGCTATGATTTGCCCATTCACGGCACCCTGTACCATGTGATAGCTGTGGGCCAATCACAGCACACAATAGTAATCACAGCTGGTATGAATGTAACCCAGTTACAGTGATCATGACAGTAACAGCAATACAAATATATATATATATAAAAAAAATGTCTGATCAACCCCTTAGAATAGTACAGTGTGACTATGGCAACACTGAACTACTCTAATGAAAGCATGTAAAAAAAATATATATATAAAAAAAAAATATGTATTTATTTATTTTAATATACTGTCATCAGCCAGTATCTCTGATCACCTCCACAACAGTCATATAATAAGTCCACAAGTCATATAATGATGTTGTTTAGCCAGTATCCCTCATCACCTCCACAACAGTCATATAATGATGCTGTTCTGCACTGTTAATAGTATGTAAAAAAAAGTTGTGAAAAAAATAAAATTGTATTTTATTTCTTCATGTTGCAAAAAATTGTGACAAAAAAAAATGCCTCTCACTAAGCAAATTAAGGGCCGCAAGAAATGATTGGTTGATAAATTTTCAAATACAGTACATACTGTATACCAATACATTTTGGCCAAATTCATGAAGAAATTCAATTTTGTTGGATATGTTTTATAACAGTAAGTAGAAAATATAGATTTATTTTTGTTTTTGTTTTTTAAATTGGTCTTTTTTTGTTTATATAGCAAAAAAAATAAAAATTTAATTTGTGTTGCATGGCTGAACAGCAAAAAAACGGCCTGGTCATGAAAGAGTAAAACCTTCGGAGGTCAAGTAGTTAAGTACTTAAAAAAATAGTGTTGCTTGGCAGCTAAGTTCCAGCTGTCTAATGCCGTGTACACACGATCATTTTTCGGCATGAAAAAAAACGTAGTTTTTAAAAACGTCATTTAAAATGATCTTCTGAAAAACAACAAAAAAAAATTAGAACATGCTGCATTTTTTAACGTCGTTTTAAACAATGACGTTTTTCGGGTAGTAAAAAATTATCGTGTGTGGGCTAAAACGACGTTTTAAACCCGCGCATGCTCAGAAACAAGTTATGAGACGGGAGCGCTCGTTCTGGTAAAACTACCGTTCATAATGGAGTAAGCACATTCATCACGCTGTAACAGACAGAAAAGCGTGAATCGTCTTTTACTAACAAGGAATCAGCTAAAGCAGCCCAAAGGCGAAAATAACTTCCCCTTTAGAGTGCCGTCGTACGTGTTGTACGTCACCGTGCTTTGTTCATCATTTTTTAAAAACTATGGCGTGTGGGCAACATCGTTTTTAATGATGAAGTTGGAAAAACTTTTTTGGACATGCTGAAAAACAAAGTTTTTTTTTTCATGCCGAAAAATGATTGTGTGTACGCGGCATAATAGTTCTTTGGTAATTACAAAAATGTACACTATGATTTGTACTTACATTTTTAAATAACAATCTACTAAAATTAAAAAAAGAATTGTGTTGCGCTGTCAGGAAAACTTCTAATTCAACATATAGGGTATAATTCAATATATAGATTACAGTGGGGATCGAAAGTTTGGGCACCCCAGGTAAAAATTTGTATTAGTGTGCATAACGAAGCCAAGGAAAGATGGAAAAATCTCCATAAGGCATTAAATTACAGATTAGACATCTTATAATATGTCAAAAAAAGTTAGATTTTATTTCCATCATTTACACTTTCAAAATTACAGAAAACAAAAAAATGGCGTCTGCAAATGTTTGGGCACCCTGCAGAATTTATAGCATGCACTGCCCCCTTTGCAAAGCTGAGACCTGCCAGTGTCATGGATTGTTCTTAATCATCGTCTGGGAAGACCAGGTGATGTCAATCTCAAAGGTTTTAAATGCCCAGACTCATCTGACCTTGCCCCAACAATCAGCACCATGGGTTCTTCTAAGCAGTTGTCTAGAAAACTGAAAATGAAAATAGTTGACGCTCACAAACCTGGAGAAGGCTATAAGAAGATAGCAAAGCGTTTTCAGATGTCAAAATCCTCTGTTCGGAATGTAATTAAGAAATGGCAGTCATCAGGAACCGTGGAAGTTAAAGCAAGATCTGGAAGACCAAGAAAAATATCAGACAGAACTGCTCGCAGGATTGTAAGAAAAGCAATTCAAAACCCACGTTTGACTGCACGATCCCTCCAGAAAGATCTGGCAGACACTGGAGTTGTGGTACACTATTCCACTATAAAGAGATACTTGTACAAATATGGTCTTCATGGAAGAGTCATCAGAAGAAAACCTTTTCTACGTCCTCACCACAAAAATCAGCGTTTGAACTTTGCAAATGAACATATAGACAAGCCTGATGCATTTTGGAAACAAGTTCTGTGGACCAATGAGGTTAAAATAGAGCTTTTTGGCTGGAATGAGCAAAGGTACGTTTGGAGAATAAAGGGCACAGAATTTAATGAAAAGAACCTCTGTCCAACTGTTAAGCATGGGGGTGGATCAATCATGCTTTGGGGTTGTTTTGCAGCCAGTGGCACAGGGAACATTTCACGAGTAGAAGGAAAAATAGATTCAATACAATTTCAGCAAATTTTGGATGGTAACTTGATGCCATCTGTGAAAAATCTGAAGTTAAAGAGAGGATGGCTTCTACAAATGGATAATGATCCTAAACACACCTCAAAATCCACGGGGGATTACATCAAGAGGCGTAAACTGAAGGTTTTGCCATGGCCTTCACAATCTCCTGACCTCAACATAATTGAAAATCTATGGATAGACCTTAAAAGAGCAGTGCGTGACAGACAGCCCAGAAATCTCAAATAACTGGAAGACTTTTGTAAGGAAGAATGGGCAAAGATACCTCCAACAAGAATTGAAAGACTCTTGGCTGGCTACAAAAAGCGTTTACAAGCTGTGATACTTGCCAAAGGGGGCAGTACAAGATATTAACTCTGCAGGGTGCCCAAACTTTTTCAGATGCCATTTTTTTGTTTTCTGTAATTTTGAAAGTGTAAATGATGGAAATAAAATAAAAAAACTTTTTTTGACATATAAGAATGTCTAATCTGTAATTTGATGCCTTTTGGAGATTTTTCCATCTTTCCTTGGCTTTGTTATGCACATTAATACAAATTTTTACCTGGGGTGCCCAAACTTTCGATCTAACAAACAAATCCAAAGATAATAAAGTCCTATAAATGAAAAATCAAAGTCCACCAAAAGTGTGCAAAATCTTCATGCAGCTGCTGTTCACCAACACCCAAGTTATTATTGTGCCGCTTACCAAAGGTCTAAATCAGCATTTAAACTCTCACACACTGCAAAGAAAATCCTCACAGGGGTCTTAACCATTCCCTACGCTATCCCTCCCAAACTACATACATTTTTATGTGGATTTCCTTATAATATGAGCACTGACATTAGAAAAAAAAGGAAATAAAACAAAATCACAACTGATGGGGACCCAGACAGCAAAAAAACCTGAATGAGTTTCACCTTCGCCAAAATTGAAAAGAACATTGTCGGCTGAAGTTCCAGTTTAGCCCTCTGGATGGATCTACTTTCTGACATTTTGATGTTCCCAAAGTGAAACCTACAAACTAAAATTATGCATTGTGTTTTTATTAGGAATGAAGTTAATATATCAAACTTTTTACTGACAGGTGGAATGTCACCCATACTTTAATCAGCATGGGATGCTGGAGTTTTGTAAATCGAACAATATTGTTCTTGTGGCCTATGGGGTACTAGGATCACCCACTGGGACTGGAGCTTCTTGGTAAGATCAGTTACTAGAGTTTTTGGTTAAAAGGTAACTATGCTTTGTAAGGGAGGCTTTAACAGTCCCATAGTGATTCCAAACTGTCTCCGTTTTTGACCCTTCGTGTTATTTGCTGTAAAAAACTGCCAAAGGTACTTGATGTTTTTTTTAATATCTCCCTAATGCTGCTATTCCTTCTTAGCGATTGTAAACAATCATCTTGTAAAAAGAACCCATTCAGTTTAAAATAGGAATTAAAAGCAAAAAATTTGTGTATTCCTTTATCGATACCCTTCTTTTCACCCTTTTTAATAAGTGATCACATTCCCTCTGTTCTCAGCTGCATAAGAGCTTGGGGAGGAGAAACAGCATTACACTTATCTTCCTATTGAGGCCATGGAGGGGGGTGTTCTAGGACAGGTCCGATCATTGGAGGAGAGCAGGCTGAGTTCCCAGCATAGCTAAAGAACGGTGTGTTTTCCTTAGTGTGGTCAGTTATTGATGGGAAAGCAGAGGGTATGGCAGGGACATCAGGCATTTCAAACAAAGGAAGCAATACAAAGAGAACAGGATACTTTTTCACACAAGTACAGTGGGTATAGAAAGAATCACCCTCCCCCCTTTAAAATAATCACAGGTTGTTGCTTTGCAGCCTGAAATGAAGACAAACACATTTTTTGTTTTATCCAGCTGTATTTATTAGTGCAACTTATAACATCCAAAAATGTAAAAAAAAAGGATCACCCACTTTCTCCACACTAAAGTGAAGTCGCGCTGATCGGCACCCTCCCCCCTCCGGTGTCACATTTGACACCTTTCAGGGGGAGGGGGGTGCAGATACCTGTCTAAAGACAGGTATTTGCACCCACTTCCGGCCCGGCATTCACGGGCAAAAGACGGGCATTGCGTCACATCCCGTCGCCCCCCCCCCCCGTTGTGTGCTGGGAACACTCGGCTCCCAGCACACAGCGGGAGCCAATCGGCGGGTGCAGCGCGACTAGGGAACCGGGCAGTGAAGCCGGAGCGCTTCACTTCCTGGTTCCCTCAGCGTGGATGGAGGGGGGAGCAGCAGGGTGATGAGCGATCGCTCGTGCTCTGCTGCGGACGCCGCTGGACTCCAGGACAGGTAAGTGTCCTAATATTAAAAGTCAGCAGCTGCAGTATTTGTAGCTGCTGGCTTTTAATATTTTTTTTTGAGCGAACATCCGCTTTAAGTCTGTATTTTATTGACCCACCTTTTGCTTTAATTACAGCCTTTAGTCTGTTGGGATGTGTCTCTACTAACTTTGCACATCTAGATTTTGCAATATTTGCCCACTCTTCTTTCCAGAACTGCTCAAGTTCAGTTAAATTTGATGGTGATCATTTGTGGACTGCAGTCTTCAAACCATTCCACACATTTTCAATGGGGTTTAAGTCTGGACTCTGACTAGGCCATGCAAGGACATTCACCTTTTTCTCCTTCACTAATGTGTGGTCATTTTTGCTGTGTGCTTTCGGTCATTGTATTTTTGGAAGTTAAAGCGGAGGTCCACACAAAAGGTGAACCTCCGCTTTTCGGAACCCTCCCCTCCTCTGGTGTCACATTTGGCACCTTTCAGAGGGGAAGGGGGTGCAGATACCTGTGTAATACAGGTATTTGCACCCACTTACGGGAATAGACTCCCACGGGAGTCACACCCCTTTGCGTCACCCGCCGCTGTCTTCTGGGAAACACACTGGTCCCAGGAGACAGCGGGGACCAGTGAGGGCCAGTAGGGAACCTGGCAGTGAAGCCACAGAGAGAGACGAGCGATTGCTCGGCCACGGCTGACGACATCGCAGGAGCACTAGACAGGTAAGTGTCCATTTATTAAACGTCAGCAGTTGCAGTATTTGTAGCTGCTGGCTTTTAAAAAAGAAAATTTGGATGGACCTCCGCTTTAAACCTTCTTCCCTTTGACAACTTTCTGGCAAAGGGCAGCAGATTTTCCTCAATAATTTGATGGTATTTTGCCCCATCTATTCTTCCTTCTATCCTGACAAGTGCTCCAGTCACTTCTACAGAAAAACGCCCCCATAACAGGATATTACCACCTCCATGCTTTACTGTAGGAATGGTGTTATTTGGATGGTGAGCTGTATTGGATTTCTGCCAGACATATCGTTTGGTGTTAAGGGCCAAATAATTAAATTTTAGTCTCATCTGACCACCTTAGACACACCTTGAAGAATCTGAGGTCACATGGAAAAGGGTGTTATGGTCAGATGAGACTAAAATTTTATTATTTGGTGTCAACACCCAACTTTAATATCGTTAAAGAAAAACTATACTATTGGTGTTACATGGCATTTCTTCCAGTAGCAAAAATACTTTGGAGGTCCATGGTAATTTTGTCATTTGCCAGAGTATTTTTCAGAACACAATCAGCTTACTTAAAACATACAATGAAAACATTGTATCAACAAAGTAGCAATATCAAACTTGGCCCCTATAAAACTCCAGTAAGGGCTAGTTTACACTTGCTTCAAAACATGACTTTGTACAAATTTTGTTAAAGCTCTCTGAACGCTAGTCAAAGCTAAATAAAATGGTTAGCTTACAGTCCTGTTTACACTTTGCTTTTGCTTGGTGCTTTGATGAGGCTTCGGTGGGGCTTTGGTGTGGTTTCAGTGGGGCTTCAAGCAAGCTTTGTCATAGAATTCTATGGAGGCTTTGAAGATGGTTTGAAGCACCACTGAAGCTACATGGGGTGTACTTTTTTAAGCGAAGCAAAGCAAAGCAAACCATTTCATTTAGTGATAGGAGCTTTGACTGGCATTCAGAGAACTTTAACAAAGCCTGTCTGAAGCCTTTAAGCCCTGTGTAAATGAGCCCTAAGACCCCTTTCACACGGGAAATCTGATAAGGACCCTCCAGTCTCTTCTATGGAGCTGCTGATGTCAGCGGACACATGTCTGCTGACACCTGCCACCATTCAATCTGATCCTGTCTGCCAAAAACAGAAGAATGGGGGACCTATTCCCCATCCATCTAGCAGATCAGATGGCAATGGACAGGCAAGATGGGCTGTGTCCGACATGTAGATGCGAGCGGGCTGTGTCCGTGTTTGGACATAGCGGGTGAGATGTCATCACGGGGTCTCTTTTCTGCTTAATGCAATGCAGGTAGACCATGGCTGGTGGGAGGGGCTGATGAAAGCATTGGGATGGCTCTTGGTAGGAGATCAAAATTCTGTTGGGAGGATGTCAGTTTAGAGGAGTGGGAGTTCCAAGGCAAATGGAATTTGTATACAGACCACCCTAGAAAATATCTATATAAAATGCTTCCATGATTGAAAAACACTGAAATACAATAAATAAAATAGGTGGGCCAGGGACATTCTCCAGCCAGGTAATGAGGCTCTACCT
Organism: Rana temporaria; assembly: GCF_905171775.1. Taxonomy (NCBI): domain Eukaryota; kingdom Metazoa; phylum Chordata; class Amphibia; order Anura; family Ranidae; genus Rana; species Rana temporaria. The sequence goes on along the minus strand of NC_053491.1, from coordinate 377,834,979 downwards.
GACTTGCTTCAGCTTCTAACGCACAATGTGGGGGTGAGTATAGTGTGACTGCTTCTAACTTCAGCCTTTTCTGATCCCAGCTTCCTGTTTTTTTATCCAGCTCACTGGAAAACTTAAAAAACTGTAAGAAAGAGGCATAATATTTTAACTAGTGAAATGTTCATAGACAGTGAGTATGTGATTTCTATGTAGGTTGGATCCAGACTGCCCAAATCTACTGGAAGATTCTGCCCTAGTTTCAATCGGTGAGAAATACCAAAAGAGCTCAGCACAGGTGTCTATCCGATACCTCATTCAGAGGGGATGCGTTGCTATCGTCAAGAGCTTTAACCCTGAGCGTATGAAGCAGAATCTCCAGGTAATGCCACCAATGGAAATTCACCTCTTTTTTGCTTTTTTATTTGTATGTATAGTGTTTTTCTTTAATCTTTTATTACCTGTCAGTTAGTGAAAAAAATAAAAATAAAAAATGACCAAGACTAACAAACCAAAAAATAGTTTCCAGGATTTGGCTGCCAAATGACCGGGCCACTTTTTGCGATTCGGCACTGCGTCACTTTGACTGACAATTGCGCGGTCGTGCGACGTGGCTTCCAAACAAAATTGATGTCCTTTTTTCCCCACAAATAGAGATTTATTTTGGTGATATTTGATCACCTCTGCATTTTAAATTGTTTGCGTTATAAACAAGAATAGAGCGATCATTTTGAAAAAAGAGCTATATTTTGAACTTTTTGCTATAATTAATATCCCATTTTTTAAAAAAAAAGCAATTTTTTTCCTCAGTTTAGGCCGAAATGTATTCTTCTACATATTTTTGGTAAAAAAAAATCGCAATAAGCGTTTATTGAGTGGTTTGCGCAAAAGTTATAGCGTCTGAAAAATAGGGGATCTTTTTTTTTTTTTACTAGTAATGGCAGCGATCGTCAGTTTTTATCGTGACTGCGACATTATGGTGGACACATCAGACACTTTTGATGCTATTTTGGGACCATTCACATTTACACAGCGATCAGTGCTATAAAATGCACTGATTACTATATAAATGTGACTGGCAGGGAAGGGGTTAACCACTAGGGGTCTAGGAAGGGGTTAAGTGTGTCCTAGGGAGTGACTCTAACTGTGTGGGGGCGGGGCTTACTGTGACACGACAGACACTTATCACTGCTTCCGATGAGAAGGAGCAGACAATCAGTGTCCTGTCACTAGGCAGAACAGGAAGATGCTTTGTTTACACTGGCCTCTCCCCATTCTGCCGCTCCAGCATCAAGTCCGCAGGTCCTGCGGGAACGGTCACGGAGCTCGCGGCAGGGGCGCACATGTGGCACCGGCGGCGACGTGCACGCATCCGCACGCCGCGAAATTCAAAGTAACATAAATATGCTTTACTTTGTGCAGCCGCTCCATTCTGCCAAGCGGTGCGGCGCCGCAAAGTCAACGGGATTTTGAAAGGAGTTCCTGCACTACTTTTGCCGACTTTGGGGGCGATTTGAAAGGCATCTGTGCACAGATGTCCTTCAAAACGAAATGTGGGGTTTGAAATCGTGCGATTTCAGCTGAACTCGCGCAATTTCAAACCTTGTTCAGTGTGAACGAGGGCTAATTGATACCTCTTACAGTGTCATAGTATTAATGGGGGAGGGGTGTTCATCCCTTGTTTGACTCATTTACTGTAGCTGTGTGCATGTGTTCTGAATAAATCTGGGCATCAGGAAATCTAATTGTTTTGTCTTTGTAGCATAAAACTAAAGAAACCAATTGCAATTTTTAAAATACACTGTCACTTTGTCCATTCAGACATTCCCTCTTTAGGCCCGGGTTCACACATATGAGAATGGGATGCGGGTCCGCATTGAAGAAGGGTTCTGTGCGTAATTTGGTTCGGATCAGGTGCGAAATTCAGGCAAGAATTTGCACCTGATTCGCACCTGAATTGGTGAACAGGGACGCACAGGACCCCATGCTGCTGCTGCAGCTTATGTGAGCAGAGCCTAAAGCACTATCTGCTGGCTGAACATGGTAAATATGAAAAAAATCATATCCAAGTTTTTATATTGGCATGCTTACAATAAAATACAAAAAAAATCTGAATATTATAAATTGAAAAAAAAAAAACGATACATTCCACTTAAAATAAAAGCTTTGAGGGTGCCATTGCTGAACTCTCTCTACATTAAGGCTGGGTTCACACCAATGCGAAGCCGGTTCACATGTCTCTGGGGCGGCTGCGGAGCGCACTGCGTCTTCCCATCCGTTTCAGGGCCAAATTCAGGCAAAGATTCTGCCCTGATTCATCCCTGAAACAGAGAGCAGGGACGGACAGCGTTGCTGTGTGATCTGCGGCCGGTTTAGGTGTGAACCTGAGCCTAAAGGTACCAGAAACTGCAACAGTAGCTTTTTGCAGTGGAATCACAGCTCTTTAATGGGGCATGTCATTACACACTACTGGCGCAGTGTACCAAGTTAATATTTTTTGCACCTAAAGCATCTGAAAAATGAATTGAAGCAGTGGTGGCTGGTGCTAAAAAAAAATTGGGGGGGGGGGGGGATGGGGCGCAAATAAACTGAAAAGAATTTGAAAAAAAACATCGCTGCCACTGTGCCATCAAACGCTGTCACTGTGTCATCAAACGCTGTCACTGTGCCATCAAACGCTGCCACTGTGCCCACCAAACGCTGCCACTGTGCCATCAAATGCTGCCAGTGTGCCATGTTCCAAATGCTGCCAGTGTGCCCAATGCTGCCATTGTGCCAGTGTGCCCAATGCTGCCAGTGTACCCAATGCTGCCAGTGTCTCTCAAGTGTTGCCACAGTGCCCCAAACGTTGACCTGCGTCTTCCTGGCCCTTACCTTGTCTTGGGTCGGCAGCGGGTGACGGCGGGAGGAGGCGAGCGGCGAGCCGTGTCCTCCATTTCTTCCCCGCTCCTCCTCTTGTCCTTCTAAGCCTGCCACTTCAGCCAATCAGGTGACCGGTAACCAGACCCGGTGAACCTGATTGGCTGAGAGGCAGGTCAGTGTTAGGGAAACGATTCCCTAACACAGCACTGTTTAACCAGGGAACGCACAGCCTGTGCACACTCTGGTTAACCATTTGGAAGCCGATTAGAGCCCACAAGCTCTAATCAGGAAGCCTATTAGAGCCTCTCACTCTAATCAGTCACTTCCAAAACACACCCACCGCTGTTATTCAGATGGCCGGTGCTCAACAGGGGGGCGGTCACCTTAATAGTGTCCGACAACGGCGACAATACATGAATCTATGTATTGTTGATTGATGGGTGCAGGAGAGAGTGGGCAGCACTCCTGCACCCACTATGGACGCACCGCCACTGAATTACAGTATCAGTATTGTGATCCATTTTCAAATGCATTGCGTGCAGTGTCCGGAAAAATATAGCTGCATTAACTTGAATGGAAAAGGCAAAAATGCAAGTTAGTTCACAAGAAATTCAGCAGAAAGGAGTTTTACCCAGTTTATCACGGCACCACATGTACAACTGAATAGTGTTTCATTAAACCAGGGTTTTTATTCTATACAGTAAAACCTTGGTTTGCGAGCATAATTTGTTCCAGAAACATGCTTTTAAATCAAAGCACTTGTATATCAAAGCATTTTTTTTACAAAGTATAAAAGAGAAGAGAGGCACCTCTAAGTGTAGCAATAAGTTGCTAAATGTTCATTAAATGTAACCATATTGCTACACTTAGAGGCTCCTCTCTTCTTTTTTATACTCAGTTGTGACATGACGCTACTCTTATATCAAGGCATCGCTTGTAAATCAAGGCGAAATGTATTAAAACATTTTGCTTGTCTTGCAAAACGCTCTCAAACCAAGTTACTCTCAAACCAAGGTTTTACTGTATACGTTTAAAAGCAACATTGTGTACAGAACTTATAAAAACATTGGAAGGTGCTAAGTTCTTTTTTTAAGGTAAGTATATTCCTCCTTACAATTTTCTATACAGGACAAATTATATTGCACTTCTGAGGCTGTAAGGGGTACTTACAGCCTCAAAAGGTAATTGTATGTGTAAGGGTAGGTGGGTGGGGTGGTAGTCACGACCTCCATGTTCCTCTCCATGTTGGGCACCAAGTGTGTGTCACATGAGAGGCCTAACCCGGGGTGGGTTCTTCTGGGCTACGTTAGGCACTTTGTACAGGGTCACCACACTACACATGGGGTACACCTGGGTTTACACGAGCCACGCTCATGACCCAGACAGGTGTTTAAACATGAATGATCTCCTCTAGTAAACTCTCTTGATGTAATAAGCATCACCATAGTTGCTTGTGTATTTAGAAAGGACACACAGAGCCCTCGTCTTCTCCACCTGTCCAGCATATCACCACTACATCAATCCCAGTAACGGTATGGGGTCCTGCCGTGCACCTAGCGCTGACTCCATGCATGCACTTCACTTGACTCCTTCTCTTCCATATCTGTGTACAGTATGAGAGCCCCAGTGGGACAGATCTTCTCCTGTTGCTTTGGGAGACGGATTATGGCCAAAGGAGTGCCAACAACATCTCCCTCGCTGCAAGCGGCTATCTTACCTGCCACATGTACACACTTAATGACAGGCTGCTAGAGAGACCTTCGTTACCCTTAGTAAACAAATTGGAGATTCACACTGCATTAACTCTTTGTACCTCTGTCTTCGTACCCAAGTGTGTCTAGTGACCCAGACTATGTGTGCCAGCTATTACATTGCACCCCTTTAGTAACTTAAGACCTGGCATAGGCAAAGTTTCAAACATTTTATCTGAAGAATGTATTAACATAATGACAGCGACAATCAACAGTCCAAGATAAAGTGCTAACATTTTCTAGCATCCTTAGTCCCTAACTAAAGGCATGTGGCTGCCCCAGCATACCTGTTCAAGCAAAAGTTCAATACTGGTTGAGTCCATATCTGGAATCTAGCTCCGACTTCAGCATGATACTGTCCATTCAGACTCTGGTAATAGCATTAGGAAGAGTGGACAGGCCTAAACTGAGCTCCTTCTTCGCTTTCCCTTTACCTCACTCCGCACCATCTCTCTCTGGGTCAGAACGCCCATCCCTTTAATATCACACAGTATCGGGGTCGGCCTCAGCAAAAACCTACCAAGAAAAACACAGGAATTACAGTTAACCCCTAACTTCCCGCATTTATGTTTCAGGGAGTGTCATTAGCTTCCATACCAAAGAGCCGCAAAGTAAAAGTTTCAAGATATGAAACCTCTAATTTTTACGTCCCACCAGGTCTTTGACTTCCAGCTCAGCGAAGAAGACATGAAAACCATTGATGGCCTAAATAAAAACCTCCGCTTCTGGAAATATAAAGTGTGAGTAAACAAGCCAAGTGATAAAGAAATATTTTAAGGCTTGGGGTGCCATAGATTGTCAAATGTGCAGGTAGAATAAAGCTGCACCACAGCTGTTAGTCCTGGCATCTATAAGATGCCAAAACAAGACTTCTCAATGTCAGAGTGGCATAACTGGTCTCCACCTTTCATACACAATGGCATAAAAATTGTCTTTCCTATTCCATCTGTATGCAGTGTGAGCAGTTAGAATACAAGGCGATTAAAAAAAAGCGAAATGCGCAAGGGCAGGGGATGGTGCAGACAGAATGGGGGGGGGGGGGGGGGGTATTTTTTTGTTATGTGCATTCCTGATGCCCATTTTGCAATGGGCTGTCATTTTGGCTCTACAGCCTGGTACACACAATCAGATTTTCATTGGACAAAGCGTAGGACTTTTGTCCGAAGGCTGTTGGCTGTAAACTTGTATTGCATACAAATGGCAAAGAATTGTCGACCAACAAACACAAAACTACGTGGTTTTTCAGCTCTTTAGCGCCACCCTTTGGGCAACTTCTGCTAATGTTGTGTTATGGGGAGCATTGCTTCCGAGCATGTGTGTTTGTACTTTGGAGGTTTTTTTCTCGAAAGACTTGTGTACACATGCTCGGACAATTTTAAAGCATGCTATCCAACATTTGTCCGTGGAAAATCCGACAACAATTGTCCGATGGAGCATACAAACGTCAGATTTTCCAACAACAGCCGGCGTAGGAGACTTACGACGGCGTAGGAGACTTACGACGGTGTAGGAGACTTACGCCGCTCGTATCTTGGCCAAATCTATGCGTAACTGATTCTAAGAATAAGGCGCATAGATACGACGGCAGACATTCGGACTTACGATGGCGTATCTGGAGATACGCCGTCTTAAGTCTTTGAGAATCTGGGCCCTAGTCTATAAATCTTAAAACCTGAGGTTATTATTATTATTATTATTATTATTATTATTATTATTTTTTTTTTGCTGTGACCAATTTTAGAACTGAGCCTTATTGTCTTTTCTTTTTTCTTTTGTTCTGTTTGTAATTTGTATAATGTAGGTGGGAAAATCACCCAAATTACCATTATGACCAAGTGGAATAGATATGGAACAGTGTATAAGAACTGCACATAACCAGTGCCAGTACTCAACATGAAAGGACTATTCCTAAAAGGCATCTTACTCCATAATGACAAAGCATTGTCAAGGTTACCTTTTCTCTGCAGCATAATTTGTTCTATCATTTTTGTTCTATCATTTTACTTTTTTTTTTTTATAAAAAGTGCACTGAATAAATATAACATCATTATGAGTGTCTTATTTAAACAATTATGTCAGCCTCTTTGTGTATTAATATGAAACTCTATATACTCAGTGGCAAAGTAAGGGGAGGGATATGGGGGTCTAAATCTCCCAACCAGAGCATCCTTCTGTGATAAATAAAAAAACACATCTGGCAGATGCCAGCATTCCTACTGTCAGGTCACCTGCGGTCAGGTGACAGATGCACACCGTTGTGGTCAGGAGTGCATCGCTAAGGTAGTGGACCCTACGACTGACTGCTGTGGACGGAACACTGGGTGGCTAAGGAAGGCAGGTCCACTGGAGCACTAACAGGGATCCCACAGGGAGCTAGAGCCTAAGATTCCCCAGGGCGCAGAGTCAAGGATAAACAAAGGACGCGCCAAAGGTCAAGGTCACAAGCAGACAAGTAAAGTCGAAAACAAGCCAAGATCGGTAAAATAGAGACAAACGTAGCACACGGCAAGCAGGAACTTAAACACACAATAGCTTAACAAACACTGTTGATCAGCACGGCTGGCTTGCAGTGCACAGGTTAATATAGAGTTCCCTAATAGGGCCTGGGGTGGAGCCATGCTAGAGGAGAGATTATTTAAGCAGCCAGGTGAGAGTGGCTGGCCTCTAAAGTGAACACATGGAGGAGGTAAGCTGACCCAGGCGCCGCAGAGGTGGGGGCGCTGAAGCTCCAAAGTGCTCCCCTCCATCCTCCTTGTCTGAGTCCAGAGGCGGAGCGCATGTAGCGGGTGCTGCGGTTCCCCATCCCCCTTGCTCTCTCCGTTGGCAACTGACAAGAGCGCATACCTCCCGCTGTCCCCGGAATCCGGGTTGGGTACCACAGCGGAGCCTAGTACCGGAACACGTTACGGCACTAGGCTCCACTAATTAATTCTGTCCAGTGTGCATGGAGCAGTCTCTTGTCTGCCCCGCCCCCTCTGCGTGTGTGTCAAGTCTTCTCCCATAGGCGGTGTGATGAGAGGCTTCTGGGTTGGCTGGAGCTGCTGCCAATCATCCCGTGAACTCCCAGAAATGCTCTCCGAGTGCCACCCTCCTAGTAGCCAAAGATGCCATGTATGCCCCGCCCCCTGTAAAGTGCTTTTGCTCCCAGCGCGCCCGAGCTACAGGGATCTAATGGACAAGTACTGATCTATGGGGACACCTGATGTGGGGGGCTCTGATGGGGGACACCTGCTGGGGGGGCTTTGATGGGAGACACCTGCTGGGAGGCTCTGATGGGGGAAACTAATGAAGAATTCTTAGGGGAGCATCTCTGTATTTAAGTCGTAGCCATAGAAACATGTGTAAAGGGGAGGAGTTAGTAAGATGACTACACCCATGTGGGGGCGCCAGAAATATTTCTGCACCCAGGCGTCTGTGACCCTAGGATCGGCCCTGGCTGACAGACAAACATTACTGCATATCCATCCATGACAGTACCCCCCCTCTTATGGCCCCTCCCCCTCCCCCGCCTGGGCCCAGGCTTAAAGGGAAACCTCAGATGAAACCACCTCAACAGACGAGGTGCAAAGACCTCAGATGCAGCGATCTAAGACGCCCCCTCAAGACCAAACCCTCTCCAATGCACAAGGTACTGAAGAATGCCTCTGCAGAGCCAAGAATCCAGAACTTGACTAACCTTATATTTTAGATTATCCTCAGAGACCGGAACCGAGGTAGGGAGAGGACGAGAGGATTTATTGAGGACCAAACGCCTTTTAGGAATAAGCAAGGGCATGAGAGGATCAACAGGAATCTGAGGAGGGTCCCCCAAACCCTTAAAAAGGAACTGGGCAGCTAGCACAGGACCATCAGACTGGGCAGAGGTCAGTGGAACCCTAGGGTCAGGTTGGTTAGAAGGTGACAAGTCACAGGAGTCAAGCTGGATAGCTGAAAGACAAGAAGAATGAGGATGGATTGAACCCCTTAGATAGGTTTGAATGGACGTAACAGTATTAGGGTGAGGCGAGGTTGCAGAAGGTCCTGAAAAGTAGGAGGCTCACTGGGTATGGGCTGGAGTGGCATAACAAGTTCAGAGACCGAGTGAATAGCATGGTCAGGTGTAGTGACTACCTGAATCGCATTGCAAGGCATAGCGACTGCAGAACTTGCAGACAAGTTAGCCTGGCTGTGCGTCCAAGGGTATTTAGGGACAGACAAAGGTAAATGGAGTGAATTATTGGCTCAGGTTCACAGGTGGGCTCCTCATCCAGAGTGCCACATGACCTAGAGAGTGCATCAGCCCGACTATTGCAGGACACATCCCAGAAATCACTATATGCAGTAGGAAGAGCAAAATATAATGGGATGGTGGCAGCAGTAAGTTTCTCTTTTAGGGCAACCTTGAGTAGGCAGGACGAGGAACAGGAGGAACCCCAAGCCAGGATCTGTCCAGTAGTCCAGTCAACGTGTGGAGAATGGAGCCATAACCCAGGAAGTCCCAGAACAACAGGAGTTGAGGCCTTAGGTAAGATAAGGAAGCATGTGTTAAAATAAGAGGTACAGCGCTAAACCAATAAATTGATAATGTCCAAAACTTTGGTGAGAAAATTAGAAAACCAATAACATGTATGTACAGGAAAATACATATGTGAATACCAGTACTTCAAAAACAAGCATGTATAAAATAACAATAAAATAAATATAAGCTATTTAAATGGGTGAATGTGACAATCCAATATATAGTGCAAAAGTCCAAATCAATCACAACTAAATGTGTATAGATCCAGGAAGTTCTTCGTATATATAAACTTTGTGATAAAGCCAGAAAACACACTCCTTCCACCAAGGGGAGCACCCAAGTGCTAATGATGCAGTCTCCTTACCAGAAGCTGTGACCACAATCAAAGCGGTCAGTATGAGCCTAGGGTGTTTACCGTCTCCCTAAAGACCATGACCAGCACTGTTGCCTCTAGACGCAGAGCCTGCTTGCCCTTGTGACTCTCTGTCTCTCCTTGTTGTCCTTTCAGGCATACTAATGGCCTGCAGAGGACAAAGGCAGTACACACACCTCATAGCTTTAGGTGCAAACTGCAGAGAGCACGGGCAGTACACACCAAGTAGCTTTAGGCGCAAACTGCAGAGGACAAAGGCAGTACACACTACGTAGCTTTAGGTGCAATCTGCAGAGGACACAGGCAGTACACACCAAGTAGCTTTAGGTGCAAACTGCAGAGGACAAAGGCAGTACACACACAACGTAGCTTTAGGTGCAAACTGCAGAGGACACGAGCAGTACACACCACGTAGCTTTAGGTACAAACTGCAGAGGACATGGGCAGTACACACCAAGTAACTTTAGGTGCAAACTACAGAGGACAAAGGCAGTACACACACCACATAGCTTTATGGTACACACTGCAGAGGACACAGGCAGTACACACTACGTAGCTTTAGGTGAAAACTGCAGGGGACACGGGCAGTACACACCAAGTAGCTTTAGGTGCAAACTACAGAGGACAAAGGCAGTACACACACCATGTAGCTTTATGGTGCACACTGCAGAGGACACAGGCAGTACACACCACGTAGCTTTAGGTGCAAACTGCAGAGGTCATGGGAAATACACACCAAGTAGCTTTAGGTGCAAACTGTAGAGGACACGGGCAGTACACACCAAGTAGCTTTAGGTGCAAATTACAGAGGACACGGGCAGTACACACCACGTAGCTTTAGGTGCAAACTGCAGAGGACACGGGCAGTACACACCAAGTAGCTTTAGGTGCAAACTGCAGAGGACAAAGGCAGTACACACACCATGTAGCTTTATGGTGCACACTGCAGAGGACACAGGCAGTACACACCACGTAGCTTTAGGTGCAAACTGCAGAGGACACGGGCAGTACACGCCAAGTAGCTTTATGTGCAAACTACAGGGGACAAAGGCAGTACACACACCACGTAGCTTTATGGTGCACACTGCAGAGAACACAGGCAGTACACACTATGTAGCTTTAGGTGCAAACTGCAGAGGGCACGGGCAGTACACACCAAGTAGCTTTAGGTGCAAACTGCAGAGGACAAAGGCAGTACACACACTACATAGCTTTTGGTGCAAATTGCAGAGGACACTGGCAGTACACACCACGTAGCTTTAGGTGCCAACTGCAGAGGTCACGGGCAGTACACACCAAGTAGCTTTAGGTGCAAACTACAGAGGACAAAGGCAGTACACACACCATGTAGCTTTATGGTGCACACTGCAGAGGACACAGGCAGTACACACTACGTAGCTTTAGGTGCAAACTGCAGAGGACACGGGCAGTACACACCAAGTAGCTTTAGGTGCAAACTGCAAAGGACAAAGGCAGTACACACACTACGTAGCTTTAGGTGCAAACTGCAGAGGACACGGGCAGTACACACCACGTAGCTTTAGGTGCAAACTGCAGAGGACACGGGCAGTACACACCAAGTAGCTTTAGGTGCAAACTGCAAAGGACAAAGGCAGTACACACCACATAGCTTTATGGTGCACACTGCAGAGGACACAGGCAGTACACACCACGTAGCTTTAGGTGCAGACAGCAGAGGACACGGGCAGTAGACACTAAGTAGCTTTAGGTGCAAACTACAGAGGACAAAGGCAGTACACACACCACGTAGCTTTAATGGTGCACACTGCAAAGGACACAGGCAATACACCACGTGAGAATACTGCAGCTAGCACAATCACCTGCCTGCCAGTAAATTAGGAAGAGCTGATCTAGCTAAACTATACAGTGAATAAATATATGTACAACACCTGGGATGCATATATATTCTCTACACACTGTAACTTTAACTGACTAGCCTGCCTGCTCTATCTACCTAGAAAAAATTACACTCTCTCTCTCTCTCTCTCTCTCTGTCTCTAACCACCGCCGCAACACACTACACAAGGCCGACCTGCAGGCGGCCTTTTATAGTGTGGGGCATGTACTAAACCCCCTGAGCCATAATTGGCCAAAGCCAGGTTTTGATACACAGTAGCCAGATCTCACAACCATAGCACCATAGGGAATGTCATTTTTAAGGGATACAATGTATTTTCAGTAAACAAGTATAGTTAATTATTATTACAATGTTTATTTTAAAGCAGAGTTCCACCCAAAAGGGGAACTTCCACTTATACGCTTCCTCCTCACATCTGGTGCCACATTTGGCACCTTTCTGGTCGGAGAGGGGACACAATCTCCTGGAAGTTTGAGAGCCGCGGCCCAATCTCCTGGAAGTTTGGCCCCCCTCCTCCTTCCCCCCCTGCCGGGCCAATTAGAAAGCGCAGCGCATGCCCAGTAGGGAACCAGCTGTGAAGCCGAAAGGCTTCACTCCCGGGTTCCCTTACCAGGAATGGCAGTGGCAGCACCTGGGAGTTGATCCGAAGATCAGCTGGGGTGCCAGCATTATGGGCTCACTGGACAGGTAAGTGCCCTAATATTAAAAGTCAGCAGCTGCAGTATTTGTAGCTGCTGACTTAAAAAAAAATTCACCCAGGCTGGATCCCCTCTTTAAGTAATTTTGTATAGCGACTAAAGAGTTCTCTAAAAATGAGCCACCGGGGGAGCAAACACTTAATGTGTAATCACTCTGCTTTTCTTTTTAACAACTGTTGAGACATAGGGGGTTATTTACGAAAGGCAAATCCACTTTGCACTACAAGTACAAACATTTTTTTGTTAATTACACTGAAATTGCACTTGGAGATGCAGTCACTAATCCGAGGAGGACATGCAAGGAAAATAAAAAACAGTATTTTAGCTTGCACATGATTGGATAATAAAAACAGCAGAGCTTTCCCTCATTTCAGATCTACCCCTCAGATTTACAGCGACTGCACTTCCAAGTGCACTTTCAGTGCAATTTCAAGTGCACATTGCACTTGTAGTGCAAAGTGGATTTTACTTTCGTAAATAACCCCCATAGGGGTTGATTTACTAAAGGCTAGTAGACTGTGCACTTTGCAAAGTGCAGTTGCTCCAGAGCTTAGTAAATGAGCAGAAGCTCTGCTGACTTCCATTATCCAATCATGTGCAATCATTTTCCCTGCATGTGATTGGTTATTTTTTTCAAAGTGAAGCTTAACCTCATTCACTAAGCTTTCAAGCAAATGTACAAATTCAAGTTATACTTAAGAATACATTTTTTTTTGGTCTATATAATTTGCATCTGTCATTTAACGGTTTTTGTCAAGTACAACTGTTAATTATTGTACTCTTCTTCTAACGCACCATATGTTGGACTGTTTTGTGTTTTGTACTACGCACATGTTGGGAGCTGTGTCTCCTGAATTTAGCACTTCTAACTTCTCTTTCAATAAACTGGATGTTATAAAAAAAAAAAAAGAATACATTTTTTTAGGAAACAGTGGCGGCCCGTCCATAGGGACGCATGGGCGCCGCCCCCCCTCCCACAGTCACAAAAAAAAAAAAACGGGCCCTTTAAGAACTTTTATGCACGAATGTATGTTATTGGTTGGTTGCCAGCTGACTGGTCTATTCATATAACCGGACGCGGGACGCCGGTTACCCGAATAGCGGCAGCTGGTTGGCTGAGGGGAACTGCCTATCAAAGCCAGTGGCTCTGATAGGCTTTTCTCCGGCTCTCAGATGTCTATACTCGGAGCGCAGGCAATCTGCGCTCCTTGTATAAGACAAACGGCTGTTTCAGCCAATCAGGTTCCCGGATTCTGGTTATCAGGAACCTGATTGGCTGAAGCTTCACCACAGCGGCAGAAGACATCGAGGGAGGACATGAAATCCTCAGGTAAGTGCTTTTTACAGGGAAAGGGGCACAGTGACATCATGGGGCACAGTGGTGACAAAGGGCACAGAGGTGACAATTGGCACAGTGGCATCATGGGGCACAGTGGTGACAAAGGGCACAGAGGTGACAATTGGCACAGTGGCATCATGGGGCACAGTGATGACAAAGGGCACAGAGGTGACAATTGGCACAGTGGCATCATGGGGCACAGTGGTGAGTGACAATGGGCACAGTGGCATCATGGGGCACAGTGGTGAGTGACAATGGGCACAGTGGCATCATGGTGCACAGTGGTGACAATGGGCACAGTGGCATCATGGGGCACAGTGGTGACAATTAAAGGGTACAGTGGTGACAATTGGCACAGTGGCAACAATTGAGGGGCACAGTGGCTGCGTTTGATGGCATGGCACAGTGGTGACAATTGATGGAACAGTGGCTGCGTTTGATGGCATGGCACAGTGACTGCGTTTGATGGTATGGCACAGTGGTGACAATTGATGGCACAGTGGCTGCGTTTGATGGTATGGCACAGTAGTGACAATTGATGGCACAGTGGCTGCGTTTGATGGCACAATAGCTGCGTTTGATGGCATGGCACAGTGGTGACAATTGATGGCACAGTTGCTGTGTTGCATGGCACAGTGGTGACAATTGATGGCACAGTTGCTGTGTTGCATGGCACAGTGGTGACAATTGATGGCACAGTGACTGCATTTGATGGCATGGCACAGTGGTGACAATTGATGGCACAGTTGCTGTGTTTGATGGCATGGCACAGTGGTGACAATTGATGGCACAGTGGCTGCATTTGGTGGCATGGCACAGTGGTGACAATTGATGGCACAGTTGCTGTGTTGCATGGCACAGTGGTGACAATTGATGGCACAGTGGCTGCATTTGGTGGCATGGCACAGTGGTGACAATTGATGGCACAGTTGCTGTGTTGCATGGCACAGTGGTGACAATTGATGGCACAGTGGTGACAATTGATGGCACAGTTGCTGTTTGATGGCATGGCACAGTGGTGACAATTGATGGCACAGTGACTGCATTTGATGGCATGGCACAGTGGTGACAATTGATGGCACAGTGACTGCATTTGATGGCATGGCACAGTGGTGACAATTGATGGCACAGTTGCTGTGTTGCATGGCACAGTGGTGACAATTGATGGCACAGTTGCTGTGTTTGATGGCATGGCACAGTGGTGACAATTGATGGCACAGTGGCTGCATTTGGTGGCATGGCACAGTGGCTGCGTTTGATGGCACAGTGGCTGCATGTGATGGGCACAGTGAGGCTGCAATTTTTTTTTTCCGTTTGCGCCCCCCCAAAAATTTTGAGCACCAGCCGCCACTGGGAAACACCAATAACATTATTTATTTCGTGCTGATCTCTTGTGCATATTGTAACAGGCTGGCACTCTGTCAATGTTGAACAATAATGTTAATGCCAGGTTCAGCAGTGAATAGGTGTTGAGTTATATGTAAAATTGGTGGAGGTACTGAAGGTGCGTGTGGACCCACAAAGGGCATCCAGTGTAGTCATAAAAGGATGGACATGGTCAGGAACAATACTTAGGTAGGCGGTGGCGTTTAAACAATGCTCAATTGGTACTAAGGGGCCGAACGTGTGCCAAGAAAATATCCCCCACACCATTACATCACCATCACCAGCCTACAAGGATGGATCCATGCTTACATGTTGTTTACACCAAATTCTGACCCTACCATCTGAATGTTGTAGCTGAAATCGAGATTCATCCGACCAGGAAAGTTTTTCCAATTTTTTGTTGTCTAATTTTGGTGAGCCTGTGTGAATTGTAGTCTCAGTTTCCTGTTCTTAGCCGGGGTGGTCTTCTGCTGCTGTAGCCCATTTGCTTCAAGGTTTAATGTGTTGTGCATTCAGAGATGGTATTTTGCATACCATGGTTGTAACAAGTGGTTATTTGAGTTACTGTTGGCTTTCTATCATCTCAAACCAGTCTGCCCATTCTCCTCAAGGCATTTTTGTCCACACAACTACCGCTTGCTGGAAATTTTCTCTTTTTCGGAGCATTCCCTGTAACCCATAGAGACAGTTGTGCGCTGATAACTGACTATGAACCATAGTTATTTGACCATTTAACAAAGTCCTAGGTTAAATCTTAGGACTTCTGTGAAAAGTTCACAGGTAAACTTGAATACAGAATTAAGGATAGAAGCACCGCTCCTATGAAAGTCCAGAGTGATATATATATAAAATCACCAGGGAAAGGTCCATACATTTTGGAAGTTGCAAACTCTTCTCACTTCAGGTCTATTGCTGGAAGGCCCTGAAGAAATAAACCTTGCTTTATAGTTATGCAGCATGATTAAGATTCCCAAGGGGACTGGCAGCAAAAGCCCCGAAGATGGGGGATTTTGCAACTCACAAATTGCTTCGGCTTTTCCCAGGTGCGTTTAAATTAGGGCTGTGCAAATTAACTTTTAATTAATCGATTAATCTTTAATTTTTTTGATCGATCAAAATCTTTTTGATCGATTATAATTTCAAATTGAACTTTCATATGTGGAATGGCGGAATGCTGTGTCTCTACCCCCCTATAGTTGTGTTGGTGACCACTGTCCTTAAAGCGGAGGTTCACCCTAAAAACATGTATATAACATTACATTCTGCATACTTCCAACATTTACAGTATGCTGTTTGTTTTTTTGCTGTACATACCTAATTATTGCTATTTTCCAACCAGCTTCCAGGTGCTCACTCCCGCGGGAGTATGCATTCTTAAGCAGAGGTGCAGTGTCATGTGGGACTTCGCCCAGATGATTGACGTCTTGAGAAAACTTCCCCCCGGCGGATAAGGCGCGTCACGAGTTTCCGAAAGTAGTCAAACTGCGAGTCGGCTCTATACGGTGCTATACGGCGCCTGCGCACCGACTAGGACCTGTGTAGAGCTGACTTCGCAGGCGCCGTATAGAGCCGACTCGCAGTTCGGCTACTTTCTACCTCTTACCTGCTCTGCCATAAGAGAAATGTCTATGCTCTTCTCTTTCACTGTGTTGGCAGGGAGATCAATGTGCCAGGGTCATATATATGTAGACACACACACATGCATGTTTGTTTGAGCTTTGGGGTGCACACCATAATGCTTTAGGCTTCGCAAACCTATGCCTACTATGCAGACCAGTGTTCATTTCATCAATGAAAATGTTTTCATCATTGTTTGTCAGCGGCATTTGCACAGTGATGAAAAGGAAACAAAAAGTACAGCACATTTCAGTCCACTGACAAAAACTATGACAAAAATCTGTTTTTGTTAACAAACGAACGCGAGATGAAAATGTGAGGCAGGGACGTTTATTCTTGTGAATTTTTTCACGGAGGTTCGTCTGCTTCCGCAGCCTGTTTCCATCAAGTAAGCGAGTTCGACTGTGTGCACCGTGATGACTGCCAGAAAGAGGCATAGCAGCACTGTGCGTTACAGGCCAGCCAGGCTGAGGCCTCCTGAGTCCTGATGAGACTGAGTCTGTCTCACTCCCGAGTTCTGACAATTGAGAACTGTCCGTGATACTTTTTCTATTTACACTAACATACAATTTTTCAGGACAAGATTTTTGAAAGCTTGTTTACAGGAAGGGCAACTTTATATGTGTGTGTAGTGTGTGTATATATATATATATATATATATATATATATATATATATGTAGCGGGCAGGGGCGGACTGACCATTGAGTCACTCGGGCACTGCCCGAGGGCCCCATGCCACTAGGGGGCCCCATCCGGGTTGCCAGGCTCAGTAAAACCAGGGACAGTATGTAAAAATCTGTGTTTATTTTAGATCTGTCCCTGATATGTCCGAAAATGACATGCTTTTAATGTGAATATCCCAAGATTTTAGCTGCCCGCCTCTGCACTACCTCCTGGCGTGGTGGCCATCTGTAAGCCAGGGGGGCCCCATAATCTTCTATTGCCCGGGGGCTCCATGAGTTGTCAGTCCGCCCCTGGTAGCGGGGTAATCCTGTCAGAGTATAATGACAGGCCTGACTCTCCGCTGGAACTTTGCTCATGTTTGTAAATATGTACGATACCTTTAAGAAGTTATGCATTGTGGGATTGCAAGTAGCGGGAGATATGGACTCTATTGACTCTTAGGAGAAAACAGACTACACATCCCACAATGCCCTGTGTTATTGGAACATGTGACACCTCCGCACAGACTTATGGGGGAGGTTAATTAAGGAAAGGGAGTGGCTGATCTTGCTCTCTCGGGACCTGCTTCTTCTCCTCTGCGGAGCTGCTGACTACAGCACAGCCGTGCCGTTAGGCCTGAAGCCTGGGCCTAAATTCACATATATGGTCTATGTGGACAGCTTTACCCCGAATCCCTGTATACTTAGATGTGCCTGTTTTAATCATCAACCATGTGAGTTGCTAAATGTTGTGCCTTTATTAAATGTAATCATATTGCTACACTTGGAGGCGCCTCTTTTCTCTTTTATACTTGGTAGCTTCTGCTGGGTTTTGCTTCTAATCCCCTTGGGGAGGCTTCAGTTTGTGGATGGACATTTTATGGTGACACAACTTATCACATTGCTATAATCTTTTTATATGGACTATAAACTGAAGAACTGAAAAAATGTTTGTGGAACGAATCATCTAAGTTTCCATTATTTCTTATGGGAAAATTTGCTTTAATATACAAGTGCTTTGGATTACAAGCATGTTTCTGGAACGAATTATGCTCGCAATCCAAGGTTTTACTGCAATATGAGGTCAAACCTAAACACTTTCAATTTGTATGCAATCAGGCAGGCCTTTGCACTACATAGCTGATGGTAAATCAAAAGGAAATCAAACAACAAAAGTTGTATAGTGTTTATCCAGCTTTATGCTACATTCACATGGATGATTGGACCCGGTGTGAATGACAGAGGCAGGAATCTTCTGCATCTTTTGCAACCTGTGAGCGGCTTGCTGCAGCCACCAAGCGCATACACTTTAACGACAGGTCAGCGAGGGCCACAGCTTGAGGCTCACAGGTGGCAAATACAGCAGCAAGAAGTAGCTGCCTTTGAACCAGGTTGGGTCATGTGAATGTAGCCTAAAAATGTTAATTTATGCAAAACTTGTACCTAATGACACTCAGTTTATAGTCCTAACACACTTGCTGTCCTAGGTTGACAATATTGCTCTTCCATAAAAACAATACAGTAAGTGAGCCTAGGACATGAAAGTGTGTTACTGGCAGGATCACCACCTAAAAATTAAATGAGAAAAATAGCCTGAAAAAGAAAACAAATGAAACCGCCACATCTAAGGACTGGCAACCTGCAGTGTATAACATTTCTGTTCTTGGGTTTAGATAAGCTTGTTCCTGTTTTGTTAAAAAAAAAAAAATAGGATTCGGCAAAAGATCTTCTACTCATTTCATGTTTGTAGAAAATAACACACCTTCACAATGATCACAAAAATGCCACAGCAAATATATATACTAAATGCAGTTAGGTCATATTGGCTTGGAAGGAAGAGAGCGGCAAACGCGTTTTATTAAAAAAAAAACAGTTTTATTTGTGATTAATATGAAAAACTCTGTCCTTGGGATGTCTTGGTATGTTCATGCATGTATTCTGTCTTTGGTTATCTGATAAAGATGGAAAGATCATGAAGAGTGTCCACTCCAGAAGAGTGGTTTATCATTGACTGATGGTGGAGAGGACTTTTTATACCTGGACCTCAGTACTCATCCTTAAAAGGGTATTCTGGGTGATCACTCCACCTAAAAATAGAAAAACTGGTCAAGGCTTCTGTTTATTGATTACTATATACTGAATAATGGCTACTAAAGGATTATTTGCACAGCATAACAAAGATGTTGTCATTGCCCCTTCTTGGTGCTACTTTTTAGGAAATGTAATCTTTTCCCTACTGAGTCATTATAAAATGACGTCGGCGGGAACCCTCCCTTCTTCCGAGTGGATGTCATATGACATCCTGGGATTCCCAGGGTGGCTAGGGGGCGCGCTGCATCGCTTGGGACCCTGTGCGCGTGCCCAGCGGCCGTTATTTCCACTGGGCACCCGCGATTGCTCGCAATCACGGCAGGACCATGGATCTGTGCGTGTAAACACACAGATCCATGTCCTGTCTGAGGAGAGGAGACCGATGTGTGTTCCCAGTACAGAGGAACACACATCGGTCTCCTTCCCTTGTGAGTCCCCTTCCCCTACAGCTAGAATCACTCACATATTAACCCCTTCAGTGCCCCCTAGTGTTAACCCTTCCCTGCCAGTCACATTTACACAGTAATCAGTGCAGTTTTATTTTATAGCACTAATCGCTGTATAAATGTGAATGGTCCTAAAAACGTGTCAAAAGGGTCCGATGTGTCCGTCCGCAATGTCACGGTCACAATGGCGGCAGATCGCCGCCATTACTAGTAAAAAAATATAAAAATGCCATAAATCTATCCCCTATTTTGTAGACGTTATAACTTTTGCGCAAACCAATCAATTAACGATTATTGTGATTTTTTTTACCAAAAATATGTAGAAAAATATGTATAAGCCTAAACTGAGGAGAAAAAAAAAATATAAAAAAAAAAATTATGATATTTTTTAAATCAAAAAGTAAAAAATATTGTGTTTTTTTCAGAATTGTCGCTCTGCTTTTGTTTATAGAGCAAAAAATAAAAACAGCGCTGAAAACAAAAAATTGGTCTGGGCAAGAAGGGGGTGAAAATGCCTGGTATTGAAGCGGTTAAAGTAAATAATCTACTAACAGAGATTCTATGAAGCAGCAGTAGGATACACTTAAAGTGGAGTTCCACTCAATAGTGAAACTTCCGCTTAACCGTCTCCTCCCCCCCTCTGGTGCCACATTTGTCACCTTTCTGGAGGGAGGGGGAAACGGGTATCTGTTTTTGACAGGTCCCGTTCCCCACTTCCCGAGAGACTGGAACGCGGCACGGTCTCTCGGAAATTCGACCCCTTCTTCTTCCTCCGCCACCGGACCAATTCGATCCAGAGATCGGCTGGGTTGCCAACATCGCGCTGTCCCTGGACAGGTAAGTGTCCATATATTAAAAGTCAGCAGCTGCAGTATTTGTAGCTGCTGACTTTAAGTTTTTCATTAGGTGCTAGAACAAACTGCCAATTGCTCATATATCTCCCTGGACAAAGGATTCCTGTCCTATGCAAAGGCCGACTTTAGCCCAGTCAGTAAAAATACTGCTATCATTCAGGGCTGATGATAGATTCTGGCACAATAATGAAGATACAAAGTTGGGCGGTGGGGGGGCAACAACTTCAACATCTTCATTCAGTATTTGTTGACAGCAGTAGGAAAGCCAGCAATAAAGTTTGACACCTTCTTATATACTACCATTCTTAACACATAACTGACACTTAAAGCGGAGGTCCACCCAAATTTGTTTTACAAATACTGACTTTTAATAAATGGACACTTACCTGTCCAGCGCGCCCACAATGTCGGCAGCTGAGGCCGAGCAATCACTCGTCTCTCGGCTGCACCCTCGGTGCGGGAATCAGGAAGTGAAGCGTTGCGGCTTCACTGCCCGGTTCCCTACTGCACATGCGCGAGTGGCACAGCCCATCCTTACTGGTCCCCGCTGTCTCCTGGGACCAGTGTGTTTCCCAGAAGACAGCGGGGGTCTATTCCAGGAAGTGGGTGCAAATACTTGTATTATACAGATATCTGCACCACCCTCCCCCCTCCCCCCTGAAAGGTGCCAAATGTGACACCGGAGGGGGAGGGAGGGTTCCAAAAAGCGGAGGTTCACTTTTTGTGTGGACCTCCGCTTTATGCTAAAAACTGTACATTCAGACTGTTTAAACCCTTTTATAGAAGAGCTCTACCTGAAAATAACAATATACAAATGAATAGCCCATTACAAGATATATAAATATCTTAATGTTGATTCCAACATTGGTAGGAAACTTTTTAGTCTCAGATCACTCAAGAAAACATGTGAAAACTCAATGAAGTTGAACGAGAAGTGGTTTAACCTTAAACTGTGTAAAGCCTCATACACACGGTCGGACTTCAAATGAACTTTTCCATGGATTTTTGTCCGAAGGGAGTTGGCCGGGCACACCCAAAGCCTACACACGGCAGGACTTTTCTGCAAACTTTCCCTAAACTTTCCCAACATCACATGTTTTTTCTGCTCTTTACAGCCACCCTTTGGTCAACTTCTGCTATTGTTGGATGATTTTAACATTGGTTCTGAGCATACGTGTTTGTACTTTGGACAAAATCCGATGGATTTCTGTACACACGATAGGACTTTGCACCGTAGGACTTTTGTTGCCGAAAAGTTTGTCCGTTTGCAGAACAAACTTTTGTCCGATGAAAACCGAAAAAGTTTGTCCGATGGAGCGTACACGCGGTAGGATTTTTTTGAAAACTTGCTCATTTTGAAGTTTGTTGTCAAAAAGTCCTACCGTGTGTATGGGGCTTAAGAGGTTCTTTACTGCTAGAGTGGTAAGGATGTGGAACTTCCTTCCACAACTGGTGGTTTCAGCTGGAAGTGTCACTAATTTAAAAAAATAAACTTTTAGATGGGCATCCTATTGAATACAATATACAGGAATATGTAAAGTGGTAGAGACAAATACACACCCACACAGGTTTAACTAGATGGACTGGTGTCTTTATTCAAGCTTACCAACTATGAAACTGAAACCAGACTTTGCTTTATTTTCATCTTCAGTGCAGAGATTTTGCCTGCAGTACTTTTTTTCTGCTGCTAGCTTCCCTCAGTCTGATGGTTACCATTATTTAACCCACTTCCTCTGCACCCAGGTTGTTCTGGACCCACCTCTAGCCTGTGACTGGACAGTGACTGTCAGAACATGAACTGATTTGCTCCTTGTGCTGCTTGTCCTTCCCCCAGTCAGTGTTCTGCTGTACAGAATCTGCAACGGGCTAATGCCAGGTGAACTTTAGGTATTTAAACTATTTAATTAAAAAGAATAAAGCTTGGCTAAAAAAAAAAATGTTGTGCTGGCAGCTGGATCCTGGAGAAATTTTCAATGCAGGGATGCCTGTCTTGTACCTGGTTCTGAACTTCCAGCACTGAAATTTTAAGTCTGTTCTGCCTGAAGACGCAATGCTGTTAACCACTTTTTTTTCCACTAAACTTTAGCTTTCATGGATGTATTAGTAAATATAGAGTGGCATTAATTGGTATCTTTTATATCTGGAGGTCAGCTAGAGCCTGGCATTAGAAAAGCTATGAAACGTAATTGAAGGTTGTAGTATGCTTTTGTGCCTGAAGGTGGCACTGCTAGGCTGGGTATCTTAAGGCCCGTACACACGGTCGGACTTTCGGCCAACAAACTTCAAAATCAATAAGTTTTCAAATTTGTCCGATCGTGTGTACGCTCCATCGGACCAACTTTTTCAGGTTTCATCGGACAAAAAGTTTGGTCTGTAAACGGACAAACTTTTCGGCAACAAAAGTCCGATGGTGCCTAGTCCGACCGTGTGTACAGCAAGCCATCGGACTTTTGTACAAAGTGCAAATACACATGCTCAGAACCAATATTAAAATCAACAATAGCAGAAGTTAACCAAAGGGTGGCGGTAAAGAGCAGAAAAAACATGTGATGTTGGGAAAGTTTTAGAAAAGTTTGCAGAAAAGTCTGAGCGTGTGTATGCTATGGGTGTGACCGGACAACTCCCTTCGGACAAAAATCCAAGGGAAAGTTTATTTGATGTCCGACCGTGTGTACGAGGCTTTAGTCCTATTTACCCATCAGTGGCAAATAAAGAGTCACAACAAGAAGGAGTTTGAAATAAACCAAAATGACAAACAAATTAATAAATGTCTTGGGTCTAAAATAAACATTGCAACTCTGCAGACAATAGGTAATCTCTAATGTAGCTGTGTTTGAGTTGCATAGTATCTCCGCAGTATCAATTGTAACAAATTAATAAGGAACAATGCATTTATTGTAGAGCTATACAATTTTTTTTTAACTATATATAATATTGCCCAAACATTCACATTGAATACAAGTTTTATAGTTATTTAAAAAGCATATAAAACATCAATTTACAAACTGGTACATGTGGAAAATAAAACCTGACCAAAAAACATTAGGGCCCATTCACACTTGCCACGCCTTCCCTATGTGCGGTGCCATTTATTGTGAATGGTACTCCAATGTATTATACACAACAGTCCAACGCACTGCAGCACATCACAACATATACCATATACTGTCCATTGTGGTGTGCTGAGTTGCTAAAAAAGTATCATGCATATTTTTTCACTTGGCAGCCCATTTTTAATAAATATTAATGCAATGCATACCATAATGTGTGATAAGTTGTGTGTATTATGGCGACGCAACAGAGCAACATTGTTCCAATGTTTTGGTGCTTTGACCCATATAAGTACTCACATTAACAGTTCCACATAGCGAATGTTCTTATTCAGAACTTCAATTGTCTTCATATCCTCGTCAGTGAGTGAGAAGTCAAAAATCTGCATTTATCAAAAAAATAAATAAAAAAAAACAAGCAAAGTAAGGCCCTGTTACACCACACCGGATCAGGGATTCACTAATACACACAACATTTGGAGACTTTTAGACCCTTGCTTTTTAGATTTGGGCTACACACAAGTCAGATGGCAAAATGGCATGAAACCCTCGAGTGACCTATTAAATGGAACGTACAATGGTTGGGGCATATTTTGAGTTGTTCTTTTTAAAGAAAACATCCATATTTATTACAAGATTTCTCTTCCATATTTTTATTACATGCAAGGTCTACGATTTACCTGTGCTGTCCCTCCACCTTGCCAAAACACAGTAAATAAAACTGTAAAGAAATACCTGTATAGAATTTTTTTATATATACTTGCCTTTCCTCCGGATTCTCTTGTGCAGGGGTTCATGCCATCCTCCAATGAGGTTCCAGGGAATGCTGAATACTCAATCTCATTAGAGAAACAACAGAGGGGTGCACTATACCCACGCACCAAACCCACTATGACCTAAAACCTTACTTTTATTCATTATTCATTATTATTTTATTCATTATATTATTTTATTTTATTATTTTATTTTATTCATTATATTTTATTCATGATTCACTTTTATTCAGTCTAAGGTTCCATGCAAACTAGCATTTATTTAAGCTAGAGACTGTTGTTGATAGTATTTGTCTGCTCCTAGAAGCTAGTGTTATCCTATGTGTCCAGGCGATTAGCGTTTTTTGAGCTTCAGCGTCTAGGAGCAGGAAAAAAAAAAGTTTTTGTTGCAGCATGTTTGCCACTTTATTTAGCTAAGCAGAACATGTGCTTAACCTTTTGGGATGCTGTCAGAGATGAATAGGCTTTGTTTTCAATTTATTTTTATTGGTATTTTTCTTAAATACAAAAAGTTTTCATTTAAACAAGATTCTGTCACATTATGTATCTGTTTCTGCTCATTATTCAATATACAGAATCTTAATCAATTTCCATAATTCACATTACCTTTAAAAACAAAGTTTCCTATCACATATACCTACATATATTCTACTATCTTCCATTCCCATTCGTCCTATTCTTTCCCTTTCCCTGCACTAATTTTATACTTCATTTACATTCCCCCTTCATATTTTTCCTTACTTTCCATTTATAAATATTCTTTCATTCTTTTTGAGAGCAGAAATTCATCCCATTTCTGCCATATTCCTGGCATTTGACTGTTTATGTGTCCTTCTTCTCTTATCTGTTTTTCTATATATTGTATTTCGTTAATTTCACATATCCATTCTGCTATATTTGGACTTTTATTTTTCTCTCCATTTGCGCGTTATTATTGTTCTAGCTGCTGATGTCATATGATGAAAAATATCCTTCTTAATACTCTTTATTGTTTCTGGCATCAGAGATAGTAATGAGATATCTATATTTAGAGTCCTCTCTATTCCCAACATTTTTTTATATATCTCATGAACTGTTTTCCAGAGTTTTCTCACCATATGACATTCATACCAAATGTGTTCCATAGTATCCCTTTCAACCTTACATCTCCAACATAGATCTGTTTGTCCACTATTTATTGTATTTAACGCTACAGGGCTCCAATACCATCTCATTGCTATTTTATCGTTTCTTTCTTTATATTTATTCGCTATAGATGTTTTATGAATTATTTCAAATATTTTCCCCCATTCTGTCTGATATTGACCTCCTTATTTCTTTTTCCGATTTTTCCAATTTTTTCATTCCTGTTAGATGAATAGGCTTTGGAGTGAATGTGACAGTCTAGCTGTTTGGGACTGCAAATACTATTCCCTTTAGGCTGCATTCACACCTGAGCATTTTCAGCTCATAAAACGCTTGTAAAATGTCCAAAAAAACACCCAACAAATAAAATCCCATTTATTTCAATGGCACCTGTTCACATCTGAGCATTTTGTCACCTGAAGCAAAACGCCCGAAAAACGCCCTGAGCTCAAAAAATGGACATAAGCTTCTTTGGGGCAGATTACAGGCATTTTTCTGCCTTTCACATTGGTGACCTCCTTGCAAAAAATGCGGAAAAATCGCGGTAAAAACACTCAGGTGTGAAAGCAACCTCAAACGTTTCAAATATAAGTTAAGCCTGCTACAGTCAGATCACAATGTTCAGTGATGATCTTGTTTGTTACTGTCATACCCATACATTTTTTATTTAGATCATATTAAAGTTGCATTTCAAATACCAAAAAAACATTGTTTTTGTACAGTTTTTGGGAGCCTTTTCCCAGCATAAAAACTGCTAAACGCTACTAAAACACTAATAATTTTTTTTAAGCAGTTGTTTTTCTTCATGTATTTTAAAAACACGAACACTCCAAAAAGCTCCTAAAACGCTACTAGTAGCTGGCACAAAAACGCTATTTTGCTAGTTTTTCATCCAGCTTTTTTTTCTAGCATTTTTTGAGCTTATAAAAATAGCTGGCGTGCATGGAGCCTTAAACACACAATGTAGAAAATTAAAGTAAGTCATAAGAATCCCAGGTGTAGAACCTTATAGGGTGATACGGAATTAGTGCAAAAATACAAAATGGTGGAACAGACATGCACTGGGTATAGAAAAGAATCACCCCCTTTAAAATTATTACATTTTGTTGCTTTGTAACCTGAAATGAAGACAGACATAGTTTTTGTTTTATCCAGCTGTATTTACTAGTGCAACTTATAACATCCAAGTGAAAGATATACCACTAAAATGTCAGAAACGAATAAAAAAAGTCAAAAACAGAATTGGAAAAAGGATCAACCCCTTGTGTCAGTATTTTGTTGAATCACCTTTTGCTTTAACTACAGCCTTTAGTCTGTTGGGATACGTCTCTACTAACTTTGCACATCTAGACTTTGCAATAGTTGCCCACTCTTCTTTACAGAACTCTGCAAGTTTAGTTAAATCTGATGTTATTGTTGACCGTTTGTGGACTGCAGTCATTCCACAGATTTTCAATGGGGTTTAAGTCTGGGCTCTGACTGGGCCATGCAAGGATATTCACCTTTATCTCGTTCAACCACCATGTGATAATTTTTGCTGTGTGCTTTGGGTCATTGTTATAATGGAATTGTTATATTCACATTGACAACTTTCTGGCCGAGGACAGCAGATTTTCCTCAAGAATTTTATAGTATTTTGCCCCATCTATTTTCCTTGTATCCCGACAAGGGATCAAGTCCCTGCTGCAGAGAAACACCCCCATGACAGGATATTACCACTTACATGCTTTACTGTAGGAATGGTGTTATGCCGCATACACACGATTGGTTCGTCTGATGAAAACGGTCAGATGGACCGCTTTTCATCAGACGAACCGATCGCGCGTGGGCCCCATCGTTTTTTTATCCATCTTTGAAAAAACTAGGAACTTGTTTTAAAATTATCTGATGGTTAAAAAAATGATCGAAAACGATCGTCTGTGGGCACTTCCATCGGTTAAAAATCCATGCATGCTCAGAATCAAGTCGACGCATGCTCGGAAGCATTGAACTTCATTTTTCTCAGCACGTTGTTGTGTTTTTTGTCACACGTTCTGACACGATCGTTTTTTTAACTGATGGTGTGTAGGCAAGACTGATGAAAGTCCGCTTCATTGGATATCTGATGAAAAAATCCATCAGACCGTTTTCATCGGATGAACCGATCGTGTGTACAGGGCATAATTAAGATGGTGAGCTGTATTGGATTTCCACCAGACATATCGAGTCCAAATAATTAAATTCTAGTCTCATCTGGCCATAAAACCTTTTTCCATGTGATGTGGCCTCAGAATCTTCAAGGTGCATTTAAGGTGGTCAGATGAGATAAAAAAAAAATATTATTTTGCCTCACGAGTCACCACCAATCCAAAACCAGTACAGGTCACCATCCAAATAACACCATTCCTACAGTAAAGCTTGGAAGTGGTAATATCATGTTATGTTGTTTTTTTTCTCTGCAGCAGGGACTTGAGCACTGGTCAGGATAGAAGAAAAAATTATTTCTTTGCTGCCCTTATACTGAAGGCTGTAATTAAAGCAAAATATGGTCCAACAAAATACAGACATAAGGGGGTGATCCTTTTTCCAACTCAGTGATTCTGTTTTTGATTTAGATTTTTGACATGTTGGTGTCATATCTTTCACTTAAATGTTATAAATTGCACTAGTAAATACAGCTAGATAAAACAAAAACTGTCTGTCTTAATTTCAGGCTGCAAAGTAACAACATTTTATTATTTTAAAAGGGGGGGGAGGGTGATACTTTTATATACCTACTGTATAACTTAATTATAGGGAGATAACAACCAGACAGCAAATGATTTTAGCTGCCATTGGTCAATCTTTCTGTCTGAGTGTGTATAGAGTAGGGTCAGTATACTGGCCATGTACCAAAACCCAAAGCCATTAGTTGATTCAGAGGGTTACTGTGGTTAATAAATATCTCAGCAGGCCATCAAAATCTAATTTACCACAGAACCCTTCCAGCCTGGGAAAATAATTCACTATATCCACCAGTTTTTTCCTCCTGCAACTAAACCCCCCTTGCCTCAATAAATCTAAGTGGCAATAATGAAAAATAAAGAAAACGTAGTAAAAAAAACAAAAATCCCTTAATCCAACATGTTTTACTCTAAAACAAGGCTTCACCAGGGGTGTACAGTGCAAAAGGTGTAATAAATCTCAGTACAACATACTAGAACACTTCAGTTCTGGGAGTGTTTTACTGGGATTTGGAGGGCTCTACATTCCCCAAATATTGCCAGGAGGAGGATAAAGTCACCCTTGAAGGATAGGGGGTAGAAATGTAATAAGCAGACTTTGATTTTATGGTGGAAGATGCACTTTTTAAGTGTAGATATTTAGAGATTAGTCTCTATATGCAAAGTAGATTAGCAGCAACACTTATTCTCTGCTTAACCACTTGCCTACAGGGCGGAGTGACTGGGGTAGGTGACAGATGGTTGTCCCTATGTACAAGGGACACACCATCGGTCCCCTCATCCTGACAGGATGTGGATCTGTGTGTTTACACACACAGATCCACGATCCTGCTCAGTTACTGGGCAATCATGGGTGCCCGGCGGTCATCGCGGCCGCCAGACACGAGCATCGGGTCCCCAGTGACGCACGCACCTCCTAGTGGCTTGGAAAGGCGCAATGTCATATGACGTCCACCCAGAACAATAGGGTCTGCCTCCCGCCATCATTTGACGGCGGGCGGTGGATAAGTGGTTAAAGTGTATATAAACAAAACAAAAATTTAACATATTGCCGATAGCCAGTCCTTAGATGAGGCGATTACATTAGATTAAATTGATTAATTTGATTAAATGCAAAACATTTTTTTAAAGCAATCGTTTTTTCATGAGCAGTGATTTTAATGATGCTTAAAAGTGAAACAATAAAAACAAAATATTCCTTTAAATATCGTGCCTGGGGGGTCCCCTTAGACTGACTGTAAAGTGGTGCTGCATAGTACATGCCACAGCAATAATGACATTTTTCTAAAGGAAAAAAATGTAATTTAAACTTGCTCGTGGCTGTAATGTATTGCCAGTAATCGTCAATATAGATGAAAAAAACAGTGTTCCCCTTAACCACTTCAATACACTGTATTACATACTCTACACTTCACTATATACCCTGCACTGTATTATATATACACTACACTGACTGCACTATATATTCTCCACTGTATTATATATACTACAATGATTGCACTATATACTCTGCAATGTATTATATATACTACACGGACTGCACTATATACTAACTAGCTGCAGTGGCGGCTGGTGCTCAAAATTTTTAGGGGGGCGCAAACAAATGAAAAAAAAAAAAAAAAAACACAATTGCAGCCTCACTGTGCCCATCAAAGGCAGCCACTGTGCCCATCAAAGGCAGCCACTGTGCCCATCAAATGCAGCCACTGTGCCATGCCATCAATTGTCGCCACTGTGCCATCAATTGTCACCACTGTGCCATGCCAAACGCAGCCACTGTGTCATCAAACGCAGTCACTGTGCCATGCCATCAATTGTTACCACTGTGCCCACATCAATTGTCGCCACTGTGCCCACATCAATTGTCCCCACTGTGCCCACATCAATTGTCCCCACTGTGCCCACATCAATTGTCCCCCACTGTGCCCACATCAATTGTCCCCACTGTGCCCACATCAATTGTCCCCACTGTGCCAACATCAATTGTCCCCACTGTGCCAACATCAATTGTCCCCCACTGTGCCCACATCAATTGTCCCCACTGTGCCCACATCAATTGTCCCCACATCAATTGTCCCCACTGTGCCCTGTTAAAATGCTGCCAGTCAGATTGACCCCCCCTCCCGCCCGGTACTTACCTTTCTGGGGGTCGTCATCCTCCTTCCACGGTCCCTCGATGTCTTCTGCCGCCCTCGATGACGCTTCAGCCAATCAGGTTACTGATAACCAGAATCAGTGAACCTTATTGGCTGAGACGGCCGTCAGTCTTATCCAAGGGACGTAGATAGGAGTCTCCCACACATATGCGTGGGAGACTCCTTTTCTACAAAGGTCCAGCGTCTGCCAGGCCTTTAGCCGAGAATCCCCTGTACGCATGCGCCGCTGCAGTCAGCAGCTCATTGCGAGGGGAATATCAGTAAACCTTATTATAGGCTTACCTGAAGGTAAAAGTGTAAAAATGAACTATACAACCACTTTAAAGCGGAGGTTCACCCTTAACCACTTGCCGACCAGCCACCGCCGTTATACGTCGACAAGTTGGCTCGGCTGGGCGAGAGCACGTAATATGACGTCCTCTCTCCCAGCCGCCACTAGGGGCGCGCGCGCCCCCCCGCTCGCCCCCGACTCCCGTGCGTGTGCCCGGCGGGCGCGATCGCCGCCGGGCACACGCGATCGCTCGGTACAGAGCGGGGACCGGGAGCTGTGTGTGTAAACACACAGCTCTCGGTCCTGTCAGCGGGGGAAATGCTGATCTTCGGTTCATACAATGTATGAACCGAGGATCAGTGTTTCCCCTAGTGAGGCCAACCCCCCCCCCCCCCACAGTAAGAACACACCCAGGCATACTTAACCCCTTCCCCGCCCCCTAGTGTTAACCTCTTCACTGCCAGTGGCATTTTTATAGTAATCCAATGCATTTTTATAGCACTGATCGCTATAAAAATGCCAATGGTCCCAAAAATGTGTCAAAAGTGTCCGAAGTGTCCGAAGTGTCCGCCATAATGTCGCAGTACCGAAAAAAAAAAAATCGCTGATCGCCGCCATTACTAGTAAAAAATATATAATAAAAATGACATAAAAATACCCCCTATTTTGTAAACGCTATAACTTTTGCGCAAACCAATCAATAAACGCTTATTGCGATTTTTTTTTACAAAAAATATGTAGAAGAAAACGTATCGGCCTAAACTGAGGAAAAAAAATGTTTTTTTTATATATTTTTGGGGGATATTTATTATAGCAAAATGTAAAAAATATTCATTTTTTTCAAAATTGTCGCTCTATTTTTGTTTATAGCGCAAAAACTAAAAACCGCAGAGGTGATCAAATACCACCAAAAGAAAGCTCTATTTGTGGGAAAAAAAGGACGCCAATTTTGTTTGGGAGCCACGTCGCACGACCGCGCAATTGTCTGTTAAAGCGACGCAGTCCCGAATC
Organism: Rana temporaria; assembly: GCF_905171775.1. Lineage (NCBI taxonomy): Eukaryota > Metazoa > Chordata > Amphibia > Anura > Ranidae > Rana > Rana temporaria. The sequence continues at coordinate 377,803,458 of NC_053491.1, read as the reverse complement.
GCAAAAAGTACTCTGGTCTTTGGGCAGCAATATGGTCCGGGGGGTAAGTGGTTAAAATGAACTTTCCAGCATCCTTAAAGCGGAAGTAAACCCATCAATTTAACAGTTTGAAAAAGCAGTTACATTCCTGGCATGCCGGGATTGCTAACTGTCACATTGGTTGTGCTCTCAACCAAACTGTCAAACCATCCAATGGCTGGTGTCATAACTGATCACATGTGCAGCATCATGGCAGTTGAAGATTAAACAGAGGCCAAGATGCACCTTAGCAGCCGTCAACTCCTCTTCGCTTAGAAACGCCCATTCCCCGCAGGATTCCCCGCTCGGAGCCGGAAAACAAGGGCTCATATAACAATAAGTACAAGTAAAAAAAAAACAAAAAAACAGCATACTGCAGATGTTAGCAGTATGCTACAGCTAATGTCAAAAAGTGGATTTTTGGGTGAACCTCTGCTTTAAGTGCAACCAGTACACAGAAAGATGCAGAGCTTGCGTATCAAATATGACTGCCTCTATGCACACTTACATATATAATTGTAAACTATATCTAGGAAAAAAATTTTTTTTTACAACATTACCTACATTGATCGAATTATTTCTGTAAAAAAATTAAAATGAAAACACACACCAGCACATGGCATGATTTACAAATGTGCTTTTTAAGGAATGTCAAAACGTGCTAAAAAGGGAATGAGCCTGATCACATGACCTGGCAAAGTCATGTGACTGGCCTTTCATCCTATCACATCGTGTTTTCTACAAATATATGCAGAAAACACTCCAAAGAACACAGTCTGCATGTCATAAATGACAAAGTTGGTCCTTAGTTCACGAGGAGCTGCACATTCTTACCTGGAAGTTTTCTCTGATCCGATCTGGATTGAAGCTCTTTGGAATGACTACCACACCTCTCTGGACATTGAATCGTAATGCAACTTGGGCTGCTGACTTGCTGTACTTTTTGCCTATTGCATTCAAGGTAGCGTCTTCCAGGAGAGGCGGAGAGGACACGTTCACCCTTCACAAATAAATAACATAGGCTTCACTGTACACTTCCTATAGATTAAACATTATTAGTTATACAAAGTAGCAGTAAAGTCAGAAAATAAGAAATTGCTTGGAAGTAGGGTTTTTTTTTGGGCAGAATTGGCATGCAAAGTCAGAATTTTGTTATTGCGCATGCCAGGTGCTGAGACAAGGTACTGTATATTCGCAATAGCAGAAGAGAAGGGACACCATGGCTGGTCGGAGGGACTGGCCGGGTGCTGTATATAGTTTCCTGAAAACATCACAGCACCCTGCCTAAGTACTTCTCTCGAGAACCCTCAGGCCTGATGCAAGCAGTGGGTTTGATCTTGGGAGAAGTTAATCAAATATTAAATATCTTGATAACTGGATGTCAGTTTGGAGGTGTGGGATTTCCTAGGTTGGCTGTTTTTGCAGAACTGAAACCCAATTAAAGCGGGAGTTCACCCGAAAACATTTTTTAAACAGTAGATTGGGCCTAATTACTTGAAGCAGAATCGGGTGTTTTGATTAAAATCAATGCAGTACTTACCTTTTTTGAGATGGATGTTCTCCCGCCGCTTCCGGGTATGGTCTTCGGGACTGGGCGTTCCTATTTGGTTGACAGCCTTCCGACGGTCACATACAGCACATCACGAGTTGTCAAACGTCGGTGCGGCGCTATACGGAGCCTGCGCACCGACGTTCGGCTACTTTCGGAAACTGGTGACGTGCTGTATGCGACGGTCGGAAGGCTGTCAATCAAATAGGAACGCCCAGTCCCGCAGCCCATACCCGGAAGCGGCGGGAGAACATCTATCTCAAAAAAGGTAAGTACTGCATTGATTTTAATCAAAACACCCGATTCTGCTTCACGTAATTAGACCCAATCTACTGTTAAAAATACATTTTTTGGGTGAACCTCCACTTTAATGAAAGGTTAGATGATAAAGGATGTCTTTCAAACTGGAAATGAGGAGGACTCTGACATACAGCAGCTTTTTTTTTTTAATTGACAATTTTTATTACATTTGTAGCACTACCCCCAAAGGAGCTGCTGGTTTAGATTTTGGGTTTTGCACGTTACCTCTAAGTTCGTTTTCCAGGGGAAGAAATCTGTAGAAATTGCAATGTCCACACAAGATGTAAAACCTTCAACTGTAGGCTTTATATTTGCTGCATAAAACTTGTGAAGGAAGTAGAGAGTATAGAGAAAAGGGGAAGGTTCAGGTATGCAGTACAGATTGCACAAAAAGTATTCAAAGTTCCAGTATTCACCACTCACTCCTGAGTGGGTATTGCTCACCCGGATAGACCCCTCTCACATGGCCTAGCAGCCGGGATGATGCACGGACAGTCTCTGCCACAGACCGTCTAAGAACACAGGATGGATAGTCAGGAATCCTCTGCCACAGGATTTAAAGTCCTGAACTTCCTGCCTTACAGCCAAAGAGCCTTTAAGCCAATCCGGTGAACTGTAAGACAATTTACGTAGCGGATCCCTTTTCCTTAAAGAGGTTACCAGGCCTATCCCGAGACATCAGCTTGCCTTGCTTGTCTCCTCCAGGGCATGTCCTCCCCCGGTTTCCTTCTCTAAGAAGCTTCCTCCACTTGGATGGACAGCTTGGGAACCATAGGCCCCAGCCAGCATAGCTGGGCCTACTTGATAGGAACACAGCCTCAGACCAACGTGGTCCCGAGACTGAAATAACGCACACCCACCTTGCGCCAGGAGGGCCACGAGGCGAAGGAACCCCCCGGAAAGCGGCGTCTGCCCCTTAAGTACCCCTTCCCAGAATGCACAGCGGGGCACCACTCCCACTGGGCTGCTGCCGAGAAGGGTTACTTAACACACTATGGTTTGCCCGAGTTCCAACACTTCAGTGGTAACGCCTACAGGCATTCAAGGGGAAACTTCCATCGAGCACAACCACAGCCAGAACAGAGGCAAATTTAAATAGAATTAACAGAGTCTGAGCCCAACTATTGGCTCAGACACCCCTGAATTTACAATAGCGCCTGACTCATTGGGAGAACAGCGCTACACATTTTTTTTTCTTTCACATAACAAAGATAGAAAAGAAACACCAAACAAAGGACATCATATAAGGTTACTGCAGCTTGTAATGCACATTTCGAGAAGCTTACAGTGTGCAGTGAAATCAGAGTAAGCTATTTCATTACACGAGAGGAAGCTGTTCAATACTGAAGGGAAGGCTGGAGTTCAACTTTAACCTCTTGCCGACCGCCCACGTAGTTTTGCGGCGGCAGGTCGGCTCGGCTGCGCAAAACCCCATTATATAACGTGATTTTGCATTGCAGCCACTAGGTGGCTCGCCCCTGGTGCTGATGCGAGTGCCTGGCGGGCGCGATCCCCACCGGGCACCCGCGATCGCTTGTTATAGAGCGAGAATTGGGAGCTGTGTGTGCAAACACACAGCTCCTGGTCCTTTCAGGGGTAGAAATGACTGATCGCATGTTCATACAATGTATGAACAGCGATCTGTCATTTCCCCTAGTCAGTCCCACCCCCCCTTCAGTTAGAACACAATGAGGGAAAATAATTAACACCTTCCTCGCCCCCTAGTGTTAACCCCTTCCCTGCCAGTGAATTTTTTACAGTAATCAATGCATTTTTATAGCACTGATTGCTATAAAAATGCCAATGGTCCCAAAAATGTGTCAAAAGTGTCCGATGTGTCCGCCATAAGGTAGCAGTACCGATAAAAAATTGCAGATTGCCGCCATTACCAGTAAAAAATAAAATATTAATAAAAATGCCATAAATCTATCCCCTATTTTGTAGACGCTATAACTTTTGCGCAAACTAATCAATAAACGCTTATTGCGATTTTTTTATGAAAAATATGTAGAAGAATACGTATCGGCCTAAACTGAGGAAAAAAATACTTATATATTTGTGGGGGATATTTACTACAGCAAAAAGTAAAAAATATTTATTTTTTTTAAAAATTGTCGCTCTATTTTTGTTTATAGCGCAAAAAAAAAAAACGCAGAGGTGATCAAATACCACCGAAAGAAAGCTCTATTTGTGCCAAAAAAAAAAGCCAATTTTGTTTGGGAGCCAAGTCACACGACCGCGCAACTGTCAGTTAAAGCGACGCAGTGCCGAATCGCAAAAAGTGGCCCGGTCAGTGACCAGCAAAATGATCCGGGGCTGAAGTGGTTAAAGTATTTTTAAAAAGTGTACATTTTATAATGCAGCTGGAACTCCACACCTGCATAGCATGTGCAGGAGCAGTGCTAGGAGGGTACTCCATTATAGTCATACCACCCAACTTTTTGAGATGGGAACGAGGGACATCAATTAGCAAAAGTATGTAGGCATAGGACACCCCTGCTATGCCCCCCTAAAGGTGAATTCTACGGGGAAAAAAAAGGGATTAGTTAAACCCGCAAGCGCTTTTATTTATCACTACTATTCCTTTATATTGGCTTTTGAAATTTACAAATACAACAATTTAGAAATCGGATAAAATGTTTCGCACTGGGAAACACTTTTTGAAAGATAAAAAGTGCATTTTATATACAACTATATAAATCGGACCAAAATGAGGGACAAATAAGGAGGAAAGAGGGACAGAGGGACTTTGGTCCAAATCAGGGACAGACCCTCGAAATCAGGGACAGTTGGGAGCTATGATTATAGTAACTATTTTGTTAAAGCGGGGGTTCACCCTATTAAAAAAAAAAAATTTTTTTTTTTATTCTATCATAAAATTCGGCATCGTAGCGCGAGCTACAGTATGCCGGTCTTACATTTTTTATCCCCGTACTCACTGTTTAATCCTACCTAGACGATTCCGACTGCCCACGGGGAATGGGCGTTCCAATCCAGACGGAAAGTGATTGACGGCCGGCTCTGGCGCGTCGCGCTTCTCCGGAAATAGCCGAAATAGGCTTGGCTCTTCACGGCGCCTGCGCATAGCCTGTGCGCAGGCGCCGTGAAGAGCCGAGACCTACTCCGGCTGTCTTCGGGGAGCGTGACGTGCCAGAGTCGGCCGTCAATCACCCTCCCTCTTGCTAGGAACGCCCATTACCCGCGGCAGACGGAATCGTCTATGTACGATTAAACAGTGAGTACGGGGTTAAAAAATGTAAGACCGGCATACTGTAGCTCGCGCTACGATGCCAAATTTTATGATAAAAAGTTGTTCAGCAGGGTGAACCACCGCTTTAAGGCTGGAGTTCCAATTTCAGGTCTCTAAATGTGGATAGAGGTGGGACTTTTTTCCTTTATTGACACATACCACAGTGCATCGCGACAAGTTCCTAGAGGACTATAGCCCACGATGACGATCTCTTGTTGTTTGCAGAACTCCAATAATTTTGGATTGGTGAAATAAGGATGGCATTCGACCTGTACGAAAGCAGATTAAAATGACAATGTTACATTATATGGCACCAGGATGAGGAGGGACCAGCACCAAGGAGCCATGTTTACAATCTGTACGTTATTGGCTTGTATGGCCACCTCTAGACACAAATGATTTTAAGGGCTACCAAGCTGCAAGGCTCTCTGTAGCACAAATAGTATGCTGCCATCTTGTGTTTAGATTAATAGGCTGTACAATCCACAGCTAATTTTTTTATAAACATAATTGAGAATGCATATTCGAAAAGCATAGCCTGGTTTTAGGAAATCTGAAAAAAAATAATCTTGCAGCATGGTTGCACCAGCATTTGCAAGAATTAAAGGTGGTTCTAAAGTCTATAATACATTAAAGTGTTACTAAACCCACAACAGTAAAATCTGTCTATATACTGTATGCAGTAAAGCATGTTTGTTATACTCACTGTGGAATCTCTGCATTGTGTAAAAAGGCTGTTCTATCCTGTCTCTTCTGATCGTTTCCTTCTTCCACTGACTCCAATATATTTACTGATATTTACAGAGCCAGGCTCAGTTTGGTATGTAAAGTTTTTTTTTTCTTGGGAGATTGCATGTGATCAGCACTGTCCAGACAGAGGGTTAGGGGTCCTGCATTCTCATAGAACAATCGTGGGAGAATGAAAACTCCTCCTACAAGCTTTAACCAGACAGATACAGATAGAAGTTACAAGACCGCTCTAACTGCTAATGAAAAAAGGTATTTAGCAGTTTATAGTTACTAAATTAACCACTTCAGCCCCGGACCATTTTGCTGGCCAAAGACCAAGCCACGTTATGCATTTCAGCACTGCGTCGCTTTAACTGACAATTGCACGGTCGTGCGACGTGGCTCCCAAACAAAATTAACGTCCTTTTTTCCCCACAAATAGAGCTTTCTTTTGGTGGTATTTGATCACCTCTGCGGTTTTTATTTGTTGCGCTATAAACAAAAATAGTGCAAGAATTTTGAAGAAAAAACTATGGCCCAGATTCTCGTATCTGGGCGTAAAACTGTGCGGGCGTAACGTATCTGGTTTACGTTACGCCGCCGCAAGTTTTACAGGCAAGTCCTTTATTCACAAAGAACTTGCCTGTAAAGTTGTGGCGACGTAGCGTAAATCACCCGGCGCAAGCCCGCCTAATTCAAATTAGGCGGGTAGGGGGCGTGGAGCATTTAAATTAAGCGCGTTCCCGCGCCGAACGTAATGCGCATGCGCGGTCCCTAAAATTTCCCGACATGCATTGCGCTAAATGACGTCGCAAGGACGTCATTGGTTTCGACGTGAACGTAAATGGCGTCCAAACCCATTCACGGACGACTTACGCAAACAACGTAAATTTTTAAATTTTGACGCGGGAACGACGGCCATACTTAACATTGGTTGCCCCTCATATAGCAGGGGCAACTTTACGTGTCGCAAATCTAACGTAAACGTCGTAACTTCACTGCGTCGACCGCGCGTACATTCGGGAATTCGCGTATTTTGCTAATTTGCATACTCAACGGGGAAAACGACGGAGGCGACACCTAGCGGCAAAAAAAAAAATTGCATTTAAGATCCGACAGCGTAAGAGCCTTACGCCTGTCGGATCTAATGGATATCTATGCGTAACTGATTCTAAGAATCAGTCGCATAGATACGATGGCCCAGATTAGGACTTACGACGGCGTACATTGCGTTGTGCCGTCGTAAGCCCTTTGAGAATCTGGGCCTATATTTTTTAAATATATCCCCAAAAAATATATAAAAAATCGTTTTTTTTTCCTCAGTTTAGGCCGATACGTATTCTACATATTTTTGGTAAAATAAAAATCGCAATAAGCGTACATTGATTGGTTTACACAAAAGTTATAGCATCTACAAAATAGGGGGTCGTTTTATGGCATTTTTATTAATAATTTTTTTTTTTTATTAGTAATGGCGGCGATCTGCGATTTTTATTGTGACTGCGACATTATGGTGGACACATCGGACACTTTTGACACATTTTTGGCACCATTGTTATTTGTACAGCGATCAGCGCTATAAAAATGCACGGATTACTGTAAAAATTACACTGGCAGTGAAGGGGTTAATCACTAGGTGGCGCTGAAGGGGTTAAGTCAGTACTAGGGAGTGATTCTTACTGTTAGGGGGCGTGGCTACGAGTGACACATCACTGATGACCGATCATGGGGAACAGCCATCAGTGACATGTCACTAGGCAGAATAGGGGAATGCCTTGTTTACAAAGGCATCCCCCTGTTCTGCCTTTGCCGACCGCAATCCCAGGCCGCCCGGGAACATTGAGTTTCTGGGACCCGCGAGAACACTCATGAGGCGGTCGGCGGGCGGGGGCGTGCCCGCTGGGTGGTAAATTTAAAGGGACGTACAGGTACGCCCATTTGCCTGCCCGTGCCATGTTGTCGACGTACATCGGCGGTCGGCAAGTGGTTAATAGCATTTCCATGTTCTGTGTACTGTGGGAGACCAGATATAGTGAATGCAGGGTCCTGGGTTTAGTAACACTTTAAGGGGAAAAAAAACCTTTTGAAACCAGTTCGTTTTTTTGAAACCAGTTTGTTATTGCTGGGTGTCCAATGCATCCCTGTACCTTTAAGGAGGGGTGGGCTCCCTCCAGGCATACCCGTCCTTAATCTATCCATTATTATATATGTGCTACAACTCAGGAGACTCTCAAAATTATAGAGTTAGGACTGCAGTACACTAGGGTGCCACAACTTGGACGCTGCAGCTTGTGTTTGCAAAAGTGTGTAAACTAAACCCCTTGGTTTTATTGTGAACTGTTAGACAGGGTCAATTCGGTTTGTTGCAGACTGGCAAGTGAGCTAGGAATTTGTTTGTTTTTTTGATTGACTGTACAGCTGTATATTGCCTGTGTTCTCACCTGGTTGGATGCAGGCTTGTGCTTGATTCCCGGTTTGTTCAAGATCAGTTCTAGTTGCCTGCGGTTGAAGTTGGACACTCCCAGGGATTTGCAAAGTCCTGCATCTTTACATTCTTCCAAAGCCTGCAGAATACAGACAAAATGTATTTATCAAAATTCTATTGGCTGTAATCACCCAATGTAAGCACCCAATCCTAGGGATTCCACAAGGGAAAGAAAACTTTAGACTTAAAACAATGTTTTTTTTTTAAAGTCAGCAGGTACAAATGTTGTAGCTGCTGACTTTTAATAAGGACACTTACCTGTCCTAGACAACCGCGATGTCGGCCCCCCCGAGGCTGATCCCTCGATCGTTGCAGGTCCCGGCGCCGCCATCCTTACTAAGGGTAACAGCCAGTAGAGCATGCGCGAGTAGAGCATGCGCGAGTAGCGCGGCGCTTTTATGAATGGGCAGCTGTTCTCTGGGATACACACATTTCCCAGAAGACAGCGCGCCCCATTCCCCAGGAGACAATGCGAGGAGGACAAGAATGAAGACCAGCCGCGAACTAGGAAGAGGCAGATTAGGAAGATTTCTGGTAAGTAAAAAAAAAAATTTTCTTTTCAATTTATTTTTATTTATTTTTTTGGAGCATTTTTATGTCATTTTTTTTTTTTTTGGGTGGACCTCTGCTTTAAGAAGAAAGCATAATGATCTTTTCTGAAGATTTACTGTACATATTTTCAAGCTTATATTTTTCTTTATCTGCATATCATTTTTGCTTTACAAATAGATATATAATACCCATATTCTGAAAAGCATGCTAAGCTTGTGAATAGGAAAGCCTAGCACTAGGTTTATGCTTTCTGGCAAACAATGTTAATTCACTAGTTAAAATGCTGCTACCAACCACTCAGGTCACTGTTTAAAACAGAATATAAAAAAAAGGGGGGGGGGTCATAAAAACGTCCCGCAAATCACGGATTAAACACCGTCTCACCGAATAGGTGGGGTCCTTAAAACACAATATATGTATTACAAAAACCGAGGGTCATGACAACCACTCAAAATTAAGTTTTATTCAGAACCAGCCATGGTATAGCAGATAATAGAAAAAAATACTTTATTATACAAAAGAATATGTGTTTTAATATTAATACTCTATACTGACCGGAGTACACAGGTATGGTGAGAGCCTGCGGGCAGCCTATCTTACTACTCATCATACACCAACAAGAAGTGGGTTTTTTTTGTCACCTGAATTGAAAACCAGTATTCCCAAGTGCCAATCCACCTTGTCTGAGGTCACAATTGGACACATGTCCCCATGCCCAATCTGGGTCTACTACTCTCCACCTCCCTGTCGATTTACTGCTCTCCATGCCGCTGAAAAGCGACTGATTAGCTATAACATTTCATCTCATTATTAACCACTCAAGAATTGTACTGCCATTTCTTTATATCATCCTGGACACTCCATATGTCATCTGAACGACATTGGGTCCCACTTAACAGTGTGGTCATGGAGTCAACTAGACTGTCCTATGCAGGGGCGTCGTTAGGCCTGGACGGCTGTAGCCCCGAATGGGACCCCGAAAAGCCCAGAGTCTATTGAACGATGCTTTGTATTGTTGGCCCCGTGTGCCGGGGCCCGGGACCGATCTGATCGCGGCTGTGGCCGAGTGAGGCTGAGTGCGGTGTAACGGTGATCTTGCGGCGAATCCGCTGCGGAGACCACCGTCATCGTTTACAGGACCGCTCAAAGAAAAGATGGATATCTCGGTTGTGGCAGCACCTGCTGCCGTTACCGAGATATCCATCTTTAAAGTACCGACGTATATGTACATGAGCGGGTCCTTAAGTAGTTAAAGAGAAACAATAAAGGTGAAATATTTCGTACCTGGGGGATGCCTGTAAAGTAGCGCACTTTTCCCGTGTTTATAACAGTCTCTGCACAAAATTAAATTTCTAAAGAAAAAAAAGTCATTTAAAACTACTCGCGGCTATAATGAATTGTCGGGTCCCGGCAATACAGATGAAAGTCATTGAAAGTTATTGAAAAATAACAAATAAAAAGTGTGGGGGGTCCCCCCAAATTCCATTACCAGGCCCTTCAGGTCTGGTATGGATATTAATGGGAATCCTGCGCCAAATTAAAAAAAAATGCAGTGGGGTTCCCCCAAAAATCCATTCCAGACCTTTATCCGAGCACGCAACCTGGCAGGCCGCAGGAAAAGAGGGGGGACGAGAGAACGTCCATTTTTAAAACTTTTTTTTGCATTGATACATGTCCCCTGGGGCAGGACCCAGGTCCCCAAACACTTTTTATGACAATAACTTGCATATTAACCTTTAAAATTAGCACTTTTTTCATGTTTGTGTCCCATAGACTTTAACGGTGTTCATGTGTTTGAACAAATTTTTTACCCGTTCACATGTTCTGCTGCAAACCAAACCGGGGGGGTGTTCGGCTCATCCCTAGTGGACTATTTACTAATCAGCTGACTTCTGATCAGTATAGCAAAAACCGAGGGTCATGACAACCACTCAAAAGGACATTTTATTCAAAACCAACCACTGAATAGTACATAATAGAAAAAATACTTTATTATACAAAAGAATATGTTTCGATAGCAAACAGACTGCTGAGCAATGCGCAGCAACCATCGAAACAACAATTAAAAATGAGACAAAGTTGTCACAACATCAAAAGTCACACACAACTTGAGCTCTGAACCAAGCAGACAACAGTCAATCATACTCTGAATGTTGAGCAATGCTTCATTTGATTAAATAGAAACATTTTAAAAATGGTATATAGAATTTTTTTAGCACTCAAAATATTAAATTAAATATATAAAATATCCCTATAAATGGCCCTTTAAGATTTAACAGCAGACGCATCTTTGAATATGAAAGGACCCAAGACTCGTACACACGTTCGGTTTACTCGGTAAAAACCAGCAATAAAACTGCTGGCAGAGCTTTTTTGCCGAGTATACCGTGCGTGTGTACAAGGCTTTCAGGTTTCTCGTCAAGAAAACTGCCTAAAATCTCGACGAGAAAAATAGAGAACCTGCTCTCTATTTTCTCGTAGTGATTCTCAGCAGTGTTTTCCTGCCGAGAAACCCGAGAGTGTGTTTACTTACCTGTCGCCGTGGAAACCCGCGCATGCTCGAAATGACTTCAACGGATGCACGGTAGCTTCCTAGGCATAGGTAGGTTGCAGCACATGCTCGTCGTACATGCTCGACGTCACCGCGTTCTTGCCATTCAAAAGAACCACGGTTCTTTTGAATGGAGTGTCTGTATACTTGGGCGGCAAGAGATTCTTGCCAAGAATCTCATCAGGAAAAACAACGTTTTTTTCCTGACGAGATTCTGGCCTGTGTGTACAGGGCTTCAGAAGCCTACCTAAAAGGCATAAATTGGCCCAAATGTGGCCAATTATCCTCAAAGTGCAAGAAAGGGAACCCTTTGTGTTTGTCCTGTTCTGGTAGTGACAGGTTGCCTTCATGGTGGAAATGTCCACGTTTTCAAACAATTCCAGAAGTTTCCATAGCCTTACCTCCCATGTAGCACAGAGGTCTGTCTCGTGGTAAAGAAATTTTCCATTTTCATCCTTTGGGTAGATTTCATCCCCCGGCTAAAAACAAAAATACTTAAATTAAAGCAGACATTATAGCGCAAATGCCGCAAAGTATCCCACTTACAATACGCCAAACAGCACATAGACAAGCCTCAAACCTTCTGGCACAAAGTCATTTGGAGTGATGAGACCAAAATTTAGCTTTTTGTCCACGACCATAAACATTACATTTGGACAGGAGTCAACAAGCCCTATGAAGAAAGGTGCACCATTCCAATTGTGAAACATGGAGGTGAATCGCTGATGTTTTGGGGATGTGTGAGCTACAAAGTCACAGAAAATTTGGTAAATGGTTGGCAAGATGAATGCAGTATGTTAGTAAAAAATACTGGAGGAACATTTGCATTTATCAGCCTGGAAGCTGCGCATGGGACAAACTTGGACATTGCAACATGACAATGATCCAAAACACAAGTCGACCTGTCATTGGCTACACCAGAATAAAGTGAAAGTTCTGGAGTGGCCATCTCAGTCGCCTGATCTCAATATCATTGAGCCACTCTGGGGAGATCTCAAATGTGAAGTTCATGCAAGACAGCCCAAGCATTTACAGGAACTGGAGGCTTTTTGCCAAGAGGAATAAGCAGCTTTACCACCTGAGAAGATAAAGAGCCTCATCCACAAATACCACAAAAGACTTCAAGCTGTCATTGATGTTAAAGGGGGCAATACACGGTATTAAGAACTGGGGTATGTAAACTTTAGATCAGGGTCATTTGGGTAGTTTCTGTTGTGATTATGATGTAAAAAGAGTAAACACAGTTGATTGATAATAAATGGCTTCAGCCAAACACTAACCATGAGTGAAAGAAAAGTTTTTGTGTTATCATTCATTTTTTTTTTGAAAAATGCTCAAGAAATCATAAACTCTGCCAGGGTATGTAAACTTATGAGCACAACTGTACATGCCTGGCTGTAGGTCTCCATGCAGTGACACATCCCAACTCATGAGCTTGCCAAAAACAAGCAATGTCTTACGAGCAAACAGACTTGATGTAAATTCTGCAATTTAGTTCCGATCAGACTAGTTGACAGAGGATTTATATTCTATAGGAATCATTATGATTGTTATATACCAGCACAACAAAAGCTTCAATTTAGACAGGAAACCAATCATTGTGGATACATTGTGGATATTGTTTATCTTCCTGCGAACATACTGTTCTTTCCTGGTGATTGCAGCTGTCTCATTTGTTTTAGATTAGAAATACAAATCCTTTGGCAGATAAGACCGTGCCCATACATCTGTTTGTCGGAAGTTCAGTTTTATGTGCTACTATAAATAGAAATGTTTTAGAGGATTGTACCTTAAATGCCATTGGCAATTCGATAATATATAAATCTACGTAATCCAATCCCAAGATTTCCAGTGTCTTCTCCAACGTTGGACGAACACGTTCTGGTGGGTGACACGTATTCCACAACTGAAAAAGATTTTAATAAGACACATCATTTTTAGCTCACCAAGAAATATCTGCATGGAGTTTGTAAGTGCAACTTCTGCTCACTCAGTGTCAGAAAATTGTTTACTGTTGATGGGCCTGTATTTTTACCTGAGCCACTGATGTTCCCAGATCAACAAGTTACTAATCAAAGAGGCAGCACAGTGGATTAGTGGATAGCACTTCTGTCTTGTAGCACTGGGGTCTTCGGTTAAAATTCTGGCCCGTAGAAAAAAAACATGCATACGTGGAAGAAGCACCAGACCAAAAAAGATAAAATAGTCCAATTTCACGTATGGGTATTGTGCTAAAAGACAACCAACATGTTTTGGGGGTCAAAGGAACTCCCTCTTTATCAGGGCTTCAGTTAAAAATGAAAATCTTGTTTGAACCCATAAAAAGGCTTTCCTATGTGATTTAAACCGTGTATGGGCAGGCTGATTGTACCCAAGTTCATCGATCAGTCAACTTGGATACAACCAGCCTATTGGTTTTTTTATGCGTTTATTGCCAGCGGCCATAGCCGAAAGCAATTATCACTGTGTGTTCTTTCGGAAAGGGCAGCTCCCCCGCCGGGAAAACACAGTGGGCCAGATTCTCGTAGATCAGCGTATCTACGAGCGGGGCGTAGCGTATGCCATTAACACTACGCCGCCGCATCTTACTGGAGCAAGTGCCGTATTCTCCAAGCACTTGCTCCGTAATTTGCGGCGGCGTAGTCTAAATGGCCCAGTGTATCCCCACGTAAATCAAAGGGGGCGGCTTGTATTTAAATTAAGAGCGCCCCCGTGCCAAACGAACTGCGCATGCGCCGGCCTTAAACCTAGGCCACTGCGCATGCTCCGTAGTACGCCACAAATACATTGGTTGCGACGTGAACGTAATTAACGCGCAGCCCTATTCGCGACGAGTTATGTAAACGATGAAAAAACCAGACGCTGTCCCGACGGCCATACTTAACATGGCATACCACGGACCGACGTAAGGTTACCCCTCATATAGCAGGGGTAACCTTACGCTTACGGAAACTACGGCGAAGTGGCGCAAAAACGTTCGGGAATCAGCGTATCGGCTCATTTGCATATCCGACGCTGACATCAACGTAAACGCCACCTAGCGGCCAGCGTAGTATTGCATTTAGGATCCGACGGTGTAAGTGACTTACACCAGTCGGATCCTAGCCTAATTCCGGCGTATCTTCTTTTGAGAATACAAAACAATGATACGCCGGCAGGATTTTCGAATTACGCCGGTGTATCTGTAGATACACCGGCGTAATTCTTTTGAGAATCTGGCCCAATAGCTCCAAAGGAGGCATCCCCCCCCCCCCATCAACACAGACTTTGGTTGCACCTGTGGTTGCATGAAAGAAAATTGCTCCATCTATTGCCTGGCTTTATTTGCCAGCAGTATCTGCATGAGCAGTCAAGACAAGAAGGATAAGAAGTCCCTCTTGGTTGCCTTTTTTTCATTGGAGTCAAATTCTGCTCAGGACACCAATTGCATAGAGTTTGCATGTTCTTCCTGTGCGTGGCTTGCATTTCCTGCAACACTTTAACCACCCCAATAACGGGCACTTTCACCCCCTTCCTGCCCAAGCCATTTTTCAGCTTTCAGCACTGTCACACTTTGAATGACAATTGCGCGGTCATGCAACACCGTATCCAAATGAAATAATTTTTTCCCACAAATAGAGCTTTCCTTTGGTGATATTTGATCACCTCTGCGGTTTTTATTTTTTGCTCTATAAACAAAAGAAAAATGTAAATTTTGAAAAAAAAAAGCATTATTTTTATCTTTTTGCTATAATTAATATCCCCCAAAAAAATATATATATATATAAAAGAAAAAAAATCCTCAGTTTAGGCTGATTTGTATTCTTCTACATATGTTTGTTAAATAAAAATCGCAATAAACATATGTTGATTGGTTTGCGCAAAAGGGGATAGATTTGTAGCATTTTTTTTTTTTTTTTACTAGTAATGGCGGCGATTCAGTGATTTTTATCGTGACTGCACTTTTTTTTCCATATTTTTTCTTTTTCAGATATCTTATGCATATGAGATCTCTCCTGTTACCAGTGTTAAGTATCAATCTGGATTCTGAGCTAATGTGTTCCTAACTCCCTGATTGTACCAAAGGTGATCAATTAACTTGGGTACAACCAGCATGTCGGATTTTTCATGCGATTGATGCCAGGGTCTATGATCACTAGCAATAATCTTTGTGTGTTCTCCCGACAGTGATGGCCACCCATGCCCCTTCCACTGGAAGAACACAATAGCTCCACGGGAGGGATTCCCCCATCAATACTGACTGTGTTGATGGGAGGGAATCAAGCAAATCTTCTTGTCATAACATCTATGGCCAGCTTTACACAATACTCAGAATGCATGCACTTAACCTGAAACAAATATATCTAATGCTAGGCCTACTTTAATATATAATAGTGTTCCTTTAAATCCTCTAAGGCCCAGTTAATTGAAGGGTATAATATTATGTCAGTGAGACTGGAACAAAACTGAGTTCTTGGAAGAACATTGTATATAAGCTTCACAGTTATTTCTATTTGTGGACAGAAGCCACGGAACAGAGCCAGGAGAAATCTGGTGGGTCCTGAAGTTCCTGGAAGTGAAGAAGAACCTGCCATTGACTGGAGGGACCGGCCAGGAAAGAACTGACATACTCCTTGTACATTTTAAACAAGCCGAGACAGCTATCTACTGACGCTAGAAGTTCTACAGAGAATATTACATTACCCATCCATTCCCTGGAACATCGAAAGCCTCCAAAATACCAGAAGTCCTTCCTGAATGAAAGAGAAATTCTCTCAGCCAAGAACAAATTTATTTTAGGATACTAATGAGTTGGAAGGAGAGAACATCACCCCTGTGTTGCACTGAATTGTAAATAAAGGAAAAAGCTACAAAGTAGCTGTACATGGAGTACATGGATATTGACCCAAGGGAGCTCCATGTAATTCCTTAAAGTGGACCTGTCATATTTTTTCATGTCAAGTGCATACATGCTAAGTAACATTTAAGTGCATCGCCTTCAGGTATTGATTACCTCTCACAGTACTCCCCCTGGCCATCCTTTCATCTACTTTTTTCTCCAGAAAAATGGACACCTTTGTTCAGATATCATCTTGGATTGCCATCTACTTCCTGTACCGAGATGTAAATATTGGGACATGTGCAGTTCTTTGCAGTGTACACAAATATCTGACAAAGATCAGTTCCTGCTGCAGCCTCTCAGGTTGTGACATGTTAGAGTTGTGATGTTGCAGTCTGATCAATGGGGGGGGAAGAAACTGAGGAAATGCTTCCTCCTGCCTTCAGCGGACTGATTACATCACCTCAGCCTAGGCAAAGTTCCTCACTAACCAGAGATTAAATATGGTGTGGCAACTCCTCCCCTGAACGTACCATAGCTGTGATTGTTGGGGCAGGGCACAGACACAGCATGCCTCCCACTGAATACAAACCTAGACGTAGGCTGGGCACAGACAGCAAATTGTTCTGGGTGTCTGCTAAAGAGATCGCAGGCATATAGTAACCCTGTTCTGCATCAAGAGGTTTTACACATTTCTGTAATTAGAAACAACAGAGTGTAGCAATGGTGGGAGAGGGGAACATACTGGGAAATGTACTTCTACTGGAACATTTTGCCAGGGGGCACGTATGTTCTTATTAGGAGCTTTTAACTTTTTCACTGCTTTGGGTAGAACAGGGCATACTTTATCTCCAGCCAGAATTTATGAAGGAAAATGTCACACACACACACCACACTGAACTTTTCTTTTTGGCCGAGTTACCATAATCAATATCCAAAGAGAGTTCTCCATAGGAGGGAGCTTCCCGGAGAGGGCTATCTATTAGGGGGAGGAGCCGTGAGAGCCGATGTGAGACCCCAGAACAGGAGGATCAGGCCACATCTTGTGAATGTTTGAAGACTGGACAAGGGTGAGCAGTAGCTCACCTAGAAAGCCAAGCTCTGTCTGTCAAAGCTGCAATGGAGTTGAGGGAACATCTGCCCATTAGGGTCTCGGAGAGCAACAAAAGCAATGGTGGGAACTGCCCAGCATAGCTCACAAGAACAAAATTCGCCTAAAATACAAAAATACTTTAAAGCGGATGTGCCATGGGAAAAAAATATTAAAAGCCAGCAGCTACAAATACTGCAGCTGCTGACTTTTAATATTAGGACACTTACCTGTCCTGGAGTCCAGCGCTGATCGCAGCAGAGCACGAGCGATTGCTCGTCTCTCTGCTGCTCCCCCCGCCATCCACGCTGAGGGAACCAGGAAGTGAAGTGCTCCGGCTTCACTGCCCGGTTCCCTACGGCGCATGCGCGAGTCGCGCTGCGCCCGCCGATTGGCTCACACGCTGTGTGCTGGGAGCCGAGTGTTCCCAGCACACAACGGGCGACAGACGGGAAGTCAGAAAAACCCGTCTTTTGCCCGTAGCGTGTGGCTGGAAGTGGGTGCAAATACCTGTCTTTAGACAGCTATCTGCACCCCCCTCCCCCCTGAAAGGTGTCAAATGTGACACCGGAGGGGGGGAGGGTTCCGATCAGCGGGACTCCACTTTAGGGTGGAGAACCGCTTTAATGGTGTCATTACCTTCTTTCCAGGAACATGTTCAGTAATTTTCTACTTTCCAGGAACATGTTCAGTAATTGTAATTTTAAATCCCATGTTGCAATATCTCAGCATATCATAGCTAAGCATGTCTAAATCAGGAAAAAATATTAGCTCCCTTGGTACCATATACAATTAGGTCCATATATATATTTGGACACAGGCACACTTTGGCTCTGTATGCCACCAAATAAAATTAAAACAAAACCATCCCAGTGAATTTGAAGTGCAGACTTTCAGCTTTATTTCAAGGGGTTGAACATAAATATCAAGTACAAATTTTAGGAACGGCAACCATTTTTATACACATTCCACCTAATTTCAGGGGCTTAAATGTAATAGGACAAATGAATATAATCATAAATAAAATTTTATTTTTTTATATGTTGTTGAGAATCCTTTACTGGCAATGACTGCCTGAAGTCTGGAACTTATGGACATTACCAAAGACTGGGTTTCCTCCTTTCTGATGCTTTGCCAGGCTCTAACAACATCTGTCTTCAGTTGTTCTTTTGTTTGTGGGTCTTTCTGCCTTTAGTTTTGCCATCAGCAAGTGAAATGCATGCTTAATTGGGTTGAGATCAGGTGATTGACATGGCCATTGCAGAATATTCCACTTTTTTCCCTTTAAAAACTCCTGGGTTGTATTTGCAGTGTGTTTTGGATCATTGTCCATCTGTACTGTGAAGCGCCATCCAATCAACTTTGCTGCATTTGGCTGAATCTGGGCTGACAGTATATCTCTAAACACCGCAGAATTTATCCTGCGATCATCCACCACTGTTGTCTTCCATGGACATCCAGGCCTTTTTATGTTGTTGAGCTCACCAGTGTGTTCTTCTTTCCACAGAATGTGGCAAACTGTTGATTTGGCCACTCCTAATGTTTCCGCTATCTCTCTGAAGGATTTGTTTAGTTTTTGAAGCCTTACAATGGCCTGTTTCACTTGCATGGACAGCGCCTTTAAACGTATGATGTGGGTTCAGAGCAATAGATTCCAAATGCAAATACCACACCTAGAATCAACTCTAGACCCTTTACCTGTTTAATGAAGAAATAATGAAAGAGTAGCCCACACCTGGCCATAAAACATCTTTTGATTCAATTGTCCAATTACTTTAGGTCCCTTGAAAAGGGGGGAGGGGGTGGCTATTCTTAAAGTGATTGTAAAGGTTTTTTTGTTTTTTTTAAATAACAGACATATTATACTTACCTGCTCTGTGAAAGGGTTTTGCACAGAGTGGCCCCAATAGTCCTTTACTGGGGTCCCCCATCGGCGCTCCTGGCTTCTTGTCTTCATCAGGTGCCCCCTCCGAGAGGTGCTTTCCATGGGGGCACCTGTGTGGGCATGCTCCTGAGTCTTGCTGCTGCGTCCATTGACACAGAGAGCAGGACTCAGCCCCACCCCCGGCTCCCGTGTCACTGGATTTGATTGACAGCAACAAGAGCCAAGGGCTACTGCTGCTATCAATCTATCCAATGAAAACCCAACATATCGTCTGGAGCTGCTGGGCTCATCCTCGACGCTTGAATGATTGGGCTCAGGAAAGAAAAAGGGGGGCTCTGGGGGGCTGCTGCTGCAGCACATAAGGTCTTTTCATAAAATGCATTAAGGGGAAAAACCTTGAGACTTTACAACTCCTGTAATTCCTAAACCCTTCCTCTGATTTGGATGTACATACCCTCAAATTAAACCTGAGAGTGTGTACTTTCTGCCCATATCCATTATAGAACTAAAGCTTGAATATGTTTTGGTAAATACCTGTAAAAATCTATGTAGCGCTACCCCCGAAGGAGCCGCTGATTTGTTGTTGGGATCAGCGTTTTAAGTTACCTTGATGCAGTCTAGGGGTGCGGTTGGAGAACAGAGCAGTGAGCGAAGGTCCAGACAGTGAATAAAGGTTTTCCAATGCTTTATTTCCAGGCCAACACGGCCAACATCAACATCAAATGGGAAAGAAAAGGTTGATGAAGGAAAAGAGAGAAACCTTGCAGTGTCAAGCCTGGATATGAACCGAGCAGTCCTGCTCTCAGTAGTATCAAATTATGGTTCGTCGCCACTCTAGCCAGAGTGGGTGAAGTGCCCCCAGACAGACCCCTATCATAAGCCTGGCAGCCGAGGTGTCACTTTAGATTTTGCTGGGAGGAACAGGTCTCTCTCACAGGCCTGGCTCTAGGGCCTCTGCCACAGGCCTATTACTTTAAGCGAGCTAGGTGGATGATTGGAGCGAATCCTCCCAGTAAGTTTTAGCATAGGTCACCGGATGACAGCAAAGCATACCTGTCAGCATTCCAGTCACCAGATCCCCGATTGGTTCGTTCAAGCCCTGTTGGACAACCTGCCTCCGGGTTCTCCTCAAGCCGACCCCCCCATCGAACGGCACCCAGCCTGGGATCCTCTCAATAGAACTGGGGACCCAGTAAGTCACTGGAGTCCCTTTTCACCTCTGGATGAGGTTCTGTGTAGCCTGCAAATTTGGCCAGGTGGGCCGCGCTGGAAGGGTCCATGGATGCGCGCACCCTAAAGGTGGATGCCGCACCTGGAACCGGGACCCTGCGAAGATTTTTGAGCACATGACATCTGTCACATATATACTCTCCCCCAGCATGCCCCGCGAGGGAAAACTCCTCTGATTGGCTGCTGGTGAAAACTTGCTCTGCCAGAACCCCTCTGGTGTCAACTGCCGGCCAGGGGTGCCACAGCATACCTGGAGCACAGACTGACTCAGTGGACATTTCTGGAACGACAGAATGGGAGCAAAATAACTCTTCCATTCCCCACTAACTTTAGCGTAGTGCCCATACTGAATGTAAGGAGGCGCTACATCTAAAAATTGTGCCTGTGTCCAAATAGTTATGGACCTGTAAGTATACTCTGCCCCTGTATAAGCTGAACTATGCAGTCCATCACGTGTAGCACAGATAAAGGGGGGTAGCACATTGTATGTTACAAAGTTGGCAAATGAGATCTTTGTTAAGCCATAATACAACATTATTGGGATAATGACATACAGGTCCCGTTTCAAGCCATGATTCTATCCTATTTAGTTGACCCCTTACTGGCGACTATTCTCTTTTGAATTACTCACTTGGATGAGTAAGGTATAACTTTGCAGGTGCTGTAGCTACAACACAGATGATCCTACTAAATATCACACTTACTTTCCCGCAGTAAAAGATATCTTCTCTCTTAATCTTGCCCTCTGCAATCTTCTCACGGATAGCTTGTCCCACCTCATGCTCGTTACAATAGACAAAGGCCCCATCAATATGTCGATATCCGATATCTATAGCCAATTTAACTGATTCCAAACAGGTTCCTTTTGGGGTCTGAAAAAAAAGAGACGTGTCATCAAAGGGATAAGTACATTCGACTTGATACTAGGGGTGGCTGGCAAAACCCATTCATAACACTAGCAACCAAATTTTGCTCCAACCTCAGATTTCAGAAGGTTTACTGAATTATGTACTGAATTAACTAAAGAATATTCAGTATTCCCTTGACTCTGCCCAAAATGACGGATCTATAATGGCAGGCTTTAATTCATAACTCCCAACTAGGAATGAGCTTCGAGTTCGACTCGAACATCGGCCGTTCGACGAAGATCAAACATTATGGGCCGTTTGCGCCAAATTTGAGCGGTGCGTCACGGCCCATAATGCACTGCGTCATCACAGTGCATTGTTGGCTGATGATTGGCCAAGCATGCACTATGACTCGCATGCTTTGGCCAATCACAGTGCCGTCAGCACAGAGAGCCCCAATTGGCCAAAGGCAGGGTTCCTTTGGCCAATCATGGCTCAGGGGATTAAGTACACGCCCCACACTATATAAGCCAGCCTGCATGTCTGCTTTTGTGTAGTGTGTTGCGGCGTTGAGAGAGAGAGAGAGAGAGACAGAGTGTCATTTAATTTCATTTAGATAGATTGAGCAGGCAGGCGATTCAGTTAGCTATATTGAGCAGGCAGTTAATTTAGTTAGCTCCAGTATATTTAGTACAGTATATATATGCATTCCAGGCTTTGTGCACTGTATACAGTTTAGCCAGATCTCACTGCAGAGCGTTCATGTTGTTCTCTTCCTAATATACTACAGGCAGGCAGTTGATTCAGTTAGCTGCAGTATATTCAGTACTGTATCCTTGTGCACAGTGTGCAGCTAGATCTCACTGCAGACCATTCCTGTTGTTCTCTTCCTAATATACTACAGGCAGGCAGTTGATTCAGTTGATTCAGTAAGCTGCAGTTGATTCAGTACTGTATCCTGTGCACAGGCTCTCTATGCCACTCTCCTCTGATACCGCAGCCTCTTCCAGTACCCCTGAGGATTCACGCAGAGGAGGATCGGAAGCGGATGACACAGTCCCCCTGGAGGATTTAGCCGGCTTGGGCTTTGCATGGGACACAGTGAGTACTCCAGGGAAGGTCCCTACTAGGCCCCAAGGCCCCACGAGCCCTAGTGCTGATGGTGAACCCACATTGAGGGACATCTTCACCGTAGTAACATCCTGCAACCTTTCCATAGCGGCTCTCACTGCAGAGATAAAAGGAGTTAAAGCAGAAATCACTTTTCTGAGGCAAGACATTCAGAAACTCAGAGAGAGGACGCCAGCTTTAGAAGGGAGGGTGAGCTCCATAGAAGATGACATGGCGCCTTTGCAGAGGGACCTCACGTATAACAACCATCTTCTCTCGCAGCACTCTTCCCGTTTGGAAGATTTGGAAAATAGGATGAGAAGAAATAATGTGAGAGCTTTTGGATTCCCGGAGAAAATAGAAGGCAAGAACCCTGTAGAGTTTATTGAGAACTGGCTAGTTACTGCTTTTGGCAAAGAAGTGTTTTACCCTATGTTGTCGGGGGAACGAGTCCCTGCTAGGCCTCCAGTGCCTGGTGCACCGCCATGACCTTTCTTGTTTTGTTTAAATTATTTTTATTGTTTTCACATAGATAGAAAAACTTTACAAACTTTCTTAATTTTTTTTTTTTTAAATCAACTACCATTATAAAATTCACAAGTTCTTCATACAACATTAACATATACAAACTACATACTACAAAAATACAAAAAACATTTGTGTGGGTACAGAGCTAGGTCCATCCTTATAATACTGCCTCTATGATGATATTCTTTAAAGGGGAGGTTCACCCTAAAAACGACTTTCTAGTATTACATTGGCCCCCCACATTACAATACAATTATGCCTATTATGTTTTTTTGTATGCTGTACATACCTTAGGAACAGCTAATTCACCCGTGGCTTCCGGGTTGCGAGTCCCGCGGGAGTGGGCGTTCCTAACATGCTGGTGATTGACGTGATGACAAAAAACGAGCTCCCCCCGTCGCGTAAGCTGCGTCACGATTGGCGAAAGTAGCCGAACGGCGAGTCGGCGCTATACTGCGCCTGCGCTCCGCCGTTCGGCTCCTTTCGGCAATCGTGACGCAGCTTACGCGACGGGGGGAGCTCGTTTTTTGTCATCACGTCAATCGCCAGCATGTTAGGAACGCCCACTCCCGCGGGACTCGCAACCCGGAAGCCACGGGTGAATTAGCTGTTCCTAAGGTATGTACAGCATACAAAAAAACATAATAGGCATAATTGTATTGTAATGTGGGGGGCCAATGTAATACTAGAAAGTCGTTTTTAGGGTGAACCTCCCCTTTAAACTAGGGCACATTTCCTTCTCCTCTTCTCTCCCTCCCCCCTCCATTTAGCCCCCCCCCAAAAAAAAAACCCTAGTAAAAAAGAGGGAGCAAGAGCGAGGGGGTTTTATCCAAGCACTTCTATATAGTCTGTGCCTGCTTCCCCCCCCCCCCCCCCTGCACCCAACCCATTCCTTTATATATATATATATATATACCCAAGTGTCTCTTATCATCAGACCAGAAAGAAAAAAAAAAAGGGGGGGGAATTCCCCTCTCCTTCTCTCCTTTCCCCCTCCAAACCCTGGGGAAATTACCCCCTTTATAGTGTACCCCGTACCTGTCCCCGTGTCCATATATGTGTTGATACTTTTTAAGGAAGTGAAATGGTGGACCTTCTGTCCTCCCTATCACTTCATATTATGTGAACAAAAAAAACAATAAAAAAAGAGGGGGGGGGGAAAGGGGGAGAGAGAGGAGGGGGAGCAAAAAGAGGAAAGAAGGGAAAAAATTCCCCTCTAAGTGTCAGCCTGTAAATTTTCTTCTCTCCCCATAATCTTCAGATAGATCGAGGATTGCTTAAAATGTATCCACTTCCCCCAAAATTTAACTCCTTAATTATAAGGATAGAGATGCCATTTTAGGCTATGCCAGACTGAAACCGGCAGCCCTGAAAATTGATAATACCAAGGTCTCTGTTCCCAGACTTTTCAGCTGAACTGCAGAAACAGCGGGCCAAATTCTTTGATTTACCATCTGAGGCTGCACAATGGCTGGACAGAGAGGAGCAAGCGATTTGTGAGGCACGCAACAGGTGTCCTGTTCCACCATGAGCGTTATTGCATCACCTTTACTTTTTTTCAGTTTTAATTTCACTTTCATGTTCCAAGGCGGAGTATGCGGTTGTTGTACGGCCTCTTTATCTACCATCACGGCACTTTGTTCTATCTGCTGAGAAGTTATTAATACACTGAAGTGCGTTTCCACTGTTGCCCCCAGGATGGCCTGGTATAGGCCTCAAGCCAATCTTTGGCATGATAGTTTGGCCAAGTTGGCCGGTTTTCTCAGTTCAACCTTCTACAAAACTTCCACCATGTCTTCCTTACTATTTTTTTTTTTTTGCTCACTACTTTCCACGAGACTACCATATACCTCTCCTCACTACATGACTGCCCATTGGGATGGAGGGCCTCTACTCTCCCTTCATGTACTATATACCGAACGCTGTTTGCCTTTGTATACTGTTCTCCATGTGTGCTGCACCCCCATAGCAAATGTGTAATGTCCTTCTCTGTTCCCATGGTCACAACAATGCAATGTCTAAGCTAACTAGATTTTTGTCCTGGAATAACCCCGTTAAACGCTTGGCCGTGCTTCGCACGATCAAGAGGTTGAATGCGGATGTGATTTGTCTGCAGGAGACTCATCTCCACCGGACGTCTACTCCACAATTTGCAATAAGACAGTTTTGTCATCAGTACCACGCTACAGGATCGGTGTACTCAAGGGGGGTGAGTGTCCTGATATGACAAGGTATGCAATTCTCCTTCCTAGATGTTAAAATTGATCCAGAGGGTTGTTTTATATTCCTTTTGTGCTCCCTTTATGGGACAAAATGTATACTGGCAGGGCTGTACATTCCTCCTCCCTTTTCAGCTGGTCTACTTAAAATCTTAGCTGATTTTATGTCCCGCTTCCCGGGCATACCGGTGCTGGTCCTGGGAGACTTCAACAATTACCTTGATTAGGAGAAGGACAAGCTTAGTTCCCGCATTGATGTAACAATGGTGCGGGGTCAGTTGTCTACCCCTTTTGCTCGCCTTCTATCGGAAATGGGCCTTACTGATGTTTGGAGAATGCATAACCCCGAGGATTGAGTGTACTCTTGTCAATCAGCTTCGGTGGGGGGCCTGTCTAGAATTGACTTGGAACTGGGTACTGACCTCCTTTTGCCAATGGTTGCCTCCTCACAGTACCATCCCAGACAGATCTTGGACCACTCACCGTTCTCCGTAGATATAAGGATGGGGGCTGTTAGGGGCAATAGTCTGTGGAAACTTAACCCGTTTTGTCTGTCTCTTATACCAGACCCTGACCCGATTCCAGCACTTCTGATTTTTTTTAACACAATCTAGACTCTGCAGATATAGGCACAGTATGGGACACAGCCAAAGCATATTTGTGAGATCAATTTATTAGAGTCATCTCCCAGATTAAGACTAACACCAAAGCATGGGAGATGCTTGTACTGGCAGAGGTGTAACGCTCTGAGACTGATTATGTTGCGGATCCCAATGATAACACTAAAACAACATGGTTAGATTCCAGGTCTATGCTTAAAGCACCATGCTACTCCACCCAGTCCATTATGGACAGCTTTTCAAAAAAAATTCAGGATGTTTACACATCTAAAGTTCAATATACCCCGGAGGACCTCTCTTCCTTCTTACATAGGTGCCCCATGCCTTGTTTATCCTCATCTGATGTGGCTCTACTTGGTGCCCCATTGACTGAGGATGAACTCCTAGAAGCTCTGGTGCATGCCCAGAATGGGCGGGCGCCGGGGGAGGATGGCCTACCGGCTGAGGTGTTTAAACGATACTCAGGGCAGCTGCTTCCTACACTTTTAAAAGTTTATAACAAAGCCTTTGGAACTGGGGTGCTTCCTCCCTCTATGAATGAGGTTCTCATAGTGGTGCTATTGAAACCAAAGATGCTATGTCACCGGACTCATGAAGGCCTATATCCCTGCTCACGTTTGCCATCAAACTGCTGGCCAGGGTGCTGGTCAACAGATTGGCCAAGTGTATCCATCATGTGATACATAGGAACCAATCTGGTTTCATCCCGACGAGATCTACCTCCCAAAACGTACACAGATTGTTTATTAACCTACAAATACCTGTGGACGCCGCTAAAGCGTTTGATAGCGTATCTTAGATGGGTTCAATTATTATATAGCGCCCCATTGGCGAAAATTTATGATGATGTGTCTGACTCTTTTAGGCTTTTTAGGGGCACACGGCAGGGGTGTCCGCTTTCACCCCTGCTGTTTGCCTTGGCTTTAGAACCCCTAGCTCATGGGTGCTCAACCTGTGGCCCTCCAGCTGTTGCAGAACTACAAGTCCCATGAGGCACTTCAAAGCTGATAGTTACAAGCCTGACTCCCAAAGGCCGAGGCATGATGGGAATTGTAGTTTGGCAACAGCTGGAGGGCCACAGGTTGAGCACCCATGTCCTAGCTATACATATAAGAGCCTCGCAGGACATTGTAGGCTTTTGTAGAGGTCCCAGGCAAGATGTGATCTCTTTATATGCAGATGACACCTTGATTTACCTCAGGGAAACCGACGACTCTTTGAGGAATGTGATGCGTTTGATCGCAGACTTCGGGGAGCATTCTTATAGAAGGGGGGTTTCGCTACTTGGGCATAGAGGTCACCCCAGACCCAACTCAATACCGTTCGCTGAACCTGGTACCAGTGCTTCGTAAATTCCGGGCAAAATGCTCGGCGTGGACGAAGTTGCCTCTTTCGGTCACAGGAACGGCTAACCTAGTAAAAATGGTTTGGGCCCCACAATTTCTTTACGTATTTCACAATGCTCAAATATGGATACCCCATTAATGGTTTGCCCAAATAGATGCCCAGTTCAGAGACTTAATATGGGGCAAGAAGTCAGCATGAATTAGCCTCTCGTCACTACAATTGGCTAAGGATCAGGGAGGCATGGCAGTTCCGCATGCTCAATACTATTTTGTGGCCTCCCAACTCCAGCACCTTGGTAATTGGGGTGGGGAGATGATCCCATCAGATTGCTGTTAGTCCCTTGTGATTCAGAGCTCTCCGCGCTATCTCACCTGGAGGCGGGACTCACACATATCTCACGTTCCGTTCCCTCCCCACGATTAAGTTGTTGAACACCCTTTGGACGTACACTAGATCACTCCTGAAGATTAGAGGAATATACTCATTCACTCCCATATGGAGAAATAAATACTTTGCTGAACTTCTTAAACTTAGGGATTTCCGCTCCTGGGAGCTGTCGGGCATCTATCATATTGCACAACTGTTTAGGGGTACAATTTTTAAATCATTCACAGACCTTAGGGAAGAATTTTCCCTTCACAGGTCACAATTTTATAGATATCTGCAATTGAGAAATGCAGTTCAGAGTTAACTTAGAATATCTCCATTTATGCTATGGACACATCCTCTGCTAAATGACGTGTTCCTGCCAGGAGATAAAAAAGGTATGATATCAAGGATTTATGCTAGACTGCTTAGCGCCACGCACGATGCCTCTACACTTCCATGCAGAAAGGGGTGGAAAAAAGATTTAGGCCCCATAAACAGGGGAAACCTGGGAACTGTGCTTTACTTCTGCCCCATTGGTCTCAGTTTCTGCGTCCCGCAGACTATCACATCTATTTTTGCAACATAGAGTGTACAGGGCTCCAGTCCGTCCATATAAATGGGGATGTCGGGATATACCACTGTGTCCGAAGTGCTACATACATGAAGGGCACCTGCTGCATATGATGTGGAAGTGCCAAAACTTGTTCTTACTGCCATTTCACAGGTGTACCAACTACCGGTGCCCCACGACCCAATTGTGTGTCTGCTTGGTGCACTGGAGATACCCTCGCTCTCGCCTAACGGCCACACTGCAAAAATCAGTTTCCTATATATAGCCCGGAAGGCAATTGCAAGGCTTTCGATATCTACTAGGGTGCCAGCGGGGGGGACAATGGGTGGAATTGGTCAACAGTCTGCTGGTACGTGAGAAACTCATTTATCAGCATATTAATGCCCTGAAAAAATTGTACTCATTGTGGCAACCTTGGCTTGACACTCCCGGTCTGGGGCCTACACAACTAGTCAAAGATAGACTCTTGCAAATGTAAGGTAGCGACTTTTCATAATATGCTGGTGACGAACTGCAGACTTTTGTGGTGTGTATCGTGGAAAGGTAATCAGGACATGGTGGTTGTTAATTTCCTATTAGGATTTCTCTGAGGGGAATGTCATCCACTCCCATTGGAGAGATGGATGTATGCTCTTTTATTTTTCAGTTTCTTATTGTTTCTGTTGTTTTTTCTTTTTAGCACTTTTTGATACTGTAGGACCATTGGTCCAGCCTATTGCACTTTGATACTATAATATACTGTGCAGCACTGGTTACTAATAGTTTAGTATGTACAGGTAGATACATCATCCCGAATATTTGTTGCAACGTCTGTTTCTAAAACCTAAGAATGTTCTATTCCTGTATTTTTTTGCTTGCTGCCCGAATCTTATGGCTATATCTACAGTGGGGATCGAAAGTTTGGGCACCCCAGGTAAAAAAAAATATTAATGTGCATAACAAAGCCAAGGAAAGATGGAAAAATCTCCAAAAGGCATCAAATCACAGATTAGACATTCTTATAATATATCAAAAAAGTTAGATTTTATTTCCATCATTTACACTTTCAAAATTACAGAAAACAAAAAAATGGTGTCTGCAAAAGTTTGGGCACCCTGCGGAGTTAATATCTTGTACTGCCCCCTTTGGCAAGTATCACAGTTTGTAAACGCTTTTTGTAACCAGCCAAGAGTCTTTCAATTCTTGTTTGAGGTATCTTTGCCCATTCTTCCTTACAAAAGTCTTTCAGTTCTTTGAGATTTCTGGGCTGTCTGTCACGCACTGCTCTTTTAAGGTCTATCCATAGATTTTCAATTATGTTGAGGTCAGGAGATTGTGAAGGCCATGGCAAAACCTTCAGTTTACGCCTCTTGATGTAATCCCCCGTCGATTTTGAGGTGTGTTTAGGATCATTATCCATTTGTAGAAGCCATCCTTTCTTTAACTTCAGCTTTTTCACAGATGGCATCAAGTTACCATCCAAAATTTGCTGAAATTTTATTGAATACATTCTTCCTTCTACTCGTGATGTTCCCTGTGCCACTGGCCGCAATACAACCCCAAAGCATGATTGATCCACCCCCATGCTTAACAGTTGGACAGAGGTTCTTTTCATTAAATTCTGTGCCCTTTCTTCTCCAAACGTACCTTTGCTCATTCCGGCCAAAAAGTTCTATTTTAACCTCATCAGTCCACAGAACTTGTTTCCAAAATGCATCAGGCTTGTCTATATGTTCATTTGCAAAGTTCAAACGCTGATTTTTGTGGTGAGGACGTAGAAGAGGTTTTCTTCTGATGACTCTTCCATGAAGACCATATTTGTACAAGTATCTCTTTATAGTGGAATAGTGTACCACAACTCCAGTGTCTGCCAGATCTTTCTGGAGGGATCGTGCAGTCAAACGTGGGTTTTGAATTGCTTTTTTCACAATCCTGCGGGCTGTTCTGTCTGATATTTTTCTTGGTCTTCCAGATCTTGCTTTTATTTCCACTGTTCCTGATGACTGCCATTTCTTAATTACATTCTGAACAGAGGATATTGACATCTGAAAATGCTTTGCTATCTTGTTATAGCCTTCTCCAGGTTTGTGAGCGCCAACTATTTTCAGTTTCAGTTTTCTAGACAACTGCTTAGAAGAACCCATTGTGCTGATTGTTGGGGCAAGGTCAGATGAGTCTGGGCATTTAAAACCTTTGAGATTGACATCACCTGGTCTTCCCAGACGATGATTGAGAACAATCCATGACACTGGCAGGTCTCAGCTTTGCAAAGGGGGCAGTGCATGCTATAAATTCTGCAGGGTGCCCAAACTTTTGCAGACGCCATTTTTTTGTTTTCTGTAATTTTGAAAGTGTAAATGATGGAAATAAAATCTAACTTTTTTTGACATATTATAAGAATGTCTAATCTGTAATTTGATTCCTTTTGAAGAATTTTCCATCTTTCCTTGGCTTTGTTATGCACATTAATACAAATTTTTACCTGGGGTGCCCAAACTTTCGATCCCCACTGTATGTATGTTATATGGTTTTCTCAATAAACTTTTTTCTGATTTAAAAAAAAACACAGGAAACATGTGCCACTTCACAGGCATACTATAGACACCCCCCATGTATGATATTTAAAGGAATATTTCATTTCTTCACTTTAAGCATCATTAAAATCACTGCTACCTAAAAAACAGGAGTTTTTAAAACTTGTTTTGGCATTAATACATGTCCCCTGGGGCAGGACCCAGGTTCCCAAACCCTTTTTAAGAAATAACTTGCATACTAGCCTTTAAAATTTGCACTTTTGATTTCTCACATTCGAGTCCCATAGACTTTAACGGTGTTCGAAAATTCGCGCAAACTTTCGGTCCGTTCGCATGTTCTGGATGCGAACTGAACCGGGGGGTGTTCGGCTCATCCCTACTCCCAACTGTCCCTGCTTTTGAGGGACTGTCCCTGATTTGGAACAAAGTTCATCTGTCACTCTTTCCTCCTCATTTTGGTCTGATCTATATAGTTGTATAAAAAAATCACTACTTATCTAAAGTGTTTCCCCAGTGCTAAACAGTGCTATTCTTGAAAATTATGATTTCCTCCAAAGATCGGTTACTTCAACTGAAATTCCACCAATCATGTTTTTTATACACCCCAATGACTGTCTCCTTACATACATGGAGGTGGGCACTTATTTTTAAGTCTTTTGGTCGTGCCCGGCTATACAACACTACTGGCATGAAGAGGTGGCTACAGTTAAATGATGATGTGAGTAATCCCTCTTTTCCCTTGGACCCTTTAAATTAGGAGCGTCCCTAAAATTTTCCGACGTGCATTGCGCTAAATGACGTCGCAAGGACGTCATTGGTTTCGACGTTAACGTAAATGGCATCCAGCGCCATTCACGAACGACTTACGCAAACGACGTTAAATTTCAAATTTCGACGCAGGAACGACGGCCATACTTAACATTGGCTAGACCACCTAGAGGGCAGCTTTATCTTTACGCCGCGTATCTCTACGGAAACGGCGTACATTTACTGCTACGGGCAAAGCGTACGTTCGTAAATCGGTGTAACTAGTCATTTGCATATTCTACGCCGACCGCAATGGAATCGCCACCTAGCGGCCGGCCTAGAATTGCAGCCTAAGATCCGACAGTGTAAGTCACTTACACCTGTCGGATCTTAGGGAGATCTATGCGTAACCTGATTCTATGAATCAGGCGCATAGATACGACCTTCGTATCTCAGAGATACGACGGCGTATCAGGAGATACGCTGTCGTATCTCTTTTATGAATCTGGCCCTAGGAGCTTACTTGATTTCTTTCACAATTCAAAAGGGTATTTTTCTGTACCTGCAATGGGCCAGATTCACGTATTTCCGCGAAACTTAGCGGCGGCGTAACGTATCACATTTACGTTACACCGCCGCAGGTTTTACGGGCAAGTGCTTGATTTACAAAGCACTTGCCTGTAAAGTTGCGGCGGCATAGCGTAAATCCGCCGGGCGCAAGCCCGCCTAATTCAAATGGGGTGGGGACCATTTAAATTAGGCACGTTCCCGCGCCGAACGTACTGCGCATGCTCCGTCCCTAAAATTTCCCGACGTGCATTGCGCTAAATGATGTCGCAAGGACGTCATTGGTTTCGACGTTAACGTAAATGGCGTCCAGTGCCATTCACGGACGACTTACGCAAACAACGTTAAATTTCAAATTTCGACGCGGGAACGACGGCCATACTTAACATTGGCTAGACCACCTAGAGGGCAGCTTTATCTTTACGCCGCGTATCTCTACGGAAACGGCGTACATTTACTGCGACGGGCAAAGCGTACGTTCGTGAATCGGCGTAACTAGTCATTTGCATATTCTACGCCGACCGCAATGGAATCGCCAGCTAGCGGCGGGCCTAGAATTGCAGCCTAAGATCCGACGGTGTAAGTCACTTACACCTGTCGGATCTTAGGGAGATCTATGCGTAACCTGATTCCATGAATCAGGCGCATAGATACGACCTTCGTATCTCAGAGATACGACGGCGTATTAGGAGATACGCCGTCGTATCTCTTTTATGAATCTGGCCCAATGTTTTTAAAGGAATACAACATGGAAAAATGTGCAGATAATATAGAAATGTACTTAAAATACACAACACACACTTCCACATTCTATACTCCAAAAACAAAAAATTACATTAGATATATTATAAATAGACAGAGACATACAGAGGCTTAAAATGCTAACAGCTTCTGAAAATGCTAGTTGACTGCCTGCTTTTTTGATCTTAAGGCTGCATTCACATCTCGGCATTTTGAATCGCGGGTAGATTTGCAGCAACTCTGCCCGCGATTTCAAAGCGGGAGGTGTGAATGACAAATCGCAGAAAGCACATTTGATGTGCCATTTATTTGGATGACACCTAAAATCGCGGTGCAGTTCTGCTGCAATAAATCGTGCTTCAATCGTGGCAACCTGCATCGTGTGAAGCACGTCGCCCCAAAAGTAGCTCCTGAACTTTTTTTGGTCAACAAGCTTCATGGGATGCGAGTTTATCATGTGACAATCGCGGCAGAACCGCACCGCGACTTTAGGTGCCATTCAAATAAATAGCATGTCAAATGTGCTTCCTTCCATTTGTCATTCCCCTTTTCGCCAAATTGAAATAGCGACCACGATTAGCTGTGAGTAGGCAACCCCTTACTGAAAGAAATGGGAGGCTGTAAGCTTTTGCAGCTAATTGCACCCACTGTCATGTAATAACACATGCTGCGATCACATGCAAGCAGGCAGTCTGTGTCCAGGGCTGATTGCTCACATGTAATCGCTACATGCGAGTGGGCACATTAGCTGCAAGAGCTGGCAGTCTCAAATTGCTTCCAATTGGACTGCCTACTCACAGCCAATAGCAGGAACCCCCCTGCTGTGGTTCTCGCAGGTAATTGCAGGCAGGGTGTATTCACATGTGTGAATGCACCCTAACTAGGAACAGGGAACATAAATGCAAATCAGGTAAGCTAAAGAAATTAAAGTGCTTATCTCTACACTGACTTCCAGGTCAGTGATTCAAAGCAAGCCGAAAGTTCGCATGGAAGCCAAGGAGCTAGCAATTTTTCAGAAGAAGGGTTTAGCGATAACATGTCTCTCTTATGACAACTGTTAACAAAATTAGCCATACATTGGGGTGGATTTCCTAAAGTCAAATAGACTTTGCACGTGCAACTGCTCTGGAGTTTAGTAAATGAGAAGCTTCACTTTGCAAAGAATACCCAATCATATGCAAGTCCAAGGAGAAACAAACAAAAAAAATTTAAACATTTAAAATAATAATACATGTAGCACCCTCTTAGGTAGGTACTAGAGAGAGTATAGTTTTTGGGTTTCCCTTCCTAACGGAGGGACTGTTAGGTTCTGCTCAGTGTTCTCAGATGCAGCTCATGTTGTTCGCCTGTTTCACACTGGTCCAATAGAACGGGGCACATTGGACAATGGGAGGAAACCTGACCAAGGGGAGCATAGGCGTAGTTCCAGCCTTGGCCATTGGCAGAGGAAGGCGCCTCAAGGCATGCTGGGTAACTGTATACAGTGATGAAAATAAGTATTTGAACACCCTGCTATTTTGCAAGTTCTCCCACTTGGAAATCATGGAGGGGTCTGAAATTGTTATCGTAGGTGCATGTCCACTGTGAGAGACATAATAAAAATAAAAAAAAATCCAGAAATCACAATGTATGATTTTTTTAACTATTTATTTGTATGATACAGCTGCAAATAAGTATTTGAACACCTGAGAAAATCAATGTTAATATTTGGTACAGTAGCCTTTGTTTGCAATTACAGTTGATGGTGGCTTCACATGTGGACTCTCTGATCAGAAGTGCATTCTTTGATCAAAAGTGCGAGTTAAAAACCAGGAGTTTGAAACAGGAGGTAAGACAGGAGTCTTCATTATTTTTTTCAATCACTGATCCAGAACAAGCTTGCAGCTAATAAAGTTGGAACTCTTGCTATATAGATTCAGCGGTGCAGCAGACGCTCTCATCTTAGTCTGCTCACCCCAGGGATAGTGAGAGCAGGACGCTCTCAAACGAGTCGGCTCTCCCCAGGGATAGTGCAGCCAGGCAGGGTCCACCACACCCCCCTAGCCAATTGATCCAGGGTTGCACCGATCGCCGTTAAGGGGTCAGGAAGGAATTTTTTCCCCCGACCGCTGCAGATTGGCACAGCACGCCTGGGGTTTTTTCGCCTTCCTCTGGACCAATCGGGGAGAGAAGACTCAACGAGTGACGGCTCACTTGGACAGTCTTCCACCCATCACGTCCGGCGTCTCGCGGCTCTTCCCGCATCCGCGCCAGACCAGGCCTCATTCGCGCCCGCCGCAATTAGGAAAGACTGACGACAATGTGACTGGCGACAATGGCTAATCTGCGATACTCTGCGGACTCTATTCGGGGTCTGAGACAATTCGCAACAGCATTACCAGCCGTCACCAAAAAGGCCTTAAAAATAGAGCAACTTTTGAGATTCGATCGACGATCGACCATCAAAAATTTTAACTATTTAACCCAGCTCGAGCACATATCATGTGCTTTGATCAACACAAGATTGGCAGTAAAACACCGATTAGAAATCCACGATTTCTTACTACAAAACGATCTAGACTGCCTCTTTATTACAGAAAGCTGGCTTTCAGACGACTGCAACACCATTCTCGGAGAATTGGTGCCAGAAAACTATCGCATTATAACGGAAAACAGAATAGGGCAAAGAGGAGGAGGCCTGGCGGTGATCCACAAGAATCGCATTACAATCACTAAGCCAGCCCTTCAAAATCCTCTTCCATTCATGGAAACCCTTACTCTTCAACTTCAAACTTCCCCCCAGGAGACTGTTCACATTCTCCTCTGCTATAGGCCACCTGGGCCAAAATCACAGTTTTTGCCATCATTAACGGAGTTTATATCCACTTATACCCTTAACAGCAAACACCTTTTGCTGCTCGGGGACTTTAATCTGTGGGCCAACTCCGCACAGGATCCCATTGCGGACGCCTGCATTGATCACCTGGAGGGATTAGGGCTACAGCAACTTATATGCGGGCCAACACATGCTTCAGGTCACACACTCGACCTAATTTTCAGACAAAATCTGAAAATAAGCATTTTAGAAAATGAACCATTGCCATGGACAGACCACCATGCAATTAATTTCATAATCTCCGAAATTCCCCCAGTGATAAAAGCACCCAAGCCGGTGACAATACACTGGGCTAGATCTCAGAAGAAGCTCCATTCGGAACTCTTCAAATCTACCTTGGGAAACAGAATCAAAACAATCCATCCACATCAAACAGCCGCAGATACACTGGATGCCATAAACGCAGCCCTGCTACAGTCAGCCGATTTAGTAGCACCGAAACGCAAAGCCTGCATCCGAAAAAGAAAGTCCGGCTGGTTCAACAACCAGCTGTCGCTTCTGAAGCAAGAGCGCAGAAGGGCGGAAGCCGCCTGGAAAAGAAGTCCTGCAGAGGATAACCTCATCATCTACAAGGCAATAACAACACGATATCATAAAGAAATCTTCAAAGCCAAGAAACATCATTTTTCTATGGCGATTAACAGCGCCCTAAACCGCCCCGCGAACTCTTCAAGATGGTCACCCAGACCATGAATCCAGGATGTCTTGAAGTCCCCAACTCAGACACCCAAGAGTTCTGCAATGAACTATCGGATTTCTTCATCAACAAAATTGAAAGAATCTGGGAAAGCATCATGCAAAACAATACCCCCCTCAACCCCACCGTCAATCAACCACAAAACACCCACAGAAACGCTCTACAATCAACAAAGTTCACTCTGGAACCGATCTCCATCGATACCACAAAAAATATCATTGGTGCTTTGCGGAACAGCACATCGCCCAATGATATCATCCCCACCAAACTGCTGAAGGAATGTGCCGACATCCTGGCACCACCCATCACACAGCTTATAAACCAGTCATTTAAGGAAGGCACAGTGCCATCCCTGTTGAAAGAGGGCACAATCCAGCCCATCTTGAAAAAACCTAACCTGGATCCCAAGGACCCAACTCACCGCCGTCCCATAACAGGCCTAAATGTTCTCTCCAAGATAATGGAGAAAGTAGTGGTACAACAGCTGCAACAGCATCTAGATACCCACAATCTACTGGATCCATTACAATCAGGCTTCCGTCCCGGACACGGGACAGAAACGGCCTTACTCAAAATATGGGACGATGCCCTCGAGGCCGCAGACGAAGGAGAATCTTGTCTCCTGGTTCTGCTGGACCTAAGCGCAGCCTTTGACACGGTAGACCACAAACTGTTACTGATGCGACTAGCCAAGGTAGCAGAAGTCGCAGAAGGTGATTTACCATGGTTTTCTTCCTTTCTTGAAAACCGATCACAAACAGTTAAATTGGGTTGTTTCACGTCGGAAAAGCGCACGGTGTCATGTGGAGTCCCCCAAGGATCCCCCCTGTCACCGGTGCTTTTCAACATCTATCTTCGCCCTCTCTTTGATATTATCAGTAGCCAAGAACTACTCTATCACTCTTATGCAGACGATACGCAACTGTATTTTCGCATCTGCAACAAAAAGGATCATCATCTCAGTTTAGAGAAATGTCTCTCTTTGATAGAAAACTGGATGACTCAGGCCCCGTACACACGACAGAGGAACTCGACGTGCTTGGCACGTCGAGTTCCTCGTCGAGTTTTGGGATGAAGCCGCCGAGGAGCTCGGCGGGCCGGCTTCTCCCATAGAAGAACGAGGACAACGAGAAAATAGAGAACATGTTCTCTATTTTCTCGTCGAGTTCCTCGGCGGCTCCATCGAGCCAAAACTGTACAGACGACAGAGTTTCTCGGCAGAATCCGGGTTTTGACCGAGTTTCTCGGTGAATTCTGCCGAGAAACTCTGTCGTGTGTACGGGGCCTAAGAGTTATCTTAAACTCAACAGTTCAAAAACAGAACTCCTTATGTTTCATGCCAGCCGAAAGAGTGAACTGGCAACAACCTGGACACCCCCGCCCATTCTGGGCCAAATCATCACCCCTAGCTCCAAAGTCAAAAGTCTCGGGGTCATCTTCGACACCTTCATGACAATGGACGCACAAATAGGGTCAGTAGTCAGCGGAGCGCACCATCTGTTGCGCCTACTACGCAGACTTATTCCATTTATCCCCAAAGAAGACGTAGCAGTCGTGGTGGGAACAATCGTGAATTCCAGACTGGACTATGCTAACGCCCTGTACCTCGGACTCCCAAAGTACCAAATCTCCCGTCTGCAAGTCGTTCAGAATACGGCCGCCAGACTGGTGACTGGGAAAAAAAAATGGGAATCAATCTCACCTTCGTTGAGAACCCTTCACTGGCTGCCAGTAAAAGACAGAATTGCATTTAAAGCACTCTGCCTGACACATAAGTGCATCCATGGGAAGGCTCCGCAATATCTTTGCGACAAGATAGAACCTCACAATTCGAATCGCGTTCTGCGATCCACCGACCAAAATCTGGTCAGGGGACCAAAAACCAAATACAAGTCCAAAGGAGAAAGAAGGTTTGCTTTTCAGGGTCCTAGACTATGGAACGCTTTACCAACCAGCATTCGGTTGGAGGAAAACCACCTGACTTTCAGAAGACGGATCAAAACTCTGCTCTTTTGATGTCATGAGACACGAACAACTAGCGCCCAGAAGCGATTCAGTTCGCATGCGCCGCGCTTTATAAGTTTTTCATTCATTTCATTCATTCATTCACAGAGGTCAAACGTTTCTTGTAGTTTTTCACCAGGTTTGCACACACTGGAGGAGGGATTTTGGCCCACTCCTCCACACAGATCTTCTCTAGATCAGTCAGGTTTCTGGGCTGTCGCTGAGAAACACGGAGTTTGAGCTCCCTCCAAAGATTCTCTATTGGGTTTAGGTCTGGAGACTGGCTAGGCCACGCCAGAACCTTGATATGCTTCTTACAGAGCCACTCCTTGGTTATCCTGGCTGTGTGCTTCGGGTCATTGTCATGTTGGAAGACCCAGCCTCGACCCATCTTCAAAGCTCTAACTGAGGGAAGGAGGTTGTTGCCCAAAATCTCGCAATACATGGCCCCGGTCATCCTCTCCTTAATACAGTGCAGTCGCCCTGTCCCATGTGCAGAAAAACACCCCCAAAGCATGATGCTACCACCCCCATGCTTCACAGTAGGGATGGTGTTCTTGGGATGGTACTCATCATTCTTCTTCCTCCAAACATGGTTAGTGGAATTATGACCAAAAAGTTCTATTTTGGTCTCATCTGACCACATGACTTTCTCCCATGACTCCTCTGGATCATCCAAATGGTCATTGGCAAACTTAAGACGGGCCTTGACATGTGCTGGTTTAAGCAGGGGAACCTTCCGTGCCATGCATGATTTCAAACCATGACGTCTTAGTGTATTACCAACAGTAACCTTGGAAACGGTGGTCCCAGCTCTTTTCAGGTCATTGACCAGCTCCTCCCGTGTAGTCCTGGGCTGATTTCTCACCTTTCTTAGGATCATTGAGACCCCACGAGGTGAGATTTTGCATGGAGCCCCAGTCCGAGGGAGATTGACAATCATGTTTAGCTTCTTCCATTTTCTAATGATTGCACCAACAGTGGACCTTTTTTCACCAAGCTGCTTGGCAATTTCCCCGTAGCCCTTTCCAGCCTTGTGGAGGTGTACAATTTTGTCTCTAGTGTCTTTGGACAGCTCTTTGGTCTTGGCCATGTTTGTAGTTGGATTCTTACTGATTGTATGGGGTGGACAGGTGTCTTTATGCAGCTAATGACCTCAAACAGGTGCATCTAATTTAGGATAATAAATGGAGTGGAGGTGGACATTTTAAAGGCAGACTAACAGGTCTTTGAGGGTCAGAATTCTAGCTGATAGACAGGTGTTCAAATACTTATTTGCAGCTGTATCATACAAATAAATAGTTAAAAAATCATAAATTGTGATTTCTGGAATTTTTTTTTTGATTATGTCTCTCACAGTGGACATGCACCTACGATGACAATTTCAGACCCCTCCATGATTTCCAAGTGGGAGAACTTGCAAAATAGCAGGGTGTTCAAATACTTATTTTCCTCACTGTATATGCCTAGAGCACATGTGCTCGGGGTCTTTGGCTTGAGAGCGGGTTCCCGGAGGAAATGGGCTTCTGCTCCTCCCCTGTGCAGGCTGCCATGTGGCCTCAGGTAGCCGACCTGAGGGCCAGAGCTGCGGAAGCTACAACCCTGATGGTAGTCTTTTAATCACACGAGAAAGGTGATACCTGGCTACACACGGATTATGGAAATCAGCAGAACTTCTCCTCATTTACCAAGCTATGGAGCAAATTCCCTTGCAAAGTGCACAGTCTATTTTGTAATAAGAACATATGTTTGCATACAGTCACAAATTACATATCAAATAAACACATTCAATGATCAGAGTAGTGTAGGAAGATTCTATTGACAATAGTTAACAAGACAAATAGTAAGGGTAAATTTCCCCAGGTGAGACAGCAATAAAAACCTGACTAGGGTTCTAATCTTTCCACACTTTATCCAAAACTATAAAGTTTCGACTTTACAAATACTTTAGGCTGATCTGCAGGAAACATCAAGAGCTTATTCACACTGGTACTCTATGGCAACATGCACTAAAATGTAAATGATTATGCACATTGCCACAACACGTGGGAAGGCGCTTGCTCTACGTGTGTTGCATTGTGGTGCCATCTGTTGTAAATGACATCCCAACATGTTGTACATTGGAACACAATGTAGTGCACCACAACACATATAGGCCCGGATTCACAAAGCACTTGCGCCGACGTATCTCAAGATACGCCGCGTAAGTGCAAATATACGCCGTCGTATCTGTGCGCCGGACCCACAAACTAAGATACGCCTAAAAACAGGCTTCAACCCGCCAATGTAACTTGCCTACGCCGGCGTAGTGTGGGCGTACATTTAGGCTGGACGCATGTGGCGCTCCCATTGTTTAGCCATTCAAATATGCAAATGAGGGAAATATGGCGATTCACGAA
Source organism: Rana temporaria (assembly GCF_905171775.1). Taxonomy (NCBI): domain Eukaryota; kingdom Metazoa; phylum Chordata; class Amphibia; order Anura; family Ranidae; genus Rana; species Rana temporaria. The sequence goes on along the minus strand of NC_053491.1, from coordinate 377,762,845 downwards.
CGTACGCACGCACGCCCGACGCAGGCTACGCGATGTGCGCGTAAGTTGTACGTCCGGCGTAAAGTTAAGCCCCATAAAGCAGGTGTAACCCAGCAGCAGACATGCAAAGGTCTGCACCAGGGAACTCAAGCCGGCGTATTTTACGTTGTTTACGTTGGTCGTGTGTCTGGCTGGGCGTAGGTTATGTTCACGCCATAGGCAGTGATCCGGCGTAGTTTAAGCAGTTGTTCCGACGTGGTTTTGAGCATGTGCAGAGGGATGCGTCCACGTCCCTGGGCATGCGCAGTTGGTGATATGTATCTGTCCGGCGCTCGGCCCATCATTTGCATGGGGTCACGCCTCATTTGCATGGCTCACGCCCACTTCCACCTACGCCGACTTACGCCTTCGAAACCCATCGCAGTTTTGGGAGCAGTGGCTTTGTGAATTCCATGCTTGCCTCTCTGCGCTGCATCGGCGTAGCGTATTTTATTTGCGCTATGGCGGCGTAATGTGCGCCCGCTCTCTGTGAATCTAGGCCATACTGTGCATTGTTGCATTTTGAAAAAGAATCATGCACATTTATCTATTTTGGTGTGTTTGCATCCCATTGGCCTTAAACGCAATGTGTTAACGCAAGCATGTTAGAAACCACGTAAGCTAAAACTTTCATATGAATGGCCCCTATATATTAACAGTTTAAGGCTAGGGCCTTGCTGTTCCAGTGTGATTTCCACGAGGCAGAAATATACCCACAGGATAATGATGAGACCTGATAGAAATAATAATGTGACAATGCGAAGCATCCGATGCAAGGTCGCAACCCCCCCACGGATTAAATGAGGCATCATGTGGGTAAAAGTCACAAAAGGTCAGAGTGCTCACTCATACTGCCATTGTGCAATCTCATAATGCCGCCATTGTTTCAGAGAGCTTTAAAGGGATTGGCACCATTCTCAGCTGCTTAGTACATGATAACATTGTTTTAAAGCTGTAAGCTTCAGCAGAAAAAGGCCTTCGGTTTTTATTTTTCAAAGCACACCCTTCTTCACACCCCTTTTATCATTTTTAAAACTCAACTGAACTTTTAGTTTAAGGTCTTTTTCACACGAGTCACGTTGATCAATGAAAGCTTAGTGGAAAAAAAAGTCACTCCATGCCCTGTTCATACCATACATGTGTGATGATGTGTGTAGCATAAAAATTCAACAGGCCTGCATTTCTGCATGTCAATGCATCCCAACGTTTGGTTGTGCATAGAGCTGAATGAAGTGTCTTTTTATGACACTTCAATAAAAGTAAAAAAAAATTAAAAATTAAACCCCACGATGTTTTGTAACAATGTGGTCATGTTGAATAGCAGAATTATTGTCCCTTGAGGGGTTCATTCACGTAGGCGCAGAGCTACGTACAATGTGAAAAGCTATCTGCTCACATGGCCAGATCTAGGGGGGTGCTACCCCCCCCAAGATTTTAGTTTTGCCGCCTCAGGTCTCTCTTCGTGGTCTCTGCGCCTGCCTGCTGAGTGCCTTCCCCTATCCCCACACACTTGGCTGGGACAATGGGAGAACAGCCTGGAACAGTGAAGTCTGCAAAGGAGATATGACAGGGGATAGAGCTAGGAGGTGCAGTCTGTGCCCTCCCCTGTATTTGTGCGAGGAAGAGGGATTTGTGCTAGGAGCAGCGGCAGCAGGACAACATGGCGTCCACTTCTCCCACCAGGGGGTGACACCATGTTTTACCGCACCAGGTGGCACCAACCCTAGTGACGCCACTGGTGGAGGCTGCCTGTACCTGTGCAACAAGGTTAGGTTGTCCCTCGGGCATCTTTACTAGCTTCCGAGGCAGCTGGAGTTGGTGGGTCTGGCTGCCTCCTCCACCCTCCCCCTACAGACTCCTTCACACAGGCTGATCTCACAAAAGGTAAAAGAGGAGCCTGTGAGCCTCCATCTCCAGCCATGCTGCCATGCTGTAAGCGACTGAGCACATTGTCACTACATACAGCCTTAGCCTGCCACTATACTACCACTATACTGCCCTAGCTTTCCACTATACTGTCCTAGCCTGCCACTATACTGCTATTACCTGTCATTATACTGCCCTAACCTGCCACAATACTTCCACTTTACTGCCCTAACCTGTCATTAAACTGCCACTATACTGCCCTAACCTGCCACTAAACTGCCCCAGGCCGCCACTATACTGCCCCAGGCTGCCACTATGCCCTAACCTGCCATTATACTGTCCTAGCCTGCCACTATACTGCTATAACCTGTCACTATACTGCCCTAGCCTGCCATAATACTTCCACTTTACTGCCCTAACCTGTCCTAATACTGCCACTATACTGCCCTAACCTGCCATTATAATACCCCAGGCCGCCACTATACTGCCCCAGGCTGCCACTATAGTGCCCTAACCTGCCATTATACTGCCCTAGCCTGCCAATATACTGCCCTAACCTGTCACTATACTGCCCTAACCTGTGACTATACTGCCCTAACCTGCCATAATACTGCCCTAACCTGCCATAATACTGCCACTATCCTGCCCTAACCTGTCCCAGCCTACCATTATACTGCCACTATACTGCCCCAGGCCACCACTATACTGCCCAGGCCGCCACTATACGGCCCTAACCTGCCACTCACAAGGGGAGGAGACCGATCTGTGTTCCTCTGTACTGGGAACACACATCGGTCTCCTCACCTCTGACAGGACATGGACCTGTGTGTTTACACACACACACATCCACAGTTCGTGCCGTGATTGCAGGCAATCGCGTGTGCCCGGCAGACATCGCATCCGCTGGGCACATGCACAGTGTCCCGAGTGATGCTGTAGTGGGATGCCTCTTTGTCCAGATTCCGGTGCAGGTCCCTTTAACTCAACTCCCCACAATCCTCTGAGCTCCTAGACACGCACAGGATATAAATGTCAGCTCCACCCAGCTTCTGGGGCTCAGAGAGATCCGGCCTGATAGGACATTAGTGACTGGGCAAGTGAGTTGTCCCCAGGTGCTAGGTCCTCCCCTGTTAAGCCTGGTGTGCGGGCCACCAGCAGTGAGCACAAGAGCACGCAGCATCTTTCCAAGCCCCAGTCACTGGAGAGGACTCTGTTACAGTCCATTTGGGAAGCTGTCCATGAAGTGGGTTGGCCCTATCTGCAGCCACCAGAACCTCCTGACCAAAGCAAGTAGCAAGCAGTGCCAGTGTGAAGTCCGTGCCAGCAGGAGGTCCACTCAGCTCACAGTCCGCTGAATGAACAATTACTATCTTGGACACGTGAGATTCTTTAGCCCTCTATTCTATCTGTAGATTGAACGCAGAACACGCTGCTGCTACCTGGTGGACATTAGTAGAACTGCAGTATAGTTGTTATAGCCTTTCCCTTTATGGTTCATATTAATGTTTTGTACTGTATACCCGTGTTCACATGATCTCCTGCACAATTTGTGTTGAATTTCATTGTTAAGTTAAGTAGAAATTGCATATCACTACTGGTCTGGTCATTTGGCTGAAAACCGTTAATCAACAATGCCACGGGCGCGCACCCCCTAGATGGCCGGGAAGCCCAGGACGTCGTATGACGTCCATCCAGGATGGGAGATCCCATCTGTGGACGTCATTTGACTATGGACTGGACCTGAAGTGGTTAAGCTAGTGCATTGTTGGTTCACTTACCTTTTCCTTCGATTTCCCTTCTAAATGTTTTTTTTTCTTTGTCTAAATTTCTCACTTACTGTTTCTCCTCAGTAAGTTTGCCCACATCATCCCTGGGGATTAGTCAGCCAGAACAGCTTACTGAGGAGGAACAGGAAGTTAGAAATTTAGACAAAGAAAACAAAGGGAAAAAAAACATTTAGAAGGGAAATCGAAGGAAAAGGTAAGTGAACCAACAATGCACTAGCTTAGGAACTTATTTAGAAAATAAAAAACAAACCTTTACAACCCCTTTAAGTAAATAGAAAGTGTCTTAGAGAGGATTGTTAAAAGTTTGAAAATTCCTTAAAGTGGAGTTCCACCCATAAATATAACATTACATCAGTAGTTTTAAAAAAATGTCATTAGTCCTTTAAGAAAAACATTTTTTTTGTTTAGATGCCTTCAAAGTGTTGTTGCTAGGCAGAAAAGTTAATCTTCCCACTTCCTGCACCTAGGTGCTTAAGCTTCCTAACCTACACCGCACAGACTCCTGGGAATGTAGTGGGTGTAACTTTCCAGGAGTCTGTGCACTCCCCAGTCTCGAAGAATCATGCGACTTGGACAGTACAGGTGCTGAAACCTGATCTGAAACCTATTACACTGCTTGTGCAGCACTGAGCATGTGCGAGATCTGCAAGGCTGAAATCCAGGAAGTCATACAGTCTGGCTTCATGATGCCCACACTTAAGATGGCCCCAGTCAATTTCTATTTTATAAAGTGTCTAAATGCTGTAACAACCTAACAAAACGGACCTTAGTTTACAGACTAACTTTACTAGAATACATTAAGCTTGTGTATTACAGGGGTATTTATATTTAAAAAGTGAAATTGTGGCCGGAACTCCGCTTTAATGTTACAAAATTACAAAAGGACAGTACGTGTTAAACTTAGATTGGATAATTTTCTGGATACAGTGTACTCAAAAAGGGAATCACCAAACAAAGGATGAAGATGGAAAACACCCAACGCGTTTGGAAAGTGATTTTCTTCTTCAGGGGTGTATGCACATTAGAGAGAGAAGATTGCCTTCTTTCAAAAAGAAAGTACATCTAGAAATAACCAGGATTAAAATTTGGGCTGCATATTGCCCTCTGAACAATCTGAAAAATGCCCAGCTAGTGATCCACTGGGGTCGGATGGTTCCCACAACAGAAATGTTAATGTGTATACTAAATCTAGAGTGTTCATGTGGAGCCAACAGAATTTTGATTCACGGTCACCAACGTGGAGAAAGGGCTGTGTTAGATAGCATTTAAATTGTGTTGCATGATCTATAAACAAATGAATGTACAGCAAGATATTGTTTGGATACATACCTGTATATTTAAACCTTACATTCGGGCATCATAAATTGGTCATGATATATTTGTCCAAAAGGAATAAAGGTCAGTGTATGGATAAAAAGGTTAGTGGAGAGGGAGCTATCCCAAAGTCATACCTCCAGAAACTGGAGTTCCAGAGAACCTCTTTGTAGTTGGTTGTGTGGTCAGAGGGCAGAACCTGACACCACTTCCAATTTTTTATTCTGTTGGCACAAGTTTTTCCTAACTTTAGTTAACTGTTCATATTCAATTTGCGACTAGCATGCAAAAAAAAAAAAAGAAACGATCTGTCATCCGATTTTCAGATCAGGGGCCAGATTCACGTAGGAGGGCATATCTTTGTGCGGGCGTAGCGTATCCTATTTACGCTACGCCGCCGCAACTTAGACAGGCAAGTGCAGTATTCACAAAGCACTTGCTCCGTAAATTGCAGCGGCGTAGTGTAAATGGGCCGGCGTAAGCCCGCGTAATTCAAAGTAGGCTAGTTGGGGGCGTGTTGTATGGAAATTAATCGTAACCCCACGTAAATGATGCGCCTAACAAACGGCGCATGCTCAGTATCACGTCAAATTTACGCCCTAAGATACGCCGGCTCAATGCCTGTGACATGAACGTAACCTACGCACAGCCCCACTCACGTGCGACTTACGTAAACGACGTAAAAAGATACGCTTGTTCCGACGTCCATACTTTGCATTACCTGGGCCTCATATAGCAGGGGTAACTTTATGCCGGACGTAAGCCTTACGTAAATGGCGTAGCGGGAGCAAGTACGTTCGTGAATCGGCGTATCTAGCTAATTTACATATTCGACGCGTAAATCTATAGAAGCGCCCCTAGCGGCCAGCGTAAATATGCACCCCAAGATACGACGGCGTAGGAGACTTACGTCGCTCGTATCTTGGCCGAAATCTAGTGTAACTGATTCTAAGAATCAGGCGCATAGATACGACGGCGCTCATTCGGACTTACGACGGCGTATGTGGAGATACGCCGTCGTAAGTCCTTTGAGAATCTGGCCCCTGGTGTACAAGGTTTAAGAGTGTATGTGTGATATACAGTATCTCACAAACGGGAGTACACCCCTCACATTTTTGGAAATATTTTATTATATCTTTTCACGTGACAACTTCGCTACAATGTAAAGTAGTGAGTGTACAGCTTGTATAACAGTGTCAATTTGCTGTCCCCTCAAAGTAACTGAACACACAGCCATTAATGTCTAAACCGTTGGAAACAAAAGTGAGTACACCCCTGAAAATTTCCGAATTGGGCCCAAAGTGTCAATAATTTGTGTGGCTACTGTTATTTTCCAGCACTGTCTTAAAGGGGTTGTAACGGTTTGTTTTTTTATTTTCTTAATAGGTTCCTTTAAGCTAGTGCATTGTTGGTTCACTTACCTTTTTCTTCGATTTCCCTTCTAAAAATGTTTTTTTCTTTGTCTGTATTCCTCACTTCCTGTTCCTCCTTAGTAAGCTTGCCCCCATCATCCGAGCGGTGGAAAGTCATTTAGAACAGCTTACTGAGGAGGAACAGGAAGTGAGAAATTCAGACAAAGAAAACAAAGAAAAAACAAAATTTAGAAGGGAAATCGAAGGAAAAGGTAAGTGAACCAACAATGCACTAGCTTAAAGGAACCTATTTAGAAAATAAAAAAGAACCTTTACAACCCCTTTAACCCTTTTGGGCATGGAGTTCACCAGAACTTTATAGGTTGCCACTGTAACCCTCTTCCACTCCTCCATGATGACATCACAAAACTGGTGGCTGTTAGAGACCTTGCGCTCCTCCACCTTTCATTTGAGGATGCTCCACAGATGCTCAATAGGGTTTAGGTCTGGAGACATGCTTGGCCAGTCCATCACCTCTACCCTCAGCTTCTTTAGCAAGGCAGTGGTCGTCTTGGAGGTGTGTTTGGGGTCGTTATGTTGGAAAAATGCCCTGCGGCCCAGTCTCTGAAGGGAGGGGATCATGCTCTGCTTCAGTATGTCACAGTACATGTTGGCATTCATGGTTCCCTCAATGAACTGTAGCTCCCCAGTGCCGGCAGCACTCATGCGGCCCCAGACCATGACACTCCCACCACCATGCTTGACTGTAGGCAAGACACACTTGTCTTTGTACTCCTCACCTGGTTGCCGCCACACACGCTTGACACCATCTGAACCAAATACGTTTATCTTGGTCTCATCAGACCACAGGACATGGTTCCAGTAATCCATGTCCCTAGTCTGCTTGTCTTCATAAAACTGCAAGCTTTCTTGTGTATCATCTTTAGAAGAGGCCTCCTTCTGGGACGACAGATCAATTTGATGCAGCGTGCGGCGTATGGTCTGAGCACTGACAGGCTGACCCCCCTCAACCTCTGCAGAAATGCTGGCAGCACTCATACATCTATTTCCCAAAGACAACCTCTGGATATGATGCTGAGCACGTGCACTCAACGTCTTTGGTCAATTATGGTGAGCCCTGTTCTGAGTAGAGCCTTTCCTGGTAAACCGCTGTGTGGTCTTGGCCACCATGCTGCAGCTCAGTTTCAGGGTCTTCACAATCTTCCTATAGCCTAGGTCATCTTTATGTAGAGCAAAAAATAACTAAAAAAAATGTAGATCCCCAGAGAGATCTTTGCCATGAGGTGCCATGTTGAACTTCCATTGACGAGTATGAGAGAGTGAGAGCGATAACACCAAATTTAACACACCTGCTCCCCATTCACATCTGAGACCTTGTAACGCTAACGAGTCACATGACACCGGGCAGGAAAAATGGCTAATTGGGCCCGAATTGGACATTTTCACTTAGGGTGTACTCACTTTTGTTGCCAGTGGTTTAGACATTAATGGCTGTGTGTTGGGTTACTTTGAGGGGACAGCAAATGTACACTGTTATACAAGCTGTACACTCACTACTTTACATTGTAGCAAAGTGTCATCTCTTCAGTGTTGTCACATGAAAAGATATATTAAAATATTTACAAAAATGTGAGGGGTGTACTCACTTTTGTGAGAAAAAATAAATATATATATATATATATAGTTATATTACTTACACACACACACAGTATATAATATACAGTATCTCACAAAAGTGAGTGCACCCCTCACATTTTTGTAAATTCTGTATTCAGATCACTCTTCAGAGAGCATTTGACAGATGACCGTAGAGTGCATACACACCCCTCTAATATATGTTATGCAAGCTGCCATGTATTTGGATACTGGAGCATGTATAACATAGCAAATCACACTTGTTACTAAATTCAGCACACACGCTAGCCTGTGCGCACACTTTGCGCATACTAAATTCCTTGATTAGATGACACGCATATTCTTTAGTAAATCAGGTCAGCTGTGTTAGTCGGTCCTATTTGGCTCACTAACCACTTCCCTTGTTTACCTGATGTCCTAACTAATGGATAGTCTTCCACTGCTTTTCAAAACGGAATTTTATACTGGTTCATAGAAGATTTGCTTTGCCTTCCATTCCCATAGCTCATGGCAGTGAATGTGTTAAAGTTGAACTGCCTTTACCCCGGCTTAAGTGTCCTGACTGCAAGTCTTTCTGAGGAACTTTGAGGGATTCCTCGAACATAAAGGGAGAAGGCAGCCAATTTCCAACAACACGGAAAAGCAAATAAATGTACAACGCTGCACATTTTTCCTCCTCACCCGTTATTATGGGAAGTGCTGAAGAACATTCAGCTTGTTGTGGGCCATGTGGCTTAGTTAAATATGCATAAAGGAAAACCAAACTATTTTAAGACATTATTACTGCTTGAAAGTACATTTTTACATAGCTTTTTGTGCTTTTAATTATTTGATGTTCCATATTTTTATTATTCTGGTACAGATCTGTAAATGCTCCCTCTAGTGGTCATCTGCATGAAAGAGAATGTGAATTTCCTTTAAAGGTCTGCATGAATAAAAGGAAGTACTGTGGTCTTGGTAAGAAGTAATTCAAAATTGGAATTGTTACTCTTTACATATTTATTTGAGAAAGCTGCACCTTTCATTGATAGTTCTCAAACATTTTTGGCAGCCTGGCATGGAACTAATTTACTATGCTTGACTCCTCCAAGCAATAGGTGCTATTGACACCGGCAGTGATCATTGTATTCTGACGACAGAGAAACCTCACACTGTCAGAATAAAATAGCGCAGCACGAGGGATTCCTTTATCCACACTGATTTTGTGAATAGGGGAATCAAGCAATTTCTTTTCCCTTTAACCCATGGTGGAAGAATTGAAAAGTCTATACCAGCCAAATTTCAATCCATGTATGGGCACCCTGGTTGTACACAAGTTAATCCATTGATTGACTTTTGCACGACTAGCCTGTCACATTTTTCTCAAACAATTAGGTCCACTGGCTATAGCGGGCAACACTAATCCTTGTGTTCTGTCGGAACAGCAGAACACAATAGTGCTATGGGAGGAATACCACCATCAACACTGAGGCCTCGTACAGACGACCCAACATGTCCGATGAAAACGGTCCGCAGACCGTTTTCATCGGATCAGTTCCAGCAGATAGATCCGGTCGTGTGTACGGCCTAGCGGACATTTTCAGGCGGATAAAAATCCAGCCGACGGATTCCCAGCGGATAAAAATGTCTTAGCATGCTAAGAAATCTATCCGCTGGAATCCAGTCCAGCGGACTGATCCGGTCGTCTGTACACTCTGTACAGACTCACCGGATCAGTCCGTCCGCTCCCATCCCTCGCATGCGTCGTAATGATTCGACGCATGCGTGGAAGTATTTACCTTCCAGGGTCACGCACGTCGCCGTGTCATCGCCGTCGCCGCGGATGTATTCCGCGGGGATTTTGATCTGATGGTGTGTACAGCCATCAGATCAAAATCCGCCAGAGGATTTATCCGCTGGAAACGGTCCTCTCGTGTGTACAAGGCCTTAGTCTTACAATTCAACACTGCCACAAATTTGTGGCAAGTTACCCTTGCTATCTGGTTAATACCATGGCAACCAGTGTCTATTGGCACACTACACTTCGTTCAGCGCCGATGTGTCAGTGAGTAGATGAACATGAATATTTACCCACAGTGACCCCTGTGGTGGGATGACTATTGCACAACATAACTGAACCAGAAAAGTGGAAGTTCAGCCTAAAACCAAAATCTCTAAGTCTGCTTGCATCCACAATGTGCGACTAACCTATCTAGCCCTGTAAAGCAAAAAATGCTATACATACCCTTTCTAAAGCTGATCCGGTCTGGTCTCCAGCGGCGGAAGCTCTGCAGAGGAGACAGCCGACAGCGGCTGGGAAGTAATGTCACTCTTAAGGCCTGTACACACGATCAGATATTCCCGACAACAATTGTCCGACGGACGTGTTTTGTCAGATAATACGATCATCTGTATGCTCCATCGGACAATTGGAAATGTTGGATAGCATGCTCTCAAATTGTCCAACAAATGTGTTCCGTTGGATTATCCCAACATGTGTACACAAGCCGATGGACTAAAATCCAAAGTACAAACACGCATGCTCCGAACCAATGCAAACCATCAGACAACATTAGCAGACGTTGCCCAAAGGGCGGTGCTAAAGAGCAGAAAAAACATGTAGTTTCGTGAATGTTGGCTGAAAAAGTTCTTGCGTCTGTATGCAGAACAAGTTCACGGCCAACGCCCTTCGGACAAAATTCCACAGATTTGTTTGATGGAGGTCCAATCATGTGTATGAGTCTATAGAGTTACTATGGGGCTTCCATTGTCGGCTGCCTCTCCTGCACACTCCCACATACAGAGGCCGCTGCCTGCAGCTCAGTGTGGGATTGGACCGGCTTGGCTGCAGAATAGGTAAGTAAATCGTTTTTTTCTTTACAGGGCTAGATAGATTAGTCTCAGATTATGGATCTGAGATTTTAGTTTTAGCCTGAACTTCTACTTTAAGGGCACAAAGATAGCTGTTACAGAGTGGATACACCTGGAAACATCTGCCCAAAAGGACTTAATTACTAGACAGTTCCAAAACACATGCAAGTACGTTGCTGGATCCTCTGAGCAACGTCAGCATGTAGATGCATGTAAAGAAAACAGTGTGTGTACTGTAATTATTGGGAAATAAAATAAACTCCATGGAGAGTTTTAAATTGAAGCAATCGGTCCTGGGTAGAGGCCAGTTGTTGCATAAGATATTCCAACCCCGTCATCTCCTCACACCAGCAAGGTAACAACTTGTCGAGACCTTCATGGACAGTGGGTTGAAGGGCTCTTTATATAGTGGAAAGTGGTTTCACCGGATGTGACCCCAGTGCTGAGGGAGAGGGGCACAGGAGGGTCAAACAAGGATATTGTGGAGGCAACAGACATCCTCTTTAATCAACATCATTGGTTGTTAGGATGCCAGTGTCTAGAAAGTCGTAATGGTGCATAATGAAAAGGCATGGCTTTCTGTAACTAAAAGGCAGGCTTAATCCACCTGCTGGCTTGTATACATTTTTTGATAAATCTTTAGGCATTATGTCAAAGCAGCCCTGAAGAAACCTCAAGGCACCCTGGTTGAAAAAGACTGGCGAAGATACAGGAACGTGTATAAATCTGGATAAAGGGAGAACTCGGTGAGAGAGGGATTTAAAGCGGACCTTCAGTAATTTTTTTTAATTTTCCAAAAAAAAAAGTTTGCTAATAAACTTCCAAAAAACAATTTATATCTAATTCCACATTCATTCCAATAGGTCTGAGTGTGTCCAATTTAAAATTCCACTGGGTTTCATTACGCGATACATTTCTTTTTTAAATTCAAATTCCTCCAGTTTTGATCTATTTTGTCGATGGCGTAAAACTTTAATTTATGTGCAAAGAAAGAAAAATGTGGACAGCCGTACTCCAAAGGATGTGAGCTTACCAGATCTTTAGACTCCACATCATAGAAGTCTAGACAAGCGTTTCGATAATGATCCAGCACTCAAAGCGAATCCCTTAGTGGTTAGACCGGAAAAAAAGGTAACATGGCTGGCCAAACAAACCCAAGGTGTTCCTCAGACGTGACCAATAAGGAAGGAAAAGGATGCCACATGGTGTAAAACCATAAAACACTTTGGGGCAGATTCTGGTAGAATCTGCGGCGGCGTAGCGTAAGCCATTTACACTACGCCGCCGCAAATTACTGGAGCAAGTGCCGTATTCTCCAAGCACTTGCTCCGTAATTTGCGGCGGCGTAGTGTAAATAGCTCGGCGTAAGCCCGCGTAATTCAAAGCGGGCGGCCTCGTATTTAAATTAAGCGCGCCCCCGCGACGATCGAACTGCGCATGCGCCGGGCATAAAAATAGCCCAGTGCGCATGCTCCAGCTCACGACGGAAAACGTCAATGACGCCGACGTGTGCGTCATTGACGTAAAGTCGTATTCGCGAACGACTTACGAAAACGACGTAAACAACGGAAAAAGACAACGCTGACCCGGCGCCATACTTAACATGGCTTACGACGGACCTTCGTAAACTTGCCCCTCATATAGCAGGGGGAAAGTTTACGCTTACGGAAACGTCGTAAATTCGTTGCGTTGTTCCGCACGTATGTTCGGAATCGCCGTAAATAGCTAATTTGCATAGACGACGGGGAAAACGACGAGGCGACACCTAGCGGCGGGAAAAAAAATTGCATTTAAGATCTGACAGCGTAAGAGCCTTACGCCTGTCAGATCTAAGGGATATCTATGTGTAACTGATTCCAAGAATCAGTCGCATAGATACACCGGGCCAGATTAGGACTTACGACGGCGCAAATGGCGTTGTGCCGTCGTAAGCCTTTTAAGAATCTGGCCCTTTTATTTTGAGAAAAGGTTACTAAACACTTACAGCAATCCAGTGAATGGTCAGTGGTTAAAATGGTAGTTCCCAGGATAAAAACGACTTGTATGTGAGTTCAATTGGGGTGGTTGGGTCAGACATAGATACTTAGATTAGTCATATCTGATAAAGGCTGGATATCGTAAACATAACTACAAATCACACCCACGACCTTGTCAACTGACACCCATCTGAATTTATGAATTTGAAATGACCTTAAACTCAAATGATAAATATATTAAATAAAATAGCTGAAAATAATATTCACATCTAGGCATACTGAAGTGAACCCGTGTTTACAAAAACCTAAATGGCCCTGAAAACTTGAAAGCAGAACTTCACCCTAAAGGGAAAGTTCTGCTTTATGCCCTCCTCTCCCTCTCCTCTCCTGCTTTTGTAACTCTTTTTTTGGGAGTGAGGGGAAGTGGGTACCAGATTTTGACAGGTACCTGCCCCCACTTCTGGTTGGATCGCATACTTTCGGTCGGTTCGCCCTCCGATCACTTGCGCAGTGGGAAGCAGGATGTGAAGCCGCAAGGAGTCAAAGCCGACTTGCCACAGTTAAAGAGGAAGTAAACCCCCCCCCCCCCCCCCCCGAAAAAAAAAAAACCTGCAAGAGAAAGGCATAATGAGCTACAGTAGTATGCATAGCATACTAGCTCATTATGTGGCACTTACCTGAGATTGAAGCCCCCGAAGTCCTCCTCGTTCCCCTCCGCTGCCGCCACCATGTTTCCTCGCATCTTCTTCCTGTTATCGCCACTCTGGCAATGTGATTGGCCGGAGTGGCGATGACGTCACTCCTGCGCATGCGAATGTGTGAAATCACGGCATTAACCACGATAATGGCATTGACAAAAACTGCACTTTCAGTGCGCATGCGCCGTAGACATCGGCGCCTGCCATTTCTGCAAATATCTCCTAAACCGTTTAGGTTTGGGAGATATTTGTTACACCTACAGATGAGCTTTAATCTAGGCTTACCTGAAGGTTAAAGTAGGTTAAAGGGGTTTATAACCCCTTTAACATGCAGAGGACCCAAAGACCAGTGAAGAACTGGTTCATGTGAGGATGGCACTGGATCCCTGGAGAGGTGAGTGTCTGTTTTATAAAAGTCAGCAGCTACAGTATATAAAAAAAACATTTGAACAGGGTAAAGAACTGCTTTAACCACTTCAATACCGGGCTATTGTAATATGATGTCCGCAGGAGGGATCTCCCATCCTGGGTGGACGTTATATGACGCTTCATCTAGGGGGAGCGCTCGTGCGCCCGCCGCACCGCCGGGCACCCGTGATTGACCGCAATCACAGCAGGACCATGGATCTGTGTGTGAAACACACAGATCCACGTCCTGTCAGAGGTGAGGAGACCGATGTGTGTTCCCAGTACAGAGGAACACAGATCGTTCTCCTCCCCTTGTGAGTATCCGCCCCCATACAGTTAGAATCACTCCCTAGGGAACATATTTAACCCCTTGATCGTCCCCTAGTGTTAACCTCTTTCCTGCCAGTCACATTTACACAGTAATCAGTGCAGTTTTATAGCACTAATCGCTGTATAAATGTGAATGGTCCCAAAAATGTGTCAAAAGTGTCCGATATGTCCATCGCAATGTCATGATCACAATAAAAAAATCGCAGATCGCCGCCATTACTAGTAAAAAAATAAAAATGCAATAAATCTATCCCCTATTTTGTAGACGCTATAACTTTTGCGCAAACCCAATCAATATACGCTTATTGCGTTTTTTTTTTTACCAAAAACATGTAGAAGAATACACATTGGCCTAAACTGAGAAAAAAAATTGTGATATTTATTGAATCAAAAAGTAAAAAATATTGTGTTTTTTCAACATTCTTTTGTTTATAGCGCAAAAAATAAAAACCGCAGAGGTGATCAAATAGCACCAAACGAAAGCTTTATTTGTGGGGAAAATAAACATAAATTTCATTTGGGTATAGTGTTGCATGACCGCGCAATTGTCATTCAAAGTGCGACAGCACTGAAAACTAAAAATTGGTCTGGGCAGGAAGGGGGTGAAAATGCCCAGTATTGAAGTGGTTAAGCACAACATGGTGCCTCCGATTCGCACTTGTGCTATGTGATGCCAATACCATGGCGGGGCAAATCCCAGGAGCCAAGAAGCAAACGCTGTTTAAAACTTAAAGCTAGAGCCTAACTTTAAGGTTTTCTCTAATGCCGCGTACACACGATTGGTTTGTCTGATGAAAGCGGGCTGATAGACAGTTTTCATCAGACTAACCGATCGTGTGTGGGCCCCATCGTTTTTTTATCCATCGGTTAAAAAACTAGGAACTTGTTTTAAAATTTTCTGATGGTTAACTAACCAATAGAAAAAAACGATCGTCTGTGGGTACGTCCATCGGTTAAAAATCCACGCATGCTCAGAATCAACTCGACGCATGCTTGGAAGCATTGAACTTCGTTTTTCTCAGCACGTCGTAGTGTTTTACGTCACCGCATGCTGGCACGATCGTTTTTTTAACTGATGGTGTGTAGGCAAGACTGATCAAAGTCAGCTTCATCGGATATCTGATGAGAAAATCCACCAGTCCGTTTTCATCGGATGAACCGATCGTGTGTACAGGGCATAATTGTTGTCAGTAGAATTGGCCCCAAAAAAAAATCCTGCTGGCTCCTGGCTTGGATGGACTGTCTTCTGAATTCCATTTTAACTTGTCTACCACTGTTAATACCGACCAACTTCTGTTATCTCTGGGCCCTCCAAACCGACCCCATATGACCTAATATTAGTGAAGCAGCTCATTACAGTGATGTGCCAATAGAAAGGCAAATGATGTGGGAGAGGACAGGTCCAGGTCAACAATCATGAAAGTAAAAGTAACAAAGGTTATAGTCATAGGCGTGCGCACAGGGTGTGCCAGGTGTGCCCAGGCACACCCTAATCACCCTGTGCAGCTCAGATTCGTCCTACTGCCTTGGCTCCTCCCCCTTCCTCCCGCGGTGCTGCTGGCTTTCCTCCTCTCTTCTCCCGCCAGCTGTTGTTGCAGGGATGTCTTAGGATGAATGGGGGGAAAGGCGCCATTAAATATGTAATTTACTGTTCCCTTTCCCTTCCCCTGAATGAACATCGTGAGTAATCGGTTGGGTGCGTTTGAGCTTTGGGGTGCACTGCACACCCTAATGCAATAGGCTGTGCACACCTATGGTTATAGTAGTTCAGGTGGGAAAGGATAGAAACAGGCAGCAGCAGTAACAAAGATGACAGTAGTACAGGTAGGATAGGACAGAAAAAAGAAACAGTAGTAACAGATGTTATAGTAGTATAGGCAGGGCTTTTTTTCAGGGGGAACTTGGTGGAACTCAGTTCCACCACCTCTGGCTCAGACCCTTTGGTGCCTGCTCACCACAATCACTTGTAAACACAGAAGTCTGGTTTCTGTGTTTACAAGTGACAGCTCTACACTCTGTGTGTAACCCCCCTGAACTCTGCACTCTGTATGTAATGCAATTCTGGTATTTAATGCCCCTTTAAGACCCTTCTACTGTTTGTGAAATCTGAACGGGTCGTGGTTGAGTTCCTGCACCTATTTTCTGAGAAAAAAAGCTCTGAGTATAGGTGGGATAAGGCAGCAGTAACAGAGGTGACAGTAATACAGGTGGGCTAGGACAGAGACATGGAGCAGCTATAACAAATGTGACAGTAGTACAGGTTGGATAGGAAAGGTGTAGCTGTAACAGAGAGGTAGGAGTAGTACATGTGGGCTAGGACAGGAATAGGAAGCAGCAGTAACATGGGTGATAGTAGACATAGTACCGGTGGGATAGCAGGTAGGACAGGGAGTAGCAATAACCGATGACAGTTATACACTACACATGGGATAAGACAGGGAACAACAGAGACAGTAGCAGTCAGTATATTAGGGGTGGAGGGGAGAATAGCAGGAGGGATAGTAAATGGAACTATACAGCAGTAGCTATAATTAGAGAGATCAGGAGCAGAAGTTGTAGTAGCAGTGTGAGTAGGATAGGACAAAGAGAGTAGCTGCAGAAATAGGGCCGCCAGTAGAAGGCAGTACAGTATAGAGGTTCGACGTAAAGGTGGCAGCACTGCAGGTGGGAAAGGCAGGGATAGATAGAGCAGAAACAACGGAAATCAAATTAGAAGTACAGCAGTTATAAGAGCGCAAGATTATATTAATGTATATTATATATATACACACACACACACACATGTTGTTTAAAAATTTATGTATGTATGTATGTATATATATATATATATATATATATATATATATATATATATATACACACACACACACATGTATGTCTATATATATATATATATATATATATATATATATATATATATATATATATATATATATATATATATATATATTAGCATGAGATCTCTGTATAATGCAATTAATCTTAACTTTGAAAATCCATCTTCATGTACAAACAATTGATTGCACAAGCAACTATACAGTTTCAAGCAACACTCTGCTCTTTCTCAAGCCATGTGTTGATTGAAGCTGTACAGTTGCATTATACAGATCACATCCTAATTTTTTGCTGTTTATCATCAGTGGATTGATTGGGAGCCCACAGTTGATGTGATCTCAGAGTGGTGAGAAGTGACTCACTCTACTTTCAGTGTGTATGTGTGTATGTATATATACACACACACACACACACACACACACACACACACTGAAACACTGAAAGTAGAGTGAGTCACTCCTTCACGTCTCACCACTCTGAGATCACATCAACTGTGGGCTCCCAATCAATCCACTGATGATAAACAGCAAAACATTAGGATGTGATCTGTATAATGCAACTGTACAGCTTCAATCAACACTCAACACATGGCTTGAGAAAGAGCAGAGTGTTGCTTGAAACTGTATAGTTGCTTGTGCAATCAATTGTTTGTACATGAAGATGGATTTTCAAAGTTAAGATTAATTGTGTATATATATATATATTAGTGGTGCAAGGGATCGTCATCGATCCATGATCAGGGTCAACCTGTTCGGATCGGCACACCACGCGATCCTCGGTCATAGGAAAGGCCGCGGCTTTGGCCTAGCTCCGGGGCGGCTTCGGCCTAGCTCAGGAGCGGTGGCCATCTTGGTACACCCGGCGGCGTGCTGACGTTGGGCGCACAGGTCTGTCTGCTTGCGGGGAGATGTGGATATTACAGTGGGGGAGATGGAGGGGGAGAGGTGGACATTACAGTGGGGGAGAGAGGTGGACATTACAGTGGGGGAGAGAGGTGGACATTACAGTGTGGGAGAGAGGTGGACATTACAGTGGGGAGAGAGGTGGACATTACAGTGGTGGAGATGTGGATATTAGCACAGTAATATCCACATCTCCACGACTGTAATATCCACATATCCCCCCCCGTAATATCCACATCTCCCCCCCCCCCGTAATATCCACCCCTCCCCCCCCCCGTAATATCCACATCTCCCCCCCCCCCCCACTGTAATATCCACATCTTCCCCCCACTGTAATATCATATTACAGTGGGGGAGATGTGGACATTGCAGTGGGGGGGAATGTGGATATTACAGTTGGGGGGGGGGATGTGGATATTACAGTGGGGGAGATGTGGACATTGCAGTGGGGGGGAATGTGGATATTACAGTTGGGGGGGGGGGATGTGGATATTACAGTGGGGGAGATGTGGATATTACAGTGGGGGAGATGTGGATATTACAGTGGGGGAGATGTGGACATTACAGTGGGGGGAAGATGTGGGGGAGATGTGGACGTTACAGTGGGGGAGATGTGGACATTACAGTAGGGGGGGGGGGGATGGACATTACAGTGGGGGGACATGTGGACATTACAGTGGGGGAGATGTGGATATTACAGTGGGGGGAAGATGTGGGGGAGATGTGGACGTTACAGTGGGGGAGATGTGGGGGAGATGTGGACATTACAGTGGGGGGGGAGATGTGGACATTACAGTGGGGGGGACATGTGGACATTACAGTGGGGGGGAGATGTGCACATTAGAGCGGAGGAGATGGGGGGGGAGATGTTGACATTACAGTGGGGGAAGATGTGGACATTACAGTGGGGAGATGTGGATATTACTAATATCCACATCTCCCCCACTGGTCCAAAAATTGATCCGATCCGGGACTCTGATCCGAGGAACGATCAGAACCATGAGTTTTTTAATCCGTTGCACCCCTAATATATATATATATATATATATATATATATATATATATATATATATACACACACTGTGTGTGTGTGTGTGTGTGTATATATATATATATATATTCTCCTGAATGTAGACATGTAGAAAGCCCATTTACACATGAAAAGGAAGCTCCTTAAGACTGATAGAATAGTATTGTCAGAATCTTCGTCAGCCAATTCTATTCAAATAGGTCATTGTTAATTGTTTACGGTATTAAAGCAGTTGTAAACTCTGGGAGAAAACAAACAACAACCCTGTAAGGCAAAAGCATAATGAGCTAGTATATATCGCACAGCCCTCAAAATTTCCACTCGCCTACTAGCATTTGGCGAGTGGATTTAAGCTGGGGGCGAGTGATGACAGGACTGCATGACCAATCTCCCTCCAATCTGTGCCTACACTTAGAGTCCCGATGAGATTGGCGGCCGAAGAGGAAAGGTGCATGCTCGGGAAAAGTAGTCTGTTGAGCCGCGCACAGGCAGAGCAGTACACAGGTGCTCTCCTTACAATTCTCATTAAGCCATGGGACCTAACAGTATGACCTCTCTGAGCCTGCCCCTCTCCCCCGGGCCCCGACCAATGTAGCTGGAGAGCAGAAAGTAATGAGTGAGGTGGAGGATTGCAAAAATGACCACTCCGGTGCAGCACTCACTGAAAGTTGCCCTGACATGAGAGCGGCAGCCTTCTAGTTTGTGCAGTTTTCTTCTCCTTGTGCTCTATGTAAGTGTCCAACAGTTCAGCCTGAGCACTGTGAGCAGACTGGTCTCAATGTGTGCTGTGCAGTGTCAATGTGTGCTGTGTAGTGTCAATGTGTGCTGTGCTATGGTGTCAATGGCTGTGCAGTTGTGTGGATCTCAGCGCTGGATTGTACTCCCTCCCGCTGTGCTGCAGCTCCTCTCCTCTCTGCCAGCCTGAATAAAAGGGGGAAGTGGGGACATGCAAGCGTGGAGCCACACACACAGGCTCCTGATGATGAGATGAATGGTAGAGAGAGAGAGAGGAGGAGACAGCAAGAGAATGGGGAAGAGACCCAGTTATAGTGCCCTGTCCCTCTGGTCTGCCCCCAGTGCCCTGTCCCTCTGGTCTGCCCCCAGTGCCATGTCTCTCTGGTCTGCCCCCAGTGCCCTGTCCCTCTGGTCTGCCCCCAGTGCCCTGTCCCATTTTGTTAAAGTTGTTGTTGGTAATATTTCATTTTGTAACTTGATTCTGCATAAAACATTGTAATTCCATGAGATAATCTACGAGGGCGTGTTTACGGGTTCAATTAGGCGCAGGGTAGTGTATGAATTAGGTGGGGCAACTGGTGGCGAGTAACTCTTGAGGCCTGGCTAGTAGCTCAGGACTTGAAATTTTGAGCCCTGCATCGCATACTATCACATTATCAAATACTTACCTCAGAACAGCCCTCCAGCGTTGGCCGTATACGGCTGACATCTTCCCTGGCATTTCTTCCGGGTTCACGGGCTCCGGTGCTGTGAGTGGCCAGAGCTGCAATGATATCACTCGCGCGCATGCACTCTGAATAGCTCTTAATATTATTATAAGCTTACCGGTAGGTACAAGTAAAAGAATAAGACTTTACTTCCACTTTAAGCGGGGTATACATGCATAGTGCATCAACACAAATGATGTGGCTATAGGGCTCTCTCCTGTTTCAATATTGCATTCTGACAATGGGGACTCACTCCCCATCAGAATACACAGATCAGCACCAGCCATTGACTACAAGCACTGGTCGAATGTTAGTTTTCCAGCATGACCGTTCAACAGAAGCCACATAATGAATATGGTCCAATTCCCGCTGAACCGGAATTTTGGTACATTGGGTGGTCTTAAAGGGATTGTATACTCCACTTGGACATTTTTACCTTCAGGTACACCTATAATAAGGCTTACCTGTAGGTAAAATTAATATCTCCTAAACCTACACAGTTTAGAACAGGGGTGCCCAACCAGTGGCCCGGGGGCAACATGTGGCCGGCGGAGCCCTCTGATGTGGCCCGCGACCTCCTGCTCTGGGATGGAATAGAATAGGATACTGTTATTAAAAGTCAGTTTATTGTTAAAATCAGAGTGTATATGTGGGCATATCTGTTCTGCAATGGTTACTGGGCTGCTTTCAAACCGATCCGCAGATGCAGAGCAGTTTACCTGCGGGTTACCTGCACTGAGCCACAGACTTCTGTTATTACCTGCGAGTTTGGTGAGCTTTCTGAAAGTGTACCAAACCTGCAGAATATAATAGAAGTCTATTGCAAAGTGCAGGAAAGCCAAAAGGTACACTGCGTTGCACCCGCGGTGTGGGTAAACCACAGCGCATCAGTGTGAAAGCAGCCTTGGGCCCCTTTCACACGGTCAGTCCGACAGTCTGACCAATTGGACCCTCCATTAACCTCTAAGTAGTGGCAGACGTAAACCGACTTCAATCTGATCCACAAAAAAAAGTAGAGTGGGCTCCGCTCATTGTGGCCCGCGACCGGTTATCAAGTTGTTTAAGTGGCCCTCGCTCTTCAAAATGTTGGGCACCCCTGGTTTACGAGATACTCACCCCACATGCAGCCGCTGACGTCAGCGGCGAATGCGCAGTGAAGGTCCAGCGTATTGTGCCGGAACGGAGGACTCCCGCGCATGCTCTCATCATGGCTCTGGCCAATCACAGCGCCGGAGACCGGGACCCCAGAAGAAACGCCGATGCAACATGTCAGCCCCCTCAGCGCTGGATGGGTCGGGCCGCGGGAGCTTCGTTCTAAGGCAAGTATTTCATAGTGTGCTAGTATGCGATGCTAGCACATTATGCCAATTTTCTTGCAGGTTTTTTTTTTTTTTCAGCAGTTTACTAACGCTTTAAGTATTTACATTTTACTTGCTTAAAGCATTTTTAAGGGTACCTGATATTACCTGTGTACAAAGGTGGGAAAGAATGCCACTGTGCCCTAAACAATAGAAGAAGTAACCCGAGGCCAAGGAGCATAGTTTGTGAACAACAAACTCAGAAGTGTTTACCAATCAGACACCCCTGAATCTGTAATAATCTGCATTATATAGTACAATTGGGATATAGCCAGTACAGGTGGTAATACATATGGTAGAAAGAAAGCATACAAATAAATAATAGTTAGTACATGACCACCGACAATAATAGTAGAAGTAGGTAGAGTGGGGGGATTGTAAGGCTCTGTTCACACCTAGGCGTATATATGCCTGAAGCGCGACGCCGCAGCAGCCCCTAAGACGCTGGAGGGATGATTTTACATTGCCCTCTATGGAGATGGTTCACATCTCCACGCCGAACGCCGTACGCCTGCCGCCTGAAAACAAGTCCGGGACCTTTTTTTCAGCTGGCTTTCGGCGTTCGGCATAGGAGATGTGGACCTGGGGGTAAGCTGCATTCACAATCGCAGCGTTTTGTCGCCGCAAATCACGGGACAAAACGCCGCGATTAGGTACGCCAAGGTGTGAATGCAGCCTTAGTGATAAAGGTAGTTGTAGAACAGAATACAGCCGTAGAAATGAGAATAGTATAAGGACAGATCCAGCAGTGACAATAATTGGGGTAGTAGTAGTAGTTGAGTCATTATGCCCTAGTAAAGAAAGTATTCTCCGGACTCACCGTGCGGGGGGAAGCATAGGTGCCCAGTCCCAGCAGGGGGATGCTGTTGCCATCACTAAGGGGGACACGGTGTTGCTCTCTGGATAGCTCCATGGTACAGTTCACTGAGGACATCAAGCTATACTCAACCTAGGCAGACCAAGCAGCAGATAAGGAGCTCCTGGAGGGGGGAGTGGAGGGGGCTGGAGAAAGGAGGGACATGGTGGCTGATCTACAGGGATAATATTACTTTCATTTCAAGTTCTTATAAGGCACTCCTCTACAGATACATCTACAGATACATTGCCTGCCAAGATTTACATTATACAGCACATGTGCCTTTTCATTTATCTGCAACATTGTATCATATAGTTCTAGTGCAATTACTATACACAGTGATCATTGGATTCAATGTGATTCCACAGTTATATGCCTGTAAATAGACAGCTGTCCCCCGGGTACCTGACCACACCGGGCAGGGATGCCAGCCTCCTGCAGCGTTTTTTACTGACAAAAAAACGTGGAAAATTTACTGGCAGAGCGCGTTTTTCACTGGCAACCTGAGAAATTACAGAACTCCTATTGAAAACTGAATATTTAAACAGTATAAACATGATATGGAAACACTGACAATACCTATAAAAAAGCAATTTGCTTGATTTACACTTAAAAAGTCAACACAGCATGAAATTCTCAGCCCCTGATATTTACTGGCAGTTGTAAAAAAACGCACAGATTTTTACAAGCTGTCATGCTGCGCACTCGATCATTTTTCAGCATGTCCAAAAAAACAAAGTTTTCCCAACTTCATCATTAAAACGATGTTGCCCACACACCATCGTTTTTAAAAAATGATCTAGCAAAGCGCGGTGACGTACAACTAGGGTTGCCACCTCATCCCTTTAAACCCAAAAACACATGAATTACACAGGTTATGAGACTAATTTAATTCAGATAAGGCACCTAGTGAGTTAAATTATCTCCCTGGTCAGCCACAGAACCTGTGTTATTAATATGTGTTCAGTTTTAAAGGGATGAGGTGGCAACCCTACGTACAACGGCACTATAAAGGGGAAGTTCTATTCGCCTTTGGGCTGCTTTAGCTGATTCCGTGTTAGTAAAAGACGACTTGCGCTTTTCTGTCTGTTACAGCGTGATGAATGTGCTTACTCCATTATGAACAGTAGTTTCCTGACGCCAGACATGGCAGCATTACATATGATATAGCCCCGCCCCTATATCCACCCACAGGACACGTTTAAAGGGTCACTAAAGGAAAAACATTTTTTAGCTGAAATGACTGTTTACAGGGTATAGAGACATAATAGTTAACTGATTCCTTTTAAAAATGATTAAAAATAGATAAAAACCAATCATATAATGTGCCTGTAGTTTAGTTTCGTTTTTGCTGTTGTTTCCTGGTTCTCTGATGTACAGAGAGCCAATAGAGGGCAGCGTTACTTTGTCTAAAACTCCTCAGCACCAATCCAGTTTCGTTTTACACACAGTAATCACACCTCCTTGATTAGTCACCACAGTGAGAAATCTCCCAGTACTGTGGTGATCAGGAAAGACAACCAGGAAGTGTCCAGAACAGAGAGGATTTTCAGCAACATCAAAGCAAAAACTAACAATGAGGACATGAAACCAGGACTGCAGTAAGGTAAAGGAAGCTATTTAGCTAAAAAAAAAAATTCCTTTAGTGACCCTTTAACTCTCTTATAAAAGTCTGACTGAGAGCAACCTCCCCATTCTCCTTTTTGTTCTCAAAGATCAACCTACAGACCGTTACATTCAGGATAAGCCCTTACCTACCGACTATGTCGAAGTTCCGCCTGGGTTCAGCCTCTCCCAGTGCGAGGTCCCACATCTTAGGCACGCTAAATGCACCAACAAGGTGGGGAACCCCTTCTGGTGGTCTTCTGGGGTTGAGGTGTTCTCTAATCAGAGACGACAGTCCTCCTTTGGCATTGCCTGCGATGGAGTCTGATTTAACCACTTGAGATCCGCGCTATAGACGAAATACGTCCGCAGCGCGGCTCTCAAGTGCCAAGTGGCCGTTTAAAAACGGCCTTTATGTGCATTACCCGCGCGCGCCACTGGGTGGCGCGCGGCGGGTAAAAACTGTCCCGACGCATCGCCGAAGACCCGATGCGTGTACCTGGCGGCCGCGATGTCCGCCGGGTACACGCGATCGTCGGTGACACGGCAGGTGACAGCAGGGACGTGGAGCTCTGTGTGTAAACAGGAGGGGAGACCGATCTGTGTCTCTTGTACATAGAGACACAGCATCGGTCCCCTCCCCCAGTCACCCCCCCTCCCCCCACACAGTTATAACACACCCAGGCTACACATTTAACCCCTTCCTCACCCCCTAGTGTTAACCCCTTCACTGCCAGTCACATTTATACAGTAATTCGTGCATTTTTATAGCACTGATCGCCGTATAAATGTGAATGGCGCCAAATTTGTGTCAAAAGTGTCCGATACGTCCGCCGCAATATCCCAGTCCCAATAAAAATCGCAGATCGCCGCCATTACTAGTAAAAAAAAAAAATAATAAAAAAAATCATAATTCTGTTCCCCATTTTGTAGGCGCTATAACTTTTGCGCAAACCAGTCGCTTATTGCGATTTTTTTTTTTACAAAAATACGTCGAAAAATACGTATCGGCCTTAACTGAGAAAAAAAATAGTTTTTTAAAAAAAAATTGGGATATTTATTATAGCAACAAGTAAAAAAAATATATATTTTTTTTTAATTGTTGCTCTTTTTTTGTTTATAGCGCAAAAAATAAAAACCGCAGAGGTGATCAAATACCACCAAAAGAAAGCTCTATTTGTGGGTAAAAAAGGACGCCAATTTTGTTTGGGAGCCACGTCGCACGACCGCGCAATTGTCAGTTAAAGCGACGCAGTGCCGGACGCTGAGATTTCGCCTGGGAACGAAGGGGGTTTATGTGCCCAGTAAGCAAGTGGTTAAGCAAGCTGTGACTGCATGATTCCTTCTCTCCTATGGAACTCCTTCCAGGTCTGTCCATTTCTATAAAACTTTTTTTCTTGCTCTCATGTCTTTAAAGTCCCCATACACACTGCAACTTTTGTTGTCTGATTTCCTTTAGATTTGTCGGGACAATGTGGTGCCTGCCTGATTGCATACAGGTATAGGCTTTAGGGTTTTGCCTTATGTTGTGTGGTTTTGATAGATCTGAGGGAAAAAATCTGCAGAAGATTGTATGGTGTGTAGCCAGCTTAAAGATGTCCTTTTGTGTGGATGGGTGTTGGCCCTCCTAATAGTATCAGAGTAGAGGTGAGAGAGGACTGAGTCTCAGGTGATCTAATTGCAGGGAACAAATGGACAGGTAATGAATGTCTTTGCTATTCAAAATACAGAGAAGCAGTATCTCTGTCTGAGGAACAGTCAATGACAGGTAAGTTTTATCTATCCTAGTAATGGGGATATATGGGGGGAGGAGTAAGGAGCAATGTATTACTAGGGGATAGGGGTTTTCCCAGATTTATTTTGTTTAAATTATTACTATTTGCCCAAAAAAAAAGAAAAAAAGGGAAAGAGATTATATATGTATATATTTTTCTCTCTCGCTTCCCTTATTTCTCTGTTGTCATGCAGTCCGCCTTGCATCTTTCAGTAACTTCCATTAGCATGAGCCTACCGCCACATAATAAAGACCACCGCGCCATCAGGTAAAGGGCCAACTTTTGGTAAGTAAGAAGACGCAGGAGAAAAGAGTGCATCGAGCCCTGAGGAGCGTGCCTTCTTATCTATTGCAACCCCGGCCGCTCACACTCGCTCAAGGAGGTTCAGAGGCCCTCTGGATCATCAGGATTTTTCAGGGCGGAAAGTGTCTCCTCCAATCCTGGCAGACCCCAGTACTAAGGGCGCAAATGTACGCTTAAGAGAACGCACACAGCTTCTCCTATGAGGGCTCAGCGCCCGAAAGGAAAATGTTGGTCATGTGGAGGCGACCCTATGCCTGGAAAGCTACTTTGCAGCAACTGCTTCAGGCAGCTTGCCAGAGACCAGGAGTTTGAGAGTCAGCAGGTGTCAACCTTTCTCAGCAAAATGGTCCCCAACCCCCTGGCTGAATTTTCCAATCATCTCTGGCAGCCAGGGACAGAAATGGACGGACAGTATGGGCACTACACCAGGTCTAAACCAAGCCATTTAACCCTCTCTAAATAGAGGGGTACCAGGCACTTCAGGGGTGACTCCAGCCCAGCAGATTAGGCAGGCTGGTTCCCCAGACCCAGTATTACAGCCAACCTTTCAGGCAGAGGGGGATGATATTGCCTCCTCCTCAACAGAGAATCCTGAAGGTTGAGGCTTGGTTTTTACGCTAATATCACCATTCGTTATAGCAGTAAAGCTGCACTGAAATGGGTGGATCCGGAATCCCCTCTAAAGAAGGAGAAAACCTGTTATTACACACCTGATCTGATTTTAAAATTGTGACAATCACTGTACAATATGCATTAGGTGCCGTTATCCTTTCAGTGTACCCCAAATGGCATGCGATTCTGCTGTGATAGGTCACGTAGGAGAACGTGCCTTTTAAAACATTGTGTAAAACTGGTCATCCTTAAATAGGAGCAGGGGCTTCTTTTTGCACACGGAGGGTAACCAAATGAATGGGCCGCACCCATGCGAGTTGCAACATTGTGTACAAATCGCTCTTTGAAAATCGCATAAACACTGGTCCCCTCTAAGTGACAATGTCAAATGCCTCTGTAAAGTGACCTAAGCACAGATTTGCAATAGCAGATCCTGCTGCAAGTGTGAACAAGCCTTTGGGTTCCATAGGAGGAATCTAAAGAAGCAGGAAAGCTACCTTTTCTCTTATGACATAAATAAGAAGCCTGTTTCAGGAGGAATGAGAAAATAGAGAGAAAATACTCCTCAACCAATAGGTTGCAGAAGTTGTATCCACAAACGGAGAAGGATGCGACTCCTTTTATCTAACCCACCTACGGTGGATGCGGCAGTCACCAGACTGGCCAAGAATGTGACTCTTCCGATGGAAGACTCTTCCTCTTTTCACGATATCCTTGATTGACGCATTGCTTTAACATCCGTAGCAAGTGCTATGTGAGTGTGGGCGCAGAACTTGAAGTATGTGATTAAAACCAGCTGCCAAAGAGAAGAGTCATCAAGGCTCTTGATGAGAGAAAACTCTCAGCGGACTTTACAGGTGAGGCAGCTATAGACATCATTCGATGGTCATACAGAGCCATGCATGGCTCAGTCACAGCCAAAATAGCACTGCGACTAAAAATCCTGGACGGCTGGCCCATTCTCAAAGCAGAATTGCTGTAAACTGCCTTTTGATGGGAAGGCGCTGTTTTACCAAAAAAAAAATGGAAACTATCATCTCCAGGGTTATAGGAGGGAAATCAGATCTTCTGTCCCAAGATCGAAGAGCCAGAGGGGGCAACCATACAGAGGAGCGCCAAACAGGTACTGGGATTTCGGAGGCTTTCGCCCATCCAAGGGCTTCAGAAGGCGTTGGAAGGGTACAGAGTCAACCATCGTAAGATTGCAGGGAGCCAAGATCCTTGCGGCTTACCAAGCTACCCAGAAGCCCTTTTAACGCCAGGCCTGCCCAGAAGGCAGTTGGAGCCAAGTGGCACAAAGTGACCCAGTTCTGGTAAGACCACTGCCGAAAAATGGTGGTTTCAGTCCACAGTGGCGCAAGGCCATGTAAGAAAAGAAATGGCTGCACATCCAGGCATTCCGTTTGCCTTTTATTGTTCAAAGTGATGACACTAACACAAGGTCACATAGACGCATTTCACACATTCATTTTGTGCTTAATCATTACCAATGGCAAGGCCGTTATTGGTTGCTCAAACGGCAGCCTCCAAAACTACCTCAAGAGGCTGAATCAATTTATACGGATAGACTCAAGATGGAGTCTCTCCATACCATAAATCCAGGTAATTCAACCAGGTTACTGGAGGATTTCAGTGGACCTGCAATATGCCTATCAGCATGTCCCGATCTTCAGTCATACCAGCAGTTTCGTGTTGAGGGGCAAGCATTGCCAAAACCAGTTGGCGCCTATGCAGAATGAGCTCTACCAATGGGGCTCGATTCAATACTCAGGCGGCCTCATTTTCTTTGCCACCTCAAACTCCCTAAAGTCAGGGAGATGTTCCAACAGCCGTTGGCTGCTCCAGTGATGTCAGCATCCCAGTGCATGAGTCCTCTCGGGACAATGGCTTCTTGTATTCCGATGATCCTCTGGGTTCACTGGAAACTCAGTTTTCCAACAAGGCTTCCTGATGCAATGGAAGAGTTTGTATAGCCCAGCCAATCAGGATCTCCAGCCAGAGGCTCCAGAGTTCTGGTGATTTAAAAAAACAACAACTGCTAAATGGCTTGGTCTATTTGGGCTGCAGCCGTGGACCATTGTTGCCACAGATGCCAGCACAGCAGGGTGGGGCACCACCTGCGAGCATCTCAGGATCCAGGGCAGGTGGGAACTTCCCACTCAGGGTCTAGTTTCCAATATTCTGGAACTCCTACCAGCATTGACATTGAACACTTTACTGCCACACATATAGGATCTGCCAGTCCTACTCCGTCTGGACCACACGGCAGCAGTCCTATATACAGCGACAAGGTGACATGCACAGCCAATCCCTCCTGAGAGAGGTGGAACCAATCATGACTTTGGCCCAGCAATATCTCCCAGATTTGAGGGCCATATATCTCCCAGCCTATCAGAATTTGGAAGCGGATTGTCTATCCGGACAATTCAAGGATCCCAACGAATGGTCCCTTCACCCCCAAGTGTTTCAAAGGCTCATCCACGAGTGGGGGTTCCCACAACTGAATCTGTTTTGCCTCATCAGCCTACTACAAGGGGAACTGGTTCCTCTCACGCTACCCTCATCCATTAGTGGAGGGGACAGATGCCTTTACCAATCCTTGGGTTGGGCAACTGACCTATACCTCCCCTCCAATTTCTTTAATCCTGAAATTCCTGATAAGATTTGGCAGTCATCACAGGTTTTCCTTACTGGCCTCACAGACCTTGGGTCTCTCTGGCAATGGGTATCAGCGTGTGCACACCGATCACTCTGCCGGCGACTCCTCATATCGGAGGGAGATGCACTACATCGGCAACCATCACGACTAACTTTAGCAGCCTGGAAATTGTAAGGCAGAGGTTACAAGAGTGAGGATGTTTTCCAGAGGGGATTAGAACTTGGAAATATTTGGTGTTGCTGGTGGACTCTACAGCGTGGGTGTGTCTGGCAATCCCTCTCCTGCACTGATCCCAAACCATCCACAATGTAGAGTGCCATCAAACCACACTGCCTTAACCACTAGCCAACCAGCTCACTGCGGCACTTTGGCTCTCCTGCATGAACCGGCGTACCTGTACGTTGGTCCATGCAGGTAGGATAGCGGGGCACGCATGCGTCACAGGATGCAGAGTCCGTTGGCGACCCGCGATCACGGTGAGGAGAGGCAGAACGGTAAACTGCCTATGTAAACAAGGTTATTCCCCATTCTGCCTAGTGACATGACTGAGATCTACTGTTCCCAGTCATCAGGAACAGTGATCTCTATCATGTCCCAGGCAGCCCATCTCCTCTACAGTTAGAACACACCCAGGGAACACACTTAACCCCTTGATCGTCCCTTAGTGTTAACCCCTTACCTGCCAGTGTCATTTTTACATCAATCAGTGCATTTTTATAGCACTGATCAATGTAATATTGTCACTGGTCCCCAAAAATTGTCATTTAGGGTCAGATTTGTCCGCCGCAATGTCGCAGTCCCGTTTAAAAATCACTGATCGTCGCCATTACCAGTAAAACCAATTAAAAATAAAAGTCCCTAAATCTATCCCATAGACGGGATAACTTTTGTGCAAACCAATCAATAAAGGGCCATTGCGATTTTTTTTTTTTTTGTCATTGTCATTTAAACTGACGCAGTGCAGTGTCACAAACAAATGGACTGGTTATTAAGGGGGGAAAACCTTCCGTTGCTGAAGTAGGTAAACAACTGTCTCAGATGGACTATTATGAAATATTTTAAGTACATTTGTGAGTCATAAATACAGATGCTGCTTTATTTACTGAGACTCTTATCAGTTGTGGACACTAATTACATTGTTCAGCAGAAAAAACGTCATCCATGTAATGTGGGTAAAATCTAGATACATTTTGTTATTTGGAAATCCTGCAGACTCATTGTGCCCCTAAAATAGCTCTGCTTAAGCCCGGCCATACACGGTGCGAATTGGGGTCAGGAAAGAAATTTGCACGATTCATTAACACAGACAGTACTGACAGGGGAATCAGCCATCCCCGCCTGGAGAAGACAGTGATTATTGCTGGTGACTATAGCAGCCATTAGCAATGATCGCAAGATAATCTGTCAGGCTGGTTGTACCAAAGTTGATTGATCGATTCAACTTGGTACATTCAGCCTGCCCACTAATGGTTCAGAAGCATTCAAACCGTGTATGGCTGTCTTTAGTCCAGTCACAGATGGATGGATACTTTCTTAGAACAATGGATGGGAACTCCAGACAAGCAGCTAAACACACATCTGAGGGCTATTTTACCTGCCAAAGAATATGTATTTTTGTCCACCCAGTTTTGAGATTTACACAGCTCTGCCAGGCAGAAGGGGACCTAATTTTTTCTGCGGCATTTCTCTGAGGCATTTTTCAGGCGCTGAAGGGCTAAAGATAGAGCCTGAAAAACGCCTCCCTGCAGCCTCAGTGTGAAAGCCTGAGTGCTTTCACACTGGAGCGGTGCGCTTGCAGGACATTAGAAAAAGTCCTGCAGGAATAGATGTTGCCTATATACAGGAGGCACATTTTAGAGATGACAAAATACAGATCCTAAAGAGTCGGTTATACCCAACGTTATACCATTCGACCAATCAAGTAGCTAAGTCAAAGGGGGTTTCCATCCTTTTAGCAGGGAGAAACCATGGACCTATATAGACTCTATGAGAGATCCAATAGGGCGCTATATATTTGTGAAAGGTAAAATAGGAGAAGTAGGGGTTACACTTGCTAATCTGTATGCCCCTAATGACCACCAAGAAGCTTTTTTGGGCAAGGCGATTAAGCGACTGATGGAATTTGCAGAAGGACATCTGATTTTGGGGGGGGATTTGAACATTCCATTGGTTCCTAAGGAAGATACCTCCTCTGGGATGCCATCTATCTCTTTCGGTGCGCGGCATCGCATTGCCCAAATTCAGCATAATAATCAACTGACTGACATATGGAGGCTTCTTCACCCCAAAGAAAAAGACTTTACGTTTTACTCTCCCCCCATATAGATCTTTTCCTTATCCCACATGTCCAACTTCACTCTGTACGATCTGCAAAAATAGGCTCCATCACTTGGTTAGATCATGCATCAATTTTCTTGACATATGCGTTACAAGATTTATTGCAGATTAGATCTAATCAATGGAGATTAAACAAAAGCCTTTTACAAGATAAAGAGGTTACATTTTTATTTTAACACTAACGACACCCCAGAGTGTGAATTATCTGGGAAGGGCATAAGGCGGTCATTCGTGAAGTGTTGATTAAACATGGATCTAGGACTAAGAGGAAACGTACAGAACAGCTAAAAGTTCTAATGGAAGAGTTAACTGTACTGGAGCTTAGACATAAACGGATACGGTCAACATCAGTAGAGGGAGAGCTTGTCGGTAAACAAACACAAATCACTGACCTTCTATACTACAAGGCTACTTCTATGTAAGAAGTTTTCATATGAATCAGGGGATAAGTGTGGGAAATTACTGGCTAGATTTTTACGAGGACAGAATTCAAGTAATTATATCCCACATATTAACCCACAGAATAAACCTAAGGTTACGAAGCCATATGACATAACGAGGGAATTTCAGGAATATTATCACTCCCTTTAGTAAACTCCCGACTCAAAAGCAGATAGATCGGTATCTCTCGGCGTCAGCAATACCTAGACTTTCGGAGGTAGATAGAGATAAACTAGATGACCCTATAACGGTGGAGGAACTCAAGGAAGCGGTAGGTTCAATGAAACTAGGGAAAGCCCCGGGACCTGATGGGCTTGCGGCTCAATACTATAAAATACTGTTCCCTTCGTTATCTGGTTAAACTAGGATCCTCGGCAACTCTAACAAAAGACACCTTGTTAGCATATATCTCTATTATACCAAAAGAGGGGAAAGATCCAGCCCTCTGCAGAAGCTATCGGCTGGATCTTAAACTTTTCACTAAAGTTTTGGCGAATAGGATCCAACAGTATATCCCGGACTTGATACATTTAGATCAAGGATGGATTTGTCCCTACTCGTGAAGCCCGTGACAACACCGAAAAAAAACATTAATCTACTACAGATAATGAACACCACACAGACGCAATGTGTATTCCTAAATACAGACGCCGAGAAGGCCTTTGACAGGGTGAATTGGAGTTTTATGCGGGCAGTCTTACAGAACGGAGGCTTTGGTAGTAAGATAATATAGTGGATTTTTTTCTATCTATTCTTGTCCAACAGCCCAGGTACGGGCCAATAGAATACTATCAGAGACCTTCCGGATTTCAAATAGGACACGACAGGGGTGTCCCCTATCCCCACTCCTCTTCGCCCTGTCACTGGAACCCTTTCTATGCACGCTGCGTCTGAATCGGGACATCTCAGGAATACAAATAGGGAAGAATCAGTGTAAAATCTCAGCCTATGCAGATGATATGCTGTTTACTCTTACAAACCCATTAAATTCGATCCCGAATTTGATGAGGGAGTTTGAGAAATATGGTTCTCTCTCGAACCTTCGTATCAATTTTAACAAGTCTGAAGCGATGGGGGTTAATGTATCACAAATATTGATAACACACTTGGAACAAAATTTTAAGTTCAAATGGACTAATAGAGCTCTAACATACTTAGGTACACAACTCCCAATAAATGTTGATGGGATTTTTGATCGAAATTTCCCACCTTTATTGGAAAAGGTCCAAATGTTATTAGATAAATGGAATTTGGGTTTTCATACCTGGCTAGGTATACGTCGGCAGAATGGCACGGCTGGGCACAAGCACGTACCTGTTCGTGTCTCTTTAAGGCCCAGCCGTGGGGTCGCGAGAGCGCCGCCAGCGGAGCGCTCACGACCCAGTCCGAAGCTCCGTGACCACGCCCGTGGGACCCGAGGACCCGATCGCCGCCAGTGTCCCACGATCAGTCACCGGAGCTGAAGAACGGGGAGAGGTGTGTGTAATGTCAGTGATCGTCTGTTCCCTGATATAGGGAAAGACGATCACTGACGTCACACGTCCAGCCCCACCCCCCTACAGTTAGAAACACATGTGAGGTGACACTTAACCCCTTCAGCGCCCCCTAGTGGTTAACTCCTAAACTGCAATTGTCATTTTCACAGTAATCGGTGCATTTTTATAGCACTTTTCGCTGTGAAAATGACAATAGTCCCAAAAATGTGTCAAAATTGTAGGATGTGTCCGCCATAATGTCGCAGTCACAAAAAAAAACGCTGATCGCCACCATTAGTAGTAAAAAAAAATTATTAATAAAAATGCAATAAAACTATCCCCTATTTTGTAAACGCTATAAATGTTGCGCAAACCAATCGATAAACGCTTATTGCGATTTTTCTTTACCAAAAATAGG
Organism: Rana temporaria; assembly: GCF_905171775.1. NCBI lineage: Eukaryota > Metazoa > Chordata > Amphibia > Anura > Ranidae > Rana > Rana temporaria. The sequence goes on along the minus strand of NC_053491.1, from coordinate 377,728,542 downwards.
TAGAAGAATACGTATCGGCCTAAACTGAGGAAAAAAATTATATCTTTTTTGGGATATTTATTTAGCAAAAAGTAAAAAATATAGAATTTTTTTCAAAATTGTCGCTCTATTTTTGTTTATAGCGCAAAAAATAAAAACTGCATAGGTGATCAAATACCACCAAAAGAAAGCTCTATTTGTGGGAAAAAAAAGACGATAATTTTGTTTTGGAGCCATGTTGCAGACCGCGCAATTGTCAGTTAAAACAACGCAGTGCCAAATCCCAAAAAGGGGCAAGGTCCTTAACCTGCATAATGATCCGGGTCTTAAGTGGTTAATAAGTGGATGAATTGAATAGGTTAATAGGTCTCAATTTAAAGTTCATCCAAAACATTTTTTTTTAACATTTGATGCTAATTTTGTCAACGGGAATCGGGTAGTTTTTTTTAAATCGAAGCAGTACTTACCGTTTTAGAGAGCGATCTTCTCCGCCGCTTCCGGGTATGGTCTTCGGGAATGGGCGTTCCTATTTGATTGACAGGCTTCCGACGGTCGCATACATCGCGTCACGAGTAGCCGAAAGAAGCCGAACGTCGGTGCGGCTCCATACGGCGCCTGCGCACCGACGTTCGGCTACTTTCGGAGAATCGCGACGCGATGTATGCGACCGTCGGAAGCCTGTCAATCAAATAGGAACGCCCAATCCCGCAGCCCATACCCGGAAGCGGCGGAGAAGATCGCTCTCTAAAACGGTAAGTACTGCTTCGATTTAAAAAAAACTACCCGATTCCCGTTGACAAAATGAGCATCAATCTAAGGTTAAAAATTTACTTTTCAGGTGAACCTCCACTTTAAGATGTTTAAGGCTGAAGGGGGGAGTTATTTCTCTCCGTGTTTTTTTTCTTTTCGTTATTTCTATGAGGATATGTCCTATATATGGTTTTTCTAATATGGAATGTATAGTGTATGTATGATTTTTTCCGTTGTATCTTCTTGTTTTAAATAAATAAAATTATTAATTGAAAAAAAAAAAAGAAAGAAGTCTTCCCAAAATGCCCCTGCCATTGAAATCAATGCGCAGCATTGCCGAAGCGCCTGCATAGCGCTTTGGCAGCGGCGCTATGCGGGCTCTTATAACCAAAAGGACAGTAAAGCTCTGCTAAAACTTGCGCGGCCGCCGCTTCAGTGCGAAAGTGGCCTTAGAGACCTTGTCACCTTGCACATGCAGGCAAAGTGTTGGGATCTCTGCAAAGTTCCTTTTGAACTGAGCTACTTCTACTTTACCTTTAGGCTGCATTTGCCAGTATCATGAATCTGTAAGGCCTTGTACACAGTCGGACCAAACCGATGTGACTGGTCCGTCGGACGGTTTTCATTGGTTCACCTCTGAAGTGGCCGTACGGCCTGATGTGTACACACCGTCGGTCCAAAATCCGATCGGGTCAGAACGCCGTGATGTCAAACACACGACGTGCTGAATAAAACGAAGTTCAATGCTTCCAAGCATGCGTCGACTTGATTCTGAGCATGCGCGGTTTTGAACCGATGCTTTTCTGTACTAACCATCGGTTTGGTCCGATGGGGCAGCGGTCCATCGGTTCGTTTTTGAAGCATGTTTTAAAATTTTGGACCGAAGGAAAACGGACCGACGGCCTATACACACGGTCGGTTTGGTCCGATGAAACTGAACTTCGGTTCATTGTCATCGGTTCAGTCCGACCGTGTGTACGGGGCCTCAGTGGGCAGTGAATTGAGAAGCAGCAGACTGATGAGGTAATCTCTCTGTCTCGAAAACAAATATTAAAAGCCAGCAGCTACACATACTGCAGCTGCTGGCTTTTAATAAATGGAAACTTACCTGTCCTGCAGTCCCTCGATGTCAACATCGCAGCTGATGTTACCATCAGCTGTCAGGTGCTGCCTTCGCCATTGCGGGTAAAGGAACCCGGCAGTGTAGCCTTTCGGCTTCACGCCGGGAGCCCTACTGCGCATGCGCGAGGCCCCGTTCCTCGCTCCTTTTAGCCTGGTGGCCGGGGGAGGAGGAAGACTTGAGGTGACGTCATGGCCACATCACGGCCACGGCCGGACTCCCGGAAATCGGAAAGGATACCTATGTTTGACAGGTATCCTGTCCCCCCTCCCCCGAAAGGTGCCAATTGTGGCACCGGAGGGGGGGAGGAATCCGATAAGCGGAAGTTCCACTTTAGGGTGGAGCTCCGCTTTAAATTCAAAAAGAAATAATTATCCATAAAAAAAGAAAAAATATGAAAAAGAGGAAAACTAAAGCAGAGTCCAATTCGGGTTCTGATAAGAAAAGAGTCCGTGAGAAGTTGATTCCCAAAGTGAACCAAAGTGATTGCTGGAAAATAGTAAGTGACACAAATCTTCCCGTAGACAGCGTGATTTTCAGAAGAAACACCCAAGTGGCTGGTAATCCGATATTGCTCAAAGATAAAAAACGGAAGCTTTTGTAAGAGTGATCACATTCCATCTGTTCTCAGCTGCATTAGGTGCATAAGCTTTTGCAGCTGAGAACAGATGGAATGTGATCACTCTTAAAAAAGCTTCAGTTTTTTTATCTTTGAGCAATATCAGATTACCAGCCATCGTCCCGGATATCTATAGGCTTTGGGGAGACCTCATTCCCTGGGCTAGGTGAGACTGCCTATGAGGCCGCGTACACACGGTCGGACAAAACCGATGAGAATGGACCGAGGTTCAGTTTCATCGTGTGTGTATAGCCCATCGTTCTGTTGTCCTTCGGTCCAAAATTTTTAAAACATGCTTTAAAATCGAACCGATGGCCCGCTGTCCGATCGGTCCAAACCGATGGTTAGTACAGAAAAGCATTGGTTCAAAACCCGCGCTTGCTCAGAATCAAGTCGACGCATGCTTGGAAGCATTGAACTTTGTTTTATTCAGCACGTTGTGTGTTTGACGTCACCGCGTTCTGACCCGATCGGTTTTTGGAACGATGGTGTGTACGCACATCAGACCACTTCAGCGGTGAACCGATGGAAATGGCCCGTCGGACCATTCTCATCTGTTTGGAACGACCGTGTGTACGCGGCCTTACAGTCACGGCTTTCTGGTAAGCAGGATACCATACACTTGGGTGTTTCTTCTGAAAATCACGCTGTCTACGGGAAGATTTGTGTCACTTACTATTTTCCAGCAATCACTTTGGTCCACTTTGGGAATCAACTTCTCACGGACTCTTTTCAAAATCAGAACCCGAATTAGACTTTGCTTTTGTTTTCCTCTTTTCTTTTCTTTTCTTTTTCAAATTTTTTCTTTTTTTATGGATAATTATTTATTTTTGAATTGAAAGTTTTAAGGATTGTTTTGATCATTTGAATTGTGTCACTAAGTTTGTTATCAATTAATCAGCGCTGCACTCTTTTTTATTTTTTATTTGCTTTAAAGTTTTTTTGTACTGAACTTTAGTGCTAGCTGCTCTTTTACACTTTTTATTACTTACTTTTTTTTATCATAATTTAGCGCAGCGTCAGCCCTTGGGCTTTCGTTTTCCATTTAAATTAATAGCTGCCGTGCCTGCGCAAACGCCCCCGCAATAACCTGCTACAGAGTGAACCTAGCCTAAAACATGATAAATGCACGTCCAGAATGTCCAGACGAATGTTGCAATGATCATTTGTGTAGTCAACATCTTCTAATACAGTAAGTGCTGACATCCAGAACAACAGCAGGTGGCCGGTCTTATTGCGCATTATTTGTGTCTTATCTGTGAAGTTGAAATCTCAAGAGTGAAAACCTCAAGTATATCTGCAAAAAACCTCCAGTAAATAGTAAGTCATGTTCATGCTATTGGAACTCAGCGATAAGAAAGGCAGCCCCAGTGTTTGTTTTCCATAAAGTGTTGAAAGTGAACTAACCATGAAATACTTTTCATGTCACTTATCCCAAACATGTATATCGGGTGGGATCTTGGCAGTCATTAACTAAGTGAGGCCTTGGTCAAGATGACGAACTCTGGAGAGAATTAAAAAAAAAGCAGTTTCTATATTTATTTAGTCACTCTAATCTTTAGTAATCATATTTCAGTTAAAGTACAAATATTTCCTCCTAAAAAAATACTATCCAAAGGTCATTTTGCGCTATCTGAATTAAAATAATTATACTAACAAATATATAGCTTTGGATCCTGCCAGTAGCTCTGCCTTCATTCAAAGGGGTGACAATGCTGCGTGCGCCATAGTAAACTCTGTAGCATTGTCACCCATAGCAGATGATGTCCCCATGTGACATCATCCAGGCATCTGGATGATGTCACATGGGGGATTTTAGATTCTTAACCTTTCACGCCGACTTTTACTGGGAGAAGGAGGAGGAACGGCCAAAGGAAAGAAGGGTAAGCTAGAGAGTGGCTTTAACGGACTATGTTTATAGATGATTTTGACCCCCAGAAAAACAGCTAACTACACAGTTGAAATTCATATATGTAATCTGTGTTTTATAATAGTGTCAGTGCTGTAATACAGACACCCCTGCCATCAGCAAAGCTTGTTCAGTGACCTTACTGCTGCTGTTAAACCAGCCTATATGTTAGGGTGACCAGACATCCACTGTCCCTGGACCAAGTATGTCAACGGTTTTGTCCTTGGATTGGATTTGAACAGGGGCTGGGACAGAAAAAAGGTACAAAATGACACAAAAAAAATAAAAGGCTATCCAAAAAAAACGAAGAGGGGTGGGGTGATCAAGTGATTATGACCTGGTTTTAATTTAGCCTGGAATTTGGCTTTAATTGGATCATGACAAGGAGCGTCAATTGCAGTGGTGGCCAATCCATAAGTGGCGCTGGGGTGCCACCCCTACAAAGTTTCCAAAGTTAGTTTTCAAAAGAAGAAAGCTACTTTTACATGTTAAAAGCTGTTAGTCATATATATCGCTACCCCCGCAGGAGCCACTTGAATATTGTTGGTAGGGATGAGCTTTATGTTCGACTCGAACATTGGCTGTTCACCCGTTCGCTGAATAGAGAACAATTTGGTGTGTTCGCAGCAAATTCGAAAGCCGCGGAACACCCATTAAAAGTCTATGGGAGAAATCAAAAGTGCTAGTTTACACACACAGATCCCGGTTCTCTCTGTCACAAGCGATCGCGGGTGCTGGGCAGTCATCGTGCCCGCCGGGCACTCACATTGGCTCCAGGGGCATGCCGCGGGCTCCCCTAGTGGCCAAAAGGCGAAGAGATGTGAAATAACGTAGTTTCGCCCAGCCGTGCCATTTTGCCGCAGTAAAACTGTGGCGGATAGTCGGCAAGTGGTTAAAAGAGGACAAAACAAATGTACAGTAGCATCCACTACCTTTTGGTAGGTGCTAGAATTCGTTTTTTTTGTATGTTCAGGTATCAATGCAGGTAAATTTAGGCAGGCCTGTGCTCTAGGCTAGGCCTGCTTGTTTTGATTTGGGGCTGGGAGTGTTTAGAGTAGCTGTGGGTGTGACCACTTGTGCTCAGGCTCAGAGACGCCTCCCCTGCTTTCAGTCAGTATTAGGGTTGTCCCGATACCACTTTTTTAGGACCGAGTACAAGTACCAATACTTTTTTTCAAGTAGTCGCCGATACCGAATACCGATACTTTTTTTTAATGTCATGTGACCCTTTTCAAACCACAATACAGACCAAAGATATTTTCTTTAGAATTATGAAGAACTGGTACATCATGGTGTGGGGCTGTTTTTTAGCATACGGTACTGGAAAACTACATATCATTGAAGTAGTGATCACTGTCAGTGCAGCTCATCGGTGCCAGTGCCCAAAAGTGCAGCTAGCCAGTGCCACCTATCAGTGCAGATCAGTGCCCATTAGTGCATCAGTGCAGGGAGGCAGATTATTAGTGCATCTCATAAGTGCCACCCAATCAATGCCAGTGCCACCTATCAGTGCCATCCATTTATGAGTGCAATTCAATCAATGCCAGTGCCACCTATCAGTGCCATCCAATGGTGCCATCCAATTTGTGTTCGATGTCACAAAAAAAAAAAAAAAAAGTATTCTATTTTGGTATCGGGAGTATTTGCGCGAGTACGAGTACTAGCGCAAATACTCGGTATCGGTCCCGATACCGATACTGGTATTGGTATCTGGACAACCCTAGTCAGTATGTTCTGGAAAAGAGGCTTAGTCTTGTGCTGAAGTGGCAGGTAGCTCATGTGAGGAAGTTCTGCCAATCCCCATTTAGTATTGGCAGGGGGCAGGCCTCCTATATAAGCTGAGGTCACATGCTGCAAGGGAGGAGTTGTTACAGAAGCAAGATGGAGAACTAGGTAGCTGCTGCAGGGCAGTCCCCAGCCTGGGGCCTGCCATGAGCTGGGGGAAGTCTTATCCCTCACACACACCGCAGAGGAGGAATTCAGGAGAGAGAGAAAGGATTAGAGGAACCACTGGACTGTGCAGCTGAACTGTGTTTTCCTCCATGGACCGGGGGCATGGAGAAGGTCATTGTGTACACTACAGCAATTACTGGAACCAGAGGAAGCTATTGAGGATAGTGTAGACTGTTGTGGCCAGGGAACGCAGCAGTTCAGGAAAAGACTTTAAACATAGTGCGGATTACTGTGACCGGGGAACGCAGCATCTGCAAGATTGGACTATCTGGGCCTAGTAGTCCACTGGTCACCATGTGCTGCTAAAGTACTGGGCTGTCGGGGGGAGGTGTGGCAACACCTCTGAATCAGTACCAGCATTTGAGTACCAGCATTTGAGTATTGCTTACTTCTCAGCCGTAAGAGGCGCAATCCCCCAGATCTAAGGCCGCAGCGTCCTCTCCCCACGTCCAGACTCTTCCGTGCCTCATGGTGGCTCTCCCCCTCCCAGAAAGCCTCCAGGGTAAAACTTTTCCTATCCAGCCGTGCTTCATGGAAGATGTAGTTCTCTACATGTTGATTTCAATCAAACAGTCTGTGCTAAGAACTCCATCTCCCAAAGTTCTTTGCATCTCCCCCAAAGTTCTTCCTTGATTGGCTCACTCACCTCTGCCTATTAAAAACCAGGTGAAAGGGCAGAGGGGTTGTCTTTTCTGTGAGAAGAAAGGGAGAGGGGAAACCCCTCATGCAAAGCTGGCAAGCTGAATCTTTGTTCAGTAAGAGTCCCGGCTAGCTGTAATGAAGAGGCATACTGTAGCTACCGTGTTTCCTCGAAAATAAGCCCGGGTCTTATATTAATTTTGGCAACAAAAGACACAGTAGGGCTCATTTTCGGGGTAGGTCTTATCATGTAATGTGCTGTCTTCTCTTCCCCTCTCCCTCCCTGGCTGTTAGGAATCCCCAGTGTGAACTTAGTTAAAATGCTTGTAAAATCTTGTAATCCACTCTATTACAGTATTATATAATGTACAATGTGTGTATTTCTGTAATATAATTGTGCCAAATACCTTCATTATAGCGCCGCTCTGCGCTTTTGTGACCTGCCGAGCTCTCTTCCCTGCATTTTATGTTACAGAAACACACACACATTGTACATTGTTTATTACTGTAATAGAGTGGGTTATAGGATTTTAAACTAGGGCTTATTTTCGGGGTAGGGCTTATATTGCAGTCCTCCTGGAAAAGTACGCTAGGTCTTAATTTAGGGGTAGGTGTTATTTTCGGGGAAACAGGGTACCGCTACACATATCATTTATTAGGCTGGGTTCACACTGATACTACACAACAGCCATACAACTTTCATCCTACTTTGCTCTGCGACATCAGTCCTACATTGGTCCTACATCCATCTGACTTGAATGAACAGGATACGACTTTGATCAAACTTTGTAATAGTTTGACTTGTCAAAACAATCCAAGTGTGAGATAAATTCCTTTTACTGCTGCTGTAATCACCATGTCGGATGTCAAAAGTCGTATGGTTAGGACAAGGATCCTACTTTGAATGGGCTGAAGTAGGATCAAAGTCGGAGCAAAGTAGTACAGGGAGCATTTTCAAAGTCGGACTGACTTGTGTTTCAGACCAGTTAAGACTGCTCTCATAGGGAAAATTCATTTTCACACGTCATGCGACATGAGCTCCCAATGTCGGGGTGTTTGTCAGACCAGTGTGAACCCAGCCTTAAAAAATAAATTGTGTGTGTGTACTGTGTGGGGCGCTGGACTATGAGTGTCTTATTAGGTCTGTAGATTTTTGAAAACATGTGATTTGAGGCTGAGACTCTAGTTGGCTTATTGCAGGTTGTCCTCAGGACACAGATTACTGCACCCTGAACCCTCCCACTTTTGATGCTAGCGAATCGGTATTTGTTATCACGTCACTTCTGATCTTCGGTTTCTTGTCCTGTGCAACACAAGGCATCCTCTGGTGAGTGTGAACCTGGAGGGGTTTGTTTGCGTTAAAACAATAAATTGACCACTGCATGTACCGTATCTTGGCATATGCAGTGAACAGCCCCCAAGCCCCCCGTTTTACGTACCTGAGCCCTGGAATTTCCCATGGTGGCAACACACTCTTTCTCTGCCGGGGTTCTAGGCACTTGATTGGATAGATTGATAGCAGCGCAGCCATTGGCTCCCGCTGCTGTCAATCAAATCCAATGACGCGGATGCTTAGGAGGGCGGTGCCAAGTGGTACATTCATTGGTTATGGTCGCCGAATGATGGACTCAGGAGCACGCCCGCAAAGGAAACCCCGTGGGAGAGCACTTCTCCTAGGGGGTTATCTGATATGGGAAGGAGCCGCCAAGGGACCCCAGAAGAGGTTGATCGGGGCCACTCTGTGCAAAACGAACTGCACACTCCGTTGTAGTGTTTACAAGCCTCTAAGTGTTTGAGTGCATCCGAGCAGCTCCGAGTGGGTTCCTGGGTGTTTCTGAGTGTGTCCGGCGCCCCCCACCTCTGGCCACATGTGGTACTGCATACCATAGAAGTCACTGTGGAACAGATTATCTGAGTTTCCATTGACTTTTATCGGGAAACTCGCTTTGATATACAAGTGCTTTGGAATACAAGCATTCTTCTGGAATGAATTATGCTCGTAATCCAAGTTTCCACTGTGATTCTGTACTTGCCAAATATGCTGCAGAAATCTCCCTCCACTAAGTCTGGCTTGCATCCTTTTTAACTGTGGGCAGCTGAAGCTGCTGCCTGTTCACTTCCTGGATTTAAACACACACAGAGGCATACCTCCAGCTCTGCAGCTGTCATTGACCCTCTTATGGCTCATCCCCCCTCCCTTATTGGCAAACTCTAATGAGAGTGAGAGAGAGAGCTGTGCATGATTTTATAAACCTGGGCTAATGACCAGACAAGAAACAGGAAGTGGGCTGTATAAGGTATTTACTGGCAGAAAAAAAATACTATCCAAAAATAAAACAACAAGGGCAAAAGATTTATTAGATGGAAAGTTGAAAAAAATGACTGAAGCTCCACTTTAAAATGAAAGCACGCTAATAAAAAAAAAATGTTCTTGTGTAAGAGGAGAAGAAATAAAGGAGTATCTGTTTATATAGCAACACTGAATCTGGTTACAAGCTCACTAATCAAACACCAACCGGCCATGGTCATGGCTCAGGGCCCAGGTTATACTGTCTACATAGTGTTGTAATTGGCCTTTTGTTGCAAACCTATTGTCATGATTGCCAATTGCTCTCCTTGTCCGTTGATTGTCTATATATTGCTAAGATTGCCCATTTGTTTGAGCGTATTGTAAAGACTGTCAGTTTCTTACCCACGTCTTCTAACTATTGCCTGTTTGTGGCTCCATGTGTTGTCAGGATAATTTTTTTTGTCTATATTTTGTCAAGTCGGCACTATTTGTTTTAAAGTTTATACTACTATAACGTAAAGCCCTGGAGGTCTGTCACTTTTTACAGTTAGCCCCATATTTTGCCACAATTCACAATCCCTGGAATTCATAGAGGTGGGCACAGACAGGTTTTGTTAAAGTGTCTTGCATGCGTGTAAGGTAAGGGTAGGGCGGTGGGGGGGTGGTCGTCGCGTCCTCCCTGTTTCCCTCCTCGTTGGGCGCCAAGCAAGGGTCACATGAGAGGCCTACCCCGGAATTGGTTCTTCTGGACTACGCTAGGCACTTTGGCTAACGTCACCATCTCACACATGGGGTACTGCTACAACCGACTGAACTCTAATAAACTCTCTTGATGTTACTGTACATCATGATGGACACTTGTGCATTTATGAAGGACATGCAGAGTCCTTGCCCGCTCCATCTATCCAGCTTATCTCCGCCACCTTCCTCCAGGGTTGCCAACTTTCAGTAAATTTACAAACAGTTTGTAAAATCCGTAATTTTTGCATCTGTCCATTAATGTCCATTATGGACGTATAGTCTGTATGTCCGTAATGGACATTTATGGACAGATGCAAAAAATTACGGATTTTACAAATTGTTTGTAAATTTACTGACGGTTGCCAACCCTGCCTCCCTCCCAGTAACTGTATGGGGGTCCCACTGTGCACCTAGTACGGACTCTGTGCACTTCACCTTTCTCTGTGTATAGGATGAGGGCCTAGCAGTGCAGATTTGTTCCTGTTGCTATGGGATACGGATCGCTGCAGAAGGCATGCGGATAAAATCTCCCTAGCTGCAAGGGGCTATCTCACCTGCTACCTGTACACACTTATGACAGGCTGCTAGAGAAACCTTTTTACCAGGCAGAGGCAAAGTTTTAAAAGCTTTACATTGCTGCTTCCTGACCGCCCACCATACATAAGCTGTGGCAGGGCGGTCCGGCTGTGCAATATCACGTACCTGTACATGTAGGGGGCGTGTGTGCGCTGTTGGAGTGGCTAATCCGCTGTGACTGGACATAGCGGGAGCCAATCAGTGGGTCCTGCGGCCTCGATGGCTAATCCGCTAATCTGTCAGGGAGCAAAGGAAAGATCTTTGTGTTTCAGCTAAGCTGAAACACGATCTCTCTTTTCCTCCAGTCTGTCCCTCCCCCACATAGTTAGAAAACACCTCCCAGGCACACACTTAACCCCTTGATTGCCCTTGGTGTTAACCCCTTCCCTGCCACTGTCATTTATACAGTGATCAGTGCATTTTTTTTTTAGCATTGATCACTGTATTGGTGTCACTGGTCCTCCAAAAGTGTCATTTAGTGTCCAGTTTGTCTGCCGCAATGTCCCGCTAAAAATCGCTGATCACCGCCATTACTAGTAAAAACAATAAAAATAAATAAAAAGTCCCTAAATCTATCCCATAGTTTTTGGGCGCTATAACTTTTCTGCAAACTAATCAATATACGCTTATTGGGATTTTTTTTACTAAAAATATGTAGCAGAATACATATTGGCCTAAATTGAATTTTATTGGGAATGTTTTATAGCAGAAAGTAAAAAATATAGTTTTATATTTAAAGTTGTCAGTCTTTTTTTTGTTTATAGCCTAAAAATAAAAACCGTAGAGGTGATCAAATACCACCAAAAAAAAAACTATTTGTGGGGAAAAAAAGGACAACAATTTTATTTGAGTACAGCTTCATAAGACCGCACAATTGTCAGTTAAAGCAACGCAGTTCAGTATCGCAAAAAATGGCCTGGTCAGGAAGTGGTTAAAACCTTACAGAGCTGAAGTGGTTAAATAAAATTAACATGATGACATTCACAGGTATGAGTTCAACATAAGGTGCAGTCTTTTCCCTAACATCATAGTCCCTAACTCAGACTTGTGGTCTCCAAACCAGTGTTAATTTCATAGACTAAAACCGACTAAAACTAAATTGAGATGACTAAAATACGACTCAAACTAAAATGCCATATTAGTCAAAAGACTAAGACTAAAACTAAATTGAAATTTGATGTCAAAATTAACTCTGGTCTGTAGTGCATTTTCATACCTCAATAACATAAATAATAACATATTCGATTTTTCACTCTAGCAGTATATGAGTTTGGAAATTATAAAGAAATGCTAAAATAATGCATTACAATTTAACTACACATATTAGATTTTATATGACTTAAATGTACTGGAGATTTAGTCGACTAAATAGGACTAAAACAATTGCAAAAGACTAAAATAGGACTAAAACTAAAATGCCATTTTAGTCCTAAGATTAATGATAACGGCAACGATGGGACAGATTTCCTTCCGCTAACACAAATGATAGGGCATTGTTTACTTTCAATGGACATCGGTACATTTTCTACTCCCAATGGCCACAGTCTGGCCCCCCTAACATCTGAAGGACAGTAAAGTGGCCCTTTGTTTAGAAAGTTTGGAGATGCTTATTGTAGAGGAAATAATCCGTCCTTGGCAAGGTCCAAAGTAAATAGGCGTATTTAAGAGGCACTACCCTTCTGGGCAGTGGGAACTTCGATTTGGGCACATCATTGGGTTTCCAGACTCTGGTAGAATAGTATTACAAAATCCCCCATGTTTTCCCTAGGGTCCCCCCCCCCCTCCTTCGAGCTCAAACCCTTTGGGCCAGATCCACAGCCAGCCGCCGTAACTTAAATATTCCCATTTAAGTTACACTGCCGCAAAATTTCTACCTAAGTGCCCGATCCACAAAGCACTTACCTAGAAATTTTCGGCTGTGTAACTTAAATCCTGCCGGCGCAAGGCGTTCCTATTCAAATGGGGCGAGTCCCATTTAAATTAGGCGCGCTCCCGCGCCGGCCGTACTGCACATGCTCACAACGTCATTTTCCCGACGTGCTTAGTGCGGTTTTACGTTGCGCCGGGTTTTGAGAATCGCGACGGGCGTAAAAAAAAAATACGAGTTGCGGCGGGAAAAAATTTTTTTTTGAAAAAAAAAAGACGACGACGCGAGATAGAAGGGTCTACTTTTACAAGGCCTAAACAGTTTAGGCCTTGTAAAAGCAGCCCTAACATTGCGTTTGCAAACTAATACTTACGGAGAAAAAACGAAGCGTAAAAGCTTTGTGGATCTCCGTAAGTGCTAATTTGCATACCCGAAGCGGCATTCCGACGAGAAATGCCCCCAGCGGCGGCCGAGGTACTGCATCCTAAGATCCGACAGTGTAAGTCCCTTACACATGTCGGATCTTCTCCCTATCTTTTGGAAACTGATTCTGTGGATCAGTTCCAAAGATCGAAACAGGGATACGACGGCGTGTCAGTAGATACGCCGTCATATCCCTTTTGTGGATCTGGCCCTTTGTTCCTTATAGATCACACGGAACCAGTGGGTTGGACCCAGTGAAGCCTGGCAAAAGAAAACCCGGGAACATATTTAAATGCTCAACTTTATGGCTGGGGCAGCGTTAACTATTACCTACCTACATGCATTCTAAAAATGGTATAGCGCACACCAAATTCATGTACATACCTAGAACAAGTACTTGAATTTGGTGTACGCTGCTCCACTTTTTAGAACGCATGTGAGACACTTTAGCAAAATCTGTCTCTGTACGCCAAAGGAAAGTCGAGCTTAAAAGGTTTGTCTTATTTTCTAAATAGGTTCCTTTAAGCTAGTGTATTGTTGGTTCACTTACCTTTTTTTCTTTAGATTTTTTCCTTCTAAATGTTTATTTTCTTTGTTTGAATGTCTCACTTCCTGTTTCTCCTCAGTAAGCTTTCCACCATCATCTGAGTGGTGGAAAGTCATTTAGAACAGCTTACTGAAAATCTTACTGAGGTGAAACAGGAAGTGAGAAATACAGACAAAGAAAAAAAACATTTAGAAGGGAAATCGAAGGAAAAGGTAAGTGAACCAACAATGCACTAGCTTAAAGGAACCTATTTAGAAAATAAAGAACAAACCTTTACAACCCCTTTAATTATCTCCACGTTCGTAAGATACAAACTGTCAGTATTTTATTTTGAATTTGGTGCCGGTGTGGCGCCACATTGTACAGTGGAGCAAATTTGAACTAGCTGAATTTGCTGCATGAGTCGCTGTCAAAACCAAAAATGGCACAAATATTTTTTGCATTTGGTGCAACACATTACCATGAGCAATTAATGCCAGAGAAGTGGTTCAGCAGCTTTATTGAATTCTCCCAACTTTTAAACCTTGGAATTTGCAGAAGCACACAAATTACCCCTCCATTTCAACATGCTTTGAACAAATGCTATTGGCTTCTCTGCATGCCACATAAATAATCTTAGGTTGACCAACTTCCACATGAATAATCTTTTAAGCCTCATTCACACGACCGAGAAACTCGACGGGCGAAACACATCGTTTTCCCAGTTCCTTGTTAGGCTGTCGAGGATCTCGGTGAGCCAAATTTCCCCATTCCCGTCGAGGGAAAAAGAAGACATGCTCTCTTTTTGGCTCAACGAGATCCTCGACAGTTTCCTCGTCAAAGTGTACACACGACCGGTTTCCTCTGCAAAAAAAAAAACCCAGCAAGTTTCTTGCTGGTTTTTGCCGAGAAACTCGGTCGTGTGTACGAGGCCTTAGGTTGACCAACTTCCACATGTTCCCAGCTATGGCTGTGTTGGACAGCCTGGCTTCACCTACTCTGTGCCATGCAACCGGCACGATGATGAAAAAATTAAATACTTGAGACAGACTAGAGTTACATTTTTGTTTTCACCCATGACTTATTTACAAGATTTATATTTGGCAGCATTTTCTGTAAACATTGGCAAATGAAAGGGTTGCTTTACCAATAACCGGCAGAGCAATGCAAATCATTTCTTTATACCCCTTGGGCCAAGTATGTTCCCCAATATGTTGGCGTATAGCACATGTACAGCCTACAGTTACAGAGCCTTTTTATTCTAGCTCGCTTACAGCTGTTTCTCACTTATAAGACTTCACAACCGTGAAATCCCTTGTTTCTGGATTGTGTGAAAAAATAAACGAAAAACAAACTTTTGCAGTCTTTAGATGTGGTGGCTGTTTTATTTATTTATTTATTTATTTTTAGGCTTTTTTTCTTTATTTTCACCTGCTAATATTAGAAATAACACACTTCCTGTCAGAGGATCAAAACACCCACTCCTCCACTGTATCTATGAAAGGAGCCATAGTTCCCACCCAGAATGGACTTGACTTTTTTTTTTTTCTTTTCCTCATCTCTATTACACAAAAGGTGGGGGGATTAATAGTTTACTAAATAATAATGACTCAAGAGGGTGGCTCTACTAAAAGCAAATAGACTGTTCACCTGAGCATAGCGTTTTCAGGCAGAAAGACAAACAAATTTGCTGTGATTCAGGCCTTTTACACACGACCGAGGAACTTGTCGGAAATGAAACATTGTTTTCCTCGACGAGTTCCTTGTCAGGCTTGTCGAGAAACTTGACAAGCTTTCTTTGCGTACACACTGTGAAGGCCAAATCTCGTCGTTCTCAAACGCGGTGACGTACAACACATACGAAGGCAGGGGAAGTTGGATTCCACTGGCACAACCCTTGGGGCTGCTTTTGCTAATCTCATGTTACTGCGTGTTAAGTAAAAGTTTGATAGGAGGCGATTTGCACTTTTCAGACTGTTACAGCGTGACAAATGTGCTAGCTCCATTACAAACGCTACTTTTACCGAAGGTGCGCTCCCGTCTCATACTTTATTCTGAGCATGCGCGGGTTTCTAAGCATACACACGAACGTGTTTCTCGTCGAAAACCAGCCCGACGAGGAAATTTAGACTTTTTTTCTCGTCGAGTTCCTCGACAGTTTTCTAGATGAAAAACATACACGACCGTTTTCCTCTGCAAAAAAGCTCTGCCACCATGTTTCTTGATGGATTCTGTTGAGGAAAACGGTCGTGTGTACGAGGCCTCTCTGTGAGTTTTTGCCGCGATTTTGTACAGGTCAAAAGGTCACCAATGTAAAAAGCAGAAAAACGCCCAAATCTGCCTAAAAAAAAGTCCCAGAACTTGTTTGAGCTTCAGGCGTTTTAGAGCTTCTGGCTTCAGGCATTTTGGAGTGGAGATGTGAACCATCTCCATAGAGAATAATAGATTTTTTCCCCTCCAGTGTTTTGTAGCTTCAGGCTTCAAGCTAGAAAACGCTCAGGTGTGAATGGAGTCTAAGTGCAGTTGCACTCTGGAGGGGGAATTTACTCCAGAGTTTAGTAAATGAGGGGAAGCTCTGCTGATTTCCATCATCCAATCATGTGAAAGTAAAAACACTGTTTTTTTTTTTTTTTAGTTTTATTTCCCTTGTATGTGATTGGGTATTCTTTGCAAAGTAAATCTTCACCTCATTTTCTAAGCTCTGGAGCAAATAACCTTGCAGAGTGCAACTGCACTTTTGTAAAGTGAACAGTAGTTACCTTTAGTAAATCAACCCCATAAGCACATAATAGGTTCAAGATCTCTGTTACTAATGTAACATGTAATGAATATTTAAAACACATGTATAAATAAGTTCAACAAACCTCACGTAATAAATAAACATCAACTCATACAAGAAAGGACCATAGGAAATGTTTTCCCTAATAATTTCTTTTAATTAACGGTAATTGTTTAACAATATGTCAACAATTATTCTAAAATCCTAGCAAAAGATCCCATAAAATGTATAATCCACCTAACTGATGCAAGTACTGTATATAACAGCAGGACAGCAAAAGTGTCATGATATATAAATCGCATGCAATCGTTTGTGGATCTGGCCCATTGTATATAAACCATGTGTGGCACAGTATAAACAATTTTTTTAGGAACCTAAATAAATCATCTGGTTCACAGAAAAATGTAGAATATCTCATGGGTACAGATTAGGTGTCAGTGTATTAATCATACTTCATAGATGACATTAGATTTGTGTTCTTTTGTGTTTAAACTCCCTCCATATCACCCTATTACTATACAGTACTTGTTGAATGCAATGACATATGAACTGTAATCCAGACGTTTGTCTATAAATTCTTGTCCTTTATTTTGGTGGCATATATTCATTTGCAACTAGATACATGAAAACATTGCAGATTCTGAAATTCTGAAGATGATGGAATTATATATATATATATATATATATATATATATATATATATATATATATATATATATATATATATATATATATATATATATATATATATAGGCAGATCCACGTAGCGTGGCGCATTCTTCCGTCCGGCGTAGCGTATCTCTTACAGTTTTTTTTTTGTATCCTGAAAGAATTTCCGCCGTAAGTTACGGCGGCGTAGTGTAACTTAGGCGGCGTAAGGGCGCGCAATTCAAATGGATGTGATGGGGGCGTGTTTTTTATGTTAATACGTCTTGACCCGACGTAAATGACGTTTTTTTTTTCTGCGCATGCGCCGTCCGTGGGGGTATCCCAGTGCGCATGCTCGAAATTAACCCGCAACAAGCCAATGCTTACGACGTTGACGTCATTCTACGCAAAGCCCTATTCGCGAACGACTTACGCAAACGACGTAACATTTTCAAAATTCGACGCGGGAACGACGGCCATACTTAACATAGGATACGCCTCATATAGCAGGGGTTACTATACGCCGAAAAAAGCCTTACGGAAACGACGTAAAAAAATGCGCCGGCCGGACGTACCTACGATCCGACGGCGTACTAAGACGTACGCCAGTCGGATCGAGCCCAGATTCAGTCGTATCTTGTTTTGTGGATACAAAACGCAGATACGACGGGGCATTTTAAAAATTACACGGCGTATCCATATATACGCCGGCGTAATTAGTTTGTGGATCTGGCCCATTGTATATAAACCATGTGTGGCACAGTATAAACAATTTTTTAGGAACCTAAATAAATCATCTGGTTCACAGAAAAATGTAGAATATCTCATGGGTACAGATTAGGTGTCAGTGTATTAATCATACTTCATAGATGACATTAGATTTGTGTTCTTTTGTGTTAAAGGGACCCTTTAAACTCCCTCCATATCACCCTATTACTATACTTGTTGAATGCAATGACATATGAACTGTATTATTTGGACTCTCTAGGGATCAGAATCTGAGAAGCCATTCAATTTATCTCAAACTCCATATCATGGAACAAAATACTTTAACATCCAATAAGAAAAAAGAAACTCCATTAAGAGCGTGGCAACTACATTCTGCTAACACCAGATATTATTAGTCTGATATCATCAAATTAATACTTATTGTAATTTGTATTACTTTCACTATTGGACTGATTGGACATTATTTAACATTTATTTTATGATGCTTGAAGACATGTAGATTTATAGTTGGATATTTTCTCAAAATATTTTCACATCACAAGCAGTATTTATGGGTCGTAGATTATTTACGTTCACTAAGGCTGCATTCACACCTGAGCGTTTTGTAGCCTGAAGCCTGAAGCTCCAAAACGCTAGAGGGGAAAAAATCCATTATTCTCAATGGAGATGGTTCACATCTCCACTCCAAAACGTCTGAAGCCGAATGCCTGAAGCTCAAACAAGTTCTGGACCCTTTTTTGTCTCTCTAATTGGGCAGATTTGGGCGTTTTTGAACGTTTGTATTCCCATAGAAACTAATGGAAACGCTCGATTCAAGCGTCTAGCGTGACAACGAGCATTTCTACGGGCGTTTTGTCGCTTTAATCTGTTCAGTGAAATGGAATATTCACCCAGGAAGAAGATAAAAACAATCTACAAACATAGCAACAAGTGATGAAAGAGATGATCATTTTTCCTATTGGCTAAAATAAAAAACGACAAAGTTCAAAAACGTCGGGTAGCGCTGTATGCAAATGCACAAATACGTGTGAATACGCTACGCTAAGGTGTGAATGGGGCCTTAGGCCTCGTACACACGACCGAGAAACTCGACATAATCCATCAAGAAACTTGGTGGGAGAGCTTTTTTGCCAAGGAAAACGGTCGTGTGTATGTTTTTCATCGAGGAAACATCAAGTTCTCTTTTTCCTCGACGGGAGTCTCAATTTCCTCGTCGTGTTCCTCGTCGGGCTGGTTTTCGACGAGAAACTCGAGCGTGTGTATGCTAAGAAACCCGCGCATGCTCAGAATAAAGTGTGAGATGGGAGTAAAAGTAGCATTTGTAATGGAGATAACACATTTGTCACGCTGTAACAGACTGAAAAGTGCAAATTGTCTCCTACCAAACTTTTACTTAACACGCAGTAACATGAGATTGGCAAAAGCAGCCCCAAGGGTTGTGCAAGTGGAATCGAACTTCCCCAGCCATTGTATGTGTTGTACGTCACCGCGTTTCAGAACGAGGAGATTTGGTCTTGACCATGTGTACACAAAGCAAGCTTGTTGAGTTCCTCGACAAGCCTAACAAGGAACTCGTCGAGGAAAACGATGTGTCTTTTCCGACGAGTTCCTCGGTCGTGTGTACGAGGCCTTAGTGTTTTTCACTAGTGCGGCTCACTTTTTGTGGTCTGCTGAAAGTTACATTGTTGCAGTCTAATCACTGCGGGAGAGAGAAGACCGAGGAAATGCTTCCTCTTGCCTGCAGCAGACTGATTACATTATCTTCGTCTAAGCAAAGTCATTGGACTGGAGCTCAAGAACTGATTTTTCTCATGATAAAAGCTGCAGCTTTTCTGAAAAAATAAATAAAAAGATCCACTTTAAATCATTAGACCTTTTTTATTTTCATTCTCATGTTGCGTTTAAAGTGATATTAAAAGCTATTTTTTTAACCACTTGCTGACCGCCGCACGACTATTTACATTGACAGAATGGCACGGGCAGACAGATTGGCGTACAGGTACGTCCATTTAAATCTGCTGCCCAGTGCGGCCGCTTGTCCCGTGAACTCGATGTTCCCGGGAGACCCACGATTGGGGTCAGCAAGGGCAGAACAGGAGAATGTCTTTGTAAACCAGGCATTCCCCTATTCTGCCTAGTGACACTGTCACTGATGACTGTTCCCCATGATCGGGAACGGTCATCAGTGACGTGTCACGTGTAGCCACACCCCCTAACAGTAAGAAGCACTTCCTAGGGAACACATAACCCCTGCAGCGCCACCAAGTGATTAACCCCTTCACTGCCAGTGTCATTTTTATAGTAATCAGTGCATTTTTATAGCACTGATCGCTGTAAAAAAGACAATAGTCCCAAAATGGTGTCAAAAGTGTTCGATGTGTCCGCCATAATGTCGCAGTCACGATAAAGATCACTGATCGTCGCCATAACTAGTAAAAAAAAATTATTAATAAAAATGCCATAAAACAGTCCCCTATTTTGTAGACGTTATAACTTTTGCGCAAACCAATCAATAAACGCTTATTGCAATTTCTTTTTACCAAAAATATGTAGAAGAATACGTATCAGCCTAAACTGTGGAATTTTTATATATATATATATATATATATATATATATATATATATATATATATATATATATATATATATATATATATATATATATATATATATATATATACAGTGAGGAAAATAAGTATTTGAACACCCTGCTATTTTGCAAGTTCTCCCACTTGGAAATCATGGAGGGGTCTGAAATTGTTATCGTAGGTGCATGTCCACTGTGAGAGACATAATCAAAAAAAAAAATCCAGAAATCACAATGTATGATTTTTTTTAACTATTTATTTGTCTGATACAGCTGCAAATAAGTATTTGAACACCTGAGAAAATCAATGTTAATATTTGGTACAGTAGCCTTTGTTTGCAATTACATAGGTCAAACGTTTCTTGTAGTTTTTCACCAGGTTTGCACACACTGGAGGAGGGATTTTGGCCCACTCCTCCACACAGATCTTCTCTAGATCAGTCAGGTTTCTGGGCTGTCGCTGAGAAACACAGAGTTTGAGCTCCCTCCAAAGATTCTCTATTGGGTTTAGGTCTGGAGACTGGCTAGGCCACGCCAAAACCTTGATATGCTTCTTACAGAGCCACTCCTTGGTTATCCTGGCTGTGTGCTTCGGGTCATTGTCATGTTGGAAGACCCAGCCTCGACCCATCTTCAAAGCTCTAACTGAGGGAAGGAGGTTGTTGCCCAAAATCTCGCAATACATGGCCCCGGTCATCCTCTCCTTAATACAGTGCAGTCGCCCTGTCCCATGTGCAGAAAAACACCCCCAAAGCATGATGCTACCACCCCCATGCTTCACAGTAGGGATGGTGTTCTTGGGATGGTACTCATCATTCTTCTTCCTCCAAACACGGTTAGTGGAATTATGACCAAAAAGTTCTATTTTGGTCTCATCTGACCACATGACTTTCTCCCATGACTCCTCTGGATCATCCAAATGGTCATTGGCAAACTTAAGACGGGCCTTGACATGTGCTGGTTTAAGCAGGGGAACCTTCCGTGCCATGCATGATTTCAAACCATGACGTCTTTGTGTATTACCAACAGTAACCTTGGAAACAGTGGTCCCAGCTCTTTTCAGGTCATAGACCAGCTCCTCCCGTGTAGTCCTGGGCCGATTTCTCACCTTTCTTAGGATCATTGAGACCCCACGAGGTGAGATTTTGCATGGAGCCCCAGTCCGAGGGAGATTGACAGTCATGTTTAGCTTCTTCCATTTTCTAATGATTGCTCCAACAGTGGACCTTTTTTCACCAAGCTGCTTGGCAATTTCCCCGTAGCCCTTTCCAGCCTTGTGGAGGTGTACAATTTTGTCTCTAGTGTCTTTGGATAGCTCTTTGGTCTTGGCCATGTTAGTAGTTGGATTCTTACTGATTGTATGGGGTGGACAGGTGTCTTTATGCAGCTAATGACCTCAAACAGGTGCATCTAATTTAGGATAATAAATGGAGTGGAGGTGGACATTTTAAAGGCAGACTAACAGGTCTTTGAGGGTCAGAATTCTAGCTGATAGACAGGTGTTCAAATACTTATTTGCAGCTGTATCATACAAATAAATAGTTAAAAAAATCATAAATTGTGATTTCTGGAATTTTTTTTTTTGATTATGTCTCTCACAGTGGACATGCACCTACGATGACAATTTCAGACCCCTCCATGATTTCCAAGTGGGAGAACTTGCAAAATAGCAGGGTGTTCAAATACTTATTTTCCTCACTGTATATATATATATTATATAAATGGGATATTTACTCTAGCAAAAAGCAAAAAATATCGATTTTTTTTTTTTTTTTTCAAAATTGTCGCTCTATTTCTGTTTATAGCGCCAAAAAATTAAATCGCAGAGATGATCAAATACCACCAAAAGAAAGCTCTATTTGTGGGGAAAAAAGGACATACATTTTGTTTGGGAGCCACGTCACACGACCACACAATTGTCAGTTAAAGCGGCACAGTGCCGAATCGCAAAAAGTGGCCTGGTCTTTGACCACCAAAATGGTCTGGGGCTGAAGCAGTTAAATAACAAACATGTCATACTTACCTACTCTGTCCTATGGTCTTGCACAGAGCAGATCCGATTCTCCCCTTCTCGGGTCCCCCGCTGACGCTCCTGGTTCTCCCTGCTGTTGAGTGCCCCTATAGCATTCAGCTTGCTATGGGGGCCCCCGAGTGGGTTTGCCCCCCGAGCCATTGCTCTGTTTGTCCATTCACACTCAGAGCGTGGCTCTGCACCTCACCAACTCTCTCCTAATTGGCTCACTGGCTGTGATTGACAGTAGTGGGAGTCCATGCTGTCTCAGCTAATGAGGAGAAAGAGACCCGGGAAAGCCGCTGCTCTCATGCACTTCACTGAATCGAAATGGGGCTCAGGTAGTTGAGGGGGCGGGGGCTGCTACACATAGAAGGTTGTTGACCTTATCCACAGAATGCATGAAGGTAAAAATCTTTGAGCCTTTACAACCAATTTCAGGGGTTAGATAATAGCCAGCTTTTTTAGTAGCACAATCGCTCTAGAATGCCCCCCTGCCATTATTTATTTATACAATTGATGTTATTTTTTTGTTTTGTTTTATTACACAAATATAATAATCTCATGATTTCTTGAAAGTTGCCTTTGTAAGATTCTACCGACATTTTTATGGAGCAAATTTTGTGTCATACCCTCAAGTTTCAACCAAACGCAGCACACCAAAACCCCTGTAAACATCTAATTTAAAAGTTCTCTGTGTTTAGCTCCAGAAAAATAAACTCTAATCTCAGACAGTAATTACATGTTTCAGCATTTTTCACAATGTACAAACATCTCTGTACACCACAAAGTGAATATCTATTGTGCTAGAAGGGCCTGTTTTTATTTTTGCCGTCTAAAAATGTTTGCCTTGACGCTTTAGTTACACAGCACATTTTTAAACACAAAATTCACAAAGCTACAAAACATGATACAAGTAATTCACTTAGTCTGTCTAGACCCTCCTACCAAGAGACAGCAATGAGCCCCTTGTGTCTGGTTAATAGGTATTTTACCTGGCTGAGTGGAAATATAACCATTTCCTTTAAAGTGTTTGTAAAGTCACTTTGTAATGTTACTGGTATCCCCTCTGCATTATGCTGGCATTAAAACGGAGCTTTATCCTAAAGTGGAACTTCTGCTCGTCGGAACCCTTCCCCCCTCCGGTGTCACATTTGACACCTTTCAGGGGGGTGCAGATACCTGTCTAAGACGGGTATCTGCACCCACTTCCGGGAGTCCTCCTGCGGGTAGTTCGTCACTTCCCGCACCCGTCCGCTGTGTTCTGGGAAACACTCGGCTCCCAGAACACAACGGGGACCAGTGAGGACGGCACAGCGCGACTCGCACATGCGCCGTAGGGAATCGGGCAGTGAAGCCGGAACGCTTCACTTCCTGGTTCCCTCACCGAGGATGGTGGTGGGGGCAGCAGATAGACGAGCGATTGCTCGTCTTCTGCTGCAGACGTCGCTGGACTCCTGGACAGGTAGGTGTCCATATATTAAAAGTCGGCAGCTGCAGAATTTTTAGCTAGTGGCTTTTAATATATTTTTTTACAGTGGAGCTCCGCTTTAACCACATTGTATGTGTTTTTGTTTTGTTTTTTCTCTAAGAAAAGGTCAAATACCTTTTTTTCACACCTCAGCTGTGCAGTCACGTGATCCCCTTCCACTCTTCTCGGATTTATGGAGAGACGCGGGAGGGGCCAAGGTTTCTCTGTAACGTCAGCCAGCCAACGGAAGTCACATGACCGCACGGGCTGCCACGCAACGCGTCAGATTCAGGAGAGCCGTCGGTGACGTCATCTCTGTTCGCGGCCGAGAACGGAGACACCTCAGAGACACACGCTGATAGCTACATGCTGCTATATGCTGACTGTTAGCCATTTTAAATGTGAGTGCATTACTTTTGTTTATTAAAACCCTTATTATTGCATACTACACTATGGGGAATCCACTGTGTTTTATTGAGTGCCATCCATGCTGGGAGCCTTTTGGCTAGGACCTGGGAGACCTGCATCTGGGAGTTTGGAGGAACAGGCTGTCCTGGAAACACTGATCTGCAGTGATATCTGCTGAGCTTTGCCATTATCAGCAATCATTATAGGCTCATTATAGCCTTTCCCAAGGTGAGAGGCTTGTACTACCATACACTGGTGTTTGTTCTGCACAGCTACACTGAATGATTGTGCAGGGGATTGCAGGTATTATTCAAGCACATTTGCACTTTGGAAACACTATATTATTGGACTATTGTTTTGAAGCACTACACACTGTTGAAATATTATTGAAGCACCGATATTTTTTGAACGCTTTATTTCATTTAAGCACGGGATTGTGCACATAGACCTTTGTTTACAGTTTTTATTGATATATATTTATATATTCATATTGCATTTTATTTATTTATTTATTTATTCATTATTGGAATTTTTTGCACTGGATGTTTGATTTTATATTTTATCCACTGAGGGATTTTTTCCTTTCACTATTTTTCACTTTTATTTTGGAAAATAATTTTGGAAATTATTTGACTGAAATCCCTTTTAGTCAATCATATATTTTGGATTTTCATTATTTTCACGTTATTCATCCTTCTCATCATTGATGTTGATGTTTGGAGGGTTTCAAGGAATAAGGAGTGAAACACATGGGCTAGCACAAAGGTACTACCTAATAAAGACAAAACACCAATTAGGATCCAACACCTTTATTAAATTGGTATAAAATTGGCCACGGTGTCATCCACCAGGATGGGGGGGTTACAAATAAATAAGATAACTAAATAATTAAGCCATCATGGCTACCTATTATAACTTGAATGCTGTCCATCCAGCCGAAGCTGAACGACTACTCCCCCCTTCAGATGACATCGTGACTTAGGCAAAGGAAAGTAAGAGCAACAAAGGGGGGGGGGTGGGCGTTGCCGCGCGTCGAGCGGAAGGGGAGAGCGCCGCCTCACGCTGTTCTATTTGTAGCCTCGGTCGCGCGGCTCCCGTTCGTGCGCTGACCAATCGGCTGTCCCGCTGGTTCGGCCAATCAGAGCTGGTCCCGCCCCGGTCACTTGGCAACCTGTGGAAAGAAGAGGGGAAGGGAGACAGCCTCTCCCCTTCGCGCCATCCCATGTCGGTCCAGCGCAGCGCTGTGACCTTTCATGGGCTAGCACAAAGGTACTACCTAATAAAGACAAAACACCAATTAGGATCCAACACCTTTATTAAATTGGTATAAAATTGGCCACGGTGTCATCCACCAGGATGGGGGGGTTACAAATAAATAAGATAACTAAATAATTAAGCCATCATGGCTACCTATTATAACTTGAATGCTGTCCATCCAGCCGAAGCTGAACGACTACTCCCCACCGGCCCCAGCCGGCAGAAAAGCTGCCGGCTGCGGCCCCCCCACCACTGTGGCCGATTCGATTAAACTCTGAAGGCCCATGTTAAAGATGTCCAAACCTATCGAAGATAAATGAACCTTATCTCTTCTAAATAAGCCCGGCAAAAAACCCTCCAATTCAGAATGGCGAAGGGAAACCCCCCCCTTAGAGGCAACGAAGCTATGAAGCGTTCTGTTCAGGCGCCTGCGGATCTTATCCACGTAAAAAAGGCTACCCTGAGGAGACCACAGAAGCCTGGGGATCATTTCTGAATAGGCTAGCACTACCCCGGGAAACATCTGGGATATAGCGTGCAAGTCTCTTTTCATCTGGCACAATAAATCCCAAGTCCTGGATTTACCCAAGTCGTTCGCCCCGGAGTGAATAACCACTACTCGAGGCGAAGGCCAAATGCTGGATAAATATGATAGGTGCTCTATCATATTGCTCCATCGCATGCCCCTGACACCAGACCAAAAAATCATGAATAAATCTGCACTCAAACCTAACGAAGTAGAATATGTTCTGGATCCAGCATGTCTGGCGGCCCAGAAGATGTAGGAGTGGCCTACAATCCACACGACTGTCTTGCTGGGATCTGCAAAAGAAAATATTAATGGGTCAAGAGACTAGGGCGGACATATAGTTTATACCTGTCACTACCCCAACGACCTATACTCTTAACTCTATTAACAGAAAACCCAAGGGCATCAGCAGTGGTGGCCGCCCCGATTCTAAAAGAATGTGATGAGAAACAAAGACCGGATAAATTCAGACGTTTCAGACAGGCGGACAAGACGGCTGAAAACTGATATCTTGTCAGGGAGGATAAATCCTCGTGAATAAAAAATGACTCGTCCGACGATGGCCTGGACGAGACATAGTTTGACACGTGGAAAACGGGGCAGATAGCTTTGTTCGGAGAGCTAGCCAAACGAAACCAATGGCCCTGACCCACCTGAGATGTTTTGGATCTACTCATAAACAGATGAAGGAACCCACCCTCTATGCGAACGTGTGAAAAACGCAAAAAGGAAAGTGACCTCTTATTTGCTGCGGTGAACTCACCCAGCCTAAGTGCCCCAAAAAATGCTAATGAAAATGCGGCTCTAAAAAGGAGAAACTCAAATTTGGAGAAACAAACCTCCTGTAAAACTAGCAGAAGGTCACCTAATAACGCAACGGAAATAGGACGCCTGTTGTCCACCGACGGGTTAGCTTTCTTAAGACCCTTAAGGACCTGGGATAATTGAAAAAACGAAGTTAAAGCAGGAAGGCCCGCGAATTTTAAAAAGAGAGAGACCCCTGCAAGGATTCTGCTAATAGACGACGGGCTGATTTGAGACTGAATAAGGAAGGATAAGAAAGATAATGCGATGTATGAGTTGACGGAAAGGGAATCCAAATCCCTTTCCTGACAGAAACAACACCACCTGTTCCAAGAGTGCCTATAGTCCATCCACGTCTTCTCCGACACCGAGGCCTTGAGGTTGTTGAGGATCACTCCCAGATTAAGCCCCAGAGGAAATCTGGGCAAGGGGTGCCATAATGATCCGCTGACGGGGCCAAATCCCGGAACCTCTCGAGCTGCGAACGAGATAAAGCGTCAGCTATGTTATTTACCTTTCCCGCTATGTGCTTGGCTTTAAGCCAGATGTTAAAACGCATGCAGTGTAAAACTAAAAAACGTAACAGCCTAATGACAGGTTCAGATTTTGAAGACAAGGTGTTAATGGCGAAGAGAACCCCTTTGTTATCCGTGTGGACTAAAATCCTACGGTTCGCAAAGGAGTCCTTCCATATCACCGGGGCGACAATGACCGGAAACATCTCCAAAAGGACTAGGTTTTGGAGGATTTCCTTCTGCTGCTATTCCGTATGCCACGCGCTGGAACACCAGTGCCCATTTAAGAAAGCCCCGAATCCGAATGAACCCGACGCGTCCGTGAAGAATTCTAACTGAGCGCTATCTATAAAATCCGCCTGCCAAGCTGATGACCCGTTAAAGTTGGACAAAAAAGAATCCCATATCTTTAAATCCTCCTTGATGCTTTTTGAGATTCGGACATGCGAATAAGGGCTCTTGAAACCTCGCAAGGCCAGCGAGAATCTCCGTGAAAAAACCCTAGCCATGGGGATGATCCTAGCCGCAAATGCGAAAAGCCCCAGCAGCGACTGGGCTTCTTTCAGCAGAACTTTCTTCCTGGCCAGGAAATCTGCAATTAGCAAGGACATCCTCCGCACCTTCTGCTCAGGCAATCTAAATTCCATCTTCTGAGCATCGATGGTAATACCCAAAAACTCGATAGAGGTTGTGGGTAAAACCGTCTTCTCGTGTGCAAGCGGAACACCAAACTCCTCACAGATATCTGAAAATGCCTGGAGGGATTTCATGCATACTGGCGACCCCGCTGGGCCAATAAACAGAAAATCATCCAGGTAGTGCAGGACGAAACCTTGGGGCGTGACCTCTGACACTACCCAATGCAAAAATGATGAAAAAGCTTCAAAATAATAACATGAGAGAGAAAACCCCATGGGCATGCACTTATCAAAATAAAACTGCCCCCCGAAATGAAAACCCAGTGAGTTGAACCCTTGTGGGTTCACCGGGAGGAGGCGAAATGCTGACTTTATGTCGGCTTTAGCGAGGAGAGATTCCTGGCCTGCCTGTCTTAGCAGCGCCAGAGCTTCGTCAAAGGAAGAGTAACATACCGGTGCGTCGACGTTAGCGACCTCGTCGTTCAAAGAGGCATCCGGTGGGTATGAGAGGTGATGGATCAATCTAAAACTACCGACTTCCTTCTTAGGTACAATGCCTAAGGGAGATAACCTAAAATCAACAAACGGGGGAAAAGGAAAGGGACCGGCAATTCTACCCTCCCAAAGTTCTCTAGCAATTTTTTCCTTGACTACATCCGCATGCAGGGTCACGGATAACAAATTTTTTACTCCTGTGCAACCCGGGCCTCTGAAGGTGGGTACCAAAAACCCTTCCGCAAAACCCTCAGTTAGCAGGGCTGCCATCCTGCGGTCGGGATAGCGCTCTAGCCATGGGCGCATTTTTCCCAAAATCACCGGCGTCTGGGCCTTTCCCCAGTGTGTTGGGTGGTTGAAAGGCGCCTGCGGCAGCTTTGCGAAAGCATCTGCTCGCCGCATGGGTACCACTGCAGTAAGAGCACTCGTGCTTGAATCTGCAGTTGGATAGGAATTTGCATTGACCTTCGTTAAAGGCGAAGCAAAATCCCTTCCGAAAAGTGCCTTGCACGGTAGGATGGGGCCGGGGGGTATACTGTGGTTTTGGCAGCATCAAGTTGAGCCACAAGCCCACATCTTTGGACCCCCAGTGCAGAGAAGGATGTACCGCTAATTTCTGACGAAAGTTCTCGTCATAGGTAAACCACGCCGAGCCGCCGAAATGGCGGAAAGCCTCGGCGATTATATCCAGGTGCTGAAACAGCCCTGAACATTTACCAGGAAAACGCTCTCCCATGACCGCCGCAAATATACAGAAAGCCTGTAACCAATTTTGGAAGGTCCTGGGAACAGCCCTTCTCCTATCCTCCTCTGACCTATCTCTCCTAATTGTTTGTCTGATTTAGAAAGAAAATCTTTGGAAGCTGGCAATAACGACAAAATGTCAATGTACTCACCCCTCCATATTTTCTCTTTTATAGTTTTTGATAAATGAAACCCCAGTGGGGATAATGCGCATGGGAGGGGTTCTTTAAAAGAGGACTCACTGACCGTCAATGCAGAGGGCCTAATGGGTAACATAGGGTTAACCGACCCATGCTGAAATAAGCTTGGGTGAGCCAGATATGTGTCTTTTACCTGCATTCCTGGGTCACCCGACTCTTGCCACACTGCACAGATATTGTCCTGCATACCATTGTAATTAAACTCATTAACAGCCATATTAGACCTCTGCGTTTCAAACCCTGAGTCCTGCATTCTCTGAGCAGACTGGGAACATGGGACCTCGGCCTCACTCCTTGCCACATTGCCTCTAGCACCGGACACCCGTGCCCCTTGTGAATTAACACACATATCCGCACCATTACCATGTGCACTTTTAAATTGCTGCAAAACGACAGACAGCGAATCAACCAGCATTGAAAATTTTGAGACATTAGGTAACATAACATTCTCACCAGTCGCCATGGGCCCACTCGCAGCCCCCGCAGGAGGGGGAGTAGCGCTGCCCCCTTGTTGGCAAGGGGCTCCCTGTGAGACATCTCCCTCCTGGCGTACCTGCTGTGGAGGAGCACAAGTTTTTTGTTTCTTGTTTTTTCTACCAGGTTGCTTCCTGGTGCCTCCCCCGACCGCCTTCACCTCAGGGATTGGCGCTGGCGATGCTGCGCCCTCCTCGGCTAGGCACCGCCTCAGCCAGTCCTCCCCTCCTCTGCTCTCCGCCTTCTCCAGCAGTCTGCATAGGAGCTCTTTGTGGCCGCGGGCGGAGTCCATGGAGGAGGAGGTGGGTTCGTTGCCGCGCGTCGAGCGGAAGGGGAGAGCGCCGCCTCACGCTGTTCTATTTGTAGCCTCGGTCGCGCAGCTCCCGTTCGTGCGCTGACCAATCGGCTGTCCCGCTGGTTCGGCCAATCAGAGCTGGTCCCGCCCCGGTCACTTGGCAACCTGTGGAAAGAAGAGGGGAAGGGAGACAGCCTCTCCCCTTCGCGCCATCCCATGTCGGTCCAGCGCAGCGCTGTGACCTTTCATTTTAACTGGTCAGTCATTAATGTTATTGTGCATATATTTATGTATTTGCTGAGGATTTAATATTTGTTTTATTGGCAAGCGCCATTACACCCCCTCTTTTCATTACATGACCGCACAGACGTGGTGTGGGAAAAGGTATTGAGCCTTTTCTTTTTTTTTAAAAAAAACACAAAAGCCGTGTACACAAGATCGGATTTCTGGTGGAATCAAATCAGATGGAGTTTTTCGTCGGATATCCGATGAAGCTGACTTTCATCTTTCGTCTTGCATACACACTATTAGACTGAATTCCGACTGTCCCAAAACGCAGTGACGTAAAACACTACGACGAGCCGAAAAAAATGAAGTTCAATGCTTCTGAGCATGCGTCGACTTGATTCTGAGCAAGCATATCGGTTTTTTATCCATAGGAAAAATGTAAAACATGTTCTATTTTTTCACACAGATGGAAAAAAGACTGATGGGGCCCACACACGATCGGTTTGTCCGATGAAAACAGTCCATCAGACTTTTTTCATCGGACAAACCGATCGTGTGTACACGGCTATACACTATAGTTAATTCCAGCATAATCCGGAGGGGATATGTTTTTTTTTTGCTGCATACTGCTGCTGAATAGCGGCGGGAGGGGCAAGGAGGAGAGCCACTCTCACGCTGACAGGCAAGGAGGGAGGGGGAGAGAGGAGAGATTCAGAGCAGAGAGAGGGCTGACGGAGGCACTTAACCTGACCACGGTATCATGGCTCAGCAACCATAATTACCGTGGTCAGACCAGACAGGGGGACTTGGGAACAAGCAGGGTCAACCAGTTATATTACAACATAGGAAGGAACAAATTACCCAGCACAAGCACTGTGCTATACATCTTGCCTTAAAAGGAAGAGGATCTGGTATCTAATACTTACAGGTATGTCTGATACCTGTTCCCCACTGGGTGCTGTTGTTCTTCCAGTTAACTACTACATAGCTATAAATTACATTAAAGCGGTAGTTCACCCCCCCCCCGACACATTTTACCATCGAGACAGGCATTGTAGCGCGAGCTACAGTATGCCTGTCCCGATTTTTTTAACCCCGGACTCACCTTGTAATCGGACATCGTAGATTTCGGCTCCCGCGGGGAATGGGCGTGCCTATGGAGAGGGAGGATGATTGACGGCCGGCCCTGGCACGTCACTCTCCCCGAAGACAGCCGGAGTAGGTCTCGGCTCTTCACGGCGCCTGCGCACAGGCTATGCGCACGCATCGTGAAGACCAAGCCTATTTCGGCTATTTCCGGAGAAGCGTGACGCGCCAGAGCCGGCCGTCAATCATCCTCTGTCTCCATAGGCACGCCCATTCCCCGGTATCTTCGATGGACGACTACAAGGTGAGTACGGGGGTAAAAAATTCGGGACAGGCATACTGTAGCTCGCGCTACAATGCCTGATTTTAAGGTAAAAGAAAAAAAAAAAATTTTTTTCGTCGATAGGGTGAACCCCCGCTTTAAGACACACCATATTGTCAAAAGAATTTGGACACCGGCCTTTACACGCACATGAACTTTAATGGCATCCCAGTCTTAGACCCTAGGGTTTAATATTGAGTTGGCCAACCCTTTGCAGCTATAACAGCTTCAACTGTTCTGGGAAGGCTGTCTACAAGGTTTAGAAGTGTGTCTATGGGAATTTTTGACCATTCTTCCAGAAGCGCATTTGTGAGGTCAGACACTGATTTTGTATGAGAAGTCATGGTCTGCAGTTTCCGCTCTAAAATTTCCTCCACTCCAAACTTGCTCATCCATGTCTTTATGGACCTTGCTGTGTGCACTGGTACAAATCATTTGGTGAAGGTGGGATTATGGTGTGGGGTTGTTTTTCGGGGGTTGGGCTTGGACCCCTTAATTTCAGTGAAAGTAACTCTTAAGGTGTCAGCATACCAATACATTTTGGACCATTTCATGCTCTCAAATTTGTGGGATCAGTTTGGGGATGGACCCTTCTTGTTCCAACATGACTGCACACCAGTGCAAAAAGCATGGTCCATAAAGACATGGATTAGCGAGTTTGGGAGGGGATGAACTTGACTGGAATGCACAGAGTCCTGACCTCAACCAGATAGAACACCTTTGGGGTAAAATGGAGCGGAGACTGCAAGACAGGCCTTCTCGTCCATCAGTGCCTGACCTCACAAATGCACTTCTGGAAGAATGATCAAACATTCCCATGTGGACAGCTTTCCCAAAAGAGTTGAAGCTGTTATAGCTGCAATGGGTGGGCTATGACTGGATGGGCCAACAATGGGTCCAACAATGGGTGAGCTATGACTAAGCACTAGTTTCAGTGCACAACGCGTCAGTAGTTGGGTTTTATTTTATGTTGCTGTCCTTTTTTTAATAAAGGCTACAACTTGTTCAGAGTGCGGCTGTCCAGAAACAATTTTTGTTCCTGCTGGGCCAACTTAATATTGAACCCTACGGACTAAGACTGAGATGCCAATAAAGTTCATGTGAATGTAAAGGCAGGTGTCACAATACTTTTGACAGTATGATGTAAGTGCAAACACACATTAGAATTGCAGAAGGTGGCCTATTGTTCTTCGACCTCGGCCACTTATTTCTGAATACCTGATGGCATTTCATCCTATAAATTCTGTGCCTATTGCTGTGATGCTATAATGTTTTGTCAATGAAGACTGTCGAGTTGCTTTTAATAAAGTTCTTCTTTAAAGAATCAGAATAAATTGTGTGAGCATGCAATCTGCTTGTTTACGCACAATCCATGCACAATCCATGCACCCATATATTGTAGTAAATCAGACTCATTCTCTTTCATACTAGAAAATCTTTTTCAGTGTTCTATGAATGAAGTATGATAAAACTAAAAAAGGGGTAGCTTGAGGTGTATTGATATGAAGTTGGACTCATGCCATCTCCTAGCATCGAAACTCACTCCAAAACTCAACAGAAGGGCACATAAAGAGGAGTAAATCAGGGGCACAATGCCAACCATTTTATTAAAAAGTAGACGTTTTATGAACTGCAAGTAGAAACGGAAACAAAAACCCAGTTCTCATCTAGAGCTAATAAAAGTCAGAAGCCATAATCTTCACCATGAAAAACAAGGCAGAACTGTGTCTGGGCTCCTCAGATGTATATAAACATCAGGCACTATAGGATCCTAAGGTAAACAACATGAATCAGTCTGATTTTAATAAAACACACGTGTGCAATAAATTACGAGGCATTTCCAGAGTCTAACACGAAAGATCGAACCCCTCGAGTCTCCACACTTACCAGATGTTCACATAAACAGGGCATAAAATTACAAACATTCATCACGTGTGTGTGTGGAAATTATAGCATTAGCCCACAGCCAGGAACTGCTCCAGCCATTTTCTTTGTGCAGGTGGTGTACTGGTGCTAGGGGTTTAAGGGGGGGGGGGGGATAAGTCCCCAATCCTGACGCACAAGTTATATTAAAAGCAGACTTGCCATATAAAGAAACACTTAGTCAGAAAATTGATTGTACATATACTGAAGAATAAAACATATCTGGGAACTTTCCAAGGTTGGGGAGGAGAGGTAGGGAAAGGGAAGGAGAAAATAGCACACCAGGCTGATTCGAGAGCAATGGTTTAAAAACAAAGCACATTGTGCGCCTTGGCCAAATATGATGCTAAAGGTGCTTGGGGATTCAATTAGATAGTAATATGGCTCTCTAAAAAACAGTGCTGACTAGACAATACAGAGGGACACAATGGGGAATCATGACAATACAGAAGGATCAAATAGACAATCATGACAATATGAAATTAGGAAATGGGCAATTGTGAAAATACACAGACAACAAACACCCAGAGTGAGTATGGGGATTGGTGCAAAAAAGGGAGATTGAGAGGGAAAGAGAAGGAGAATGGGAAAATTAATGTAGCACCCTCTTCTTTAGCTAGGTGCTAGAAGTATTTTTTATTTTATTTTAAGTGCAGGCAAGTTTAATCATGCCTAGCTGTGAGCTAGCCCTGGTTGTTTTGATCTGTGGGCTGGGAGTGGCTTAGAGTAGGCTGGTGACCCACAGATAGCATCATCTTTCGGTTACCTCCCTTCTGTTTCTAGAGGATTCTAGAAAGAAAGAGGGGAAGAGCGGTGGAGCTGTCTGGGGTGTTCTAACGATCCCTGACCAATCCCCCAACCTGGATTGGCAGGGGGCAGGCTTCCTTAAATACCTTGATTCAGCCTAGCTGGGCAGGAGTTATCGGGTGGAAGAAACTGGAATTGGAGCACTAAGTTGACGGGGCCTTTGAGGCACTCCCCAGTCTGGGGGGGTTACTTTGTGCCTGAGAGGTTAGGGTGCAAGTTGGAACCATGCTAAGAAACAAAGAAGGATCTGGACAGGAGGCACAGAGAGGAACCGAAAAAGACAACAGGAGCTAGTGTTGTCAGGCAAGTCTCCAGGAGGGATCCACCGGAGTGCAGCCAGGAGGGCTAGTGAGTGACAGGCATAATTGGGAGAGCTGGGGAGGCATGCCGGAGCAGACAGAAAGTGTGTAGTCTGAAATGGATGTAGAGCCAGCAGGAGAGACTGTGATGTCACAGGCAGTGGAGTCGAGCAGCTGCAGTCAGGAGGGTTTGCAAGGCCTGAAGAGGACTGACTAGGAGCAGTAGTCAGGTCAGCTTGCACTAAAGACTTTCCTATTTTTGTTGCTACACTAAAGGGGCTCACAGTCCCTGCCTTCAAATGGCAATTGCAAAGGCCTGAGTTGGGCCGACCATGTGCTAGCTGTACCAGGAACCAAGTATTGTACAGGAGAGAGAAAAACAGTCTACAAATAAGCATTGTACTGGAGGAGACTGGAACTCTAGGAGTGTATAGAGGTTCCAACTGATCATCTTATTGATCCCATTATCGATTCTGGGCATCCCAAAATTTCCCTTACCGTATCCAAGTTCAAAATCCCTCAATAATAAAAAAAAATACGGACTGTTTCACTGTCTCAAGAGTGACTGGGAAGCGAATGCTGGGCTGGGCAGGGTGACAGGTGGACCACAACTTTCAGCAGCCCCTACAGGGGTTCCGCTACAGGCATAAGAGTGATGATGGAAGGATAGGGCATGTGACAGTTCAAAAGAGGAGTGTGAGATGGAGGGCGAGAGTTAGGAAAATAGAGTGAGGGAGCAGATGTACTTTAAGGCAGGGATCACGCTGCTGTACAGAGCAGCTCACAGCAGGGGTCCGGTGTATGCCTGTTCACTGTTTCAGGTCTGATTTCAGTCCAAATTTTGGGCTGAAATCGGACTTCAAACGGACAAGAAGACGCACAGGACTCCTGTGCAACTCTCTCCGGTGATGTGTGAACTGGCTCCATAGAGCCGGTCACAATCTCCTGGCATGCAAATTGAATGCGGGGAAAACCCGCATACAATTCGCAATAGTGTGAACCCTGCCTTAAAGAGGAACGTCAGCCCCCACGTACTTTTTGGCTCCCTCCTACCTTTTTTGTTGGTTTATCCACAAAACACATTGGGAGCCAGCTGTCTCATCTTGGTAATTGCAGTCATCCCCCACCCATGACATCTCCCTAATGTCACTTTATTGGGGGTGTCAGGACCTGGATCACCTGCTGGTGGCACTGGAGCGGAAGGTTGACCAGTGTCTACCAGCAGGAGTCTCTCATCAGCCAGCTGATCATCAGTTTCCATCTAATGCTGGCTGCTGGGAGGGTGTTTAGGTTCTCCCCTACTAGTGCCTCTTGCTCCAGTGTTTTGCTGCTGCCAGATTCTGTTTGCTATTGACCCTGATCTTACTACTGCCCTTTCACTTGTACCATGTTGCCTTGTACCTGTTCTCCCTTGTTCCTGATCCCAGTTTTGGTTCCCAACTCCCATCTGCTCCCTACACCTACCATTTCCCCCTACTTTTCCGTATTCCCCATTTTTGTATATATAGTTGTTTGTTAGGCTTTCTATTTGTTAGGTTGATTAGTAAGGTATTCTGTTACTTACTTTTTGTTTCACTTATATCTTTGTTTGCTGTGTGCTGCTGGTGTTCGGATGGATTTTTTTGCACTGTAAATTAATCTCACTTAAAACATACATAGTCTGGTCTCAGTTTCCTGAGTGTAGCCAAGCAGGTCTGACCATCCCTGCTTCTGATTCCTGAGACGGAATACTAATGATGCACCACAGTGAATGCACATATGCTCTGGTTTGTCCCAAAGCATGACCAAGTATCCCAGGAAGATGCTGTCAGCAAGTGGAAGTGATTCTCGCCTAGGCAATAAAATAGGAAGTGTAGTGGGGGGGGGGGGGGGCTATTAATGGAAATGGTTAATAAAAAGTGGGTGAAGGTCTTCTTTAAAGTTATAATAAAGACAACTTTTTTTTTCCCTTTTTAAAAACAGTTATACTGTACTAACTTGAACAGAAAGGTTGCTCTCCTCCTCTTCTGCAAGCAATGTTGGCTCCTCCCTCATTTTACTAAGGAGGCACCTGTGCATACACACTCCTGTTGGATCCTGGGCTGGGCTGTCTGCATCCATAGAAACACATTGCACCAGTAAGCCATGACCCCACTCACTTCTCAATAGCAGTTTTTATTGATGGCAGCAGGAGCCTTTGGCTCCACTCCAGTTTCTCCTGTGAAATCAGAAAGTGATGAGAGGGGTTTTGGAGCTGGTGGCAATGCTAGGGCGGTGACTGGTGACAATAAGTATTGAGGGACAGGAAGGTAGGCCATGTAGTGAGGCATTTTTTGTCTAAAGCACAAATAAATTAAAGGGGTTGTAAAGGTTTGTTTTTTATTTTCTAAATAGGTTCCTAAGCTAGTGCATTGTTGGTTCACTTTCTCCGCGTAGCACGTGCGCCCCGGCCTAGTAGGCCATCTCGCCGGGGGCCTGTGATGTGCGCACACCCTAAAGGTGGGTGCCGAACCTGGAACCAGGAACGGGCGAAGACCCTTCCAAAATGACGTCCGCCCTAAAATTACCCTACCCCAGCATGCCCTGCGAGGGAGAAACTCCTCTGATTGGCTGCTGGCAGGAGGCGCCTCTCCCTGGACCCCTCTGGCACCACCTGCTATCCAAAGATGGAACGGTATCTTTGGAACACAGAGTGAAACCACAGAACAGTCCAGCCGGCCAGAAACCCTATTTAAAGCGGAGGTTCACCCATAGCTTACACATTTTCCCCTTAGCTTCATGCTCGTTTTGTCTAGGGGAATCGGCTATTTGTTTTAAAATATGATCCGTACTTACCCGTTTACGAGATGCATCTTCTCCGCTGCTTCCGGGTATGGGCTGCGGGACTGGGCGTTCCTTCTTGATTGACAGTCTTCCGAGAGGCTTCCGACGGTCGCATCCATCGCGTCACGATTTTCCGAAAGAAGCCGAACGTCGGTGCGCAGGCGCAGTATAGAGCCGCACCGACGTTCGGCTTCTTTCGGCTACGAGTGACGCGATGGATGCGACCGTCGGAAGCCTCTCGGAAGACTGTCAATCAAGAAGGAACGCCCGCTCCCGAAGACCCATACCCGGAAGCGACGGAGAAGATGCATCTAGAAAACGGGTAAGTACGGATCATATTTTAAAACAAATAGCCGATTCCCCTAGACACAACGAGCAGGAATCTAAGGGGAAAATAGAAAAAAAAAAAGGAATTGGGTGAACTCCCGCTTTAACAAATCATATTGAATGAGAGCAAAATAACTCTCTCATTCCCCTCTAAATTTAACAAAGCACCTGTACTGAAAGTACACAGGCGCTACAGTAAAAAATGGTTAGACTTTAGAACCAGTTTATGCACATCTGGCCTTACTCCGTGTAGAAACCATCTTCATTGCACTTGATAATACAACAGCTTGTATTCTTGTTGCAATAATACTGATCCTGTACAAGCTGCAAAAACCTGGCTACTCTACACAATAACACAACACTGGTGCTCTCAGTCAGAGTACTTCCCTGTTTTCTAAATGACTTGAGTCCTGAATCAATCTGACTCCGAGCAATGGCTGTATTGTGGGAATTGAGGTCAAATGTGTTGGCAGAAAAGGGGGTTACAATACAGCATTGGCTGAGGCTAGGAGCGGAACTTGGGAGGTGGAGCAGTTGCAGCACAGTTCTAGGCCAGATTCCTTGTGCCCTCCTCAACACATAACAGAAAAACCAAAACTTGTACCCCAGAACTTAAAGCGGAGTTCCACCCAAAAACTGAATTTTAAGGGAAGGTGACCCCCTGACATGCCACATTTGACATGTCATTTTTTTGGGGGTGGAGCGGAAAACCCACTTCCTCCCGCAGTATTTATTCTCTTTTCAGTTATTGTAATAGTGACTTATTACTTCCTAAAGCCACGTACACACGACTGGTTTTCC
Source organism: Rana temporaria (assembly GCF_905171775.1). Classification (NCBI taxonomy): domain Eukaryota; kingdom Metazoa; phylum Chordata; class Amphibia; order Anura; family Ranidae; genus Rana; species Rana temporaria. The sequence goes on along the minus strand of NC_053491.1, from coordinate 377,689,971 downwards.
CGTCGGGAAAACTGCCATGACAGCTTTTGGCTGGGAAAACCGGCCGTGTGTATGCTCCATCGCAGTTTTCCCGACGAGAAAACTGCGGGGGAAAAAAAGAGAACTTGTTCTCTTTTTTCCCGCCAGGATAACCGGACGTGTGTATGCTTTCCCGAGGGGAAAAAAACACGCCTGCTCAGAATCAAGTATGAGATGGGAGCGCTCGTTCGGGTAAAACTAGCGTTTGGAATGGAGATAGCACAATCATCACGCTGTAACGGACTGAAAAGTACGAAGACTGAAAAGCGTGAATCGTCTCTCACCAAACTTTTACTAACACGAGGATCAGCAAAAGCAGTCCAAAGGGTGGCGCATAATCAGTATAACAATGACACAGCCATAAAAATGTATCTATGCTGCAAAAATCCATAGGTCACTTATCCTGCTCAAGTGACACATAGTTCGTTGGAGCATGGGTAACGCATATATTCTTGGCGCATGGGTGACAAATGGATTGTTGGTGCAGTGGCATCACCATGGACCGCACCTGGGTGACACCCGCCAGAGGTGACACCAACAGGTTCAGTGTCAGCAAAAGCTCTGCTGATGCCATCACAACCGGTTCTATGAAAACATGGCATTCTGGGCAAATCTGGAGGACCTGGGACAAGCTGAAGCTAGGACTCCACAGAAGTAGAGCGCTAGCTTGCTGGTGCACTGGGTCTGGGATGGAGGGAGGCGAGGCATTAGAGACTATGCTGTCCCAAACTTTTCCTATGACTTGAAGAACCCAGCTCCTCACTGCACCCCCGCCGACTCCCCAATCGCTGCACACACTGTGACACTGCTCCATGGGGCTCATCATGGAGGGGCTGGGATCGACAAACTACCCACCTCCTGGATCACCTGTACTGCCCATCCCCAACTCATCTTCCCTTTTAACCCTGTGCCTGCTGATATGCCACCATCGCCATCAGGGCGAAAATGTCAGCTGTCTCAGCATACTAGCTCATTATGCCTTTGTCTAACAAAGCCACTGCGTCCTAATAGAGTAACAGGCAGCTCCAGCTGCACAAACAAAACCTCTCAATCATACTGTATGGGCCAAATAACCTGTATGAATGATCCTTTCATTTTTTAATTTTTAATATTTGTTGCAATAGTTTTATTTTTTTACATTTTTTTTTTTTCCGCATTTCTTTTGGGTAGGAGAGAGCTTTGGGTAAAGTGAACTCCTGCGCTGTCTAAGAAGTGAAGGAGAGGGGGACAAGAAGCAAACTAAAAATACTGCTGCAAATATAAAGGTCTACCTCGATAGACTGAAGTGAAGCAAAATATAACAGATAAAATACTTGCGCTGTAGAATATGGGACAAAGAGTGAAAATAAGTGATAAAACTACAAGGTGACTAGTGGGGATAATATTATGTGACAATAAAAATAATAATAAAAAGACAATCCTTAATAGAACACTGCACTCTAAAAAAGTCCAGATCTGGCACAATCCTGCCGTGTATTGGTGTAGTGAATCCAATCTCCAACGGTGCAGATATTGTATAAATGATAGTACAAAAAACACACTCTTAAGGAAGAAGCACGGAAAATAGTTCTAGAAAAAGTACATATAAGACCCTTGGATCCGGAGTATGGGTGGAATAGAGTAGTTGAGCCAACACCAAGATCACATGTATACACCTCTGGTGGACCCAGCTGCTCACCTCAGCCTGGTCCGGATTGGTATAGTCCACAATTAGGTAGCACATACAAATCTCCGTCCGGTGTGTTACATGAAAAAACAAAGTAAAAAGACAACAAAAAGCTGATGGTAAAATAACGTCACAGAGGGGGCTGATAATTGGGATCTTGGCGAGTGGGAGTGCACTCACATGTAGGTGAGAGATCTCAGGCTCGTATCCACGAGCACCGAACTCGTTAGTCCCTCTATTTTTCCTCTATTTTTTCTCCTGCTAGATCTTAGGAATCGTGGGCTAGCTGTTTGGTCTCCCCAAAGGTTCACAGTGTGTGAGGATATCTCAGCTGGTATGGGCTTGTAGCGACTTCTATTCCTCTCTCAATACCTCAGATGGAGCGCTCAAATGGCATGATGATGGGGAAGAAGTGAAAAAACACACCCATAGTGTAACCCAGTCAGCGGTACAAACAGGTTTAATAAAAACAAAGTAAAAACTCACATAAAAACTCAGGAACTCTGCAACAATCCTACGAGTGGCGAACTCGTGTGTCTGTTCGTCAGATGCTGGAGTGTGTCCTGCCTGCCAATCCCGACGCGTATCGTCACAGTCACGTGACTTCATCAGGGGATGATGTAGGGGACACATGGACAGACATTTATAGTCTGTATTGATGAGCACCCGGCGGCCATTTTGTCGAAGCTCATAAATTATGATAAGGACAGCACTGCCTATGGTCTGCTTGCGCCGTGCTGAACATTGCAAACGGCGCTTGTAAATGAAAACAGAAAAGGGGGCACAAAGTATAAAACGCAAAGGAGAGAGCTTTGGTGAAATATCAGGTCTAAATAGATAGATAGAGATAGGGACTGAGGAAACATTCCCCAGTTCCTTTCTGTAGCCTTAGCTACACAGAATTAATGAACAGGAAGAGCTCTGCAGATAGTAAACACAGTTTACTATGCTTCAGTTATAAATGAATAGAGTGAGTAATCGGTACCAATCATTCACTGTGTTCATTAAGAAAAGGAAGGGGCTGGCAAATGACATATCTACCAGCCCCTTCCCCTTTCTCCATCCTGAAACATCCCCCTGTGTCCTCTCAGCAGCCGGCAAGAGAGGAAAGCCGGAAGCTCTGCCAGGGGGGGCTGTATGCACACAGCAGGCTGCAGGGGCAATCAGATGTGGGCAGGACAGGATGGGGGATCGATACTGCGGGGGGGGGGGGCAACTACAGGAACCATGCCCTGTGTGTCTCTCCCTCCAGCATCTAAAAGCCAACAGAAGGAAGAAAGGGAGAAACAAGCTTTTAACTGCAACTACAGAAACAATGCCCTGTGTGTCTTTCCCTTGAGCATCGGGAGAGGAGAGGTGGGTGCACAGGACAGGTGCCCAGGCAGCAGATGGAATATTATAGTGAACAAGAGGGTATGATTGGTGTGGCGGAGGTGCAATTAGAGGAACCAATCCGCTGTATTGATGAAGATGAGTCCCCTGACAAAATTCTCAGGGTGGACCCCATTCTGCCATTTGACCCAAATCATGAAAGCCTGCAGAAAACAGAACTGCTTCTTTCGGTGTTCCAGCCAGAGAGACTGGGTGGAGCCTGTACTGCTCCTTTTATTAACAACATTACATCGCACACATGCACATACTGATAGGTCAGTTCATATAAGGATGGTTTCTTCTTGCAAGTCCATATATGGTATGGAGCCCTCATGGCACAAACAGTCCACGTGTCATACAGGCATAAAAGTTCCTTATGGAATGTCCATAAACAGGGACCCATCCCCAATCTTACAGGGGTTTTCTTTTCAAAGTCATATATGGACATAGGCAGAACAAGGAACAAGAAGGGGGGGTTTTGGAGACATTGTCCAATGCTAAGATGTACAGTACTGTATCTTCAAGACATTATATTCCTCATAACTTCTTTGAATTGTAACTTTAAAACACTATATCTGTTGATTCATTTAAGGACAATAACAGTATTGTAGTATATACCTGTAGCGCCCCCCCCCCCTTTAAAGTTAGTGGGGCGTTACGCTAAAGTTAGTGGGAAATGGGAGATTTCAGTTGCTCCCATTCACTAATTGTTAGTTTGTGCTGTTGCCAGTTCGGAACTGCCTCGTGGGTCAGTCTGTGTGTCCAGGGGTGCGTTGCCACCCCTGGGCGCCAGTTGGCACTATAGGGGTTCTGACAGAACCATTCTCCCCAGCAGCCAATCGGGGTTTTTTTTTTTCCTCTTTGGGCGTGCTGGCGGGGGATATATTTCTGTGGCACCCGCCATTTTTTGGGTTGTTCTCTGCGGGGCCCGAGATCCAGGTGTGGCATCCACCTTCAGGGTGCGTGCATCCGCAGGCCCTGTCCTCATGGCCTGCCTGGCTGAATTCATGCACCTCGCGGAGCCTTCTTTTGATGAAGAGAGGGACCCCAGCAACTTGCTGGGTTCCAGATCCTAAGCTGGGAGCTGAACGATGGGGGATTGGCTCGGGAGAACCTAAGTACAGAGGTTGTTTGCGAGGCCTGGACGAACCACCGGGGATCCGGTCACCACGCCACATGACAGGTACCCCTTTTTGCTGTCAGTAGGTGACCCTACAGAATAGGACTTACTGGGAGGATTCGTTATCCTTAGGCTCTGACTATACTGAGAAATTTTACTAAGCCTGTGGCAGAGGCATTGTTTCCTCCCAGTGATTTGATTATTGCAAGTGACCCCTTGGCTGCCAGGTTCAAGTTTATTGCCTGTCCAGGGGGCACTTACCCACCCTGGCGAGGGTGGCAACGTTTTGAATCGTCTGTGCTAAGAGCAGGCTTGCTCTCTATGCTTCTGATATCCAAAGCCTGATGCTACAAGTTCTTCCTACTCATCAACCCTTTTCTCTACTGTGTGTCATGTTGATGTTGGCCATGTTGGCCTTGGAATAAAGCATTGAAAACTCACGCTACTGGCTGGACACTTGCTCTTTTTATCCACACTCACAAGTACTACCCCTAGACAGAAGAATTTGGTAACTTAATACGCCAATCCCAAATCAACCAGCGCCCCCTTCGGGGGTGAGCGCTACATACCCATACATAATAACTCCATATATCTTATATAGATAAAGAAACAAAAACAATATAAGAATATAAAGAAATAGACGAATACAATGAAAGAAAAACAACATTTCAGTGGTTCTAATCCTAACACAAAATATTCATTTTAGTACTTCCATCACAGTATGGCTCTCTGTTCAGCCAACTGAAAGCAGCCAGTGGGAGAGGAGGGAGATGAGGGGAGCCGGCTCACCCAATGCACACGCCTATGGGTACAATAGATGTTTCTTATTTAAAACTAAAATACCAAAGCTTTTTCTGTCATACTTCTCTTGTGGGTCACAGAAGTGCATTTATTTTTGTACTCCTGTGACCCAGAGTCAACTGATAATAGCCCATTGTCAGCTAATGTCACATAGCTGCTCCAGGCCCTGGAAGGATCCCAACCATATTATCAGGATCCACCCAGCTGCCTGATTGACAGCTGGCTCGGTCTCTCAGTGCATGGCTCAGAGCTGAAGTCAGCTCTCAAGCACAGTACTCCAGTGAGCGCTGGCGGGTACAGAGCAAAGAGCTGTGACTGGCAGTCACTGCTCACCGCTCCAAGAAGACTGAGAACTGAGTGATCAGCGGTCATGTGATCGCTCAGTTCTCGGTTTTAGAGCCCCCGTGGGACAACTGAAGCATCACAACAATGCTGCAGCATAGAGGTCAGTAGGAAGGTTTATTATTATTTTTTTTAGAAATTTCAAAATTCTCCTAATTAGTCAAGGAATGAATTTTCTTAACGTTTGCTATACACTGTACACATGTTGTCAGGTTCCTGAGGAACTGGGTAAAAATTCACACAGAGGGTTGCACCGTCAGCCGACTCCCACCCAACTTCTCTAAATTGAGTATTCAAGGGTGCCAGGTGGAAAATTGTCAGCTGAACCGCTCCTGCGACCACTCAGAAGCAGCCACTGCTCAATTATTTTGCAAGCTGGCAGGCTGGCTGTCAAAATGCAATAGTCGTAGTGGCTGCATTTACAAACTAAATAAAGGCTATTTTTCGAAAAAGAAAAAAATTAAATGCACCAAAAAATTTAAAAAGCTAAATTATTGAAAGTAAAAGGTTAATTACTAATGGTAAACAAAATATATACAGATATTACAAAGCAGCAGTATTGTGTCCATATTTTTTTGCACCTATATACTTATGCTTAATGCTTTCTACTGATTGCAGTAGTTTCTCTGCTTCCAATTACTTTGATTAGATTACTGGCTAATTTCCCAGGAAGAGAATCCCCTCCATTCACAGCAAAGGTTCTGCTTCTCTTATTTACCTACAGGCTTAGCACAATATCCTGTTTAAGGAGGAACATTTCTCATACCACCCCCCTCCAAAAAAAGAGGGCTACAACATCACCTAGCATAAGGATCTGGTATAGATGAAGGGAAACCACATGCATTTTGTTTACAAATGTCAGTGTTGCTGTAGTAAATTGTATATATTACAGATGAGAATATTAAAGTCATGCAGGTGGTGGGCAGCTGGCAGGAGGGAACAGATGCAGACAGAGGTTGATGGGACTAAACTCAAGAACACTAAAGCATTACAGGTACAATGTAAATATCTTCTTTTTTTTTTTTTTTTTTTTTTTTTTTTCGTTTTAAAGAGATTTATTGAAAAGCAGTACAGTACATTGCAAGCGCCACCAGAACAGCCTGGGGCCGAATGATATACATACAGTACAGAGGTAGAATCTTCAAATCATTTTATAGCAAAGACAAAACTATGTGAAGAACAAGATAATTTTCTTTCTTTTTTCCCCCCCTACCTTTCCCCACCCCCGAACCTGTAATGTTCAAGGGGAAGAGAAAGGAAAAACGGGCAAAAACAAATAAATAAGGAAATAAATTAATATTAAAAAGAGAAAAAAAATAGAAAAGGAAGAATAGCACCTAATACTGACTGTATTCCCGGCACCCTCAATGGGTTCACACTGTGCCTAAGAATCAGTGAATACATTAAACTCATTGGATGTGCTAAATAAAAGTGAAAACAAACCCCCAGTCCCAGAATAACTGAGGTATCCGGAGTCGTGGGCAAATCCCAGAGTATGGAATATCCTATCTCACAAACACATTTTCAGTGAGGGCTGGAGAGACCAGAAGAAAACATAGTAAATTGGCAGTAATCTTCAGTGGTACTTTACAGCAAAGAAGGGAAAAATAAAAAAATAAAAATAAAAAAGACTATAAATACTCTAGTGTAATCATTAAAGTTAAACTGACTACTTTATCTTCAAATCTATATGAAGATGTAACTGAAAGAAGGAAAGAAGAAAGAAAGAAGGTAAAAGGTCAGAGAGACCTAGAAAGAAAAAGAAAGAAAGAGTATAGGTTGAGGTTGCCAGCTACGGACTACACTGACCGGGCCACAATCCCTGGACACAACCAGAGCAGAGAGCCAAGGACAAGAACAAGCAGGCGGAACTCCACCCTCTCTCATCTTTATATCGTAGGTAAACCTAAATGTCTAGCCCAGGGTTCCCACACCGCTTCAAAGGTTTTGGAAGAATTGAGTATTGAGCCTACCATCTTCTCCTGGTGCATGATCCAAGAGATCTTCCTCTTGGCCACCTGAACAGAGACAGTAGGTTGTTTCCAGGCACCCGCCAGCGTAATTTTGGCACCTGTGAGCATGAAGGCTATTAGTCTTTGAGTATATTTAGATGCTTGGGGTACACCGACCCCCAGTAATGCTATTTGGGGAGATTTTTCAACCGGTACACCGGTTACCTTTCTGATGAGAGAAAACATTTTGTTCCAAAATCCCCTTATTTTTGGGCATTCCCACCAAATGTGTAACATGGAACCCTGGGCTTGGCAATTCCGGAAACACAATGGAGATGTGGTTGGAAACATAGCTGCTAGTCTGGAAGGGACCAAGTACCACCTCATTAATACTTTAAGGTTAGCTTCAATCAAAGAGATATTAATAAGACCTTTGGAGGATCTCAATCCTACCTCATGCCACTTCTCCAGAGTCCAGGACATCCGTAGATCTTTCTCCCACGCCTCCATGTAAGAAAATTTGGAAGTAGGATCCGATAGTGAGTTATAAATAATAGAAATGCCACCTCTCTGTTCAGTAGTGCTAATGCACCATTTTTCGTAACGGGTGAACTCAGGGGGATTTGGTTTATTTTTCCAAAGTGATGTAATAAAATGGGAAATCAGTAAATATCTTCTGATCTTTTTAGCTGTGTAATGTGGATGTGATTGCTAAACAGGAGCGTATGCAGTGGATTTTTTAAATAGTTATAAAAGTTACTTTATGCCATTAGATTAATTCGAATTATGTTGGAGGCACTGTGCTATATGCATTTTCATTTAGCTTACTATTATGCTAGGTTCACACCAATGCGTTTTCTGTGCCTCGCATTTGTGTGGACACAGCAGCCCATTCATTTGAATAGTCTGCTGTACCTGCGGGGAAAAGGTCCCTGCACCTTTTTGAAGTTTTTTGTTTTTGCACCATGTGATTTCCCACACATGCTGCGTTTTCAGATATGTGGGGGTGCCATTAAGATTTAATGGCAGCCTTGCGTGTCTGTAAAAGAGCAGGGCGTTTTGCCTGTGGGTGGGGGAATAAGTGTCATTTATACACTTGGGTCCAGATTCTCAAAGGGCTTACGACGGCGCAACGCCATGTATGCCGTCGTAAGTCCTAATCTGGGCCGTCGTATCTATGCGACTGATTCTTAGAATCAGTTACACATAGATATCTATTAGATCCGACAGGCGTAAGGCTCTTACGCTGTCGGATCGTAAATGCATTTTTTTTTTTGCCGCTAGGTGTCGCCTCCGTCGTTTTCCCCGTCGAGTAAGCAAATTAGCTAGATACGCGAATTCCTGAACGTACGCGCGGTCGACGCAGTGAAGTTACGATGTTTACGCAAGGTTTGCGCGGCGTAAAGTTGTCCCTGCTATATGAGGGGCAACCAATGTTAAGTATGGCCGTCGTTCCCGCGTCGAAATTTAAAAATTTACGTTGTTTGCGTAAGTCGTCCGTGAATGGGGCTGGACACCATTTACGTTCACGTCGAAACCAATGACGTCCTTGCGACGTCAATTGGAGCAATGCACCCTGGGATATTTTCCAGACGGCGCATGCGCAGTACGTTCGGCGCGGGAACGCGCTTAATTTAAATGCTCCACGCCCCCTACCCGGCTAATTTGAATTAGGCGGGCTTGCGCCGGGTGATTTACGCTGCGCCGGGTGATTTACGCTACGCCGCCGCAACTTTACAGGTAAGTTCTTTGTGAATAAAGCACTTGCCTTTAAAACTTGCGGCGGCGTAACGTAAATGAGATAGGTTACGCCCGCCGAGTTTTGCGCGATTCTACGAGAATCTGGGCCTTGCAGTTCGGGAGTAGTAAAAACATGGGCCCAGATTCTCGTAGAATCGCGCAAAACTCGGCGGGCGTAACCTATCTCATTTACGTTACGCCGCCGCAAGTTTTACAGGCAAGTGCTTTATTCACAAAGAACTTACCTGTAAAATTGCGGCGGCATAGCGTAAATCACCCGACGCAAGCCCACCTAATTCAAATTAGCCGGGTAGGGGGCGTGGAGCATTTGAATTAAGCGCGTTCCCGCGCCAAACGTACTGCGCATGCGCCGTCTGGAAAATATCCCAGGGTGCATTGCTCCAAATGACGTCGCAAGGACGTCATTGATTTCGACGTGAACGTAAATGGCGTCCAGCCCCATTCACGGACGACTTACGCAAACGACGTAAATTTTTAAATTTCAACGAGGGAACGACGGCCATACTTTAACATTGGTTGCCCCTCATATAGCAGGGGCAACTTTACGCCGCGCAAACCTTACGTAAACGTCGTAACTTCACTGCGTCGACCGCGCGTACGTTCGGGAATTCGCGTATCTAGCTAATTTGCATACTCGACGGGGAAAACGACGGAGGCGACACCTAGCGGCGGAAAAAAAATGAATTTACGATCCGACAGCGTAAGAGCCTTACGCCTGTCGGATCTAATGGATATCTATGCGTAACTGATTCTAAGAATCAGTCGCATAGATACGGCGGCCCAGATTAGGACTTACGGCGGCGTACATGGCCCTTTGAGAATCTGGGCCATGGTGCTCAGCCTCATTTTACAGATTCCTTTCGTTCCCCCTCATTTAAACTATAAAGGCTACAGCTAGGGATGTACAGATGCCACAGCTACAATAATTCGAGATTTTCCTAGTTTGTGACGGAAAATATTAATTATATGAAGACAGGAGGCGAGTATCTTATGCATTATCTTTCTTTATTAATGCCCATAGCAGAAATACAACTTTTTCAGTAATTTCAAGTAGAAAAACGTTTAACTGAAAGAAAAAGAAAAAACTACAACACCCAGCAGCCCTCAGGCTGGGTCTGCCAATCATGAGGCAGGACAGCCGGCATATAAGGGGCTGCCTCCTTAGACCCTTCCTCTTTCTTGAGGCGAATCGGCAGGAAACCTGGAATAGAAAAAACAGTTCGAAACACCGGGAGCCTGGCAAACTGTAACTTCCGGACAGGATTCAGTCGACGGCATCCATGCTCCGGATCCGGAACGCAGTAGGAACCTCCACTTCCGATCTGTGGTGCGCAAAAACCCATGGATCGAAATGGGAACCGCAATCCCGGCGGTGATATAGAAAAACGAAGTCCAGGGGCGTATCAGCCTCCGACCTGTAGGATGCGTGATGCAATGACCTAGAACGAGAGAGACAACATCGTGATAGGGTTGGGTTGGGAGGGAAGATACTCGCCTCCTGTCTTCATATAATTAATATTTTCCGTCACAAACTAGGAAAATCTCGAATTATATATCAGACAGGAGGCTCATATCTTATGCAAGTTCAAAGCTACAACAATGTATATATTAAAGATAACAGTCAAAATAAACTACAAAACTGACATAGATATGTGTTCCTCCGGTCTAAAGCAGAATTGGTGGAAGGTGGTCGGGACGACCAGTCCGCCGTTAGCAGAAGGTCCTAGAGGGAGCCTACTGAGGTGACGACCTTAATAGCCACCGCCCCTCAGGAGGAGTGGGCACCAACCAGGGTTATGTCAAACCCTGTCATTCCCATGACCGACCGTACCCCTCTGGCTAGTGTAGTCGAGGAAACCAGAAAATGAGGTTTAACGTAGGAAAACGAGGAGTAGAGAGAATTGCAAAGATCGCAACGGGCCGACAAGGACTCGCAAGTCTGTAGGCAGCGGGACACCCACAGGCGTGGATGCGCGGAGAAGAGCGGGTAGAAAACCGCTTGAAGTCCCGTCTTTGTCCTAAGAACTCCGGAAAACCTGATTCTGAGGCGAGAACTGACGCCTGGAAACGTCCAACGTCCGGACGCCTGACACACGTTAGGCGGAATCAGATACGAGAGGACAGCAAGTTGAAAGGCAGTAACCTCAAAGAGAGTGCCATTGTCCCCCCCAGTCCGAGGACATGGTCAGGGCCTTGGTCACATCCAAGAGTGTTGATACTTGGGCGAGATGGGCGTTTCAAACCTAACGCCTACCAAGTCGGCACACCGACGGATGTTTACCCACCGGGCAAGTCTACAAGGGAGCGGTAGGCTGAGATCGCAGAGCGATAGACGTTAAGGGAGCTAAAGGGCCTCCCGGAATCAAAAGTCCGCCCAACAGTTGGCCACTACAGACCCAGGCGCCTGAACGGGATCAACCTGACGTTGATCACACCGAGAAACCCAGAGATGAGGGGAGTGAGGAAGCAACCTGGAGAGATCCACAGTCATCTCCAGAAGGAGGGGAAAAAAACATGGTTGTGTAGGCCACCGCGGAGTGAGCCGCACGACTGATGCTCTCAGGTTTGCTACGAGAAGGAGGACCCAGAGGGTCATCGGGAACGGGGAGAAACGCGTAGTGTGTCCCCAGTGACCAGGTTGGCCGAGGGCGTCCACAGTGTGCGCCTCCGGATCCGGCTCCCGGTTGTAAAAGTGCGGGAGCTGATGGATGAGGCGAGAGGTGAACGGGTCCATAGAGAAGGATCCCTTAGGTGAGTGAGGGCCAGGAACACTGGTCGGTGCAGTCGGCAATCGCTGGAATCGGCCAGGTAACGAGAATTCCAATCTGCCACCATATTGGAATAGCCTGGGCTATATTCCGCAACCGGAACGATGCTGCGTTCCAGGCAGAAAGGCCCAAAGTCTTTTGCCAGAACCGCTAGGACTGGATCTGGGGCCCCCAAAGCGATCAACGTACTGGACTGTGGTTACGTTGTCTATCTGCAAGAACACACAGCAGGTTGATGTGTGTGGCAGTAGACTCCTGGTGGCAAGAAAGCCGCCGGGATTCTAGTGATGATGTGCAGCAGAGATTCCTCTGCGGACCGCGTCCCTCTTGTGGACGAGGGGCTGCACCTAGTACCCCAGCCGAGGCAGCTGGCATCCGACCCTATGACGAAATCCGGTGTAGAACTGACGACGGACTCGCCGTTCTGTTCGACGGCATGACGTAAACACCACCGTAGTTCCACTATGGCTTCTGCGTCCAAAGCGACTTTGTCTGCATAGCGAAAACCCCTAGCGAAGGTGTAGAGCCTCGAGTCTCTGGGGGGCTCGATAGAGAAGAGGGGCTGGAAAATGGCCTGGATTGACGCCGATAACAGGCCGACTAAGCGAGCCAGTCCGCGTAAAGCCACCCGTTGCTTGCCCAGCACGATACTGACACGATCTAACAGTGGAGATGCGGCCACGCTGAGCCCTGGTCCGTGACATTGCAGACTATCCTGGGCTTGAACCCAGAATCAATGCATGCAGGGCAGGCACCCTAGCCCTGAGCTAAACCTGCTCCTTTGCAGATGGCGCCTAATTGGTCATGGGCAGCCGAAGGATCGCTCGGTTGGTGTGATTTATGAGGAGTCCCAGGTCCTGAAGCGATCCGCCCGTCCAGGAGGCGTGTTTGTTCGTCAGGCAAGGATAACGAGCCATTAAGAGTAGGTTGTACAAGTAGAAGATCCACCTCGCCCCTGTTCCGCAGGGTGCCGTAATTTGGTGAGATTTCACAAGTTAACACTGGACGATAACCGTCCCACTTTCCCTGACCAGGAGAATGAACGCTTGTTTGGTCCAAGGTCTTGCAACTTGTTGTCTATTAGGACGGTGTACAGGTTAGAAAACCCGAATGGGATGGGGGACCAGGTCCATGTCTGGTGATCCCGACTAACATGTCTACGGCGGCCGATCCGTGTTCTGATTCGGCTAGGTGGGACCGTTGGGGTCAAGTTTCCTTAGGATTGAGCGGCGGCGTTCTGTCGAACACGAAGTGTACGCGCATTCCAGGAGGCAAAACTGCCCGTTGGGCCCAGACCCTAAGTTGGGCTAGGTCAACCGGCTGTACAGAGGAGGTAGCCTGCTCATTAAGGCGTAGGGTTTGGTGCTAGGTCCAAAGATCTAAGACCCTGTCCTGTGTGGTCTTAAAAGGTCCTCTCTATTCCCCTAGGAATACTTCCCGTGTTTGGTGAGATACCTCAAGAGTATGGGTCCACCTCGGGAGTGTGCACAACCTTATTTGTTAATGGAAAGGCGGGCATTCCGCCCACAACATGTTTCGGTTAGCTCTACCGACCGATCTCCGGATCCAGTATTCGATATATTGGGGTGCCCATTTACCGGAGTGTGGATGGGTAATCGCCCCCTGATCGAAAAATGGCTCTCCACGAGAGTCCAATAATGTTTCACCCTGGGACACAGGGTTGGCGTCGTCATGAAGCGCCATGTGCCCACTGCTCTCATAATCATCGTCATCATCCTCAGACTCAAGGTGCTAGCCGCCTCGGACTCCGTGGACTGTTCTAGAAGAATCCACGAATGAGTCTGGCGTAGTCCGTCTAGTGGACTGCTGCCTCTGCATGTGCATCTCCCCGAGGCTCGGGGGTCGGTTGGAGTCTGGGAGGGCAGTGGGTCGGCAGTCCTGGGAGGGTACTGCCTGGGACATGTTATTTACTTCCCCTGCCGGGGAGTCGGAGGCGGTGTCATTGGGACACCTTGCCCTATTTAGGGGCGGTATACCATTGCCGGCTGGTCCGGACATAGGGGCGCAGGCGGGTTGGAACCGACGCCATGGTAGCCTGGATGGACCTACCGATCAGTTCTTGAACCGTGTCCACCCCGGTAGGGGCGCTAGCAGGGGTAAGGTCCAATCGTCAGCCACAGGAGAAGAATCTGCTGTCTGCGGACAGCACCGTAAAACAGCACAGTAACATATGGAAGGCATGTACAGGAACATGCTATAAATTTATTTATTTGTTTGTACATTCATATAAATATTTATTTATTTAGATTTTGTTTATCTATATTTTTATTAATTATTTTCCTGATAAATGAGGTATCTATTCTAGGGAATAAATTCCCCAGAAACAAGAATTAATGAGTAAATATTTATTTATTTATTTAATTAATTAGATTATTTAATTTATTTATTTATATAATTTATATAATTTATTTAATGTATTTATTTAATTTATTTATTTAATTTATTCATTTAATTCATTTAAGTTATTTATTTAATTTATTTAATTTATTTAATTCATTTAAGTTATTTATTTATTTAATTTATTTAATTTAATTTATTTAATTTATTTAATTTATTTAATTTATTTAATTTATTTAATTTATTTAATTCATTTAAGTTATTTATTTAATTTATTTATTTATTTTATTATTTAATTAATTAATGGAAAGGAACGATCGCAGGTTCCTACCTCCAACACCGCTGACAGCTTGCGGTGGGAGGAGAGCCTAACGAGACTAACTCCAGAGGCGAAGTCTCGCGAGACTACGGCCTCTGGAGTCCCTGCTGAGCCGTGGATGTGAGGGACAGAGCGGTCGAGGAGATCCGCTCTTTCCCGTCCTGCTCAGAGATAGGAGGGGGGAACGCCGAAGTGTCACCCGGATCGAGAGAGGCATAGACGGCGAGAGGGGAGAGGAGCGGCCGCGACGGAGACTCCGCCCACCGACCAAGCGCGCGAAGGCGAGCGTGGGGAGGAAGGAGGAGGGGGGGGACAGCTGCCCAGAGATGGCGCCCGCTCAGGGAGCGAGGGAACAGCACGGACCCCGCACGGAGGTCGCCGCAGCGCTCCGGCGCCAGGAAAGGGGGAAGCCCAAGTCAGGATGACTAAAGTAAAAGAATCAAGTGACGATTTCAGGATGACTAAAAGTGAAAGAAATCCAAGTGAAAGATTTCAAATAAGGCTCAAACATAACTACCTGACACCGTGCGGTGTCAGGGAAAACAGACATAAAAGTGTAAAAATCGGGGAATAACAGGGGGAACCCCCCATATTCCACAACATTCCAAATAAAACGACCAAAATTTCCAACAAAACTACCTGACATCGGGATATCCGGTATCAGGGAGACATATGTAAAAATGGAAAATCGGGGGAATACAAGGGAAAACCCCCAATATTCCACCATATATTAAACATCATTCAACAAAGTTACCTGACACCACATTCGGTATCAGGGACTATATATATATATATATATATATATATATATATATATATATATATATATATATATATATATATATATATATATATATATACAATCCAAGAATAAAGTTATATGAAATACTTATCTTGTATGTTCTGCCATGAGCAGAAAGAAAGAGGAAGGGTCTAAGGAGGCAGCCCCTTATATGCCGGCTGTCCTGCCTCATGATTGGCAGACCCAGCCTGAGGGCTGCTGGGTGTTGTAGTTTTTTCTTTTTCTTTCAGTTAAACGTTTTTCTACTTGAAATTACTGAAAAAGTTGTATTTCTGCTATGGGCATTAATAAAGAAAGATAATGCATAAGATATGAGCCTCCTGTCTGATATATAATTTGATTTTCAGCTGCAGCAGGAATTATACCCCCTGCTACGTCCAGCATGCACTACTGTCTGCTAAAGGCAACCCATTCAAGTGATTTGGGACCATGCTGCAACTTGTGCAATGCATACAGTTGCAGTGCAGTAGTGCATCTTAGGGGGTTTAAAACAGGAGGTAAGTAGGCGACATATCACCTATATATACCTACTATGGGAAGGAGAAAGAGAACGCCTCCTGACAACACACCTCAGTCTCAGCGCGGTGCTGCAGGGGAGTAAGGGCTGACTGCCTTCTTCCTTTCACCCCCTGTCATGTGACATATCGGAGACGGAGAAACTACCTTTATTCTCTCTGAGAGCAAGATATGAACTGTGAGTACACATGGGAAGGGGTGTTGCAGTTCCCCATCTTTGCCCTGGGCACTGGGTGGTTGACCTTGTCCCAGCACTGGACACACTTACCAAATTAGGACCTGCGGTTGTGTTCATAGAGCCTCTGCATCCTCATAAAGTAATAGGTGGCACCAGCCTTACAAACTGCTCATTCACACTGTATGGGCCAGAGAACCTGTGTGAATAAGCCCTTCATTTTTTTTATAATAAAAAATAAATAAAAAGTAAACATTTTTTAATTTTTTAAAACATTCTATTTTTTATATGGTGTTGGGGGGGATTATGAAATATCAAGGGTCTAAACAGACTCCTGACATCTCACATTTGATACAGAGAAAGGAATTGAGCACACATATTCTTCAATTCCTTTCTCTGCAGGCTTAGCTACACTGAAGATGAATGAACAGGAGACAGAAGCACATGTTCATTCATAAACTGAAGCATAGTAAACAATTTAATAGAGTTCAATTATGAATGAACACAGTGAGTGATTGATCACTCACTGTGTTCATTCACGAAAGGAATCGGCCGATAAATGACACATCCCCCTGTATGCCTGCAGCCGACAGGAGAGGAAAGCTGGCAGTGCTTTTGGGGGGGGGAGGGCACAGCAGCCTGCAGGAAGAATCAGATGTGGGCACTGTGCAGGACAGAGAGGGGGATTGGTGCCATGGGGCAACTAGAGGAACGATGCCCCCGTGTCTTCCTCTCCGGCATTTGAGAGCTGGCAGAAGAGAGGGGGGAGAAACAGGCTTTCAGCTGCTGCAGAGCCACACAAGGCATTGTTCCTGTAATTGCTGTGGTACCGATCATCCTCCTTGTCCTGTCCACACCCGATTCCCCTGCTGCCCGGGCCCCAAAAAGTGGGACAGGTGCTACCCCCTTATCAAAAGCTGTAAAGATGCAACATAGGCAGGGTCAAGGCATCCTTCAAGCATGTTATTTAACCACTTGCTTACTGGGCACTTTTCTTCATGCCCCGGGTGGCAATGGTGGGTGTGTGAGGGTGTCCTCCCACATAGCCCACCCTACCTGCTCCGCTTTGAAGCCCAACGAGGCAGAGGGACTCCCTATAAGGGAGTGAGAGGAACTAGCCCGCTCAACCAGCCCCGTTAGTCCTTTGCCTCTCTTTTTAGAGACCGTGTGGTCAAAGTGCGTGCATGTTAACCCAATTGCGAGTGCGTGTGTAAGTGTGGTGGTTTTTGTGGGAGGGGGGTGGGCGTACTAAGCGCAGGCTTACCTCGCATAGCACACCCACCGGGAGACGGGCTGAGACCACCAAACTCAATTCACATGTAGCTGAGACCGGGATCCGAACCCCTAGCTGCAGAGGTGAATGGCTTGTCAGCGCAGTGCCAATCGCGTTGAGCCACCGCAGCTCCATCGGTTTTTATTTTTTGTTCATTTTTTTTATAAAGACTGAATTAAAAATGAATACAAAACCATTTTATATTTTGTTATACAAATTTTGAAAACGGGAAATTGTTCTACTTTATTGATGTACACTGATGAGGCTGCACTGATGGGCACTGATAGGCTGCACTGATGGGCTACACTGATGGGCACCGATAAGGCAGCACTGGTGGGCACTGATAGGTGGCACTGGTGAGCACTTATAGGTGGCACTGAGAGGCAGCATTGGTGGGCACTGAGAGGTGAAACTGAGATGTGGCACTGATGGGTGGCCGTGAAGGGCATTGATAGGTGGCACTGGTGGGCACTGAGAATTGGCACTAATAGGTGACAGTGATGGACACTGATAGGTGGCAGTGATGGGCACTGATCAGCACTGGTAGGTGAGACTGATAGGCAGCACTGCTAGGTGGCACTGATGAGGCACTGACTGGCAACACTGGTGGGCATTGATAGGTGGCAGTGATGGGCACTGATAGGTGGGAATTTATTTTACTGGTGGGCACTGGCAGGGGGCACTGGCAGGTGGTACTGGCAGGCGGTACTGGTGGGGATTAATGAGGCTGATGTGCCCTTTCCACTGGGGACCAATGTCCCCTACACAAGAGCCAGTGATCGCTGTCAGCGCGAGGAGAAAAAAACACGATTACCAAGCTTTGGCTAGATCACGTGATCAGCTGTCATTGGCTGAAAGCTGATCAAATGGTAAGGGGCTGGGACCGGCCCTTTACTCGGACCTGTGATTACCCGAGTCTGGAGGGGGTGCGTGGGGCGCGTGCAAAGGGGAGGATGTCTATTGACGCCCTCCCAGCAATTGGGGTCCACGCTGTAGCCATCATTCGGCTATAGTGCAGATGCAAAGTGGTTAAAGGAGTTGTGCAACTTTATTGTTTCACTTGAACCCTTTTACGGGAGAGTGTGTAAATGTGACCAGCTGCCAGCTGTGCAGCTACCAGATCGCTTCCACACACCCCGCTAACAGCCGCCCCCTACCCATACCCCTGCCATGTTTCCTGGGCTTTGTGCACCCATTAGTGGACCCAGGCCTAACATGGCAGGTGCCAAAGCATGGCAAAGCACCCTCCCCATGTGGCCTGGTATAGTTCAGGAGGGAAGGGGGCTCTCTTGTCCCCCCATTTTCCTGTGGTGTGCCAGGTTGCATGCTCGGATAAGGGTCTGGTATGAATTTTGGGGGGACCCCTATGCCATTTTTTTTATTTGGCACGGGATTCCCCTTAAAATACATACTAGACCTGGAGGGCCTGGTATGGATTTTTGGGGGGACCCCCACACCATTTTAATATTCATATCAGACCCAAGTGGTCTGGTAATGGACTGGGGGGACCCACGCATTTTTCAATGATTTTTATCTATATTGATCCGACAATACATTATAGCCGTGAGCAGTTTTAAATGACATTTTTTCCTTTAGAAATGTCATTTTGCTGTGGTACTGTTATAATAATGGGAAATATTTGCTACTTTACAGGCAGACTAAGGGGACCCCAGGCACGATATTTAAGGGAATATTAAATTTTTATTGTTTCACTTGAAGCATTATTAAAATCACTGCTCCTGAACAAAAACACAGTTTTTAAAACTTTTTTTTGCACTGATATATGGCCCCTCGGGGCAGAACCTGAGTCCCCATACCCATTGTATGGCAATAACTTGCATATAAGCCTTTAAAATTATCAATTTTGGTTTTTCACATCCGTATCCCATAGACTTTAATGGTGTTCGCACAAATTTTTTGCCTGTTCGCAAACAGAACCGGGGGGTGTTCGACTCATCCCTAGTAATGAAGTCAGGGGCTCAGTGCAACAGCATTACCCTTTAAAACGTGTTACTTCTAGGAGAATTTAGTGTTATCCTGTATGACTTAACAAGACACTGATAAACATCACAATTGTTCGGGGATAGAATTCGGGAAGTAGATCCCTTGTTTGCATGCAATTCATATTATATCACCTTACACACACATTTGTTTACAGCATACTGTATATACAGTATAGTATTCCAAAATGGTGTACAGTCTTTGTATTGTTAGAAAATAAAATGACCTGCAGAGGGAATAACCTTTAAATATAAGATAGCTAGTGTATCCATTTAGGACAATGTGTATGGTTGCAATGAAGATGCAAAAATCTCCTTTCCCAGTACATTAGACTAGGATTTTGGGTGAGGTTGTTAAAGGAACACTAAAGGCAGAATTTTTTTTTTTGGTAAAATGACAAACATGTTATACTTTCCTCCACTGTGCAGCTCGTTTTGCACAGGGTGTCCCCGAACCCGGTCTTCTGTGGTCCCTCAGTGGCTGTCTCGGCTCCTCCTCGCAAGAGCTTTCCACCTTCATGCAAGCTCCTTCGCATGGTGGAAAGCTCTTACGAGCACGCTCCCGTGATACAGCAATGACTGTATAACTCGGCCCAGCCCCTCGGTGCACCGCGTCATTTGATGTGATTAACAGCAGCTCCAGCCAATGGCTGCGCTGCTATCAATCTGTCCAACCTAGCCAATCAACGGCCTGGCTGGGAACCGAACAGGATAACAGGAACGCGCGTGGGACTTTCGAGGGGAGAGGTAAGTAAAACGGGGGCTGGGCGGTGCTGTCGGATGTTTTTTCACCTTAATGCATAGGATGCATTAAGGTGAAAAAACATTTACATTTACAACCCCTTTAAAGTAGAACTATAGGCAAAACCTTTTTTTCATTTTGGATAAAGTAAGGGAGGGTTATAACTAGAGGTCGATGGATATGTGTATTTCTCTGGCCGATGCCGATATTTAAAAATTGGTGTGGACGATGGCCAATACATGATGCCGTTTTTTGTGGCCGATATTTTAGGCCAATTTGTATTTATTTTTTCCCTTCATCTCATAAACTCAACCACTCCCACTCCACTCCACTCCCCCTGCTTGCTCCTGTCACTCTACCACACACTTGATGTCCTCAGTAAAGATTGCACTGGTTGGCTCTGGCAGGTGGCACTGGTTGGCACTGACAGATGGCACTAATTGGCATTGGCAGGTGACACTGGTTGGCACTGGCAGGTGACACTGATTGGCACTGACAGATGGCACTGATTGGCACTGACAGATGGCACTGATTGGCAATGGCAGGTGGCACTGGTAGGTTTTGCACTGAGCCGATGGTGTATCTGTGTGTGAAACTGACATGTAACAATGCAGAGAGAGACCAGCTGTCAAAATTCAGCGGTGATGTCGTGGATGGGCGGGACCTGGGGTGAGTGTGACCTGGGGTGGACGGGACCCAGCAGCTATCAAACACCAGCCAATGGGGTGGGCGGCACCCAGCAGCTATCAAAACACCAGACAATGATTGGGCTGCTTAAGAAAGGGGCGGAGCCACATACACACCTAGATCCCATCCCATTGGCTGGTGTTTGATAGCTGCTGGGTCAACGCTGAATTCTAATAGCTCCTCTCTCTCTGCGTTCAGTTACATGTCAGTTTCACACACTCAGTGGCTCTGCCAAGCGCCGCGCTGCTCTGCCAATGGAGTGTGGAGAAGGGAGTGCTCAGTGTTAAATATCGGCCTAATTTTAGATTATAATCGGCCGATATATGATACAGCCTCTAGTTATAACCCTTGTAAGATTTATTTTTGCCATCTTTGTCCTATTGTGGAGATTTACCTTCACTTCCTATCCCATGAACGAACAGGAAGTGAGAGGAAATTCCTGCAAATTAAGGGAATCTCTTGGGGACCCCCATTTTACCAGAACAAGCATCCCCATTAGAAGATGTCAACTCAATTACTTTTCTGGGGACAACCCAAAATTTGGGTTTTTCTTTTACTTTCATTTTAAATAATAGTGGGACCAATAGGGATGATGACTCTCCCTAGCAGGGGTACAGACAGCAATAAAAACGGACAGGTAATCTAATCCCTCTCCATTCCATCCAAAAAAATAATATTTTTCCTTTTAGTTATATAAAAGTATAATTCCTCATTATACATTTATCACACTCAAACTTGCCCTTATTTAAAGTGTCTTGCAATTTCTAAAGAATCCAGTATTTTTTTTTATTTTGTTTTTTGCCTTATCTATTAAAATTTGTTACAAATATGACTTTTTTTTTGTGTAGTTGCCATTGAAGGCAGAGGCAATGCTTTCAGGACATTAGTAAATTTCCCGTGATGAATTGTGAAAGTCATGCTGCAATGCTGACATCTAGTGGTAAATCTGAATACTGCCTTGCTCAATAACAGGTTTTGCAGTTATCAAATGTTTCAATGGGATGGTTTGAATGGCAGGTAAAACCTACTTTATCAATGTTTTAAACACAACAACAACAAAAAAAAGTCTGGTGCCAGGAAGCTGGGACACTTGTAGCGTTGGGAACAATATCAGAGTCTTACTTGTGCCCAATAAGCAGTTATATGGATGAGCACACCAGGTAAGGTGTGAATATAAATGCAAACAGTCAATGGTGACCTCTGGCCCCACGTATACTCATAATATACTACCTCCCAAAAGTCCATAAGGACACTACACATCCTCCAGGATGCTCTATAATAAGTGGAATCGATTCAGTGACTTCCCGTATAGGGCACTATATTGATTTCCCCTTACAACCTTTGGTGAAATCCATCCCTTCATATCTTAAAGACACCAAGGACACTATTCGTCTTTTAGAACAAGTTAACTATAGTGATGACCTACTGCTAGTAACTGCAGATGTTGCAGCTCTGTATACGTGTATACCACACGATCCAGGGCTCTCATCCGTGGAATTTTATTTATCCAGGAGTAACAACATTCCTAAAACCCAACAGGAGTTTATTATGGAGAAATTAACAACCGATGCACTAGATGGGCAACAATGAGACAACCTCTAAAATAGGAATGTTTTTTCAGGTGGAGGTGTTTGACATTTTTTTTCCCTACTCATCTTTTCTGACTGTTTTTCACTTGGCTAGGGTCAGTGTCACTACTGGTAGCACGAGGCGATACTTGGACCCTATAAAGGTTACACAGGCAGTCCAACTCCTCCAGGATGGCACATCAATACATGTCATTGCCAGAAGGTTTGCCGTGTCTCCCAGCACAGTCTCAAGAGCATGGAGGAGATTCCAGGAGACAGGCAGTTACTCTGGGAGAGCTGGACAGAGCTGTAGAAGATCTTTAACCCATCAGCAGGACCGTTATCTGATCCTTTGTGCAAGGAGGAACAGGAGTAGCACTGCCAGAGCCCTACAAAATGACCTCCAGCCGGCCACTGGTGTGAATGTCTCTGACCAAACAATCACAAACAGACTTCATGGATTTGGCCTGAGGGCCTGACATCCTCTAGTGTGCTCTGTGCTCACTGCCAGACACTGTGGAGCTCGATTGGCATTTTCCATTAAACACCAGAATTGTCAGGTCCGCCACTGGTGCCCCATGCTTTTCGCAGATGAGAGCAGGTTCACCCTGAGCATATGTGACAGATGTGAAAGGGTCTGAAGAAGCCGCAGAGAACTTTATGCTGCCTGTAACATCGTTCAGCATGACCGGTTTGGTGGTGGGTCAGTGATGGTCTGGGAGAGCATATTCATGGAGGGACGCACAGACAATGGCTACACAATGGCACCCTGACTGCCATTAGGTATCAGATGAAATCCTTGGGCCCATTGTCAGACCCTACGCTGGAGCAGTGGGTTCCTCCTGGTGCACGACGATGCCCGGCCTCATGTGGCGAGAGCATGCTGCCAGTTCATGGAGGATGAAGAAATTGATACCATTGAATGGCACCCATGCTCACCTGACCTAAATCCAAAAGAACACCTCTGGGCCAGGTTGCACCTCAGTATGTTTAGGAGTTCAGTGATCCTCTGGTCCAGATCTGGGAGGAAATATCCGAGGACACAATCCGTCGTCTCATTAGGAGCATGCCCTGATGTTGTCAGGCATGCATACAAACTACTGAGGACCATTTTGAGTTGTTGCAATGAAATTTCAGCAAAATGGACTAGCTTGCTGTATCATTTTTTCACTTTGATTTTCGGGGTGTCTTTGAATTCAGCCCTCTGTAGGTGGATAATTTTCATTTCCATCAAATTAAGTGCCATCCTTTCATTCCTAACACATTACACAGTCCATATCAGTATAGATATCCAGCGTGAGATATTTGCCTGTTGAGATCTGATATGTTTTCAAAGTGTTCCTTTCATTTTTTGGAGCAGTGTGTGTAATTATATATATATATATATATAGTGTAAAGGAATTCGATCGGAATGTTTAAAAGGGGGCAATGTTCAAGTCAATGACAATTGGTCCATATTCAATACTAAGAAAATGCTAATATCAAAGAAGGCTGCCAGCTTGCAGGTGGAAGATACTCTGATACATAAAAACAAGGACAAAAGCATCGCCTTCTAAGCGTAGCAGTTAGACATTTTAATGTAGAAAATACATAATAAAAACACTAACAAACGAGCGGTGGGAAATGGCATTATAAGTATTATCATCATCATCTGCGTTGTCCCGGGAGCTGCCCGATGCCTGATGTCATTGGCTGGGGTGTATGTGTGTCCTCCCTGGATCTGGTAACAGTGATGGAACTCAACGCTCTCAGTGGGGAGGTGTACCCAGAAGTGATGACATCCCCGCTGTGTATTTGTGTCTCACCGTCCCCAGTCCCTGTTATCCGAGAGCGTTGAGTTTTATCACCGTTACCGGATCCAGGGAGGACACACATACACCCCAGCCAACGACATCAGGCATCGGGCAATACTTATAATGCTATTTCCTAACGCTCGTTTGTGAGTGTTTTTATTATGTACTTTCTACATTAAAATGTCTTAGGCCGCGTACACACGGTCGGACAAAACCAATGAGAATGGACCGAGGTTCAGTTTCATCGGTCCAAACCGATCGTGTGTATAGCCTATTGGTCTGTTGTCCTTCGGTCCAAAATTTTAAAACATGCTTTAAAATCGAACCGATGGACCACTGTCTGATCGGTCCAAACCGATGGTTAGTACACAAAAGCATCGGTTCAAAACCCGCGCATGCTCAGAATCAAGTTGACGCATGCTTGGGAGCATTGAACTTTGTTTTTTTTCAGCACGTTGTGTGTTTTACGTCACCGCGTTCTGACCCGATCGGTTTTTAAACTGATGCTGTGTACACACATCAGACCATCAGGCCACTTCAGCGGTGGACCGATTAAAACGGCCCGTCGAACCATTATCATCGGATGAACCGGTCGTGTGTACAGGGCCTAACTGTTACGCTTAGAAGGCGCTGCTTTTGTCCTTGTTTTCATTTTTGATATGAGACTAGCATGCAAATAAAATAGGGAACATTTTTCATCCGATATTCTCATTTGCATGAGGTTTAAAGGGGTTGTAAAGGTAAATGTTTTTTCACCTTAATGCATCCTATGCATTAAGGTGAAAAAACATCCGACGGTAACGCCCCCCCCCCCCCCGAACCTCCATTTTACTTATCTCACCCCTCGAAAGTCTAGGCTTGGCTAGGCTGGACGGATTGATAGCAGAGCAGCCATTGGCTGGCGCTGCTGTCAATCACATCCGATGACGCGGCGCGCCGGGGGCGGGGCCGAGTGATACAGTCGGCGGCTATGTCCGCCGCTGTATCACAGGAGCGCGCCCGCAAAAGCTTTCCACCATGTGAGCTCGCTCACATAAAGGTGGAAAGCTTTTGTGAGGAGGAGCCGAGACAGCCGCCGAGGGACCCCAGAAGACAGGTTTCGGGGCCACTCTGTGCAAAACGAGCTGCACAGTGGAGGTAAGTATAACATGTTTGTTATTTAAAAAAAAAAAAAAACATTTTGCCTTTAGTGTTCCTTTAACTAATAGTACTGTATCTGTGGAGGCACAGCATTGTCACCTTATAAAAGGAAGCGTTGGAACTACAGTACTCCTCATCTCCATAACACAAGGGGAGGTGTTTTATAGTTCATAGACATAGCCAATAATAACTGATGAGAGTGTAAAGATCACAGTTATTAGCTCACTTTATTTCTGGTAGGATCAACAGGTGCTTTTTACACTTATCAAAAATATACAACAAAAAAACACTTTCAATGGTATATTTACCAGACTCTTTTATCAGAGAGAGATTTATTGTTAGGTTGTACATATACTGTACACACGTGGGCCAGATTCAGATAGATTAGCGGATCTTTAGATCCGCGTAATCTATCTTTTTTACGATCCGCCGGCGCAATTTTGCGAGGCTAGTGCAGTATTCACAAAGCACTTACCTCGAAACTTGCACCGGCGGATCGTAACTCCCCCGGCGGAATTAAAATTCTGCGGCTAGGGGGAGTCTACAATTTAGATCAGGCGCGTTCCCGCGCCGATTTAACTGCGAATGCGCCGCCGGCGATATTTCCCAGTGCGCATGCTCCAAATGACGTCGCTAGGACGTCATTGTTTTCGGCGGCAACGTAAATTCCGGCCATCCGTATTCCCGACCGACTTACGCAAACGACGTAAAAATTTGAAACTCAGCGCGGGAACGACGGCCATACTTAACATTAGCTACCCCTCATATAGCAGGGGTAACTATCCGCCGGAAAAAGCCGAACGCAAACGACGTAAAAAAAAAGCGGCGGGCGTTCGTTCTTGAATCGGCGGTTCTCCTCATTTGCATATGCGACGCGTAAAAAAAAACCTAGAGGCCGGCAGTAGATTGCAGCCTAAGATCCGACGGTGTAAGTCACTTACACCAGTCGGATCTAAGGGAGATCTATGCGTAACTGATTCTTTTGAATCAGTCGCATAGATCTGACCGGCGGATCTCAGAGATACGACGGCGTATCAGGAGATACGCCGTCGTATCTCTTTGTGAATCTGGCCCATGGACTCTATTAGAGAAAGTTTTGTCACTATCCTGGCAGAGGTGTAGGAATTACAAAAGTCATTGCACAAAAAAACGAATAATTAGTGATAAAGATCTGCACACTACTATTATCTATTATCATTAACCAACCAACCATAGATTATTTTTTAGGGTGTCTAAACCCCTCCATGGTGTACCAATCTGTTATCATCAGAGAAAGTTTTGTCACTAATATGACGGTGTTGTCGGAGAAGACATTGCCAGTGTATGTATTTTACCTGTGGTTTTAACTGTTTGTCAGGAGTTCAGCATATACTGTATGTATATAATATTTATCATACAATTATAATTTCCTTTAAAGGGAAGAGCTGGATGGAAATTTGGATTTTTGCGGAAGAAAATAAGAGCATCCAAGCTAGGAGGTAAGAGTCTGCTGTCTGATGGTTTAATCATTATAATGTATTAACCAGTAATTACAGTTTCTTTTTAAATCAAAATAGACAGATACATATTCAAATTATATTATGAAAATGTTGTAAATGCATTGTATTTTATTACATTTCTTTGTCCTTAAAAACATAATGTCTATTGAAAGCACATTCATTGTTTAGCTTACCTATTTTCCAGGCTACCTGTCTTATGCCCTGTACACACGATCGGTTCGTCTGATGAAAACAGACTGTTTTCATCAAATGAACCGATCGTGTTTGGGCCCCATCGTTTTTTCCCCATCGGTGAAAAGAAATAGAACCTGTTTTAATTTTTTTTTGTATAATTCGATTATACAACCTTATACAAGTACGCATTAGATTGTACAACCTCAGTCTTGTAGATACAGTAAAACCTTGGACTGCAAGCATAATTTGTTCCAGAAACATGCTTGTAATCCAAAAGCACTTGTATATCAAAGCAAATTTCCCCATAAGATATAATGGAAACTCAAATGATTTGTTCCACAACCATTTATTCATAAATCCTACAGCTTATAGTCCATATAAAAAGATTATAGCATTGTGACCAGGTTATGTAACCATAAAATGTCCATCCACAAATGGAAGTCTCCACAATGGGATTAGAAACAAAATCCAGCAGGAGCTACATAGTATAAAAGAGAAGAGAGGATTATAGCAAGTGTAGCAATATGTTGCTAAATGTTCTACCTTCATTAAATGTAACCATATTGCTACACTAAGGCCTCATACACACGATAGGTTAACCAGAGGACAACGGTCTGATGGACCGTTTTCATCAGTCAAAACCGATCGTGTATGCGCCCATAGGTTATTTAACCATCGGTTAAAAAAAAGCCAACTTGCTTTAAATTTAACCTATGGATTCCTAACCGATGGGAAAAAAACGATCGTTAGTAGGCACAACCATCGGTTAAAAATCCACGCATGCTCAGAATCATGTCGACGCATGCTTGGAAGCATTGAATTTCGTTTTTTTCAGCACGTCGTGTTTTACGTCACCACGTTCTGACACAATCGTTTTTTTAACCGATGGTGTGTAGGCGCGACGGACCATCAGTCAGCTTCATCGGTTAACCGATGACAACGGTCCATCAAACCGTTCTCATCGGATGGACTGATCGTGTGTACGAGGCTTTAGAGGTGTTTCTCTTCTCTTTTATACTCAGTTGTGACATGACGCTGTATATCAAGTCAATGTTTATTAAAATATTTTGCTTGTCTTGCAAAACGCTCTCTAACCAAGTTACTCTCAAACCAAGGTTTTACTGTATTAGATTGTTTTATCTAATTACTACAAGAGCGAGGTTGTACAATCTTGATTTTTTTTTTTTTTTTTTTAAATCAGATGGTACAGTTATAGTGCATAAACTCGTTCTTGTAGGAATACATTTGTGCTTTGATGTAGTAATTAGACTGTGAAACTTTTTTTCCTGTAGAAATAAACTTGTGCAATCTTTCTTCTCAGGACCAGATTCTAAAGCTTTCTTTCTCATGTATTTTGAATGCACAGATTCTCTAGTGATTGAGTATTGTAAATGTTCCTTCTTGGTGGTATATAAATGTGCAAACTCTTCCCTGTAGCCAAGAGATTAAGCAATTAAATTCTTGCCTGTATCCGAGTGGTCACCTTCTTTAGCTATGTATTTCGAATGCACAAACGTCTTAGGGGTGGAATAGTATACAGGCTTATCGTTGGAGGTGTCAGAGTGTGCAAACTCCTGCCTGTATGAATTAGATTGTGAATGCTCATGCCTATTGGATGCACGATCAATAGCTCCACTGATATATTTTGAATGAACAAAGCCCTTTGTAACGGAATATTGGAAAGGTTTCTCCTTGGTGGACTCAAGCTGTGTAAACTCCTTCCTGTAGGTATTAGATTGCGAAACCTTGTTCTTATTGAATGCAGCGAATTCATTATCCTTACTGGTGTATTTTAAATGGACAACGTTTTTTGTGATGGAATGGTGGAAAGGTTTCTCCTTGGTGGAATCAGGTTGTGAAACGTCCTTCCCGTAAGAATTAGTTTGTTCACCTTTGTTGAAATCAAAGTCTTGAGTTTCCTTACTGATGCAATTAGAAGAAATTGTTTTCCTTTCAGTGTATGTAGAATACACAGGCATCTTCCCAGTGTGATTATGGTGTATGGCTTCCTTTGTGATGTCATTATACTCTATATGTTGCTTTTTGAAGGTCTGAGAGTCTGTCAAGCTCTTGTTAATGGAGTCAAATTTAGCAGAATCTTCTTTGCAGTAGTTGTTTTTTGGTGTGTGCTGCTGTGTTAGCTGGTTTGGACCCAACGCCTTTATTTGTTCCCCAAGGACCAAGATGATTTTCAAAAACAGCCAAATCACATTGAGTATAGTCAGCAAGAAATAAACCACCACCTCAAGGGCCTCCCACAGAGCTGCCAGAACATGGGAAATGGTTCGGAATAGTTTGCTCAGTGCCATGAAAAAGTCCAAGATGAGCATTTTCATGTGATTGGCGCTTTGATGAAATTCCAACCAGAGGGCTTCAAATGTGCTCGGGGGAGTGAAATATTTCATTTTGATTTTTCTGAAGCTTCTATGGTCCCCGGAATTCATGGTTTGGAGAGCACAGTGGAGCAGTTGAAAGTATATCAAAGGAAGCTAAAAAATTCAATGATGCAAAATTGATTTAATACGAAAAAGGAATTTTCAGTATAGTTTAATTAACTATTTTAGCTAAGCTCAAGGTTACCACCTTTCTCTCTCTCTTCCCTTTCTCAGTCTCTGTCATTTTCTCTTTTGTTATCTCCCATTCTTTTATCTGACAATCCCTCTTTATCTCTCCTTCCCATTAGGGATGAGCCGATTCCGCCCCCCCCCCCCGGTTTGGTTCGCCACAGAACATGCGAACAGGCAAAAAATGTGTTCGAACACGTGAACACCGTTAAAGTCTATGGGACACGAACATGAAAAATCAAAAGTGCTAATTTTAAAGATAAAAATGCAAGTGTTTGTCATAAAAAGTGTTTGGGGACCTGGGTCCTGCCCCAGGGGACATGTATCAATGCAAAAAAAAGTTTTAAAAACTGCCGTTTTTTTTGGAGCAGTGATTTTAATAATGCTTAAAGTGAAACAATAAAAGTGAAATATTCCTTTAAATTTCATACCTGGGGGGGGGGAGGGGTCTATAGTATGCCTGTAAAGTAGCACATGTTTCCTGTGTTTATAACAGTCTCTGCACAAAATGGCATTTCTAAAGAAAAAAGTAATTTAAAACTACTATAATGAATTGTCGGGTTCATACAGATGAAAGTCATTGAAAAATAAAAAATGCATGGGGGTCCCTCTAAATTCCATTCCCAGGCCCTTCAGAACCCTACGCCAAATTAAAAAGAAAAATGGTGTGGGGTTCCACCCAAAAAAAATCAATACCGGACCCTTATCCGAGCACACAACCTGGCAGGCCGCAGGAAAAGAGGATGTCCCCATGTTGATGGGGACACGGGCCTCATCCCCACAACCCTTGCCCGGTGGTTGTAGAGGTCTGCTGGTGGGGGGCTTATCGGAATCTGGAAGCCCTCATTAACAAAGGGGAACTCCATATCCCGCCCCCCCCCCCATGTGAATTGGTACCATTTCACAAAAAAAAGTGACAGGAGACGTCCTGGGGCCACCGGAAACCCCCTTGTATCAGAGGAGATGGGGTCACCTGTCCACGTCATGGGTGGCCCAGGACTCAGTTATAAAATAGCTGTCAACCAGCTTGCACGTGATTCGGCTGGGTGCCTCCGGTGGAGGAAGGATTGTGCGTCGTTCCTCGCTGGAGAGCATTGCTGGAGACTCCACACAGTAATGTGAGGCTTTCTCCCTGGTGTGGAGTGTCGTGCTCGCACCCTTCCTTGGAATAAAGGAGAGTCAGGAAGCTCTCTACGTTGCAAATAGAGAAAGGAGCTGTGTGTTAGTGGGTGTCCTAAATCTCCTGTAGTCCAAGGGAGGGGCGAGCACGATACTCCACACCAGGGAGAAAGCCTTGCATTACGGTGTGTAGTTACAGACAGAAGAACAGGAAGTGGGGATTTCTCAGAAGATATAAGGACATTTAAAAGCAAAATCGAAGGATGAGGTAAGTGAAGGAGGACTGCACTAAGGTAAAGGAAGCTATTTAGGGAAACAAAATTGTACCTTTACAACCCCTTTAAGGTCACAGGTGGCCTCGCCAGTCTCCAGACCTTAATCCTATAGAAAATTTATGGAGGGAGCTAAAACTCCGAGTCAGCCAAGAAACCCTCAGTATTTAAAGAATATCTGTAAAGCAGAGTGGTACAAATTCCCTCTTGAGATGAGTGCAAACCTGGTAACCAACTACAAGAAACATCTTACCTCTGTGCTTCACAACAAGGGTTTCTCCACCAAGTACTAAGTCATGTTTTGCTTGAGGATCAAATACTTATTTTACTCACTGAACTGCAACCCAATGTATAACATTTGTATCATTTGTTTTTTGATTGATGTTCTGTCTCTATCATTTAAAATACACCTACAATAAAAATTATAGACCCTTAGGGCCAGATTAACAGAAGAGATACGACGGCGTATCTCTGAAACGCCGTCGTATCTCTCAGAGTATCAATGCGACTGATTCATAGAATCAGTTCCGCATAGATAGCCCTAAGATCCGACAGGTGTAATTGTCTTACACCGTCGGATCTTAGGATGCAATACCTCGGCCGCCGCTGGGTGGAGTTCGCGTCGTATTCCAGCGTCGGGTATGCAAATTAGCAGTTACGGCGATCCACGACGGTTTTCGCGGTCGTTACGTCGGCACAAGTCTTAGTTTCCCGTCGCAAAGTTAAGCAATCTTTTTCATTGCTTAACTTTACACCAGCCATGTTAAAGTATGGCCATCGTTCCCGCGTCGATTTTGATTTTTTTTTTCGGCGTAAGTACGTTACGCACGTCGCGCTGCCGTAATTTTGCGCAAAGCACGTTGGGAAAATTGCGAACGGAGCATGCGCAGAACGTCCAGCGCGGGAGCGCGCCTAATTTAAATGGTACCTGCCCCATTTGAATTGGGCGGGCTTGCGCCGGACGTGTTTACGATACACCGCCAAGTTTACAGGTAAGTGCTTTGTGGATCGGGCACTTACACTGAAAACTTGCGGCGGTGTAACGTAGACGGGTTACGTTACAGGGCCGCAATTCTACGTGAATCTGGCCCTTAATTTCTTTGTAAGTGGGAAAACGTACACAATCTGCAGGGGATCAAACAATTATTTCCCCCCACTATATACTGTATTTATATATTGCATATAGCACACAGTGTGTATTCGTATACTTAGCTAAAGTGCTAAGTTGAAAAAGTACAAAGTGTGCTCAGTAAACCAATCAATACCAAACAGGCTAAACAACAAGTAATGACAGTGAAAGCCTACAGCACACATTCTCTCAATTTGGAGCAATCCAATTGTTCAGCACTTAGATAAAACTGTAATATAAAAAGGAGGACTGAGTATTGATAAACTATCAATGAACACCGACAAATAATATTTACTGTGTGGGGTAAAATATTACAATGATATTAGTAATAAATATTACCTACCAGGGTGTTGGTCTCCTAATGAAAACACACGCGTGTGAAGAAAGTCCAGAGTGCAGACAAGGATCATATATCTGCGCAATGTTC
Source organism: Rana temporaria (assembly GCF_905171775.1). Lineage (NCBI taxonomy): Eukaryota > Metazoa > Chordata > Amphibia > Anura > Ranidae > Rana > Rana temporaria. The sequence goes on along the minus strand of NC_053491.1, from coordinate 377,657,615 downwards.
CAAAGATCAGATTCAATTCCAAGCTCCTTCAGTCTACAATTTAAAGACCAACTCAGCCCAAAATTCAGTTTTCAATCTTGTGTGGTAGCTGGCAAGACGATTCATCTGCTGGCTTTTGGCAACTTCTCTAAATAGATTTTGAATGACAATTGCGCGGTCATACAACACTATACCTAAATTACATTTTTATAATTTTTTTTCCACAAATAGAGCTTTCTTTTAGTGGAATTTGATCACCTCTGCGTTCTTTATTTTTTGTTTAATAAAAAAAAATACAGAATAAAAAAAATTATATTTGTTATAAAATTTGTTATAAAATGTTACAAACTTCATTGATGTACGCTAAAGAGGCTGCATTGATGGGCTGCACCGATGAGCACTGATAAGGCATCACTGGTGGGCACTGGTGGGCACTGAGAGGTGACACTAAGAAGTGGCACTGATCGGTGGTACTGATGGGTGGTACTGATAGGTGGCAGTGATGGGCACTAATAGGTTGCAGTGATGGGAACTGATGGGGTGCAGTAATGGGCACTGATCGGCACTAGTAACTTCCTCTGATAGGCAGCACTGCTAGGTGGCACTGATTGGCACCACTGGTGGGCATTGATAGGTGGCACTTGTGGGTATTGATAGGTGGCACTGGTGGTCATTGATAGGTGGCACTCATTGGCATTGATAGGTGGCACTGTGTGCACTTGCAGGTGGCAATGGCAGGTGGTAATGGCAGGGGGTACTGACTGCACTGATGAGGCGGATGTGCCTCCTTCGGGACCGATTTCCCTTACACATAAGCCGGTGATCGTTTTTTTTTTCTCCTTACGCTATCAGCTGATCACATCACATGATCGGCTGACAGCTGATCACGTGGTAAGGGCCTGGGACCGGCCCCTTACACGGATCTGTGATCATCCGAGTCTCAGTGACTCGGGTGATCACAGCGCGGTCCGTGCGCGCAAAGGTGAGGACCTCTATTCTAACACAGCTGGGTGAACTTGGCACTCGCAGGTCACCATACGCCGATTAGAGCCAATGACTCTATTCAGGTGTTTCAAAAACACCCCCTGCCTCTCTAATTCAGGTTTGGCTATATGAGTAATAGAAACATAGACGTTGGGGGCATCTTCAGCCAGGAAGAGATTATTAATAGACAGGATATGCAAGGGCTGGTTAAACAGTTAAGACATACAATGGAGAAACAACTGAGAGTATGGTGGGACATCGCCACCTTGGAAACATATATTAAGGAAAAAATGACCCCAAGGAGGCTACGATGGGACGTACACCCGAATGACAATGTCGAGGATGCTGTGCTTATGAACGAATGGTATTGTTTCTTTAACACATGTGAGAATGAACTCCTGCACAATATTGTCAAAAAGAGGAAATTTAAACTTAAAGCAATAGAAAAAAGCATCACAGAAATACAGAATCTGTTGACACCATTTGCAAGCCAGCTAGATTATAAGGATAAAACTAAGGAATTGCAGGATGTGATTAAAAAATACGATAGCGATATCCAGATCAAGAAACAAAAGAAATTTAAAAGGGACGTTCTTGATTATAAAAACATGCAGGTATACAAGTGGCAAGCCTCCATGGAAGAACCTACTGAAGGGCTTGATGATACCCTTATGGACGAAAGTGAACCCGCACCAATGGCTAATGATGATGGGGCTACTTCTAGGTACCCCACCAACCAAGTAGCAACTAACGGGCCTGGAGAGCCCCTGCCGGGTGCAGCTCGCACACCGAGATGGCAGCAGGGGAGACCTGAGAATAGAAGGGTTAGATACCAAGATAATGAATATTATAGGAGTCCTAACCCACCTAGATGGAGGTCACATAGTCGCAACAGGAACTCCCCAGGAAGAGACTACTACCCCAATGACTCGCATTATAACCAAGGAAGAAATGGTGGGGTCAATGGGGATTTTCACAGGGGAGGCCCCAACACCCGACCACCAGGAAGATGGAGACCGAGAACAGGCTACGGGAACCCAGGCTGGAGAGGGGCGAATGGCAGCCGAGGGGCTACCCATGGAAGACCATCAGGGAGAGGAGAAAATCAAAGAAACCAAGCCTATCAGGAGCAGGGACCCTATCCCAGCCCATGGACCAACAGATCGTACAATCAGGACAGAGAAACAGAGCCCACCCAAAGAGAAAGCGCACCAGAAGGTGCAGGGGAGGGCAGAAGAAAATGCCCAAGGCAATACTAGGCAAAGGCATATTCAATCTCAGCGATATCCAATTAACTAAGGAAGAGATACAAATTTTGGATCTGGGTTTAAAATATGCCCCCGAAAAAGCATTAGATCAATTTGAGGTCTTTATTGACCTCCAGAAATTCCTTAGAAAACTGAATCTGCGAAAAAAAATTCTGAATAATAAAGACGAAGGCATAATGGAAATATCAGAATATACCCAAACCAACTTGAGGAACAATTCTACGTTCAATCCCAATACACCAGGCAACCAGTGTATAGGAGTATTTAAGAAGATGGTGGAAGGAGACCTCAGGAAACTGCAGAGAAAATTCAAAAATAAAAACAAGAACGTGTGGAAAACCATTAAGGAAATTGGTAACAGAAATGAGGTCATAATTCAACCAGCGGACAAGGGAGGTGGTCTCTTCATCCTCAATAAAGCGGATTATGAAGAGGAGATGGAAAACCTGCTTAGAGTTGAAAATACTTATAAAAAGTTAAAGGGAAATCCCAAAATACGGTTTAACAAAAAACTTGAGAAATTCGTCAAGAAGGGCAAAATCATGGGGATATTGAATAAAAATTAAGCTGACTATTTAGTGTCTAACTCTACAAAAACACCGGTTATCTACTACACCCCGAAGATACACAAGAGATTAGAAAAAACCCCCGGCAGACCCATAATCAGTGGGATCAACTCTATTTTTTCCCGGTTAGGAGAGTATCTTGACACCTATCTACAACCAATTGTAAAGGAGGGAAGATCACACCTCCGCGATAGCCTGCAATTGATCAACGAACTACAGCATATTGATGGTGCAGAAAATTTACTTTTGGCCACCATTGATGTTAATTCACTGTATACCAGCATATCTCAGGAAGACGGTGTCTTAGGGGTAGAAAAAGCCCTACATCAAAATACAAGGCTAAAACAAGCACAGATCAATTTTATCGTGGAAGGTCTAAAAATGGGGATGGAATGTAATTATTTTTGGTACCGGAAAAACTACTATGTACAAACTAGGGGGGTAGCGATGGGGGCTCGCTATGCCCCTAGTGTTGCCAACTTACTAATGGACTGTTGGGAGGAAGAGTATATATACAATCAGAACATCCCACAGATCAAATTGTACAGGCGATATATCGACGATCTCATTATCTTGTGGGACGGAACGATCGATACTTTCCAAAAATTCTTGCACAACCTGAACACCAACAGATATGGCCTTACTTTCACTGGGAAATGCAACACAGAGTGCATAGACTACCTTGACCTACAGATCTACAAGCAGGGCTCGAAGCTACATACAAGAACTCACTTTAAATCCATGACCGCAATGGATATATCCCATCAACAAGTTGCCACCCAAGGTGGAAGGCCAATATACCAAAAGGGCAATTGATGCGACTACGGAGGAACTGTAGCTCCGTTACAGATTTTTAAAGCCCAAGCGGACGTAATCGTCGATCGATTTAAAGAGAAAGGGTATAAGGAGGAACATCTGGTAAAACTAAAAGATGAAGTTCTGAACATGGACAGGAGTACTATGTTGTCACATAACAAAAAGAACAGAAAGAACAAATCAGATGTGGCATTTATCACTGGCTTCAACTCTCAATATAAAGACTTTGAGCATATAGTCAAAAAATATTGGCCGATTTTACAAGAAGACCATGCCCTTACCAAAGTTCTAGGGAAAAAACCAAGCTTTATCTACAGACGTGCCCCATCTCTACGCCACCACCTTGTGCACAATGTCGTAGACCCACCACAATCTGTCAGTATATGCCCTGAACTTAAAGGATTTTTTAAATGCCAGAGATGTCTGGCTTGCAGGGTCAGTAGAAAACAACCCAGAAGGAAAATGAGTTTTAAATCAAGAAATGATTTCAAAGAGCACAAAATCAAGGAACTCATTACCTGTGACACTACGCACGTGACTTATGTCATTGAGTGCCCGTGCCACCTGCAATATGTGGGAAGAACCACCCGACCCTTGAAAGTAAGAATCCGAGAGCACATCAATAGGATTAAATAGGATTAAAGCAGGTTTTCCTAAACACCATCTTTCACGCCACTTTTAAGAATTCCATCAACAACTGATTTTCTACGGTATCGATGTAGTCAAGGACAACTGGAGGGGTGGGAATAAGACAACTGCTATTTCCCAAAACGAGACCAGCTGGATCTACCGTTTGGGGTCTCTGGTACCCTTTGGGTTGAACAAAGACATCGATTTAAACTGCTTCCTTGCTAACCCATAAATAGGGGTAATCCCAGATTCATACTCATACATATGCTAACTGTTCCAGCTAAGGTATTATGCTAAGGGACCCCACTTTTGCTGTACCCCTCCTAGCTAACCCTTATGGTATTTATGTTGAATACTCTCTTACTATATTCTACCCATTTATTCCTTACACGTCCATATGATGGAGAGACCTCCTCTAGACTAACACTAGGGACGTATAACTAGCGGGTACTAACCTGTACCAACTATTCCATCTTTAGAAATTATCTCTTTGCGCACACATACCCATTTTTGTATATCTATACATTTTCTAGCAGTCAAGTGGCTTGGCTATACTATATTAGGTATGCCCCACTCACTGTATCCCTATAGGGACATGTTGTCCCTACTTTTGGGAGACCAACTATTGATAACAACCAGTGTACTTAGGCTTGAGCACCATCTACACCAACAGGCACATCTACCTAGGCCTAACCTGAACATGCCAAATCGCCTAGTTCTTATCCGTTTGCCTTTTTTTCCTCTTTTTCTATAAGTCCCAGTGACACTGTGGTATTATGCATATCCTCTGCCTTGTGTATGTTAATTTAGTGACATTTATGTCCTCCCCATCCAGTTATTCCTTAACTGATTATACTTGCCTGCCTCTAGGGGGGTCATCGCGGGGCACGCTAGGGGTGTCCCCGCCTAGATGTGGAGGTTATGTACCTTACATATCTTATTATCTGTTCAGAGGCTATCCCCGTACAATATAACTGATTTTTAACCGATCTACGCCCACTCACCTAGGGCTAGCAATGCTGGTCCTCCGGTACGCCTTCATACATATTTTTGTATACTATTGTGTATTTTTTATATATATTTTTATACATTTGTATGCCCATATGTCCTATGGCATTTCATTTACATACCTCAGTATCATGACTTGACACCTTATCCAGATTTCTGGCATAATGTACCATACATACGGGCGATACGTAAACACACAGTTTACCACCTATTTTTATTCATATTTTTTACCTATCATCACATCTGTTGAGGTTGTTCCTCACACTGTTTGGCATAATACACTATCCCTACGGGCCATACGTAGACATATTTCTTATTGTTTACCCTACTAGCAAACACAGCCCGATACTGTATCAAAGCCCACTGATCAATTGCACTAATTATGTTTATGCAAGTAAGCGTTAACATGCAAACAAGGGATGTCCAAAGAGCTACTCCAAACCAGTCCGATTGGATGGGGATTCCCCTACAAATTCCTTGATTGGCTATCACTGTACAGTGGGAGGGCTGTTTCCATGATGACGCTTGCTATTTAAATCACAAGCCGCGGTATGCGTGTACCCGCTTCAGAAGACGTAATCATAACGAAACGTGCGTAAAGCGGATACACGCACTTCCGGGTTAACCAGCTGACCACCAGTGGAACGCATGCCGTTCCTAGGCTAGCGCTGACATTTTCTACCAGCTACGAGTGCTGTGCTGGGAGGTCTGCTATCGGTAGATAGCTGCCCACTTGTCTCTGTTTTTACTTACTTTATTTTAACCGTTTTATTGGAACCTTGGTTCTAGTTTTATTTTCTGTATTTTTGTATTCACCTGCTTTTTGTGCACGCCAGTTCTTGTGGCTGTGCGAATAAATTACCCCTTGGTTTTTGAACATACTACGCTATGTGAGATTATTTTTTCTCTGGAGGAACTTGGACAGCTAAGAGGACCTGAACCACCTGGACTAGAACATCCATTCAGAGAACCTAAGGAGGTGAAAGTCGAGCGGCTGGAGATCACACAGTTATATGCACTTTACCCCTGCAGGGGTGAGTGCCTCTGGTGAGTGGGGACCCAGGAGGGGGAGCACCGGAACCACTGCGTGAACCTTCACAACTGCATACTGTGATCACTTACCTAGAGTGGGAGCACTTGTTCACGAACAATCTCACATATCTTTGATATTTGATCTATTATATATGGACTGCTGACCAATCTTTGGATCTATTACCTATTGGACTATTGTACTAATAATTTAATACTTTTTGCACTTTTACATAGGCTGCTCACATATGTATTGCCGTTTTTGATCCAGCATTTCCACTGCTGACAGGCGGCTATTATCAACCTTGCACTTATTTGTATACTTATTTATTTATATCAATTTATTACTATTGTATTGGTTACTCACTTAGTGCACTTAGTGTTATACTACTACCTGTGACTGAGTGTCACACTTACCTGTACCACCATTGGTGCACATTATTTTTTTCACACAGCATATTCTTGTCTGAGTGTTATAATACACACCATTTATACTCAATCACATATGAAGTTTATTGAGGCACTTCTATTGATTAGATCCACTAGTTCTTAGCTCATACCTGGATCACATACAAGTCTATAACGTACCACTGTTCCGGTATATTTAGCCTCCAGCTGAGAGAGCGCCACGACCCCCACACTCTCTCACTTTTTCTCTAATTCAGGCGCCCGGTGCCCGAAAAGGGGAAGGGCGCCTGAATAGGGGGTGTCATGAATCTATCTATTGGTCATAGAGGCTGGAGAGAGGGGGTGGCGCCTGTGCACCCTTATGGACGCACTGCCACTGGTGATATAGTTTCCCAGTGAACTACATTTCTTCAAAATCATCCTAATGATCCATCAATATTCCCAGTTCTGCCAAGATATTGCGACCTCTTACAAACATAATCAGTGGTGGTGTTATCCTTATTCATTTCTTTTACCCAAGTATGTCTAAACCAAGTTAACAAAAAAGAAAAAATCCTGACCATTAGATCCTTCCCTGCCCTCCCCACATCTTCCCATATCTGTATACAACTTCCATGTTATGAACTATAGGATACTTCATTTATTTATTTGTCTGCACCAGACATGTAAATGTATCATGTTACATGTAAATAATGGTCATACAGAATATCACTAAAGATTTTCCCTGAACATTGTTACCTAGCCATGGAACGTCACTTGCATTTTATAATCCCAATTTCAAAAAAGTTGGGACGCTGTTGCAAATCTCAGAAACATATATTTTATTCATAATAGAAAATACAAAACATATCAAATAATTACACTGAGAAAATGTACCATTTTAAGAAAAAATAAGGTAATTTAGAAAGTGACGGCAGCAACACGCCTCAAAAAGTTTGGATAGGGCCATGTTTATGTCAGGGCTGGGCTCTCTGCCCTGCCTTCCCAGTGCTCAGGTTGCTCAGCTGTCGGTTAACCTCCTGGGCGGTGTTCCCGAGTCTGACTCGGGGTGAGATTTTTGGGCTAGGATCGGTAACCCCGAGTCAGACTCGGGCTCGCCTCGCTGGATGTACAGGGAGTTTTACTTACCTTGTCCCTGGATCCAGCGATGCCACCGCGCTGTGTGAGCGAGCAGGACCTCGCTCGATTCACACAGTGCCTCCGTGTGACGCCGATCTCCGTTCCCTGCGACGTTACGACGCACGGGGACGGAGAACGGCGCCAAATTCAAAAAAGTAAACAAACACTATACATACAGTATACTGTAATCTTATAGATTACAGTACTGTATGTAAAAAAAACACACCCCCCTTGTCCCTAGTGGTCTGTCCTGTGTCATGCATGTCATTTTATATAATAAAAACGTTTCTTTCTCCCTGCAAACTGTAGATTGTCCATAGCAACCAAAAGTGTCCCTTTATGTCAAAAATAGTTTTAGATCAGCTAAAAAACAGCGATAATAAATTATAATCACTTGCAGAATTGTGCGATAGCGATTTGTGGGGAAATTCGTCATAAAAAAAAAAAAAAAATGACAGCAACAATTCTGCAACTGAGCAAATTTCAGTGATTTTGATTTGATTACATTATTGAATAATTTTTATTATAATTATATTATTATTTGTTATAATTATTTATAATTATTTATTATATTATAATTTATAATTTTGTTTTTAAAAAAATGTCATACCCGGGATGCCTATTAGAAGCTTGTTTGGTCAGATTTAAGTGAGTTATTTCTAAAAATTACAGACCTACAATATAAAATGCCAAATTTCCTTGCAAATAATGGTACCGCTTTCAGCATGTTTTTTCTGACAGAATCATACCGCCAGGGAGGTTAATTGCCAGCACTCATCTTCCACAGCAGCTCACCTGGTGATTATTTCCTGCTCGTCAGTCCAGCCTACAGCCAGCCCCTTCTGGCTATTTAACCACTTCCTGCCCGGTCAATAGCAGATTGACATCTGGGAAGTGGTTCTGTTATCCTGACTGGATGTCTATTGATGTCCAGCAGGATAATAGCCGTTGTGCGCCCGTGGGGGCACGCATCGCGGCGAATGGTGGTTGCGGCGTGTCAGTCTGACACACCGCTACACTGATCTCAGTAAAGAGCCTCCGAAGGCTCTTTACCACGAGATCAGCTGCCACGTGGGTAGGTATCACATGGGTAGGTACAGAGCATGATGGGACTGTGAGGCCTATATAGGTCCGATGCAAGGCGCGCATCCGTCATTTCAGCGAGAAGAGCCGGCGTGTCAACATCGGGAGAAGAAGAGAAGTGAAGAACATGACGTCACAGCACGGAAGAAGAACTCACAGCACGGAAGGAGAAGAAGACGTACAGCACGGAAGAAGGGACCGGACAGCGAGACGAAGAACCGGGGTGCGACGAGTCAACAGCGGAGAGCGGCGAACATAGAAGGAGACCCCCCGGATAGCGGAGAAGACCCGTCGGGATAGCGGAAGAAGAAGAGCCCCGCCGAAGACGCCGGAGGAAACCCGCCGGGGGGGTGGGGGCTTTTTTAAAAGCCACCCCCCCCGGCGGTGGAAGAGAACCAGACGGCGGCCCCCACCCACCCGAAGACGTCAAAGAAGAAGCTCCCCCTGGTAAAAGAGCTAATAAAGAAGACAGGGGGGGCCTCCGGAGCAGACTAATAAAATATTTTAATACCCTGTGTGGTTTATTTGTGTTTTTACCACTTTTCTTGCAGGTGAATGGGTAGGGGTACGATGTACCCCATACTCATTCACTTAGGGTGGGGGGCCGGTATCTGGGGGCCCCCTTATTAAAGGGGGCTCCCAGATTCCGATAAGCCTCCCGCCCGCATACCCCGACAACCAACGGCCAGGGTTGTCGGGAAGGGGCCCTGTCCTCATCAACATGGGGACAGGGTGCTCTGAGGTGGGGGGGCCGCAGTGCGCCCCCCTGCCCCAGAGCACCCAACCCCCCCCATGTTGAGGGCATGCAGCCTGGTACGGCTCAGGAGGGGGGGGGGGCGCTCGCTCGTCCCCACTCCCTTCCTGGCTGGCCGGGTAGCGTGCTTTGGATACGGGCCTGGTATGGATTGTAGGGGGACCCCCTACGCCGTTTTTTTTCGGCGTAGGGGGGCTCTCCTTACAACCCATAACAGACCCAAGGGCCCGGTATGCTCCTGAGGGGGGAACCCATGCCGGATTTTTATTTAAAATCCGGCGGGGACTTCCCCCTCAGGATTCATAACAAACGCCGCACACGTGTAGAATTGGCGGGAATCCAAGTCGGATCTCCCGTCGCTTCTATGACGGCTCTGTCTCCATCGCGGCAAGCCAGCTCGGCGCTGGCTCCCGCGATGGGGCTCGTAGGTGCTCAATCTCGCCGAGAAAGAGAGCGAGATTGACACAATATCGGGTTCACCTACTGTACATACCTGAAGTGCCTGTTGCTAGGCAGATCGTCCTAATCTGCCACTTCCTGATCCGCGGCCCGTCTTCTTTCTTCTGCTCCTCAGCTGCCTCCGGTGGAATGGGGGAGCGGTGTCTTCTGGGACCTTGTGTGTGTGTCCCAGGAGACATCATCCATTCACATTGCACGGCTCGCGCATGCACAGTAGGGAATCGGGCGGTGAAGCCGCAAGCTTCACTTCCTGATTCCCTCACCGAGGATGGTGGCGGGGCAGCCAAGACCCGAGCATTTGTTCGGCTGCCGTCATTGCGGGCACCCTGGACAGGTAAGTCTCCTTATTAAATGTCAGCAGCTACAGTGTTAGTAGCTGCTGACTTAAAACATTTTTTTTTTTAAACCGGACCTCCGCTTTAAGCACCCAGACTCTTCTACTACGAAGCCATGCTGTTAGAATAGATGCAGTATGCGGTTTAGCATTGTACTAATAAAATATGCAAGGCCTTCCCTGAAAAATACATTGGCCCGGATTCACAGACAGCGGCGCACATTTATGTCGCTGCAGCGTATCTCCTGTACGCTACGCCGACGCAGCGCAGAGAGGCAAGCATGGAATTCACAGAGCACTTGCTCCCAAAACTGTGCTGGGTTTCCTAGGCGCAAGCCGGCGTAGGTGGAAGTGGGCGTGAGCCATGCAAATGAGGCGTGACCCCATGCAAATGATGGGCCGAGCACCAGACAGATACGTATAACGAACGGCCCATGCGCCGTCCCGTGGACGCATCCCAGTGCGCATGCTCACAAACACGTCGAACAACTGCCTAAGATACCCTGGATCACTGCCTATGGCGTGAAACGTAACCTACGCCTAGTCATATTCACGTCCAACGTAAACTACGTAAAATACGCCGGCTTGTATTCCTTGGTGCAGCCCTTTGCATGTCTGCTGCCGGGTTACACCTCCTTTATGGGGCTTAACTTTACGCCGGACGTACAACTTACACGCACCACTCGTAGCCTGCGTCAGCCGCACGTACGTTCGTGAATCTGCGTATCTCCCTCATTTGCATATTTGAATAGAAAATCAATGGGAGCGCCACATGCGTCCAGCGTAAATATGCACCCACTCTACGCCGGCGTAGGCAAGTTACGTCGGTGGAATGAAGCCTGTTTTTAGGCGTATCTTAGTTTGTGGATACGGCGCACAGATACGACGGCGCATATTTGCACTTACGTGGCGTATCTGGAGATACGTCGGCGCAAGTGCTTTGTGAATCCGGGCCATTGTCTGAACGGGAGCATATGCTGCTCTAAAACCTGGATATATCTTTCAGCAGTGATGAAGTCTTTCCAGATATGCAAGCTGCCCATTCCATACACACTAATGCACCCCCATACCATCAGAGATGCATGCTTTTAAACTGAACGCTAATAACAAACCGGAAAGTCCCTCTCCTTTTTAGTCTGGAGGACACTGCGGCACGCCCATGATTGCCAAAAAGAATATCAAATTTCGATTTGTCTGACCACAGAACAGTTTTCCACTTTGCAACAGATCATTTTAAATGAGCTTTGGCTCAGAGAAGATGGTGGTGTTTCTGGATCATCTTGAGCTTCTTCTTTGCATGACAGAGCTTTCATTTGCATGTTAAGCCCCCCCGTCCACAGACCCTGACAACCACAGCCCAGGGTTGTCTGGAAGAAGCCCTTGTCCCATCAACATAAGCAAAAGGTGCTTTGGGGTGGGGTGGCGCAGAGAACCCCCCTGCCCCAAAGCACCAACCCCCCTATGTTGAGGGCATGTGGCCTGGTACGGTTCAGGAGGGGGCCACTCGCTCGTCCCCCCTCTATCCTGCCCTGCCAGGCTGCATGCTCGTGTAAGGGGATGGGTTTTGGGGGGGACCCCACGCCAATTAATTTTATTTTTATTTTATTTTTATTTTTTTACCTCTATCTTGCCAGGAGCCGGCAATATATTACAGCTGCAAGAAAGTTTAAGTTACATTTTTTGCTTTAGAAATGTCATTATTGCTGCAACATGTTCTATACATTGCACAGATGCGCCACTTTACAGGCAGACTAAGAGGCCCCCCCAGGCACGATATTTTAAGGAATATTTCATTTTTATTATTTCATTTTAAGTATCATTAAAATCACTGCTTTAAAAGCGATCATTTTAAAAACGTTTTTTTGCATTGATACATGTCCCCTATGGCAGTACCCGGGTCCCCATATACTTTTTTAATGAATAACAGTTTTATTTAGAAATTTTCAATACATGTATACATGCAGGACCATCCTCGTAAGCAACATCTAGTGGAGTGGTCATTAACATATTCGACAATATCCAGAGCTCTGTCTGACATACTACGTGTCCTCTCGTGAGGGAGCGAATAGTTCGTACTGAGCATTAGCTACATAAACCGGTTAAGTGCATGGAACGGGATAGACATTTCAGTGCAACATTGTACTAATGAACAATCTCGAGTCACTAGTGGGCTCACAGGAAGAGATAAGAAGAAGAAGGGAAAGGAAAGGACAAAAAGAATAAAGGGGGGAGGGGAAAGAAAAGAAAGGCAGGGGAGAAGGGGTAAAGGGAATGGGATGGGAAGTCACCAGTGCGGTTCAACTACCTGGTCAGAATGCCTCCTCCCGGCGGTGCCAAAGCTTCCAGACCTTGTTGTGGGCCTCCAGTCTGTCTTGCATTCTGGCTGTCATCTTCTCCATTAATTCCACATCCTTTATCCTGGCATATAGGGCCTCAGGGGGGGAGGGGTGGAGCGCTTCCAGTGTAAAGCTACCAGACAGCGCGCTGCTGCCCATATACTTTTAATGGCAATAACTTGCATGAAAGCCTTTAAAATTAGGACTTTGGATTTTTCATGTTCGTGTCCCATAGACTTTAATGGTGTTTGTATCTTCGCTAGAACTTTTTTTTTTCCTTCCCTGCAATAGGCGAATGCCTAATAGCCAATGCCACATTAGCATAGGCATGATTGTTTCCATAATATTAATGCCTCAAATGCAAAACATTATTGTATAGAATCAAGCATTATTAAATGTATTTTCTAAGTTTTATGCTGAGCTCAGGAGCCTAGTGGTCTGCACTCTTACCTTTAACGACTCAGGCCATGGGTTCAAATCCTACACATGGTATCACCTACTTAAAGCTTGCATTGTGCTCAGCAGAAAATGCCTAGTAGCCAAAGCCACATCAGTTTGGTTGATTCCATAACATTAACGCTTCAAATGCATGCAATGGCACGCAAGTTTTCTTTAAATAATGGTGTGGAATTCCAAAAATCACACACGAGTTAACGTGCAGGTTGTTAGTTGATATTTTATGTTTTCAATTTCCTTGTGCACTGGAAAAATCAACACAACTGCCTTAGGTGGGTGGTAGGTTGGCTGGGATTTGAACTCATAACCTGGGTGCTTTGTAAACATCAGTGCACACCACCAAGTCATTCTGCTAAGTACGCTGAGACCGGCATAATAGTGTAGTATGATTAAAGAATGAACATAAATAATTACTTCTTTATAGTCTCATAAAAAAACGAAATTTACATGAAAAAACATATAACAGATATATAATTGTAAATGTTCAATACATGTAACTTTACAGAATAGCAAACTCTGTAATACTCATTCATAACTGCATTTGTTAGTAAAATAAGGAATACTAATTGGACTTTACATACCGTAAATAGATGCACACAAGTTAGAGCACATCTCACATAAAAATGCTTTATTCACATTCATGTGATCATGGCTGCAGTGCAGTTCCATATAATAAACTCAGTAGCAAACTGGCACTTGCAAATTTGCGGATATGCCGATTTGACATTTACAAAGGCATGTTCGCTGGCATTAGCATGTTGTTTCATTCGCACGTTCGCCTAGTTGAAGTCTAAAATTGGCTTCATTGGGCAAAACTAAATGTAGAGTGACCATTACTTTCCATTTTTCGTAGTCAATGAATCCCTATATGTAGCTTATGCGGCTTTATATAGCGGGCACACATGTTAATTAGTGTTGAGCAGAATATGCCATATTCGATTTCGCGATATATCTCGAATATATATTCGAATATTCGAGATATATTCGCTAAATTCGAATATTCGTGATATTTTATCGAAATTAATTGATTGCGATTTTTCGCTATTGCGAATGCGAAAATAATTGCGATTTTTTTAATAACTGCGGTAGGAGCGCTCTGATTGGCTCAGAATATTCGTGATATTTTATCGAAATATCGCAACATGCGAATGCGATATTTATTGCGCAATTTCGAGATATGCTGGAGGAGCGCTCTGATTGGCTCAGAATATTCGTGATATTTTATCGAAATATCGCAACATGCGAATGCGATATTTATTGCGCAATTTCGAGAAATGCTGTAGGAGCGCTCTGATTGGCTCACTCTGAAATCGAATATTCGAGATATTTTAACGCAATTTCACAAAATGCGAATGCGAAATTGATTGCAGATATTTCGAAAACTGCTGTAGCAGCACTCTGAAATCGAATATTTATGATATTTTAACCAAAAAACATATTGCGATTGCGATTTTTCGATCGCGCATGCGCAATCGCGCGAACAACACGCGACCATTTCCTGGAGCCTTGCCAGTTTCCAACTTATGATCGCAACGCAATCACACAGCAACATGGTTGGAAGCAATTTCACTAAATCTGAGGAAAAGATGCTGATTTGTGTAAGTATTTAGACCACTGTTATTTCATCATCTTCAACTGCATTTTAGTCTAGTTTAAAAGTTAGTATATATGATCAGATATTAGTATTTCACAAAAAATGTGTCTCCTGCTTTTACAAAACTACAAGTCCCAGCATGCCTGGACAGCTGCAGACACCCTGGTTGGCAAATGTGTATTTAGGCACTTTTCCTTGTTATTTAGCATAATGAATTTAAAAAATTTTTGGACATAGGACGTATGCGAACGTCCTGACTTCAGTGTCCTCAAGGCCCAAGGACGTTCGAATACATATTGCCCTTTAGATGTTGCAGAACTACAACTTCCAGCATGCCTGGGAATGCTGGCACTTCTAGTATTGTAAGTTCTGCAGGCCCCCATTTTTCAGGCCTTTATGCACGGGTCTCTAAACTGTGGCACCCTAGATGCAGCAAAAGTAAAATTCTTAGCATGCACTGACAGACCGTGGCTGATGGGAGTAGTAGTTTTGCAACAGCTGGAGGTGGACTGGTCTTGAAACCCAGAGTTAGGTAACAAACCCGTAGTGTTTTGCAACCATTCTGCCTCCAGCTGGTTTTTTTCTGTTGAAAAGCCTGTGGCGTGCAAAACACAACCCAAAAACTCCACCCGGTGCAAGGAAAAATTTGCACACACCTAAAGAGTGACATCACAAAAAACTGCGACGGTTGCATACGTCAGTGGTCCTCCGAAAAGGTCCCGTCTCTGACCCCCCGGGGCGTTAGGCTCCTGACAGGGAAAAGAGTTAGCAACGCATATCTCCCCTATACGTGTATCCTGTGTTGTTAATAATATATTCATAATTATGCAAATGATAATGGCTGCTATATTTATGTAAAAAAGGTGGCGACCGAAATGGCAGGATATAAAATCTGTCATGTTACCCCTGTCATTGATTAATAAGGCGAGAATGCTTCCAATTGTTGAATAGCATACATTTACGTCATATATCCATAAGGCTGTCAACAGAAGTATTACAATATACTTTGTTCTTCATCTTGCAGAAGTTCCTGGAAACAGGATACGATGAGCTGCGGAGGCAGCAAGAAAAACAGGCAGTTGTAAGCTCCCTGATTGAGGAACTACGCGCCCAAAACGGCGAAGCACCCACTCGCATGGCGATCCTCAAAAAGTGGTCCGACCTGAAGAGGCGCCAGATGAACCGGGTCAGGCGTATCCGGAATAAATATCATCCTGGTAAGTTATTGGTCACAGTTATGTTTTTTTTCCCCTAAAGTGTATTTTGTGCGTGTACTCGAGAGAGGAGCCGGACTGCAGGAGTTGGGAGTAGGCAGGCCTCCCCCAGAGGTAATCTGCCACCTTTCTCCATGCCCCGGGTGGCAATGGCGGGTGTGAGGGGGTCCTCCCACACAGACCGTCCTACCTGCTCCGCTTCGAAGCCCAACGGGGCAGAGGGACTCCCTATAAGGGAGTGAGAGGATTTGCCCGCTCAACCAGCCCCGTTAGTCCTTCGCCTCTCTTTTTAGAGACCGCATGGTCAGAGTGCGTGCATGTTAACCCAATTGCGAGTGCGTGTGTAAGTGTGGTGGTTTTTGTGGGAGGGAGGTGGGCATACTAAGCGCAGGCTTACCTCGCATAGCACACCCACCGGGGGCCGAGCTGAGACCACCAAACTCAATTCACATGTAGCCGAGAGCGGGATCCGAACCCCTAGCTGCAGAGGTGAATGGCTTGTCAGCGCAGTGGCAATCGCGTTGAGCCAGCCCGGGTCCCTTGGGGACAGTTATGTAAGGTCATATGTAATTAATGTAAGGTCAGATGTTGTTAACCAAGACGCCATGTTGTTGTAACATATATCACCACCAGCCAAGGTATTCATAGTACTGTTGGAAAAAAACATGGGACAGCAGACAGGAACACAGAAGTTATGTGGGAACATACTTTTCCCATTGCTTTGCATGGGACTTTAAACAAAAAGCCCGACCCTCACCAATGGGGTTAGTTAAGGGATAAATTAACGATCCTATACTTTAAGTGGACGTATAGATAACATGTGACCAAGTGTTATCGAAATATCTACAGCTGTTATGAAGTAACATGTATTTCCCATAGAGTTGAATGGGACTTTAAAGAAAAACCCTGACCAAGGCAAATGGGGGTGGGTAAGGGTTAAACCACCAATCCTATATTTGTGGCTGACATATAAGTAACCTGTGTGCCAAGTTTCATGTAAATATCTTTAGCCGTTTGGACGTGATGGTGGAACATACATACATACATGCACACACACGTTGAGTTTTATATATATAGATTCCCACTAAATTCCTGTGTTAGGCGTGGGGTTGTTATAGTAATCCCGTGTACTCCATCAAGTCCTTTTTTTAACATGAGATCGTCTGAACAAAACAAAGGAGACAAAAACAGCTCATTTTACCATGGTGGCAGCCCAGCTCACGCTCAGTCCCCTGTAGTGCCCACAAGACCCTTTAATATAACATTGTCCCATTGGTTAACTGTCTATATAAATTAATTTGTATTCATATACAATACAGCAGAGTACACAGAATTTGCATACGTCATTAGAAAACATTTTTATAATATATGAACATTGTGTTATTATAGGAGCTCCGCTACCAACTTTGCGCCCCAAGCGCACAAGGCGACAGGCCGCAGAGGAGGAGCAGGAGGAGGATGTGGAAGAGGAGGAGAGGGATGAGGAGGAGCAGCCAGGGCCATCCACATCACCACCCCCAGCTCCTGTGGAGGAGCAAGAGGAGGAGCTGCACCCCCCCCCCCCGAAACTTCTGGTGGAGTAGTGGGTGACGAGGAAGAGGAGCAGGATGAGACGGTTAATTTTACCATCAATCAGGAGGGTAAATATGTGCACAGAGATTAATAAAATTTCAACAATAAAATGTAGCTCTAAAAATGGACAGCATTTAAAGCAGGGCTGTGGAGTCGGTAGATAAATTTTTCGACTCCGACTCCTCAGTTTTATGTACTTCAGACTCCGACTCCCCGACTCCCCGACTCCGACTCCTCTGTATTAATATGCGAATGTATTTTATAGATTCCTTGAGGGAAAGAAACGCAACCTACCACAGGACTACTGGCTGGGAAGCCAACAGTCTACTGTATTGCACAGTTTAAGCAAAAGACAAACACAATGAAAACAATCAAGTGACTGGATAGTAGCAGCAGGCTTAAACATCAGGAACATGATCTTTAACAGTTCAAAAATACAGACCACATTATTTGGCTGTTTTAGAACAAAAACAAAGCTTATCTATAATGAACCAAAAAAAAAATCTGAAAAACCTAGAAATGGTTTATATTAATCTTGAAATGTAGTTCTAGGCTTAGCAAATGCAAATACATGCAATGTAGAGTTCTAAGGAAGAGAATTGCCTCTGCCAGATCCTCTTTCATAGAGTCTCTTAAGTCCGACTTTATTATTTTTATGGCTGAAAATAATCTTTCGTAACGGTCTTTGAAATCCAAATGTTTTTTTCTTATATCCTAACAGTTATAAAAAAGCTCAAGGGGAAACAAGCTGCCATGAAAAACATGACGCAGAGAGTACTGGCAAATGAGCAGCAGATACTTTTTTTGACGCGCCAAAGTCAGCAGCTGGTGCAACAAATGGCGAAAACCATGGATGAGGTGGCAGAGCTTCAGAAGTTCATGTCTTAATTTTTTTTTTTTTTTTTTTTTAATAAAAAATGTTATATTTTGCAAAGGTTTCATTTCTTATTGAAATTGTTAGTTTTTTAAACACATCTAACTTCACATCTAACACATCAACATCAACATCAACATCAACACATCTAGCTTAATAATAACCGAAAACATTTTATACTATTACTAGCTGAATACCCGGCGTTGCCCGGTCTTCCTATCTTAACCTTTTGGGGAGGAAAATCATAGTAATATAAATATACCCATCTTTTATATAAGGGTGTTGGTAAGGGTTAATTTAACTGTTATATATTTTTATTTGGCATATAAGTAATATGTATAGCGGGTATTATTGAAATATCTCTAGGCGTACAGAAGTTATGTGGGAACATACATTTTCCATTGATTTGCATGGGACTTTAAAGAAAAACCCCGACCCTCACAAATGGGGGTAGTTAAGGGATAAATTAACTATCAGTGGTATCAGTGAACAGCAGTGGTAATAGGAGTATATAGAGTGGGAATTAACTTTTTACATAGGTGTCTTGACTGAGCAGCAGTAGTAGTAGTAGTAGATACAGAGTCATATCACTTGGGCAGGAGGTGCCATGATGAACAGCAGTGGTAATAGGAGTATATAGAGTGGGAAATTACTTTTGACATAGTTGTCTTGACTGAGCAGCAGCAGCAGCAGTAGTAGTATTAGCAGTAGTAGTTGATACAGAGTCATATCACTTGGGCAGGAGGTGCCATGATGAACAGCAGTGGTAATAGGAGTATATAGAGTGGGAAATTACTTTTGACATAGTTGTCTTGACTGAGCAGCAGTAGCAGCAGTAGTAGTATTACCAGTAGTAGTTGATACAGAGTCATATCACTTGGGCAGGAGGTGCCATGATGAAGAGCAGTGGTAATAGGAGTATATAGAGTGGGAAATTACTTTTGACATAGTTGTTTTGACTGAGCAGCAGCAGCAGCAGTAGTAGTATTAGCAGTAGTAGTTGATACAGAGTCATATCACTTGGGCAGTAGGTGCCATGATGAACAGCAGTGGTAATAGGAGTATATAGAGTGGGAAATTACTTTTGACATAGTTGTCTTGACTGAGCAGCAGCAGCAGCAGTAGTAGTATTAGCAGTAGTAGTTGATACAGAGTCATATCACTTGGGCAGGAGGTGCCATGATGAACAGCAGTAGGAATAGGAGTATATAGAGTGTGAAATAACTGCTGACATAGGTGTATTGACTGGGCAGCAGCAGCAGAAGCAGCAGTAGTAGTATTAGCAGTAGTAGTTGATACAGAGTCATATCACATGGGCAGGAGGTGCCATGATGAACAGCAGTAGGAATAGGAGTATATAGAGTGTGAAATAACTGCTGACATAGGTGTATTGACTGGGCAGCAGCAGCAGAAGCAGCAGTAGTAGTATTAGCAGTAGTAGTTGATACAGAGTCATATCACTTGGGCAGGAGGTGCCATGATGAACAGCAGTGTTAATAAGAGTATATAGGGTGTGAAATAACTGCTGACATAGATGTCTTGACTGGGCAGCAGAAGCAGCAGTAGTAGTATTACCAGTAGTAGTTGATACAGAGTCATATCACTTGGGCAGGAGGTGCCATGATGAACAGCAGTGTTAATAAGAGTATATAGGGTGTGAAATAACTGCTGACATAGATGTCTTGACTGGGCAGCAGAAGCAGCAGTAGTAGTATTACCAGTAGTAGTTGATACAGAGTCATATCACTTGGGCAGGAGGTGCCATGATGAACAGCAGTGTTAATAAGAGTATATAGGGTGTGAAATAACTGCTGACATAGGTGTCTTGACTGATCCAGAGGAGTCATGTGAGAAAATCATGTGGTCAGATGAGACCATAATATAACTTTTTGATCATAATTTCACTAACCGTGTTCGGAGGAAGAATAATGATGAGTACCATGCCAAGAACGCCATCCCTAATGTGAAGCATGGTGGTGGTAGCATCATGCTTTGGTGGTGTTTTTCTGCACATGGGACAGGGTGACTGCACTGTATTAAGGAGAGGATGACCGTGGCCATGTATTGCGAGATTTTGGGCAACAACCTCCTTCCCTGAGTTAGAGCTTTGAAGATGGGTCGAGGCTGGGTCTTCCAACATGACAATGACCCAAAGCACACAGCCAGGATAACCAAGGATTGGCTCTGTAAGGAGCATATCAAGGTTCTGGCGTGGCCTAGCCAGTCTCCAGACCTAAACCCAATAGAGAATCTTTGGAGGGAGCTCAAACTCCGTGTTTCTCAGCGAGAGCCCAGAAACCTGACTGATGTAGAGAAGATCTGTGTGGAGGAGTGGGCCAAAATCCCTCCTCCAGTGTGTGCAAAGCTGGTGTAAAACTACAAGAAAGGTTTGACCGCTGTAATTGCAAAGAAAGCCTACTGTACCAAATATTAACATTGATTTTCTCAGATGTTAAAATAGTTATATTCAGCACTGTAAATACATCAGGTCCGGGGCTCCATCAGGGAATGCATGACAAGGGACCCTTCAGCGCCCTGAACCGACGACGGGTGCCAGAAAGTCACCGCCGATCCAGGACTCATTCATCTTTATGAATGTGAGTCTGTCCACGGAGTCTGTGGACAGACGGGTCCTCTTGTCCGTGACCACCCCACCTGCCGCGCTGAATGTCCGCTCAGATAGTACGCTGGAGGGGGGGCAAGACAATAACTCCAGCGCATACTGAGCGAGCTCGCGGCAGGTGTCCAATCTGGCAACCCAGTACTCCATGGGGTCGTCGGTGCTCATACTGTCAGAAGCACCGACGGACGCCATGTAGTCTGCCACCATGTGGGCCAGCCGCTGGTGGTGACTGCTGCTGCTGCTGGTGCTGGTACTGGGTCGCTCGGTTTGGAAGAACATCCTCATCTCATCCATTAGGTCCCCTGCTCGGCTGCTGCTGGGTGCAGCCACCTGCTGGGTGAGATGAGGGGGGACAACTGGAGGCCGGGGAGTTGCCTGCTCCAACCGTCTGACAATGCCTGCCTGCAGTTCCTCCATCCGGTGCTGCCTCCGGCTGGCTGGGATGAACTGCTCCAGTTTCCCCTTGCACCTGGGATCCAAAAGGGTGGCCATCCAGAAATCATCCCTCGCCTTGATGGTCTTAACCCGGGGGTCCCTCCTGAGGCATCTCAGCATGTGGGCAGCCATGGGGAAGAGCACAGCCCGCTGTGACTCCTCACTGCTGGCCAGGTGAATGAGGTGCGACTCTTCATCCCTGAGGTGCTGCTGGTCAAACTCAGAGATGCCCAACCCCCGGACTATCGGTGCCCCCAACACCGGCTCTCCCTCCTGACCAGGCCCTGACTCCGGGACGACACCAGCAACCACCTCCTCCTCATCATCATCATCCTCCTCCTCCTCGTCCTGGCCCTGGTCTCGGTGGAGCATTGCTGACTCCTCCTGCTCCACCAAGGCACTCTCCCCAGCTTCGAGCAGGCGATCTAGTGTCCTCTCCAGCATGAACACTATTGGCAGCACGCTATTGAGGCCGACGTGCTCACTGCTGACCATCTTGGTCGCCTGCTCGAAGGAGGACAACACTTGGCAGACCTGGTTTATCTGCCCCCACTCCGCACAGGCGATGAAAGGGAGTTGTGGTGAAGCCCTCTCAGTGCCTAGTTCCATCAGGTACTCCCTCACCGCCCTTTGCTGCTCCCACAACCTCTTCAGCATGTGGAGGGTGGAGTTCCACCGCGTCACACTGTCCACAATCAGCCTGTGAAGGGGCAGACTGTACTTCCGCTGCAACTTGGACAGGGACGCGGTAGCGGTTGGGGAGCGCCTGAAGTGGCTGGCAATCCTACGCGCCTTTGCCACAATGTCACTCAACCCGGGATAAGTGCGCAGGAACTTCTGCACCACCAGGTTGAGGACATGTGCCAGACAGGGCACGTGGGTCAGACTGCCAGCACTGAGGGCGGCGAGTAGGTTGCTGCCGTTATCGCAGACAACCATACCTGCCTGGAGCCTTCGGGGTGTCAGCCACTTCTGGACCTGAGCCTGAAGTGCTTTCAGCACTTCTTCTCCAGTGTGTCTCCGGTCCCCTAAACTAACAAGCTGGAGCACGGCCTGACAGCGCACGTGCCCCACACTTGAGTAGCTACGGGGGCGCTTGCTGGGAGGCTCAGCAGCTGCGGAGACAGTGGCTTGAGGGAGACCAGCAGTTCTCCCCTGGACACCCCGGGGCGGCACCACAAGATCGGTTGCCGCCGATCCCTCACCGACGCCTCGGAGGGAAACCCAATGGGCCGTGAAGCTGATGTAGCGCCCCTGCCCATGCCTGCTGGTCCAGCCATCCATTGTCAGATGAACCCTGTCGCTGACAGCGTGATCCAGCGACAGGGTTACATTCTGCACAATGTGCTGGTGTAGGGCAGGGACACCAGTCCTGGCAAAGAAATGGCGGCTGGGGACACGCCATTGGGGTTGGGCCTGCTCCAACATCTGCCTGAAGGGGTTGCTGTCAACTATGTTGAAGGGCAGCAGATGTTGGGCAATAACCCTTGCCAGGAGCCCATTGAGGGAACGCACACGTCAGTCTCCAGGGGGGAAGGGAGTGGTGCGGTCAAAGGCGTCTGAAATCGACGCCTGGCGCCGGACGGCAGTGCGGGACACAGACGTGGAGGGTGCTGTGGAAGTAGAGGTCTGGCTGCCGGTACCAGTACCTCTACTAGAGGGAGCGGGGGGGCATGACCTGCTGGAAAGAGATGAAGATGTGGCAGGGGCTGCTGTACCCTGCTCACTTGTGGTGGTGGCGCTGCTACCACCACCACGCTTCATCTCGTCAAACACCGCCCAGTGGTTTATCCTCAGGTGCTGGTTCAGGGCTGTGGTACCCACCCGAGCCAAACACTTCCCTCTCTTCACCCTCACTTTACAAATCCGGCAGATGGCCACGGTAGGGTTGTCTGCCACCAGGGTAAAGTAGTTCCAGACAGGTGACTTCAGCACCGCCCTCCTGTCAGATGGGGTGACGCTTACTTGCACCTGCTGGGACTCGGTGCGCACAGGTGGAGCTGCCTGCTGCTGCTCCTCCTGACACCTCCTGCTGCCATCACCAGTGGAGACCCTGACGATGGTCTCCCTGGTGGTGACCTGGCGCACCGTTTCACCAGGGTGCCTACCTTCCCCGTCGTCACTGACGTAGTGAGCCGACGCGTCAGATGGCAACCATGATGGGTCACCCTCTTCGCCCACAGAGATGTCAGACCAAGGGCTGAGATGTGTTGGTCTGAGGGAACCAACTGACATGGAGCCTCTAGCCTGGCTCCGCTGTCCCCTCACCCACGCCTGGGTCTGACTAGGTGCTGCTGTTTCCTGCACCAAAACAGCAGCACCAGTTTGAAGGGATGTCTCTGGGATACTGCCAGCAGGTATCCCATCCTCCTCATCCATCCCTTCAAAAAGGTCCTGACCATCAGGACAGAGCTGAAGGTCTGCCTGATGCATGGCCTCCCCCAAGATATCCCTCTCACTGTCGCTGTCGAACAGTAAGATGCTGGACTCTTGGGGGCTGGGGGGGGGGGGTACTACAGGCACCGGTGTAATGGTGGTACTACCGTGAGTCGGGACCGACGACTCAGTGGCACTGCTGTGCCCCATGTAGTCCACCACTACTTCAGCCTGAGATGGCAATATCGGGCGGCTGCCCGATGGGAAGAACTCCCGGATCAGGCGTACTCCCCTTGCACCCGATCCTCTACCACTAGTAGGGGCATGAGAGGTACCCCGTGCTGGCAGCGACCCAGCACTGGGAGTAACTCCCCTACCCCTGCTGCCACGGCCACGGATGCCGCTCATTATTGCTGATATGTGTGTGGGGGGGGTAAACTTTATTGGGGGGGGAAATGTGAACAAAATGTGTTTTTGTGTTTTTTTTACAAGACAGGCACGCAGACAAAGACGTACACAGACAGCTACTAAACTATAAGAAAAGTAGTACACCAAAGACAAGGACTACAAAATTAAAGAAAAAAAAAAAAAGCACTAAACAAACACTAACTTTTTTTTTTTTTTTTTTTTTTTTTTAAACACAAAACACAGACACTAAACACACACTAAGCTAAGCTAGATGAAATAAATGAACACTAACAGTGTGTACACTTACTACACAAAATTTAACTAAACTGAACACAAAACTTAGCTTTTAGAAAAGCTCTTTAGGAAAAACTAAGCAAAATGTGCACTGAAATGACTAGCAAATATCACTGAACAGCGAAGCTGCAAGATCAAACAGTAACACAAGATGAACAAAACTTAGCTTTTAGAAAAGCTCTTTTAGAAAGCTCAGCAAAATGTGCACTGAAATCTCTAGCAAATATCACTGAACAGCGAAGATGCAGGATCAAACAGTAACACAAATGAACAAAACAGCACAAAACAGCACAAAACGTAGCTTTGAAAAAAGCTCTTGGGTCTATTGCTTTGAAAAAAGCAGTTGATATACTGGAAAAGATGCACTGGAATCACTAAATACCAATGCAGCACTATGCTGGTGATGATATAAATCAATCAGGAACAAAGACACAGGAACACAGAAACAGCCTCCACACTCTCTAGCCAGCTTCTGAATCTGCAATGAAATGGTGCTGGGAGTGAGCTTATATAATGTCCATGCAGGCAGGTTCCTATTGGTTGCTAACCTCTGACGAGTGTGGAAGGAGAACTCTGATTGGCTCTGATGCAAAAGGGCGGAGAAAATAATCGCGCAATATTCCTATTGCCGAATATTCGCATTGCGAATATTCGGCAATATAAAATGATCGCTTCAGCTACTCGGCCCAAGGTCTCTAATCATACCAGCAATGCTTTTAGACGTCTATGGAGATCACTAGGATGTGATCTGTTTTAAAAATGAAACTGTAAAAATCGCTCTGATGCGGAAGATAGGGGCGAAGAAAATAATCGCGCGATATTGCGTTTGCCGAATAATCGCATTGCGATTTTTCGGGAAAATTCAATGAACGCTTCAGCTACTCGGCCCAGGGTCTCTAATCATACCAGCAATGCTTTTAGACGTCGATGGAGATATCTAGGATGTGATCTGTTTTAAAAAAAAAAT
The DNA here is from genome assembly GCF_905171775.1 of Rana temporaria. Classification (NCBI taxonomy): domain Eukaryota; kingdom Metazoa; phylum Chordata; class Amphibia; order Anura; family Ranidae; genus Rana; species Rana temporaria. Next base: position 377,632,029 of record NC_053491.1, on the reverse strand, counting down.
TGTAAAAAATCGAATATTCGGAATTGCGAATATTCACCGCGAAATTCGAAATATAGCGCGATTTCTCGAATATGCTATATTCGAGTCGAATATTCGCAATGCGAATATTCGTGAGCAACACTAATGTTAATGTATAAAATAGTGTGTTTGCACCAGCTTGGCCCAAACAAACTAGTTAAAGGAACAGTGAACTTGGAGATCATCTTTAATTTAATTGTCAAGAACTGCGGTGCAAGGATTATTCTGCTTGCACCCAAAAAAAAACATTAAATTGTTTAATATCTGCCATGGGTCCCACATGCTTACCTAGGTGGACGCAGCATCTGTCCCCCGCCAGCTCTAAGGCTGAGAACCGAGTGATCAAACACTGCTGATTTCTCAGAGCTCCCTGAGCAGAGAGCTGGTGACTATCAGTCACCGCTCTCTGCTCTGCCCCCTCCTCGCTCACTGGATTGCTGGGCTGTGGAGGGGGCGGGAGCGGCTCGCTGAGAGGCTGAGTAGGGTGCCGGTCCAGGCATGTGGGCGGATCCAACTATATGGTTGCGATCTTTCCCGAGCCTTGACCGGCTCTGTGATCAGGGGCGGACTGACCATTGAGTCACTCGGGCACTGCCCGAGGGCCCCATGCCACTAGGGGGCCCCATCAGGGTTGCCAGGCTCAGTAAAACCAGGGACAGTATGTAAAAATCTATGTTTTTTTTACATCTGTCCCTGATATGTCCGAAACCGACATGCTTTTGATGTGAAAATCCCGAGATTTTAGCTGCCCCGCCTCTGCACTGCCTCCTGGCGTGGTGGCCATCTGTAAGCCCAGGGGCCCCATAATCTTCTATTGCCCGGGGGCCCCATGAGTTGTCAGTCCGCCCCTGTCTGTGATGTCAGCTGACAACGGGTCACAGGACAGGTCACAGAATGAACTGCACTCCTGTGATCCACAGGAAAAGTACAACCAAAAGGAAGCTTTGGCTGTAATTCTCATTTATTTCTGCAGAGATTATACCACAGTGCCCCGAAATAAACAGTCCCTTCCTGCCCCCAGGCCCCATGCTGAATTTGTGAGGCCTGGGCCCCATACAGGAGCGCTGGCTCTACCCTCTTATTGGCAGCCCTAGCAATCAAAATATATTAAAAAAAAATGTCCCAACATCCAAATGAATATTGTCTGATCTAGCAGGTTATAGTCAAATCATCAAACATATATGTACCTATACATATCGATCACTCAAAAAAAACGCAGACGTATGTCATGGCTGTTATACAAAAACAGACCTTTGGCACATCTTTCAACCTCGTTCTTATTTGTAGTAGTACCTGATTTATTTTACAGTGGCTCTATTGTATTTAATGAAATTATAAAAAAAAACTGTTTTATGAGTCTGCGTAAATACATTCTTGAAATGTTACAATATGAAGTAACAATCCACCTTCTGCAAATGAAAATCCAGTCTGGTGACTTTTCTGTGGTTGGCTTCGAGCAGACGGAAGCATTTTTCTTTTTATTATCTCCACCGATGATCATTTAAACTGCATGTTGTAACTTTGTAGGAAATTAATTGTGAAATTGTGAAAAGAACTTTCTAGCAGGTTACAAGGTGAGAGGCTTCAGCAGGGTTGGATCTGTGTCAGACATTTGTAAACACAACCAAGAACTGCACATGCACTGGGATTTATATGTCTGTGTCACTTGTGAATCAGCATCTCAGTACTGGAAGCAAATTGTGACCCTGGATGAAAAAATGGTGCTGTCCCTCAGAGGAGGAAAATAATTTTATTAAAATAAGTGATTCCCCGTTAGAGCTGATTTCTACTTATTTACATTCATGAAATTGGTAGGGTAGGGGGCGCTACGTGCAAATAACAAATGAGTTATTACCCTAATAACAAATTAATAAAGATAAAAATACAAAAAAATCCATGCATAATACAGTGCAATGTGCAAATAAAGTCCCAGGATATTGCATTAAGTAATTTCCAAATATAATATTGAATATATGCAATAAGCGTTGATTGATGTGAAATAGAATCTGTGCTCATGAAAGCCTTCACCATAAAATGAACATTGCACCCGACGTGGTCAGATATAAGATGGCTCCTTACCAGCTCAAGTTAACTCTTTAATTAAAAAGAAGTCAAATGCGCTTGTTTGGAAAACACTATCCCATAGGCCAGGGTTCCAGTATCGCAGTCAGATTGTAGATACATAAACCGGAATGAGAGACCATAATAGTGTGATATCATTTATTAAAAAAACGTAAAAACATATAAAGCTAGCCAAATGGCTCCTTACTAGATCAGGTGCCTCGATCCCGGCACTGAGGCTGTAAGCGTGGGTCAGTATGTATCCGTATGTATCTACAATCTGACTGCGATACTGGAACCGCATGCGCCGTCCGTGTACATATCCCAGTGTGCATTGCTCTAAATGACGTTGCAAGGACGTCATTGGTTTCGACGTGAACGTAAATTACGTTCATCCGTATTCGCGAACGACTTGCGCAAACGACGTAAAATTTCAAAACTCGGCGCGGGAATGACGGCCATACTTAAAGAGGAGTTCCACCCAAATTTGGAACTTCCTCTTAACCCACTCCTCTCCCCCTTACATGCCACATTTGGCATGTAATTTTTTTGGGGGGGGAGTGGGGGCTTCAGCACGAGTGGGACTTCCTGTCCCACTTCCTCCTTCCTGTAGGCGACTAAGCTTAATCGCCTTCAGGAAGTGGCTGCTGTAGGCGATCGCCTAGGACACGTCACAGGTCCTAGGCGATCTCCTGGCCAATTACAAGGCGCGGCGCCGGGCCGCTCGCGCATGCGCAGTGCCGCTCGCGCATGCGCAGTGGGTGCCCTGCCGTGAAGCCGAAAGCTGTCACGGCCGGGTGCCCACACTGAAAATGAAGACGCCGGCCGGGGAGGGGGGGGAGAGGAGCGGAGCCCCGGCCGGCGCGTCGCTGGAACGCTGGAGCAGGTAAGTGCCTGTTTATTAAAAGCCAGCAGCTACACTTTTTGTTGCTGCTGACTTTTAATAAACATACAAATGGCTGGAACTCCCCTTTAACATTAGCTACGCCTCATATAGCAGGGGTAACAATACGCCGGAAAAAGCCGAACGCAAACGACGTAAAAAAAAAAAGCGCCGGGCGGTCGTTCGTTTCTGAATCGGCGTAACTCCTCATTTGCATATTTGTCGCGTAAACAAACGGAAGAGCCACCTAGCGGCCAGCGTGAGATTGCAGCCTAAGATCCGACGGTGTAAGTCACTTACACCTGTCGGATCTTAGGGAGATCTATGCGGAACCTGATTCTATGAATCAGGCGCATATATACGACAGCCGTATCTTCTTTCTGAATCTGGCCCATGGAATATATACGACAGTACCAAACTGTATGCCGTGAATAAAGAGCACAATGTGGAAAAGAACAGGCAAATGCTATTTAAAGCAGACAGAAGTTCCCATACTTTCCTTAAAATGATTACAGCACTCAACACCACAAGCCATATTATGTTCAATGCCGAGATGACAAAAAGAACGACTGCCCCGAGCCCCTCGCACAACACCCAGAGAACACCGGGCAATATTAGAAATATGTCGCTGAAGAATAAGAGGAGATCAAACACAGACGTTAACATCTGATTCAAATTTTGCAGGATTTGATCAGCCGTCATTCTCACACTCTTTGGTGTGGCAAAATTAACCACCGATATCTTGTCTTTTTTATCCCTGTGTCTGGTCCACAGGGTCCACAGTCGAGACTTGATATTTGCCATTGTCTTTGGGATGTAGATTGACAGCTGTGAAGACAAAATAAAAATAGTAGTACTAGATCTCCAAGCAGGGCTGGGACAAAGGGTGGGCAGGAGGGGAAGCTGCCCTGGGCACCATGGTATCATGTGAGGTGGGGGGGGGGGTGTCATGAGGAGACTGGAGAGAAGGAGATTTGCGTTTGGAGGGGAAATTTGGGAGGCAACAGGAGATAAGAATTTTCATAGGAAGGGACATTTGGGGGGGGGGGAGTGCTTGGAGTGGTGATTTAGGGGGATTTGTGTTGGGAGGGAGGATGGGGAAAGAGGATTTGTGCTAGGCGATTTTGGGGAGTTTTTGCTAGGAGAAGTGATATGATAGAGGGTGTACGGGAATTGTGCTAGGAGGGGGACATTTTTTTTGGGGGGGGGGGGGGGATTTGTGCTAGTAGGGATTATTGGGTGTTTTTTGGCCCAGTAGGAGGGATGAGGGGGTCTCGTGCTGAGAGGGGGAGATTTGGAGATGGTTAGAGGATGTGTACTTGGAGGGGAAATTTTAGGGGTAGAGGATTTGTGCTAGGAGGGGTGGGGTGCTTTTGTGCTGGGGGGATTTGGGGGATGGGTTCGGAAAGATATGTCCTTGAAAGGGGAATTCAGCAGGGGGGTGGATTTGTACTAGGAAGGGGATTTATGCTTAGTGGTAAGCATGCAATTTTTTGGGGGGGGGGTTTTACTGGCACATTTTGCTTATATATCTTGGGGTTGGGGGGGCACAGTTTGGCATGTTCGCCCTGGGCTCTAGATGGCCTTGTCCCACCACTGTCTCTAAGATCTAGATCTAGTTGAAGTAGACCCTTTTATGTGGGCTTTCCAATCAGGTCCACCTGTCAGTTTTTTTATAGGAAACTTCATGCAAGTTTATGGCAAGAGGGGTGTGAAGCCTCGTACACCCGATCAGTCCATCCGATGAGAACGGTCTGAAGGACCGGTGTCATCGGTTAACCGATGAAGCTGACTGATGATCCGTCGCGCCTACACACCATCGGTTAAATAACCAATCATGTCAGAACGCGGTGACGTAAAACACGACGTGCTGAAAAAAACAAAGTTCAATGCTTCCAAGCATGCGTCGACTTGATTCTGAGCTTGCGTGGATTTTTAACCGATGGTTGTGCCTACTAACGATCGGTTTTGACCTATCGGTTAGGAATCCATCAGTTAAATTTAAAGCAAGTTGGCTTTTTTCTAACCTAAGGTTAAATAACCGATGGGCCCACACACGATCGGTTTTGACCGATGAAAACGGTCCATCAGACCGTTGTCCTCTGGTTAACCTATCGTGTTTACGAGGCCTAAAGGAACTCCTGTCCTTTTACATTGACTTAGCCCTGAGTCCATCCAGACCCCCTCAAAAAAAGGAAAAGGTCTGCGTCCTTTTTTGTTTTTCCGGATTTAATAGTGAGGGATCTGACGTACAGTAACTTGATATAAAAGACGCAAGTCAATTTAGATCTGGCCGCTCAGAAAGCTTCAGTTTTTGATTTCACCTAAACATTGAACGGACACTGATGTCACAAATCTCAGTTCACAGACTTCCTGCCAAAAGGACCGGACGGAACCTATGTGCACTGGATGACATTTAATCTTCAGATGGTGCTGGCAACCATCCTGCATGCAGACTGTTTTTGTTTTGTTATGTTCATCCTCCTCCAACTGCATGCAGGCAGTTTACAGAAGTGAATGCAGGCACAGCAGCGGCAAGGTCCTGACCGCACACTGTCTGTATTCGGGACCGTGCAGCCGCGCCTATCCAAAGGTCAAATCTTGACATACGGTATGTTGTCCATACAGTCACTGTCAACATCCAAATCTGTAGGCTGCCTTGCACACAGCTCGGGGTGGATGCAGGCACCAAAACAAAGGCAGCCAGCATGTAGGACGGGTACCAGTGCCAGTCTGAAGGAAGCTTTAATTTTTTAAAACACTTTGTACCGAACTGTTGCTTTTTGTATTTTGTTTTTTGTTTGCCAAACCATGGGGCAGATCCACATACATCTGCGCTGGGCGCAGCGTATCTAAGATACGCTACGCTGCCGTAACTTATCTTTTTTATTTTGAATCCTGAAAGAATCCGCGCTGTAAGTTACGGCGGCATAGTGTATCTCTCGCGGTGTAAGGGCGCGGAATTCAAATGCCTGTGATAGGGGCGTGTTTTATGTTAATACGTCGTGACCCAATGTAAACAACGTTTTTTTTTAACTGCGCATGCGCCGTTCCTGGGGGTATCCCAGTGCGCATGCTCGAAATTAAACCGGAACCAGCCAATGCTTACGACGGTGACGTCATTCTACGCAAATTCCTATTCTTGAACGACTGACGCAAAAAATTCAAAATTGTACGCGGGAAGGATGGCCATACTTAACATTGAGTACGCCTCAGAACAGCAGCTTTAACTATACGCCGGAAAAAGCCGAACGCAAACGACGTAACAAAATGCGCCGGGCCGGCGTAGGTTCGTGGATCGCCGTAAATAGCTAATTTGCATACTCAACGTGGATTTAGACGGGAACGCCACCTAGCGGCCGCCGAAAAATTGCAGCTTAGATCCGACGGCGTACTAAGACGTACGCCTGTCGGATCTAGCCGAGATGCCGTCGTATCTTGTTTTGAGGATTCAAAACAAAGATACGACGCGGGAATATTCAAATTACGCCGGCGTATCAATAAATACGCCGGCGTAATTTCTTTGTGGATCTGCCCCCATGTTTTTTTATTTCTTAACATTTTTCATTTTTTTTTTCATACTTTGTTACATCTCAGTGCTGTTAACCTAATCCGGCAACTTCCTGTCTACATGCACTTATCCAGCATCAGCACAGCCTCCAATAGAGGCACACGTGACAAGGTGACAACATAAAAGCACTAATGTGAGACAGTTATCACCTTATTACAGGGAGGACCTGATTAACCATTTTAGCTCTGGGAAGATTTTACCCCTTTCATGACCAGGCCTTTTTTAGCTATTCGGCACTTTTACTAGTAATAGCAGTGATCAGCGGCTTAAAATGGGACTGCAATAGTGTGGCGAGCAATCTGACACTAACAGAAGCTGGGGGGGATACGGACTTGGGCCTCTTTCACAGGGAGCGGACCGTTTTTGTGTCCGCTCCGTGTGTGTCCGTCGGCTCAGCGGGGATCATCCGTAATCCCCGCTGAGCTGTCGGCGGACAGGGCGGTCCCCGCACACTGTGCAGAGACCAGCCCTGTCTTTCCTCCGCTCTCCCCTATGGGGAATCGGATGAAGACGGACCGTCTGTCCGTGTTCACCCGATCCGTTCCGCCGGACGGAAGAAAAATAGGGTTTTCTTCCGTCCGAAAAACCGGATCCTGACGGACGCGGATGGTTGCGGACGTTAGCGGATGCTCCATCCGCTAACGGACGCGATCCCATAGGGATGCATTACAAGTCCGTAAACTGACTTGTAACAAATGGACGAACGGTCCGCCAATGTGAAAGGGGCCTAACTGTCACTGACATCTCCAGTGACACTTATACAGTGATCAGTGATAATATACACTCTCCTCTCCTTTTCCTCCAGCTGCTGCAAAGGATATTCAGGATGCAGAGCAGGGAAAGGGAGCTAATAAATATGTAATTTACCGTCCCCTTCCTTTTCTAAATTAACACAGTAAACACACTCGCTTACTGTGTCCACTCATAACTGAAGAATAGTAAGCTGTGTTTACTATGCTTCAGTTTGAGAATAAACAGGAAGCCACTTAGCACAGAGAATCTCCCATTCATTCACTGCTGAGGCTGCAGAGAAAGGCATGTGTGTTTGAGCTTTGGGGTGCACACCCTAATGCAACTATGCACAAGGGTCACGTGATCAGAAGCTGGTACCACAGCTACCGATCTTTAGTCTGGACCAAGAGCTGTCTTTGACAGCTCAGTGTTTGTGAAGGTAGTGAGCAGTGAACGCTCCCAGCATGTAAACTTTGCTCACTCAGAAATGTACAGTATATGAGTGGTGTGTGGGAGTAATAGAAAACCCTTTTGCCACCGCACATGTGTGTGGTCATAAAGGGGTTAATGAACATTCAACCTTTACATTGCTGGGGGCCCCACTGCAAGAATACATTTGCCCAACTTGTGGATCGCATCTTAAGTTCACCTTACACCCTCCACACCCCCCCAGTCTGTGCTGCACTTACCTTCTTGGGCGATTCAGTTTCACCATCCACGCAGCAGTCCTGGGATTTGAAAATGCACTGTTCTTCCTCTTCTTTCCTTAGGGACGTCAGGACAGATCAGATTGGTTCTAATTGGTCAGCACAGTAAAGTGGACAAGACACATGGACAGATGACAAAACATTCACCATAACTGCTAGAAAGATTTGAATGCTGAAAAGGACTTACCGCTGTCTTGCTTGTGATTAGGAGTGAGAGCTCCGGCTTCAAGAGGTGACTTATATAGCAGGGAGGAGAGAATGACAGAACAAACAAAAAGGCTTGAAGGGAAAAGAGCAGAGAAACGAAACTGAAACTGAATTCCAATGTGGACAATTGCTTTCTATCATCACCAGTAGAAAATAATTGGAATGTCCCATAAGTAAACCTAAAAACAAAATCGCATTACATTGTAGCTTACCACTCCTTAGATGTGGTGGCTGCATTCGTTTTCTTTTTTCAGAATATAAAAAATTTAGTGAGTACAGAAAATATCTGTTCACCCTGCCAGAAATTACCTGAACTGAAAGCACAAACAATGGCCCGGATTCAGGTAGATTTGCCCCTTAGTTACGGAGGCGCAGGGCAGCGTTTTTGCCCTGCGCCCCCGCAAATTTCCTGCGCTACCCGCGATTCACGGAGCAGTAGCTCCGTAAATTGCGTGTGCGCTGTGTAAACTTTCCCTGCGTGAGGGCGCCTAATGTAAATGATCCCGTAGGGGGCGGGAATCATTTAAATTAGGCGCGCTCCCGCGCCGAGCGTAGAGCGCATGCTCCGTCGGGAAACTTTCCCGACGTGCATTGCGGCAAATGACGTCGCAAGGACGTCATTTGCGTCCAGCGCCATTCACGAATCACTTACGCAAATTACGTAAAATTCGAACGTCGCGACGCGGGAACGACGGGTATACTTTAGCATTGGCTGCCCCTGCTATTAGAAGGGGCAGCCTTACGCTTAACACGCTGTACGGAAACGACGTAAATTGCGTACGCAGGGCTCGCGCAACATTGTGAATCGGTGTTAGTATGCAATTTGCATACTATACACTGAGCACAATGGGAGCGCCCCCTAGCGGTCATCGCAAGAATGCAGCCTAAGATATGCGTGGCCTTATGCCACGTAGATTTTAGGCTGCAGTCGGCGTTACGATGTTCCTGAATCAGGAGCATTCGTAACGCCGGGGCAAGTAAGCAATTGCGCTGTGTAACCTATGGTTACACAGGTGCAATTGCTTCTTGAATCCGGGCCAATGTTATCTTTCTTCTGTAGAATACTAACTGGTCCACCGCCCCATATAACGGAGATAAACAGAGGCAGGCATTTTTGTAGTCCATCCTGGGGAAAAAGCATGGATCCCGCCATACAATCAATTAGTCTTGTCATCCTTGGACAAGAAGTGTGTTATTCATAGAAACTTAAATTGAAAATAAAGGGAAAATCGGAGTGGGTTGCAGGAAAAGAGCCTCTATCCAGTCCACCCCCTCCGGTGACTGCACATAGATTTTGGGGACATGGCGTTTTGTTCATTTTTCAGAATCACCCCAAAATCATTGTGATCTCTCTTGCTCAATTGTAATGTCTACCCATTATCTAGCCCTTGTGTGGGTGATTTACAAGCGTGCCTTTGTATTCTTGTGTTTGTTCTCAAAACCAATAAACATATTGAAACTAGAAAATAAAGAAAAAAGCTTAAAAAAAAAAAGAAAACGAATGCAGCCACCACATCAAAGACTTTTTTCATAGCTACGTGCCCATGCATGCATTTGGGGAATACCTATTTATTTTAATGAGCTGCCAAACGGGTGAAAATGGCAAAAAATTAAGGGCAAAAACTTTTTTAATCATGCTGCACCAAAATGCACGATCATTTGTTACCATATGTTTTGGAGTGTGATTCTTTGGGGTTAAGAATGAATGGCACCCCAACCTATTGCCCTAATGGGGCTGTGATGCAATTACAAGGCATGCATTTTCACTTGTGTTCCTGCATCACACAAATGTGAACCGAGCCTAAGAACTAGTAAGCTACAATATATTACATTTTTGTTTTTTGGGTTCCAATACACTTTAATTGATATGTGCATTACATAGGAAAATGCTCCAAAAGCTCCACTACAGAAACAACTGTTGATTAAGCATTAAAGTGATTTTTAATTTATTTTTAAAAAAAATTCCTATAAAAATTCAGTGGCTTGCGAAAGTATTCGGCCCCCTTGAACTTTGCGACCTTTTGCCACATTTCAGGCTTCAAACATAAAGATATAAAACTGTAATTTTTTTTGAAGAATCAACAACAAGTGGGACACAATCATGAAGTGGAACGAAATTTATTGGACATTTCAAACTTTTTTAACTAATAAAAAAACTGAAAAATTGGGCGTGCAAAATTATTCAGCCCCTTTACTTTCAGTGCAGCAAACTCTCTCCAGAAGTTCAGTGAGGATCTCTGAATGATCCAATGTTGACCTACATGACTAATGATGATAAATAGAATCCACCTGTGTGTAATCAAGTCTCCGTATAAATGCACCTGCACTGTGATAGTCACAGAGGTCCGTTTTTAAAGCGCAGAGAGCATCATGAAGAACAAGGAACACACCAGGCAGGTACGAGATACTGTTGTGGAGAAGTTTAAAGCCGGATTTGGATACAAAAAGATTTCCCAAGCTTTAAACATCCAAGGAGCACTGTGCAAGCGATAATATTGAAATGGAAGGAGTATCAGACCACTGCAAATCTACGAAGACCTGGCCGTACCTCTAAGCTTTCAGCTCATACAAGGAGAAGACTGATCAGAGATGCAGCCAAGAGGCCCATGATCACTCTGGATGAACTGCAGAGATCTACAGCTGAGGTGGGAGACTCTGTCCATAGGACAACAATAAGTCCCTGTATACTGCACAAATCTGGCCTTTATGGAAGAGTGGCAAGAAGAAAGCCATTTCTTAAAGATATCCATAAAAAGTGTTGTTTAAAGTTTGGCACAAGCCACCTGGGAGACACACCAAACATGTGGAAGAAGGTGCTCTGGTCAGATGAAACCAAAATCAAACTTTTTGGCAACAATGCAAAACTTTATGTTTGGCGTAAAAGCAACACAGCTCATCACCCTGAACTCACCATCCCCACTGTGAAATATGGTGGTGGCAGCATCATGGTTTGGGCCTGCTTTTCTTCAGCAGGGACAGGGAAGATGGTTAAAATTGATGGGAAGATGGGTGGAGCCAAATACAGGACCATTCTGGAAGAAAACCTGATGGAGTCTTCAAAAGACCTGAGACAGAGATTTGTCTTCCAACAAGACAATGATCCAAAACATAAAGCAAAATCTACAATGGAATGGTTCACAAATAAACATATCCAGGTGTTAGAATGGCCAAGTCAAAGTCCAGACCTGAATCCAATCGAGAATCTGTGGAAATAACTGAAAACTGCTGTTCACAAACGCTCTCCATCCAACCTCACTGAGCTTGAGCTGTTTTGTCTCTCGATGTGCAAAACTGATAGAGACATATCCCAAGCGACTTACAGCTGTAATCGCAGCAAAAGGTGGCGCTACAAAGTATTAACTTAAGGGGGCTGAATAATTTTGCATGCCCAATTTTTCAGTTTTTTATTTGTTAAAAAAGTTTGAAATATCCAATAAATTTCGTTCCACTTCATGATTGTGTCCCACTTGTTGTTGGTTCTTCAAAAGAAATTACAGTTTTCTATCTCTATGTTTGAAGCCTGAAATGTGGCAAAAGGTCGCAAAGTTCAAGGGGACCGAATACTTTCGCAAGGCACTGTAATAAACATATTATACTAACCTGCTCTGTTGCAGTGGATTTGCAAAAAGCAGCCCGGATTCTTCTGTTCAGTGCCCCCATAGCAAGCAGCTTGCTATGGGGGCACCCAAGCCGAGTCACAGCTCCCTGTGTCTATTCAGACACAGAACCCCAGCTGCCTTATAATAATTTTTTATAGCATTCTCTACATCAGATCAAAAATAGGGATAGGGATAAAAAAAAGTAACAGAGGGGTTTGTTTCCAAATGAGGGACAGTTAGCAATCTTCCTATCCTTTATTTAAGACATTTGTTTTGCAGTGCTCATGTGCTACAAAGAAACATGCTGGTAGGAGGAGAGAAGCGAGAGATGATCTCATCAGTCTTCTGCAGACTTCACTGTCATCCATATATTACAGTTAGGGATGGGCCGATGTTAGAATGTAAGTTTGACTCAAACATCAGGTGCAGGGTGCCTTTGGCCAATAATGTCTCAGGGGCTAAGTCCACACCCATACTACATAAGGCTGCTTACACAGCCGCCATGTATAGTGCATATGAATGGAGATTAGGCAGGGTAGTTAGTGTATTGTGCGGTCATTCAGTGTAGAATATATAATACTCTACAGTGTAGTGTTGAGAATATATAATACAGTGTAGTGTTGAGAATATATAATACAGTGCAGTGCAGAGAATGTAGAATACAGTGTAGTGTTGAGAATATATAATACAGTGCAGTGCAGAGAATATATAATACAGTGTAGTGTACAGAATATATGATACAGTGCAGTGGGAGCTCCCCAAAATCCATACCAGCCCTTATCCGAGCATGCAGTCTGGTAGACCAGGAAAGGGGGGGGACGGGACGAGCGGACGCCTCGCCCTCCTAAACCATACCAGGCCACTTGCCCTCAACATGGGGAGGGTGCTTTGGGGTGCCCCCAAAGCACCTTGTACTCATGTTGATGGGAACAAGGGCCTCTTCCCGACAACTGGACTGTGGTTGTCAGGGTCTGTGGGTGGGGGGCTTATTGGAATCTGAAAGCCCCTCCCCAATGAGAATGGGTATCGGGTACATCGTACCCCTACCCATTCACCAAAAAAGTGTCATAAAGTAAGGAATAAAGTAAACAGTTTTTGACAAGTCCTTTATTTAAAAAAAAAATAGTGTCCCTCGATGTATCCATCGTCACTCGCTGCACCCGCACAAAAATAGAGGCCACCGGAATGTTTGGAAATAACGCAATGCTGCCAGTAGAGGATGCACATTGACTCCTGGGTTGAAAATTATACGGAAATGATGTGCCTCGCCGCGGCAAGGTACACTGGAAGAGAAGCAATTACCCTGTAAAAATAAGTTAATCGGAATACATAAAAAAAAAAAAAAGGCCAATGCGGATTTCTAAAGCGATAAGAAGGCGCAAAGTTCACAATGTGAATGAAAAACTGCTTTAAGCGACACTATGCTCAGGTGTGAACAGGTACAATAGAAAATCATGCAAGTTTTTATTTTGAGCATTTTGATGCTTTGGGATACAAAACATTTAGGTGTGAAGGTGTGAATGGGCCATAAGAAAAGAAGGGGAGAAATTAATCATAGTAAGTATCTGGACAAAAAAGGGGAGAAAATATTCAGTACATCTCTGCAATATGTGCACCTTTCCCTATGTTTTGTCTTGTTGCAAATACAAATACAGAAAAATACCTGCTGATCTGCCAGTGGGCTCCTAACATCCTGTTTAAGCTGACAATCCCCAGCAGTGTGTTCAGGTGTCGAATCGTCCTATGTGGGGAGAGGAGAGGTGTTCTGTAGTCCAACAAACTGGGATCATGACATTACTAGCAGGGCTAAAGTCCTGCGGGAACGTGTGGGAACGGAGTCCCTGCATTTTTTCCACAGCAGGAACTCGGTTCCCTTTGCAGGAGTAGAGCAGCCGAGCTGCCCGAGCCAATCCTTCACTAAGCGGCGATGCCCAGCTCAAGTCACTGTCAGGGGCAGGCGAACCTTAGTAATCCTTTATGTTACTGGCCGCTTCCTGTATATGGATTCATCGGGTAGTGTGCGGGTATTCCGTCACTTCCTCGAAGCAGTTCTTTCTAAATCCCATAATAACTCAATGTCTCCTGGGAACAGTGACAAAAGCTCCCAGGAGGCATTGCGGCATCGAGGAAGTGACGGAATACCCGCACACTACCTGATGAATCCATATAAAGGAAGAGGCCAGTAACATAAAGGATTACTAAGTTACAGTGGATCGAAAAACAAAAACATGCGGTTTAGTAATTATGCATATGAGCGTATCATTTTTTTTTTTTGGTGGGGGAGTGGATCTTGGGTGGGAGTTCCCACACTTTTTTCCCCAAGACTTGACCCCTGATTACTAGGGATTTACCAAGTCCAATTGGGAGTGGAGCTGACTCTGAGTACTTGCACCTGGTCTTCCTTTCCAGGTTTGTGGACTCCCGCTCTATGAATGGCCGGGGCCGTGGTGACGTCATTCCTGCACATGCACGCAGGAGCTCTGCCACAAAGCTCTGAAGGTACAGCAGGGGTATGCCATCCCTTTAAAGCGCATGTATCTGTGAGGTCATTGGCTGCATGCTGTGTGCATTCATGGTCTTCCTTTCCAGGTTTGTGGACTCCCGCTCTATGAATGGCCGGGGCCGTGGTGACGTCATTCCTGCACATGCACGCAGGAGCTCTGCCACAAAGCTCTGAAGGTACAGCAGGGGTATGCCATCCCTTTAAAGCGCATGTATCTGTGAGGTCATTGGCTGCATGCTGTGTGCATTCACTGTACCTCAAGGTAAGCCTTATTATAGGCTTACCTGTAGTAGGTACAAGTTTAAAAGTGGACTTTACTTAAACTTTAAGTGACTTGCCTCAGGTGATACACAGAAATGAAACAAAGCCTCCTACATAAGTTGTACCCGTTTATCGGCTGCCCTCTCTTCTCTACAGCCTTCCAAAACACACAGATTAAAGGCTATTTCTCAACTCCAGTATGCAGGCGGTGGGGATCTGCAGAGAGCCGAGTGTAATCTGAGACCTGAGTTGAGGGAAAGGACAAACCCCCCTCCACATATTCTCATAGGAAATCATGCATAGCTGAAGCTGTCAATCACCTGCTGTGAGCTGGGGGGAGTGGGGATCTCCTGAGTTTTTGTTGAGTGGGCATGACCTGTCAGAAGTGAGTCATGCAGGCAGTAGAGGAATGTCAGAGAAGGCAGAATTCACACTAGGTGCTTTGTATTGAGGTTAGTACACACTATAGAAGGATATGCTCTGTACATTTTCCATTTTAGAAGTTTACAACCACTTTCCACCTGTGCTATAACCAAAAGACGGCTACAGCGTGGGCTTCCAGTGCATCTATAGACGTCCTCCTGTGATCGTGCTTCTCGCTCAGCCCTTGCGGCACGCTATGTGATCGCCAAGTTCTTCGGACTCGGCTGATCACAGATCGGGACAATGAGCCAATTACAGTGGCCCTTTACCACTAGATCAGCTGTCAGCCAATGACAGCTGATAACAGTAAACACAAGCCGGTTATCAGCTTTTTTCTTCTCATGCTGACAGCATGAGAAAAGAAGAAAGCCGATAACCAGTTTCTGTTACAGGGACATCTGTCCCACTGGTGCCCACCAGTGCCACCTATCAGTGCCCATTAGTACCACATATCAGTGCCACCTATCAGTGCAGCCTATCAGTGAAACCCCATCAGTGTACATCAGTGAAGGAGGAAAAAAAAAGTTTTTTGTTTCTTTAGCAAAAAACCCAGTGGTGATTAACCACTTAAGGACCCCTTCATGCCGACATACGTCGGCAGAATGGCACGGCTGGGCACAAGCACGTACCTGTACGTCCTCTTTAAGAGCCCAGCCGTGGGGTCGCGAGCTGCCGCCGGTGTCCCGCGAACGGTCACAGGAGCTGAAGAACAGGGAGAGGTGTGTGTAAACACACCTTCCCCATTCTTCATTGTGGCAATGTCAGTGATTGTCTGTTCCCTGATATAGGGAAAGACAATCACTGACGTCACACGTCCAGCCCCGCCACCCTTTAGTTAGAAACACATATGAGGTCACACTTAACCCCTACAGTGACCCCTAGTGGTTAACTCCTAAACTGCAATTGTCATTTTCACACTAATCAGTGCATTTTTATAGCACTTTTCGTTGTGAAAATGACACAATGGTCCCAAAAATGTGTAAAAATTGTCTGATGTGTCCGCCATATTGTCGCAGTCACGAAAAAAATCGCTGATCGCCGCCATTGGCAGTAAAAAAAAAAATTATTAATAAAAATGCCATAAAACTATCCCCTATTTTGTAAACGCTATAAATTTTGCTCAAACCAATCGATAAACGCTTATTGCGATTTTTTTTTTACCAAAAATAGGTAGAAGAATACGTATCGGCCTAAACTGAGGAAAAAAATGTTTTTTTATATATTTTTTGGGGATATTTATTATAGCAACAAGTAAAAAATATTGTTTTTTTTTTCTAATTTTCGCTCTATTTTTGTTTATAGCGCAAAAAAATAATAACCGCAGGAGGTGATCAAATACCACCAAAAGAAAGCTCTATTTGTGGGGAAAAAAGGACGCCAATTTTGTTTGGGAGCCATGTCGCACGACCGCGCAATTGTCAGTTAAAGCGACGCGGTGCCGAATCGCAAAAAGGGCCAAGGTCCTTAACCTGCATAATGAGCCGGGTCTTAAGTGGTTAAATACTACCAAAGAAAGCTCTATTTGTGTGGATAAAAATGTAGGTTGGGTACAGTGTTGACCACGGAATTGTCATTTAAAGTGTGACAGCGCTGAAAGCTGAAAACTGGCCTGGTCAGGAAGGAGGTATAAGTGCCCAGTGGGGGGGGAAGGAAGTCCTTTCTCTGGGCTATTCAGCACAAACATGCTGCTTGTCACTACTACTTTCTTTTTTTAAATCAAATATAATTTTATTGAGATAACAACAGACGAACATAAACAGTACAGTACACACAGTGTTTGTACAACATAAAAATACACCTTCGAGGCAATAGAATATAGCAAAAGCACATTGTCTACTCCACATGTTAAATGTACTTCACGAGTTACACTGAAAAGGGTACCACACAGACACGTAGGTAAAAATAAAAGTAAAAAGGAGTTACAACCTGAACAAATAAAAATGGAAAGAATAAAACATTCACTGGACAAAATACCTCTATGGGGGGTGACCATCCCAGGTGCTGTACTCCCTCCAGTACAGCAACCCATTCCTTTCCTTTGGAGCTCCAACATATGATGTTCTTATAATTACTAGACTGAAAATACCACGTCACCTTTGTATATACACCAAAACAGTGGGCCAGATTCAGGAACATCAGCGGATCTTTGGTCCGGCGCAGTGCATCTTTTTTACACTGCGCCGGAGCAGCGCAGAGAGGCATGCTAGTGATTCAGGAAACTTTTTTCCTGTCTCTTGCCCCGGCGTGGCGGATTTTACACGGCGTAAGGCGGCGTAGCGCGGCGTAAGGCGGGGTAGAATAAAATGGGTGGCTCCCTATGCTAATGAAGCGGGGAGCATGGCGCAGGGGTCACGCCGGGGCGCATCTTAGACCGCACATGCTCAGTGACATCCAGGGGTAAATGCCCCAATCTGCACATGCTCAGAACTGCGCCCCGGCGTGATCCCTGAGCTCCGCCGACCCACTACCAAAGCCCAGTCCCTGAATCAGCCCAGACTTCCGCCCTGCAGGTGCAAATGAAGCTTTTTTTTTCCAAGCTAGGTGGTTTGCATTGTGGTGGGGCAGTTATGGCTGATGAGGAATCCTCAGGTGGGCGGATGACCAATTTCAGCCCAGAGGAGAGGGCTGTAATTATTGAGGGCCTCTCCCAACATGGGGACCGCCTCTATGTGTTGTCCAGCAAGTGTTGTTGCTCAGGTCGTTTGTAACGCTGCTGCTTTAGCTGCTCTCCAGCTGACCTCTGCAAGTTTGGTGTAAAGTTACCCCTGCTTTATAAAGGGTAACTTTCCGCTGCAAACCAGAGTTACACGCACCGGGAGTAGCCTGCGCTGGCAATTCGTAATTTGCTGAATCGGACCAACTCCCTCATTTGCATATTTAAAATAGAAAAACCAGGGCCGCGCTAGTTCAGACCAGCGTAAATGGGCGCCCACGCCGCACCGGCGTGGAAAGGTCCAAACGAAAAAAAAAATCTACGTTACGGCGTAATATTGTTTGCTGAATACGGCGCGGAGATACGCCGGCGCAAATTGGCATTTACGCCGCGCATCTCAGTCTACACCGGCGGAAATTGTTCCTGAATCTACCCCAGTATAAATAATAGAGACAAAGAGACACCGAGCCATTCTGAGTTTATTAGTAGCTGGATAAGATTGTTGGAGTGAGTGACACATGACTGGCTAGACGGATGTTGTAGGAGTTTGCAAAGAACTTGTGTAGAGCTGAGCCGGAGGGTGCAGAATATCCCAAATACAGGACTCCCCGGGAGTTTGCCTGCAAAAAAAAGAAAACCACAAATGTATCAGTACTAGGAATTCTATTATATCACTGTTGGCAACATTTTGAAAAAGAGTCCTGTGATACTTTGCTGCTAAGTGCAAAACACCATCCTAACGGAAAAGAGCATGTGTTACACACCAAACCATGACATCGTTAATTAAAGCAGATTCATAATAATATCTAATGTAGTGCCCTCCTAGATACTTTGCTAGAAAGGTTATGTAAATGTATTCTTTTTGTCTACCCTGCAATTGATAGAGCAGTTTTTGATTGGTTTGGGCTGTTCTAGGCTTCACTGGCTGAAGAGTTGCCTGCTTCCCCCTGCCTTCTGGAGAATTCTAGGAAGAGCCAAAACCACAGTCTGAATATTCATGTGGTCTTAGTCAATCCTTG
This sequence comes from Rana temporaria, assembly GCF_905171775.1. Classification (NCBI taxonomy): domain Eukaryota; kingdom Metazoa; phylum Chordata; class Amphibia; order Anura; family Ranidae; genus Rana; species Rana temporaria. The sequence continues at coordinate 377,613,392 of NC_053491.1, read as the reverse complement.
GGAGGGATGCCCAGTAGGTGGCTGGGAGTAAATACATAGTCTGGGTCCTCAGGCAACTCTGTTCTTGTCCAGAATACGTTTCCAGCCTGGGTGTGCTTCTACATGTGCTCATCAAGGTCCTACCCAGGGCCGGATTTGCTTTCCCTGCCTCCCCAAGGCCAGGTTCCGCAATGCACCCCTCCCCGCCACCCGAACCTCCCCCCCAAATCAACAGAGAATGGCAACCGGAGGGCAGGGGCAGCACAGCTAGTTCAAATATTTTTGTTTGTTTTTTTTCTACTTTTTTTTTATTTATTTGTAGTTTGTTGTTTACTTTTTTTATTTTCGTATAATTTTCTTATTATTTTTCTTATTCTTTACGTTTTAATTACTTTTTTATTTTATTAATTTAATTATTATTTTTTATCAATTTTTTTTCACTTAACTTTATTGCTATTACACGGGAGAAAACCATTCCCTGTGTGATAGCAATTGGAGGTGACATGTTCTCTTTATTGACCCTGTCACCTCCAAAACAGGAGTCATAGCACTGTGCTAGAACTCCTGTCACAGCTGAGATGGGAAGAGCACAGCTCACCCCTCTCACTGTGTACATCGGAGGCAGGGACAGGAGACAGACTCGGTGGCTTGGGGGAGGACGGAGTCCCGAAGACAGAGAGAGATATGTGGGGGAAAGGGGAGGATGGACAGCAGCACACATGTAACAAGTGATTTCGGCGACATCACCGCAATCACTTAACGAGCGAGCGGATTCCCCCACACAGCAACTTACCGCCCTTAACTGTATGTTCCGGCCGTCGGGGGACTCTATGCCGCTGCCGCCCCTCGGCTCCCTGCCGCCCCTCGGCCTGGCCTCGGGGGCCTTGTGGGAAACCTGGGCCTGGTCCTACCTATGCTAGAGGTAGGGGGCCTGTTTGCTGAAGCTGCTGGAACTGATTAAGGGATTACACTGAGGATCTGGTCTGAAGAGTTTACAGGAGAAATGTCTGGATGGTAGTGAAAGGAGGAATCCAAGTATCCAGGGACAGACCTGCGTGTGGGATCTTAGTGACTGCCTGCTACAATCCCTTGTGCATCAGTGCCAGAGTTTGCTTGAACTGGGACAGTTCCTATTGTGTCTCAAGAGTTAATCATTCCTCAAGCTGCTACTGGAGGGACTGAACTAAGAAGCTTTGCCGAAGACTTTTATTGCTGAAGCTGAGGTTATCTTTTCCTTGTTTCTACATCTCCCCTCCAGGGAAGTAGTTGGTGTTGGCAGGGGAAAATCCTCTGTTTCTGTTCTGTTATTGCTGGCATGTTCACTTGAAGTAGAAATTAAAGTGGTTGTAAACCCTGCAGGGGAAGTTACACCTACAGGTAAGCCTAGTTTAAGGCTTAGCTGTAGATGTTTGCAATATCTCCTAAACCTACACGGTTTAGGAGATATTTGCCAAAAAGAATACACCAATGTCTACGGCGCACTAAAAATGCCGGTTTTATGAATCGATAATGCTGGCTTTGATGGCTCCCGCGCGCATGCACGGAGGGATGTCATGGCCGCTCCGGCCAATCACAGCGCCGGAGTGGTGATACCCAGAAGTAACCTTCCGGAGAGATGTCTGCAGGCTGAAATTCATCCTGTAAATGTACCTGTACATAGTAGATGTGAAAAGTTGCATATTTGCAAGGACCAGTACAGTTGAGGAGAATATAGGTTTATCTGTTAGATATTTTTTTGGAGATAGCATGTATCTTTCTGTTTTATTCCAGGGACCTGGAAGTACATGTGTTAAAAATAGTAAACTGCCCATTGGCTGTATTTGACGTTGACCCTGTGTTTACATTTAAGCCCCTTAGGGAAATTCAGTGATTTGGCCATTAGTTGGTGTTGCACTTGCAGCATACATTTTAACTTTAACATATGCTGTATCCTAGGCTTATGGAATTGTACATTTTTGACTCCATGAAGGTTTTTTTTTCTTTTTTTTCTTGCCAAGATAACACTTCAATCATTGTGATATAATGTGAAATGTGTTGATAACTTTCTTTTTTTTTAAGGAGGATAACAATAGAGACTTGCACTACTTCACCATTACTGTACTGACCTCTTGCATTTAGATAGTGGTGGGGCTTCACCTTGATAGGCTGTACATTTTCATGTACATAAACTAAAAAGTTGGATGCCTGGGCCAGCCTTGTCATGACCGATTTATTGAATGTATTATTGGTACTCAAATTTTTGCACTTGAAATTGCATTGTACTTAAAGGATCACTAAAGGAATTTTTTTTTTTTGCTGAAATGACTGTTTACAGAGTATAGAGACATAATAGTTAACTGATTCCTTTTAAAAACGATTAAAAATAGATAAAAATCAATCATATAATGTGCCTCTTAGATGCAAAAATGAAAGTGAAACTAGTTTAGTCTTTGCATGTTATTTTATGCCTCTGTGCTGGACAGTGCCATAGAGAGTCATGGCTAGGAAAACGAAACTAAACTCTCCCATGACTTTTTTCATAAGGAGCCAGACAACCAGGAAGTGTCCAGAACAGAACAGTTTTACAGCAACATCAGAGCAAAAACGAACAATGAGGACATGAAACCAGGACTGCAGTAAGGTAAAGGAAGCTATTTAGCTAAAAAAAAATGTTTTCCTTTAGTGACCCTTTAAACTGTTTCAGCTTTATCATGTGGAATGGCACATGTCTTGTTGCTCTGTTTACTCCCTTTCCCCCCATCCTTGTGTAGCACTACCCTGCAGGGGCCGCTGGTAATATTGACTCCTCTGCTTTTTCTCTGGCTCTAGGCGAAACCTCACTCCTGCTAACATAGGGTGACCAGACATCCCCGGTTTCAGGGGACAGTCCCTGGATTGAGGACAGACCAAGTCTGTCCCCGGTTTTGTCCCCAGATTGGATTTGAACAGGGGCTGGGGCAATTTCAAAGACAGTCAGTGCAGAATTAAAAAAGAAAAATCTGAATTACACCCCCGCTCCGCCACTCCTACTAGCTTAGGAGGGGTGTATTTTTCTCCATTATCTGTGCCCCTTTCTGATGATCATGTGCTGGTTGGAGTGGAGGGAATATTTCTTCAGTTTCAGGTGCCCATTCAGCTCCGCTCGCATGTTCTTCTGCCGTGGCTCAAGTCCCAGCCAGCCGCCTGCCTGTTTATCTCCTTGCCTTCCCTGGCGGAGTGATCTTCCTCCGCTCCCCACCCAGTAGTAGCCAGGGGGCCTAGAGAGTGAGACTTGACAGGCTGTGAGGTGGCGGCGGCGATGGGCAGAGAGTCGCTGATTGCCGCCATTACTAGTAAATAAAATATATGTCCCCGGATTTCATTTAAAAAATCTGGTCACCTTATGCTAACACCACCAGAATATCTTGGCTGAGAACTCCCAGCAGCCATACCAGTGGCGGCTGGTGCTCAAAATTTTTGGGGGGGCGCAAAGGAAAAAAAAATTGCAGTCTCACTGTGCCATACATTGTCACCACTGTGCCATGCCATTAAACGCAGCCACTGTGCCTTTTAATGGTCGCCGCTGTGCCAATTGTCCCCACTGTGCCCTGTAAATTGCTTTCTTCCCCCCCCCCCCCTGCCTGGCACTTACCTTTACTGGTTTTAGGCATCCACGTCCCACAATGTCTTCTCCCGCCCTCGATGACTGACAGGCGTCTCAGCCAATCAGGTTACCGGTAGCCAGAACCGGCCAACCTGAATGGCAGAGACGCCTGTCATCTTATTCAAGGAGCGTACAGTCTGTGCGCTCTGAGAATAAGCTTCCGGGACCCGAGGGCTGTATTGGGAAAGCCTATCAGAGCTGTTGGCTTTGATAGACATTTCCGTACAGCAAACCAGCTGGCGTTATTCAGATGGCCGGACATTGAGCGCCGACCATCTGAATAACAGCGGCAGCGGCGAAAATAACATAGATTTGTGCAATGCATGAATCTGTTATTTGACTCAGTGGCGGTGAGAGCCAGAGGGGGCGGCGCTCCAGCGCCCTCTATGGACGAACCGCCACTGAGCCATACTAATAGCCAGATTCAGGTAGGGGCGCGTATCTTTAAGGCGGCGTAGCGTATCTTATTTACGCTACGCCGCCTTAAGTCAGAGAGGCGAGTACTGTATTCACAAAGCACTTGCCTCCTAACTTACGGCGGCGTAGCGTAAATGGGGCCGGCGTAAGCACGCCTAATTCAAATGAGGATGGGGGGGTGTGTTTTATGTTAATGTTTGGTGACCCGACGTGATTGACGTCCGTGTACATATATCGGTGTGCATTGCTCCAAAGTACGCCGCAAGGACGTATTGGTTTCGACGTGAACGTAAATTACGTCCAGCCCCATTCACGGACGACTTACGCAAACGACGTAAAATTTTCAAATTTCAAAGCGGGAACGACGGCCATACTTGCCATTGGCTACGCCACCTAGGGGGCAGCTTTAGCTTTACGCGGCGTATGTCTTACGGAAACTGCGTATCTTTACTGCGACAGGCGCACGTACGTTCGTGAATCGGCGTATCTAGGCATTTGCATATTCTACGCCGAACTCAATGGAAGCGCCACCTAGCGGCCAGCGTAAATATTGCACCCTAAGATACGACGGCGCAGGCCTTTGTATCTTAGACAGGTTTAAGTGTATCTCAGTTTGAGCATACACTTAAACTTACGACAGCGCAGATTCCGAGTTACGTCGGCGTATCTACTGATACGCCGGCGTAGCTCTCTATGAATCTGGCTATAAGATGGCATACACTGTCCATTAGGAAATAAGCAGATTGTATTAGCAGACCAAATAAAAAAAAAAGGTAACACAGCAGATCAGTAGTTCATTGTGTAGCCAACAGCGGACTACAGTTTTCTGGCACTGCAGGCTCCCCTCTCTTTTCTTAGACCGTCTCTGTGTTCCTCTAGTGCTGGGTTTAAAAATACTTGCATCATCTTCTTGAGCCCAGCAGAGAGCAGTGTGGGGACTAGATCTGCATAACTCTCCCTGGACTACACATCCCAGCATGCCATCTGCTCCAGAAATAGAACTCTAGAAGATGCTGGATGTCCTCCTACCAGGAAATAAGGAGGGTTCTGTCTGACACCTTTCCAGTTTCTAATACACATTATGAGAAGCTCGCAGTGTGCAGTGAAATCGGAGTAAGCAATTTCAGTACACTAGGGTAACCAATACAAACATGCAAGACTGAAGAGAAGGCTGGAGGTCAGATTTAACTACTTTTTTACAGTTACATGTACATGGTAGACTAAGGTGACCAGATTTTTTAAATGAAATCCGGGGACATTTTTCTTTTACTAGTAATGGCGGCAATCAGTGACTCTCTGCCCGTCGTCACCGCCACCCGCTTCACAGCATGTCAAGTGTTATTCTCTGGGCCCCGGCTACTACTGGGTGGGGTGCGGACATGGGCATCCGCTGACATTTTTTCAGAGGGGGGCGCTTCGGCAGCGGCGATACACAGTCGCATTTTACCCTTTCTTCGACTGCTAGCGGTGGTTAAAAGCGCCCCCCCCCCCCACGTTAAAATGTAAAAACACCCCACTGTGCCCCCTGCATCTTTCAATATCTCTTTGTCACTAATGTGTACCCCCTCTACACAACTGCACCTCTGGACATTACACAGCACCCCACAGCTCTGGACCCCTTTACATTACACAGTACCCCACAGTTCTGGACCCCTTTACATTACACAGCACCCTGCATCACTGGCCCCCTTTAAATTATACAAGGTCCCGCCCCCCCTATTTCGGCTCGTGTGATAGGCAGAACACTAAAAGACTATAAGACGAGCCGAACTAGGGGGGCGGGACCTTGCACACAGACCCAGCGCCATGACATACGATACGAGCGCCGGAGGACAGAAGGAGGGGAGCGCTGCAGTCACCGCTTAAAGCGGCCCCAGGGCCAGTTCGGCCCTGCTCCTGGCTCTCACTGGCGATTCCAGGGGGGGCAAATGACCCCCCTTGCCCTATGGAGCAGACACCCATGGGTGCGGAGGAAGATCACTCTTCCAGGGAAGGCAAGGAGATAAGCAGGCAGGCGGCTGGCCGGGACTTGAGCCAAGGCAGAAGAACATGTGAACGGAGCTGAATGGGCATGCACCCGAAACTGAAGAAATATTCCCTCCGCTCCGACCAGCACATTATCATCAGAAAGGGGCACAGATAATGGGAAAAATACAACCCCCAGTAGTAGGAGCGGCTATTATTCAGATTTTATTTTTTTTTTTATTCTGCACTGACTGTCTTTGAAATTGCCCCAATCCCTGTTCAAATCCAATCTGGGGACAAAACCGGGGACAGACCTGGCCCAGGGACAGTGTCCTCAATCCGGGGACTGTCCCCTGAAAATGGGGACGTCTGGTCACCCTATGGTAAACCCCCTGCCCCAGGCCCCACTCCAGTCATATACTCACCTGTCCATTGTCCAACAAGATATTGCTAACAAGATCACAGAGCCTGCAAAAGGCCGTACTCCATAGGAATTCATGGAGTGTATGGGTCAGGAAGATTGACAAGCAGCTCTGCCTTCTGGTCAGTGATATCCTGCTAGATCAGGAACAAGTGAGTATCAAATAAAACAGTAAATGCTCCTAAGGTGCTCTAAATGAATAGAGAAATGGACAAGTGGTTGTTTTATTGCCTGAAAATATACAATTATAATAATGAAAACTGGGGTATTCCTGACCTGTCCAATCACCAGGAGGTAGGAGCTGGAGGCTGAGGCATTGGAGGTTGGAAGTCAAGGTTTTGCACTGACTGCAGTATCTGTAACCCTGCTTGGTGCTGAGCAGAGAGCGGGGCAAAGCTTCCTGGGAGCAGAAGTCTAAGAGTTCCTCTTACTGCCTGCTGTACAAACAGATACCTATTAGTTTGTTATAAGCAGATTTGCACATTTTTCTGTGATTGACGTTTACTTTTGTGATGGACGAGGTTCAACTATATACAGTACCTTGAAAAAGTATTTATACCCCTTGACATTTTTGTCATGTTGCAACCAAAAACGTAAATTTATTTTATTGGGATTTTATGTGATAGACCAACACAAAGTGGCATATAATTTGTGAAGTGGAAGGAAAATAATAAATGGTTTTTAAATTTTGTTTACAAATAAATATCTGAAAAGTGTGGTGTGCATTTGTATTCGGCCCCCTTTACTCCGATACCCCTAACTAAAATCTAGTGGAACCAATTGCCTTCAGAAGTCACCTAATTAGTAGATAGAGTCCACCTGTGTGTAATTTAATCTCAGTATAAATACAGCTGTTCTGTGAAGCCCTCAGAAGTTTGTTAGAGAACCTTATTGAACAAATATCATCATGAAGGCCAAGGAACACACCAGACAGGCCAGGGATACAGTTGTGTAGAAGTTTAAAGCAGGGTTAGGTTATAAAAAAATATCCCAAGCTTTAAACATCTCACAGAGCACTGTTCAATCCATCATCCGAAAATGGAAAGAGTATGGCACAACTGCAAACCTACCAAGACATGGCCGTCCACCTAAACTGGCAGGCCGAGCAAGGAGAACATTCCTCAGAGAAGCAGCCAAGAAGCCCATGGTAACTCTGGAGGAGCTGCAGAGATCCACAGCTCAGGTGGGAGAATCTGTCCACAGGACAACTATTAGTCATGCACTCCACAAATCTGGCCTTTATGGAAGAGTGACAAGAAGAAAGCCAATAATGGAAGAAAGACATAAGAAGTCCCGTTTGCAGTTTGTGAGAAGCCATGTGGGGGACACAGCAAACATGTGGAAGAAGGTGCTCTGCTCAGATGAGACCAAAATTTTACTTTTTTGCCTAAAAGCAAAACACTACGGCCCAGATTCACAAACGAGATACGACGGCGTATCTCCAGATACGCCGTCGTATCTCTGAGTCTGGGCGGTCGTATCTATGCGCCTGATTCTTAGAATCAGTTATGCATAGATTTCTATTAGATCCGACCGGCATAAGTCTCTTACACCGTCGGATCGTAACTGCATATTTACGCTGGCCGCTAGGGGCGTGTACGCTGATTTACGCGTCAAAATATGTAAATCAGCTAGATACGCAAATTCACGAACGTACGCCCGGCCGACGCAGTACAGATACGCCATTTATGTTAGGCTTTTCCCGGTGTAAAGTTACCCCTGCTATATGAGGCGTACATGCGGCGTACCAATGTTAAGTATGGACGTCGTTCCCGCATCGAAATTTGAAAATTTTACGGTGTTTGCGTAAGTCGTCTGTGAATGGGCCTGGGCGTAATTTACGTTCACGTCGAAACCAATACGTCCTTGCGGCGTATTTGGAGCAATGCACAATGGGATATGTCCACGGATGGCGCATGCGCCGTTCGTGAAAAACGTCAATCACGTCAGGTCACATAACATTTACATAAAACACGTCCCCCTGTTCCACATTTGAATTAGGCGGGCTTACGCTACGCCGCCGCAACTTACGGAGCAAGTGCTTTGAGAATACTGCACTTGCACATCACCCTGATCACACCATCCCCACCGTGGAAAGATGGATGGAGCCAAATACAGGGCAATCTTAGAAGAAATCTTATTAGAGTCTGCAAAAGACTTGAGACGGGGGCAGAGGTTCACCTTCCAGCAGGACAACAACTCTAAACATACAACCTGAGCTACAATGGAATGGTTTAGATCAGGGGTCTCCAAACTTTTTACTTCGAGGGCCACATTGTATATTTTACAGATATTCGCGGGCCGAAAAAAAAAAAGCTATTTAAAAATGACTCCTCAGCTATGGAATAGAGTAGAATTAAAAAAAGGATCCCCCTGACACTTGTGTCCCTCATCAGAACCCCCTCCACACTTGTGTCCCTCATCAGAACCCCCTCCACACTTGTGTCCCTCATCAGAACCCCCTCCACACTTGTGTCCCTCATCAGAACCCCCTCCACACTTGTGTCCCTCATCAGAACCCCCTCCACACTTGTGTCCCTCATCAGAACCCCCTCCACACTTGTGTCCCTCATCAGAACCCCCTCCACACTTGTGTCCCTCATCAGAACCCCCTCCACACTTGTGTCCCTCATCAGAACCCCTCACACTTGTGTCCCCCATCAGAGACCCCTCCACACTTGTGTCCCTCATCAGAACCCCCTCCACACTTGTGTCCCTCATCAGAACCCCCTCCACACTTGTGTCCCTCATCAGAACCCCCTCCACACTTGTGTCCCTCATCAGAACCCCCTCCACACTTGTGTCCCTCATCAGAACCCCTCACACTTGTGTCCCCCATCAGAGACCCCTCCACACTTGTGTCCCTCATCAGAACCCCCTCCACACTTGTGTCCCTCATTAGAACCCCCTCCACACTTGTGTCCCTCATCAGAACCCCCTCCACACTTGTGTCCCTCATCAGAACCCCCTCCACACTTGTGTCCCTCATCAGAACCCCCTCCACACTTGTGTCCCTCATCAGAACCCCTCACACATGTGTCCCTCATCAGAACCCCCTCCACACTTGTGTCCCTCATCAGAACCCCCTCCACACTTGTGTCCCTCATCAGAACCCCCTCCACACTTGTGTCCCTCATCAGAACCCCCTCCACACTTGTGTCCCTCATCAGAACCCCTCACACATGTGTCCCTCATCAGAACCCCCTCCACACTTGTGTCCCTCATCAGAACCCCCTCCACACTTGTGTCCCTCATCAGAACCCCTCACACATGTGTCCCTCATCAGAACCCCCTCACACTTGTGTCCCCATCAGAGACCCCTCCACACTTGTGTCCCTCATCAGAACCCCCTCCACACTTGTGTCCCTCATCAGAACCCCCTCCACACTTGTGTCCCTCATCAGAACCCCCTCCACACTTGTGTCCCTCATCAGAATCCCTCACACATGTGTCCCTCATCAGAACCCCCTCACACTTGTGTCCCCATCAGAGACCCCTCCACACTTGTGTCCCTCATCAGAACCCCCTCCACACTTGTGTCCCTCATCAGAACCCCCTCCACACTTGTGTCCCTCATCAGAACCCCCTCCACACTTGTGTCCCTCATCAGAACCCCTCACACTTGTGTCCCTCATCAGAACCCCCTCCACACTTGTGTCCCTCATCAGAACCCCCTCCACACTTGTGTCCCTCATCAGAACCCCTCACACATGTGTCCCTCATCAGAACCCCCTCACACTTGTGTCCCCATCAGAGACCCCTCCACACTTGTGTCCCTCATCAGAACCCCCTCCACACTTGTGTCCCTCATCAGAACCCCCTCCACACTTGTGTCCCTCATCAGAACCCCCTCCACACTTGTGTCCCTCATCAGAATCCCTCACACATGTGTCCCTCATCAGAACCCCCTCACACTTGTGTCCCCATCAGAGACCCCTCCACACTTGTGTCCCTCATCAGAACCCCCTCCACACTTGTGTCCCTCATCAGAACCCCCTCCACACTTGTGTCCCTCATCAGAACCCCCTCCACACTTGTGTCCCTCATCAGAACCCCTCACACTTGTGTCCCTCATCAGAACCCCCTCCACACTTGTGTCCCTCATCAGAACCCCCTCACACTTGTGTCCCCATCAGAGACCCCTCCACACTTGTGTCCCCATCAGAGACCCCTCCACACTTGTGTCCCTCATCAGAACCCCTCACACATGTGTCCCTCATCAGAACCCCTCACACATGTGTCCCTCATCAGAACCCCCTCCACACTTGTGTCCCTCATCAGAACCCCCTCCACACTTGTGTCCCTCATCAGAACCCCCTCCACACTTGTGTCCCTCATCAGAACCCCCTCCACACTTGTGTCCCTCATCAGAACCCCCTCCACACTTGTGTCCCTCATCAGAACCCCCTCCACACTTGTGTCCCTCATCAGAACCCCCTCCACACTTGTGTCCCTCATCAGAACCCCCTCCACACTTGTGTCCCTCATCAGAACCCCCTCCACACTTGTGTCCCTCATCAGAGCCCCCTCCACACTTGTGTCCCTCATCAGAGCCCCCTCACACTTGTGTCCCTCATCAGAACCCCCTCCACACTTGTGTCCCTCATCAGAACCCCCTCCACACTTGTGTCCCTCATCAGAACCCCCTCCACACTTGTGTCCCTCATCAGAACCCCCTCCACACTTGTGTCCCTCATCAGAACCCCCTCCACACTTGTGTCCCTCATCAGAGCCCCCTCACACATGTGTCCCTCATCAGAACCCCCTCCACACTTGTGTCCCTCATCAGAACCCCCTCCACACTTGTGACCCTCATCAGAACCCCCTCACACTTGTGACCCTCATCAGAACCCCCTCCACACTTGTGACCCTCATCAGAGTCCCTGCACACATGTGTCCCCCCCATCAGAGTCCCTGCACACATGTGTCCCCCCCATCAGAGTCCCTGCACACGTGTCCCCCCATCAGAGTTCCTGCACACATGTGTCCCCCATCAGAGTCCCTGCACACATGTGTCCCCCCATCAGAGTCCCTGCACACATGTGTCCCCCCCATCAGAGTCCCTGCACACATGTGTCCCCCCCATCAGAGTCCCTGCACACATGTGTCCCCCCCATCAGAGTCCCTGCACACATGTGTCCCCCCCATCAGAGTCCCTGCACACGTGTCCCCCCATCAGAGTTCCTGCACACGTGTCCCCCCATCAGAGTTCCTGCACACATGTGTCCCCCCATCAGAGTCCCTGCACACGTGTCTCCCCCATCAGAGTCCCTGCACACATGTGTCTCCCCCCCCCCCCATCAGAGTCCCTGCACACATGTGTCTCCCCCATCAGAGTCCCTGCACACCCCCCTGAACATTTACATCCCCATCAGAGCCCCCCTCTTAACTTGTGTGAAGCCCAGCCTCCCCCAGCACATTTTTCTCCCTATCACCTTCTGCTATTCCCCCGTAAGATCAGTGTGTTCTGTGCTGCTTCTCTGAAGAGCTGGTTTAGAGCAGACACACACTGCACTTGCCGGGTCCCGCCCATCTTACACGGACAAGCTGTTACAGCAAAGATGAAACTTAATCTAACTCCGGGGGAGGAGCTGGGAGGAGCAGCAGGTCTGCACTGAAACACAGGCTTTGTTGGGACACTCCCTCAATGCCTGTCAGAAGGCAAAGCAAGCCCCGCAATTCGAGCAGACTCCGTTCCTGCAGTGAGTCTGGTGACTGAAGCTGCGGGCCGGACAAAACCTCCGAGCGGGCCGGATGTGGCCCGCGGGCCGTACTTTGGAGACCCCTGGTTTAGATCAAAAGCATATTCATGAGTTAGAATGGCCCAGTCAAAGTCCAGACCTAAATACAATTGAGAATCTGTGGCAAGACTTCTAAATTGCTGTTCACAGATGCTCTGCATCCAATCTGACAGAGTTTAAGCTATTTTGCAAAGAATGGGCAAAAACGTTACTCTCTAGATGTGCAAAGCTGGTAGAGACATACTAAAAAAGACTTGCAGCTGTAACTGCAGTGAAAGGAGGTTCTACAAAGTATTGACTCAGGGGGGCTGAATACTGTATACTGTACAAATGCACGCCACAATTTTCAGATATTTATTAGTAAAAAAAAATTGAAAACCATTTATCCTTTTCCTTCCACTACACAATTATGTGCCACTTTGTGTTGGTCTATCACATTAAATCCCAATAAACACATTTACGTTTTTGGTTGTAACATGAAAAAATTTGGAAAATTTCAAGAGGTATGGATACTTGTTGAAGGCACTGTGTGTGTGTGTATGTGTATGTATATATATATATATATATATATATATATATATATATATATATATATATATATATATATATATATATATATATATATATATATATATATATATATATATACAGTAAGGAAAATAAGTATTTGAACACCCTGCTATTTTGCAAGTTCTCCCACTTGGAAATCATGGAGGGGTCTGAAATTGTCATCGTAGGTGCATGTCCACTGTGAGAGACATAATCAAAAAAAAAAATCCAGAAATCACAATTTATGATTTTTTAACTATTTATTTGTATGATACAGCTGCAAATAAGTATTTGAACACCTGTCTATCAGCTAGAATTCTGACCCTCAAAGACCTGTTAGTCTGCCTTTAAAATGTCCACCTCCACTCCATTTATTATCCTAAATTAGATGCACTTGTTTGAGGTCATTAGCTGCATAAAGACACCTGTCCACCCCATACAATCAGTAAGAATCGAACTACTAACATGGCCAAGACCAAAGAGCTGTCCAAAGACACTAGAGACAAAATTGTACACCTCCACAAGGCTGGAGAGGGCTACGGGGAAATTGCCAAGCAGCTTGGTGAAAAAAGGTCCACTGTTGGAGCAATCATTAGAAAATGGAAGAAGCTAAACATGACTGTCAATCTCCCTCGGACTGGGGCTCCATGCAAAATCTCACCTCGTGGGGTCTCAATGATCCTAAGAAAGGTGAGAAATCAGCCCAGGACTACACGGGAGGAGCTGGTCAATGACCTTAAAAGAGCTGGGACCACCGTTTCCAAGGTTACTGTTGGTAATACACTAAGACGTCATGGTTTGGCACGGAAGGTTCCCCTACTTAAACCAACACATGTCAAGGCCCGTCTTAAGTTTGCCAATGACCATTTGGATGATCCAGAGGAGTCATGGGAGAAAGTCATGTGGTCAGATGAGACCAAAATAGAACTTTTTGGTCATAATTCCACTAACCGTGTTTGGAGGAAGAAGAATGATGAGTACCATCCCAAGAACACCATCCCTACTGTGAAGCATGGGGGTGGTAGCATCATGCTTTGGTGGTGTTTTTCTGCACATGGGACAGGGCGACTGCACTGTATTAAGGAGAGGATGACCGGGGCCATGTATTGCGAGATTTTGGGCAACAACCTCCTTCCCTCAGTTAGAGCTTTGAAGATGGGTCGAGGCTGGGTCTTCCAACATGACAATGACCCGAAGCACACAGCCAGGATAACCAAGGAGTGGCTCTGTAAGAAGCATATCAAGGTTCTGGCGTGGCCTAGCCAGTCTCCAGACCTAAACCCAATAGAGAATCTTTGGAGGGAGCTCAAACTCCGTGTTTCTCAGCGACAGCCCAGAAACCTGACTGATCTAGAGAAGATCTGTGTGGAGGAGTGGGCCAAAATCCCTCCTCCAGTGTGTGCAAACCTGGTGAAAAACTACAAGAAACGTTTGACCTCTGTAATTGCAAACAAAGGCTACTGTACCAAATATTAACATTGATGTTCTCAGGTGTTCAAATACTTATTTGCAGCTGTATCATACAAATAAATAGTTAAAAAGATCATACATTGTGATTTCTGGATTTTTTTTTTGATTATGTCTCTCACAGTGGACATGCACCTACGATAACAATTTCAGACCCCTCCATGATTTCCAAGTGGGAGAACTTGCAAAATAGCAGGGTGTTCAAATACTTATTTTCCTCACTGTGTGTATATATATATATATATACACAAAGTGGATAATTTATTATTCACCTGTACTGAGTTTTGGTGACAATTGTCTTGTATCCTTTGGACCCCCTTTCAAAATAATTATAGCTGTGCTATTCATTTTCAGAACACTAGATGTCAGTGGTGGTATGCATAACACCAAGCCTAAAGTCTTCTCTAGTGTCTATATGTGTGTAAACCAATGAGTCAAAATAATTCTGCCACCTTTGTTTTCTTGTCACATACACTAAGGCAGAGGGGATCCTGTAGCATGCAGGAGCCTTTTACATTAAAGCAGAAGGTGTGTGCAGATTTCTTACAATTCAAGTTGACCAATGTGCAATATCAGGGCCATGCCAGGGGGCAAATCTCCACTGTACATTCATTTTTAACACAACTGAGAAGACCCTGAAAATACAGGTAAAAACAAATAAAAAGTATTTTGTTTTGGATAAAGTGTGGTTACGGCCGTTGCTGGATTTTTATTACTCTCTGCACCCAGCAGGGGAGATATTCAACCTTTGTATTAGTATCAGCAGTAGAGAAAGTGATGGGAAATCCAAATTTTACACAGTTGTCATTGGAACAATAAGTGAAGGAAAATCTGCAAATAGGGACACACATCTAATGCCACGTACACACGATTAGTTCATCCGATGGACCGTTTTCATTGGTTAACCGATAAAGCTGACTGATGGTCCGTCGCGCTTACACACCTTCGGTTAAAAAAACGATCGTGTCAAAACGCGGTGACGTAAAACACGACGACGTGCTGAAAAAAATGAAGTTCAAGCATGCGTCGACTTGATTCTGAACATGCGTGGATTTTTAACCGATGGACGTGCCTACTAACGATCACTGAAACCCTCATGTTTCTTTATATGTTCCTTTTCTTTTATTGTGCATCCAATAGTATAGCAATGGTATAAATATAAAGAAGTTGAATATTGGGCTGGCAGTTTCTGCATACTTAAGGGCTTCTATGATTACCTTGGGTTGGGATAAGAAAGAGTGAATTTTGAATTGAAGCACCACAACATGATATTCAAGTACAAATACAAGTTTTTTCCCAATGATAAAGTGTTTGCAAAGCCAACATGTTTCAGAGACTGTAAGGCAGCCCAAAGATAAGTGACTTTTTGTTCAACCGGTAGGTTGAATGAAAAACAAAACTGACTTAAAGTGGAGGTCCACCCATTTTTAAAAGCCAGCAGCTACAAATACTGCAGCTGCTAACTTTTAAAAAATGGACACTTACCTGTCCAGCGCGCCCGTAATGTCAGCAGAGGAGGCTGAGCAATCGCTCGGTCCTCGGCTGCTTCCGCCTCCATCCTGGGTAAGGAATTCCCTTCTGCGCATGCGCGAGGATCGTGGCGCGCCGTCACTGGTCCCCGCTCTCTCCTGGGAACAGCCCCCTCTGGCTCTCACCGCCACTGAAATAACATAGATTCATGCATTGCACCAATCTATGTTATTATCGCCGCTGTTATTCAGATGGTCGGCGCTCATGTCCGGCCATCTGAATAACGCCAGCTGGTTGGCTGTACGGAAATGTCTGATAGGCATTCCCAATACAGCCCTCAGGTCCCGGAAGCTTATTCTCGGAGCGCACAGACTGTACGCCCCTTGGATAAGATGACAGGCGTCTCAGCCAATCAGGTTGGCCGGTTCTGGCTACCGGTAACCTGATTGGCTGAGACGCCTGTCAGTCATCGAGGGCGGGAGAAGACATCGTGGGACGTGGATGCCTGACTCCAGTAAAGGTAAGTGCCGGGGCGGGGGGGGGGGGAGAAAGCAATTTACAGGGCACAGTGGAGACAATTGGCACAGCGGCGACCAATAAAGGGCACAGTGGTGACAATTGATGGCACAGTGGCTGTGTTTCATGGTATGGCACAGTGGTGACAATGGATGGCACAGTGGCTGCGTTTAATGGCATGGCACAGTGGTGACAATGGATGGCACAGTGGCGACAATGGATGGCACAGTGGCTGTGTTTAATGGCATGGCACAGTGGTGACAATGGATGGCACAGTGGCTGCGTTTAATGGCATGGCACAGTGGCGACAATGGATGGCACAGTGGCTGCGTTTAATGGCATGGCACAGTGGTGACAATGGATGGCACAGTGGCGACAATGGATGGCACAGTGGCTGCGTTTAATGGCATGGCACAGTGGCTGCGTTTAATGGCATGGCACAGTGGCTGCGTTTAATGGCATGGCACAGTGGTGACAATGGATGGCACAGTGGCTGCGTTTAATGGCATGGCACAGTGGTGACAATGGATGGCACAGTGGCTGCGTTTAATGGCATGGCACAGTGGTGACAATGGGTGACACAGTGGCTGCGTTTAATGGCTTGGCACAGTGGTGACAATTGATGGCACAGTGGCTGCGTTTAATGGCATGGCACAGTGGTGACAATGGATGGCACAGTGGCTGTGTTTAATGGCATGGCACAGTGGTGACAATGGATGGCACAGTGGCGACAATGGATGGCACAGTGGCTGCGTTTAATGGCATGGCACAGTGGCGACAATGGATGGCACAGTGGCTGCGTTTAATGGCATGGCACAGTGGTGACAATGGATGGCACAGTGGCTGCGTTTAATGGCATGGCACAGTGGTGACAATGGATGGCACAGTGGCGACAATGGATGGCACAGTGGCTGAGTTTAATGGCATGGCACAGTGGTGACAATGGATGGCACAGTGGCTGCGTTTAATGGCATGGCACAGTGGTGACAATGGATGGCACAGTGGCTGCGTTTAATGGCATGGCACAGTGGTGACAATGGATGACACAGTGGCTGCGTTTAATGGCATGGCACAGTGGTGACAATGGATGACACAGTGGCTGCGTTTAATGGCTTGGCACAGTGGTGACAACGGATGGCACAGTGGCTGCGTTTAATGGCATGGCACAGTGGTGACAATGGATGGCACAGTGGCTGCGTTTAATGGCATGGCACAGTGGTGACAATGGATGGCACAGTGACTGCGTTTAATGGCATGGCACAGTGGTGCGAATTGATGGCACAGTGGCTGCATTTGATGGCATGGCACAGTGGTGCAAATTGATGGCACAGTGGCTGCGTTTGATGGCATGGAACAGTGGCTGCGTTTGGGCACAGTGAGACTGCAATTTTTTTTTTCCTTTGCGCCCCCCCAAAAATTTTGAGCACCAGCCGCCACTGGTGAGAACCCCTGAGTACTAAAAATGTCCTTTAAACTCTCCTGTAAAGGGACCACAACCCAAATAGTATGGAAATACTGTATATTTCCCATCCAGGACCCATCTATGGAGTCCTGTATAATATAAACTTTTTATTTTCTATCTTTTGTGTTATATGTTATCCCCGATGAAGGGGTGGAGTTACAGCCTCCAAAATGCAGCATTGGATTGACAAACTGTTACTGGAACAAACTTGTATTTGGACTTGGGTATTGTGGTGTAAGCTTCAATTCTAAATTCAGTTATATGAAAAAAAAAAAAAAAACTATGGGGTAATAACCATTCCCTAAGCCAGTGGTCTCCAAACTGCGGCCCGAGGGCCGGATGTGGCCCTTTGCTTGCCTTTACCCGAGCCTTGGGGCACCATTTCTCCCACCGACACAAATAATGAGGGCTCTATTCTTCCTTAGGATACCAACAATGGGGCACTACCCCCCCCCCCCCCCCAATACCAAATGTAGGGATGTTTACTCCCACTGATGCTAGGACCATTTTTCTCAGTACAGGCAATGCATTTTTTCAGCTGGAGCTTGGTGGAACTCAGTTCCACCACCTCTGGCTCAGGCCCTTTGCTCCCTGCTCACCACTATCTTGTAAACACAAAAGTCCAGATTTTGTGTTTACAAGTGACAGCTCATCTCCCAACTGCTCCCACAGATCTGATCTCCTGAACATCTCCCACTTAGTGTAGGATGGTGACAAGGGAGATGCAGGTGCCCAGGTGTGGATGCCTACACCCCTACTAGATGATCTCCCTGCAAGTGAGAGAGGCAGAGATAATTCAGTTTAACAAAGGAACAAAAGTAAGACATGGTGGATTCTTAAAGGAAGGGAGAAAATTGAGGCATTTAGAGGTCAGAGCTGAAGAGGGGTAAAAGTGAGATGTGGATGGAGGATGCAGCTGTGGAAGAAGGCTGAACTCTGCACTATGTACATAGTGCACCCCAGGGCCATCTTAATAGCATCATGGGCCCCTGGGCAAAGTAATGCTCTGGGGCCCCTACAATGATGACAGTGAAGGTAAACAGAGATCAAGTAGGTAGGAGGCAGACTGCCTCCCCTATGTATCTATAACTCTCAGTGCCATCATGGGGCCCCCAATTTCTGGGCAGCGTGGGCTCAAGGACCAGCTGCTTTGGGGAAAGGGCAGGGGCCCCCCATGCAGCTGGGGCCCCAGGGCAGTGCCCAGGTGTGCCCTCTCATTAAGACAGCCCTGGCTCACCCCTGAACTCTGCACTCTGTGTGTAAACCACCCCCAAACGCTGCACTTGGTACTCAATGCACTCCTGGTATTTAGTGCCCTTTTAAGATCCTGTCACTGTTAGTGAAATTTGACCACACCCACTATTTGATGCAGTTTGAAGAGTGTTTATGTGTGTTGGGGGATCGTAGTTTTCCCTAACTACACACAGTAATGCGAGGCTTTCTTCCTGGTGTGGAGAAAGCCTCTTGAGGGGGGAGGGGGCGAGCAGGAGTGTCAGGACGCCCACTAACACACAGCTCCTTTCTCTATCTGCAAAGTCCTGCTCGCCCCCTCCCCCCTCAAAAGGCTTTCTCTACAGCAGGGCGAAAGCCTCGCATTACGGTGTGTAGTTACAGACAGAAGAACAGAAAGTGAGGATTTCTCAGAAGAAATAAGGACATTTAAAAGCAAAATCTAAGGATGAGGTAAGTGAAGGAGGACTGCACTAAGGTAAAGGAAGCTATTTAGGGGAAAAAATGTTTTCCTTTACAACCCCTTTAAGTTCCTACACCTATTTTCTGAGAAAAAAAAATCCCTGACCACAGATTTCTTCTACACTCAGCCTAATCCATAAACCTAAACCTGCACCCCACCATTATCATGAAAATGATCACAGCGGTATTAATTTGACAATATCACATGGAAATCTGTCTACATCAAAATAAAATACACCACAAAATCTGTCCAAAATGTTTTGTGTGGCCCACACAGCAGATCTCAAACTTCGGTATCAGAGACCGTCCCTGTATACCAGACTAGCTGAACCGTTATCAGACAGACGCTGGGTTTCCTCCTGGCAGGGAGCTCTATAAACCTGTGCCCGAAAAAAAAAGGAACTACTCACCCCCGCTGACCGGGTTGGCCCACAGCTCTTCTTGCTTACTGGGATAATGCCCTGTTCCCTGCCATGTCTGGATCCAGCGCTGGGGACACCTGACGAGGACAAAGGCACAGACTTGTTAGTGGAGACTTTTTTTGTGTTGCCTTACCGATCAATGCAAAATTGAGCCTTATTTCCGTTCTTTGTGGAAATCAAGACATAATATTTACAGGGATCTACTGAGCAAACATAAAGGGCAAGGAGTTAAATCTGTGAACTTCTAATTCAATACTACACCAGCCTCACCTAATATGACTGTTGCTTTGAAAAGATAAATAAAAAAACAGCCAGAAGAAGAGTAATTCAATAAGAAATAAGGGGGAGTTGACCACACTTTGCTAAAATCACATTTATAGCCTCTCAAATGGCACCAACCTAAAAGTAGCTACATTTGCACCAGAAAAATTAATGGGACCTTAAATGTAGCATTGAGAGAATATCAGTTATAATAAAAGATGCTAAAAGTCATTAGCATATTACATAAAAGTTTGTGATTACATATACCACTACCATGAAAACTCCAAAAGGGTACAGTGCGAAATCTATGTATGTTTTCAGACAACAACCGATTAAAATGAATTAGGGGTTTATTTTGTTTAATAAAAAAAATGCTGTATAAATGGCACAACAATTTCCCATTATTGTGTCTAATATGTTTATTTCCTATGATCGTCAGCGCCATCAAGTGGCCATAATGCAGTATTTTCCTGAAATACCTCAAACAAGGAAAATACATTATGGTCACTAGATGGTGCTGAAGATCATAGGAAATAAAAACATATTAGATATAATACAGCGATTATTTGTGATGGCTGTGTGAATGCTTGATGCATTATCAGAGCAATTTTATTTAAAGATAGACTCCTTAGTGTTTATTTATACGCCTACTTCTTCAGGACTGGGTTGCATTAATTGTTATTATTTATCAAGGGTTCATTCTTGAATTATTACTATGCATAGTTATGGCTCAACCCTCACCAAGGACCAAAATGAACAAACTACCCATCTGGAGAATAGAAAACAGACCCAAGTATCAACAGCTTGGGACATCTCAAAAAAGATGATGTGCCTGTGGAAGGGGGCCAAACAGTGTTGGTTGCCAGGCAGGATGGACTTTGGGAGGGGGACTTTGATCTTTAATCTCTTGCAGAGCCACACAGAATGAGCTGTAAATCTTCAGCATCTGCAACCTCCTTTTTGTATGTTTGATGGCTCCAGGCATTGCTGCTTGTTGTGGTTCCACTTATCATCCACTACTTTGGCAGTGTGTCGCTTCGGAATCATAGTGGCGTAGCAGCCAGTGGGTTGAACTACAGTGCACAGCCATGGAGTTAGTCATCCAACAAGCCTGGAAGTGTAGGATACTGAAGATTGATCTCTTATGAATCCTCAAGTGTACCTGTCACTAGGAAGCACTTCACAAGAAAAGTGTGTCACTACCACTTCTTACCTGAAGAGGGCGTTGATAATCTTGTCTGACGACACTGACTGTTGCCTTCACTTCCCAGGGGTATGAATCGGCTGGGAGTGAAATCAGGGTGAGTCTGGGAAGCAGTACTCTGTGTCCATGGGCTGGAAGACATTGGGAGGACAGCAGGGGTGATCTTCTCTCTACAGATAACAGAAGAAAAGTTGGACAAATACAAACCTATGGCCAGATATTATACATGAATTCATTTCTGTACATTAGCTTCCAGGATAGTAAAATTGTAATGGTTGTTTTGGGTGAAGTTATTTACTGTATGTGTTCTGTCTAGGAAGATACAACAGGTTGTGATAGGAAATCTCTCCAAAGTGAGTGGAAGCCCCCACATAGAAAAGAATCGCCCCCCTTTAAAATAATCACATTTTGTTACTTTGCAGCCTGAAATGAAGACAGTGGCCCGGATTCAGATAGGAGATACGACGGCGTATCTCTGAGTGCGGGCCGTCGTATCTATGCGCCTGGTTGCCAGTAAAGGACAGAATTGCTTTTAAAGCACTCTGTCTGACACATAAGTGCATCCATGGGAAGGCTCCACAATATCTTTGCGACAAGATAAAAGCTCACAACGCTAATCGCATTCTGCGATCCACCAACCAAAATCTGCTTCAGATACCCAAAGCCAAATTCAAGTCCAAAGGAGAAAGAAGATTTGCGCTCCAAGGTCCCAGACTATGGAATGCTTTACCAACCAGCATTCGGTTGGAGGAAAACCACCTGACCTTCAGAAGAAAGATCAAAACTCATCTCTTTTGATATCAAGAGAGAGAGGAACAACGAGCGCCCAGATGCGATTTAGTTCGCATGTGCTGCGCTATATAAGTTTTTCATTCATTCATTCATCAGTTACGCATAGATTTCCCTAAGATCCGACCGGCGTAAGGCCCCATACACACGATAGAATCCATCCGCTGAAAAATCCCAGCGAATGGGTTTCAGCGGATAGATCCTATGGTGTGTACACTCCAGCGGATCTGTTTCCGCGGATATTTCTCCCCTGGGATGGATTCCAGCAGATCAAATATTCGCTGACATGCTAAACAAATCTATCTGCTGGAATCCATCCCAACGGATGGATTCGCTGGTCTGTATAGAATCACCGGATCCATCCGTCCGAAGGGATCCCCCGCATGCGTCGTAATGATTCGACGCATGCGTGGAATTCCTTATATGACAGCGTCGCGCACGTCGCCGCGTCATAATCGCGGCGACGGCGCGACACGTCATCGCCAGAGGATTTTGGCGCGGATTTCAATGCGATGGTGAGTACACTCCATCGCAGAGAAATCCGCTGAAATCCTCAAGAGGATTTATCCGCGGAAACTGTCCGCTGGACCGTATTCGCGAATAAATCCTCTCGTGTGTATGGGGCCTTAGTGTCTTACACCGTCGTATCTTAGGCTGCATATTTACGCTGGGTGGCGCTTCCGTATAGTTGCGCGAGGAATATGCTAATTAGGTATTTACACCGATTCAGAAACGTACGTCTCGCCGGCGCATTTTTTTACGTCGTTTACGTTAGGCTTTTTTCGGCGTATAGTTACCCCTGCTATATGAGCTGTAGCTAATGTTAAGTATTGACGTCGTTCCCACGCCGAGTTTTCAAAATTTTACATCGTTTGCGTAAGTCGTTCGCGAATAGGGCTGGACGTCATTTACGTTCACGTCAAGTTCTTTCTGCATACGGAACTTGCGCCCAAAGTTACGGCGGCGTAACGTATCTGATATACGTTACGCCGGAAAAGAAAGATAGAGCATTCTATCTGAATCCGGCCCAATGTTTTTGTTTTATTCAGCTGTATTTACTAGTGCAATTTATAACATCCAAATGATAGATATACCACTAAAATGTCAAGAATAAAAAAATCTGAAAATGTAAAAACAGAATCTATGAGTTGGAAAAAGGATCACCCCTCCCCTTATGTCAGTAATTTGATGGACCACCTTTTGCTTTAATTACAGCCTTTAGTCTGTTGGACTATGTCTCTACTAACTTTGTGCATCTAGACTTTGCAATATTTGCCCACTCTTCTTTCCAGAACTGCTCAAGTTCAGTTAAATTTGATGGTGACCGTTTGTGGACTGCAGTCTTCAAGTCATTCCACAGATTTTCAATGGGGTTTAAGTCTGGCCTCAGACTAAGCCATGCAAGGAAATTCAAATGTTTCTACTTTCTGTGTACTTTGGGTAAACCTTCCCATTTACAACTTTCTGGCAGAGAGCAGATTTTCCTCAAGAATTTGATAGTATTTTGCCCCATTCATTTCTCTTCTACCCTGACAAGTGCTCCAGTCCCTGCTGCAGAGAAACACTCCCATAACAGGATATTACCACTTCCATGCTTTACTGTAGGAATGGTGATATTTGGATGGTGAGCTGTATTGGATTTCTGCCAGACATATCGTTGGATTTTGAGGCATGCGGTAAAACGTCTGTCACTGCATATATTGTGAATAAGAGTACTGTTAGGCAGAAGTGGGCCTTCCTAAAGAGATGATTTTTCAGGAATCACCTAAGAGTGGACAAAGTAGGAGACAGCTGGACAAATTAGGGTAAGGGGTTCCAGAGGGTGGGAGAGATGCTAGAAAAGTTCCAAAGATGAGCATGAGAGAAGGTGACAAGGGGGTTAAGAGCAGGAGGTCTTGGTAGGAGCGAAGAGGATGGTTTGGGTGATATTTTGAGATGAGGTTGGTACTATGAGAGTTCTTCAAAAAGTTTCCACACAAAGCAAGATATATATATATATATATATATATATATATATATATATATATATATATATATATATATAGCCAGATTCAGGTATAGTTACGCCGGCGTATCAGTAGATACTAGTAGTCGTAACTCTGAATCCGCGCCGTCCTACATTTAAGCGTATGCTCAAACTGAGATTGAATGTTGCTAAGATACGAGCGGCGTAAGTCTTCCTACGCCGTCGTATATTAGCTGTCTATTTTTAGCTGGCCGCTAGGGGCGTGTACGCCGATTTACGCCTAGAATATTTAAATCAGCAAGATATGCCTATTCACGAATGTACACTCGCCCGTCGCAGTAAAGATACGCCGTTTACGTAAGGCGTTTTCAAGCGTAAAGATAAACCACCAAAAAGATGGCGCAGCTAATGTTAAGTATGGACGTCGGAACCGCGTTGAATTTCTAAATTTTTACGTTGTTTGCGTAAGTCGTCCGTGAATGGGGCTGGCCGTAATTTACGTTCACGTCGAAACCAATGAGTCTTTGCGGCGTAATTTGGAGCATGCGCACCGGGTTACGTCCACGGATGGCGCATGCGCCGTTCGTTCAAAACGTCATGCTTTATTTACATAAAACACGCCCACCTCTTCACAATTTGAATTAGGCGCGCTTACGCCGGCACATTTACGCTACGCCGCCGTAACTTAGGACGCAAGTGCTTTGTGAATACAGCACTTGCCTCTCTAACTTGCGGCGGCGTAACGTACATTACATACGCTACGCCCGCACAACTTTAAGCCGCCATACGTGAATCTGGCCAAGAAACTTTATAAAATCACACAATATTAGCAGGTATACATCCTATCCAAAAATATCCCATTACATAAATGAAAACATGATGACAATAGAGGGCATCATATAGCCTAGATATAGCAGTTACGTTCATGATGCAAACCTATGATTCATATACACGATCTCTGCTCTAGGTTCTACAAATACCATGTTACTAAATATGGTATTATAATAAACTTGGAGGACCGTGCTAGATACTGTGCATTCCGTCATTGAATTAATGATTGCACATTTTGCCTTCATATGACACATATATTCGATAATCAAAACACTTCTCCATACTAGTTTCCTATTGAATAGGACTTCATTCATCCATGGTATACGTCATTGCAGTCTTATGACTGGGATTCATTAATGCAGAAGGGTGTTGACATCTTGGTGGTTGACAACGTTGTCATCATGTTTAAATCTACGCAATGGGATATTCTTGGATGGAGATTTACATTTAAGCTTTTTATACCACGTGAAGTATTGAAGTGTTTTTGACAGTATTCCTTTGTATGGTTTATTTTCCTTTTTCTTCTTGTGTTCATAAAATGTCCAAAATATTGTTGACTGGATAGTTGGGCTGTAAAGTGTGTGAATCACTAAGCTGGGGCTCCATAATTCTAACATCTTCTGGCAGACAAAAATAAATACCGTATTTATCGGCGTATAACACGCACAGTCGTATAACACGCACCCTAACTTTAAGAGGAAAGTTTCAGGAAAAAAAATTTCCACGGCCCCCTGCGTATAACACGCAGGCACAGTTCTACCCTCTATTTTCAGGGTAAAAAAGTGAGTGTTATACGCCAATAAATACAGTAAATCTTTAGCTTCATGCTACTTGCTGTGCCTTTTGATCAATAGCTGAGACTTATAATTGAATGTTTTATCTCCTCCTCCATTCTAGTCTACATAGGAGATTAAACATTATTCATTTCTACCACAAGATTGGGCAATAGAGGGAAAGTGATTGTTCAGCATGATTGCGTATATTTCTTGTGGGCAGCTATTGTACAGGCTAATATGCAATTGATCATAGGAGATTTAAAATTGCAAGACTTAAAGTGTATGTAAATCCTTGTAATGATATTCTTTTATTTGTTCCCTTTTGGTCTGTCAAGTACACATTTAAAAATGTTTTGTTACATTTTCTTGTTACATCTGTTTAACCCCTTCAATACTGGGCACTTTCATCCCCTTCCTTCCCAGGCCAATTTTCAGCGTTCAGCACTGTCAATGACAATTGCGCGATCATGCTACGCTGTACCCAAATTACATTTTTATCATTTGGTTCGGATAAATAGAGCTTTCTTTTGGTGGTATTGATTCACGACTCCTTTTTTTTTTGCGATATAAGCGAAAAAAGAGTGGAAATTTGGAAAAATAACAATATTTTCTTCTTTCTATTTAAAAAATAAATCCAATTGAAATAGAAAAAAAACATTTTTTATACTCACCCGAAATACCTGTTGGTATGCGGAAGTCTGCCTCTTCCGTAACCGTGGTTTGTCTTCTTCTTCATCCTCTTCTAGTGAATGGGGCGCTCTGCTTTCTGGGAACTGTGTGTAATCCCAGAGAGCAGCCACCCATTCACAAGTCAGCGCGAGACTTCCGCATGCGCAGTAGGAAACGGGCGGTGAAGCCTTAAGGCTTCACTGCCTGTTTCCCTTAGTGTGGATGGTGGCGCAGAACCTGCACCAATCGAGGGATCAGCATCGGAGGGGGGGGGGGGCCCATCAGCGCGGGCAAGTAGGACAGGTAAGTGTCCTTATTAAAAGTCAGCAGCTACAGTGTTAGTAGCTGCTGACTTTAAAAAATAAATAAATAAATTGCGCGTGAAATCCCGCTTTAAGCCAAAATGTATTCTGCTACATATTTTTGGTAAAAAAATTCTGTTAAGTGTATAATAATTGGTTTGTGTGATCATGGATAGATGTACGCAGATGATCATGTACAGATGTGCACAGGTGATCATGAGTACTGATAGGTAACCTCCGTTCCCCAGCTAGGTTCTTCCACACCAGATGAAAACAATTGGTAGTCCTTAGCCAGAACGCACTCATGCGTTACACCCAGAGGTAAAAACAAGAAGGGCAAACATAGAGTAGTACTGCTAACACAGCGATTTATTGAAAAAATAAAATTTATGCACTCACATATCCAAAATGGTAAGTTGGCGTGTGTTTAAAATGTAAAGCCGGCCGGCTTGTATAATCCGCTCGTTCCTTCCGGATAGTCGCGGGCAAACAATGATGACGTCAGCACGCCGTTCCTCCCTACGCCGTTTCGTCAGTAAAATGACATCTTCCAGGGGCACGAGCGGCGTGCTGACTCGCCACTATTTATGTGCATTCAATGTCAATCGGACCGCCCAGACTTGACTTCCGGGGATCGTGGACACAAATCCGCCATTTTTGATGAGGGATCCTATACCTAACAGTATATATCCCAACTACAATTGGGTGATGATGCTGGCAATAATTCCCAATGCTGAATTAGATCAAACTATGTGGCAGCTAATCACTTATGGCTAAAATATACAAAGAAGTAAAATGTCTTACGGTCATTCACATTAATCAGATTAATCAGACATAAATTATGTGCCGCAGACATTTCAACATTAAAAAATACCTAAATTAAAGGTATAACTTAATATGAGGGCACATTCAACTTGAACTTGATACAGGTGCACGCACTTATTAAGGTGCAGATCCCATATCTATTGTTGGTTGACAGTGTGACATCATGAATATAAAATATAAAATCAAATCATGAATCGAATCATGACTATCTATATATAAAATAAAAGTCGAATCTAAGGAGGACCCATATTCATGAATCCACCTATGGTCCGATTATATACCCTTCAAAATTGTCCGATCATATATGGCAGGAAAACGATCGGAACTATGAAGGAAATTTTTCAAAATTTTAAAAAATTGTTAAAAAATTCGCAAATTAGCAATATATCAGAATCATGGACATATGTGTGCAGATGATCATTGGGACATATGATTTTACTGTTACATATGTGGGGGACAGGTGGGTGGGGACACTAGGCTGGTGATCAGTGTGTAAAAAGCTGTAAAAAACTGTTCATACTCACCAATCACCAGCCAGCTGCAGTGATCTGCTCTCCTCTCCTCACCGACAACTAATGTGTGAGGAGAGGAGAGCCGATCACCTAGCAACCAGCTCTCTATTTACATCACCTGACGGCTGTGATTGGACACAGCCGTCATGTGATCAGGAGGGTCAATTACAGAACCCTCCTGCCAATGTTATGGAGATGGGCAGAGGGAGAAGGATGTTTTGTAGTCGTAACACATTTTCTGTCCTAGGGTGACAATGCTGCTCCTCCATAGATACAGTGCACCGAGTGAGCGTTACCACCTTAAGGCCTGATTCACACCTATGCAGGTTGCAGTTTGCATATTACAGGCGCATTTTACATTTTTCAATACACGCTGTTGATCATGGAAGTCTCCCCCTGCTTACTGTCACATCAATCACATTTAAACAGATATGAATCAGACTGAAAGCTGTAAGGGACTTCTCTGTACTGACATTTTAATGCCACAGACATCTAAAAGGTTAAATTTCTGTATGGGTACCTCTTTAGTAAGGCTGGCACTTTTTCTAGCCTGTGATGGGTTTGTGGGGATTTTGATGACTGTACATCTCCTTCTGTTATAGGTTCTTCACTATCTTTCTGCTCCTCGGAGGTGTGTGCCAGTGAACTGGGTTCTGATTCAAGACTTTTCTCCACTGATTTTCTCATTTTGTTTGTTAGGGGGGTGAACCAGGCCAATGCCTAGAGAAATAAAAGATATGAAAACAATCCAGTTAATCTAGACAATTGTTATCTGTTACAACCAAGGTTCTCATCCAATGGTGGAGGGAGACACGGCCCAAATTCCAGGGCAGAGAGCACCTCTACTATATAATGCACAGTGACACGCATACCTCCCAACTTTTTGAGATGGGAATGAGGGACACCTGTCAGCAAAAGTATGCAGGCATAGGACACACCCCTTGCCACACCCCCTTAAAGGAGAATTGTTCAAAAAACAAGATCGGTTAAACTCACAAGTGCTTTTTTTTCCACTACTATTCCTTTATATTGGCTTTTGGAATTTACAAATGCAGCAATTTAGAAATCGGATGAAAGGTTTAGCACTGGGAAACACTTCTTGATAGATAAAAAGTGCATTTTAATTACATCTATATGGATCAGACCAAAATGAGGGACAAATGAGGAGGAATGAGGGACAGAGGGACATTGCTCCAAATTAGGGACAGTCCCTCGAAATCAGGGACAGTTGGGAGCTATGGACACGCATTTGCTAGATCTGGGTGTCAGAAAGGGCAACATTGTCCTTGGCACCTTCTGTGAGATGAATTGGAAGCACAAACAACCTTTTCTTTCTTTCATAAACTACTTATCCCGCCAATCCATGTGTAATAGGATGAACAAAAGCAGACACGTCTGAAGCCCAGCCTGTGTGACGGCTATAGCTGTCTTGATAGATAAAGTATAGGAGAGTGAGTGAGTGTAACTACCATAGGACAGCAGATGTGTCTTATTCACAGGTTTACCTGTAATAAAGGAAATAACACCCCCCACACAAAAGAAAGATAGAAAACTAGTGCAGCCACCGCATCTAGAGACTGGTATGTTGCAATATCGTATGTTTTTATTTTTGGGTTTAGATACACTCTAACTACATTGGTAAATGTATATATGTTAACAGATTTACCTGTGAGAGGATAAATATATTTTTCATTTTGTTCAATCAGTTCTGTGATCCAAACTCCTCTGCCAGAAATCACAGCCTTATCCCTGACCTCAAACACAGACTGCCATGTAGTTTAAATATTAATAATAGGGAAGTGCTACCCCTCTAACATACAGTTCTTAGTACATATGTACTGTACCTTATAAAAAACTAACTATAACTGGTATACAATAGTGCAAAATGATGAATAAATGAAGTGAACGTGATCAAAAGAAACATATGATAATAGGTGGACAGTAAACACATAAAAAATAGAACGCCAGCTAGTGATAATATTTCATGTGATTAGGCTTGATTATAAAATATATATATATATATATATATATATATATATATATATATATAAAATACAATGTGACCAAAGTCCATAAAGTAAATTAAAATAAAATAGGTACTCCTTGAGGAAGTCATGTGACGAGTGACGAAACGCATTGAGCGAGCGGGGCTTTATGACATCATCGCATATGAGCAGGAAGTTACTGTATCTCCTAGAGCCAAGCTATTGTGAATATCCAAGTGATCAGTAAGGGGCCCACACACCCAGTTTGTGTCAAGCGAATTGCCTAGGTGCACTAGAGCAGTGGTCATCAACCCTGCCCTACAGGGCCCACTAACAGGCCAGGTTTGCAAGATAACTGAAATACATCACAGGTGATATCATTTGCTGCTCAGTGATTGCAGTATTCTAGACTGCATCTCCCCATGGTAATACATAAAACCTGGCCTGTTAGTGGGCCCTGTAGGGCAGGGTTGATGACCACTGCACTAGAGGACGTGCACTGATATGAGTTTGTACAATAAATTATTGTGTTTTATACAATTCAGCACTATGTTAGTTTTTAAAATGTTATGAGCACCATATATACGAGGACTACAGCACATTGAAGCGGGTGTCTCAAATAAGATTTAAGCAGCCAGTCATTGGAGTATATACCCCTGAAGTGGAAGGCTTAAATTTACCAAACACAAAGAAGGTTCGGCCAGTTCCATAAAACAAGGTATTCACTGGAACATACTTGCCCATTTGGGGTACACAAGATGGTGGTACAGCGTGGTTCAGTGACAAACTTTCTCTGTTCCTTCCACAGGAAATCTGTTGGGGGATTGTGAGCTGCACCAGCTGATGAGGCCCAAACCTGCAATGAAGAAAGAAGAATATTAAAATCCCTTCTTAGATTGTAAGCTCTAATGAGCCGGGACTCTCTGATACCTATTGTAATAAATTGTATTGTAACTGTACTGTCTGCCCTCATGTTGTAAAGCGCTGCGCAAACTGTTGGCACTATATAAATCCTGTATTATAACAATAATACTGAATTTCGAATGGAGGTTTAAAGGTGCAGGAGACAGCTGAAAAATCGGAAGCATGTATTTTTGGAAGGTGTTGTACTCACAGTGACCACGCAGCGAGCCATCACTCTGGTTTTTGGTGGGAATCGATAGAATGACATGGGGTGACCACGAATGTTCTGCTGGAGAAGACACCCTCCAATGTCTTCCTCTTTATCTTGTGACTGGTTAATGATTCTTACAAAACTGCCACTGGGGTCGACTTCAGAGATTTCCAGATTGCCAATAGCACTAGGGAAGCCCAAACACATTATCTATATAAGTTCATCATGTTATCACTGGGTCTAAAATAAGGTATATCACTGGGTCTAAAATAAGGTATATAATGAAAACAGGTTTTATTTTAATATTTCATTAGCATGTTAATGAGGGGCAAGGAAGATTAGATATAACCAGGTTTAATATCAACTTTACATTTTGGTGAAGTAATTCACTTTTTGTTTTAAATCCTTTTTATTATGCAAAAAAAAAAAAAAAATGTTTCTCTTGTGTAGCGCTACCCCCGCAGGAGCCACTGGTGAATAGGGATCCCCCACCCTGCACAGCCAGACACACAGCATTTTCACAGCACTCTGGAGTCAAGAAACAATTCTTTGCAGCTTTTTTTTTTTTTTGTTATGGATATTGATCTTGGACGGGGTTAAGGGTATTATGGGATGCCAACTTGACTTTAGCAGAACTTTTCAGGGTCTCTTTACACACTCCTCAGCTCCTGCAGCACAACACTTGCTTGAAGCACAAAACTCCCAGGACCAGCTGGCACACTGTTAGGTGATCAAAAAAATAGGGCTCAGTCAGATTTTAGCAAATGCCCTTTTCGGGCAGGGACCACAAGCCCTTGGTTGTGTAGCAAAGTCCTAATGCCCAGCTGTCTTTCTATGGCTACTGCTCCCAGCATCACCTCTAAAGGCACTGCCAGTCCACCTGACTGCAGCTGCCCCTTTCTCTAGCCCTCCTGGCTAATCTTCCACAGTCCCAGGCTGACTATGCATCCATCTCAGACTGCTGTCACCCAGTCCTCTCAGGCTGCCTCTCAGTCCTCCCTGACTATCACTCACCAGCCCATCTGGCTGAGTTCTTGAAAATCTCCCGGATGTGCTCACTGGCTCATGCTGTCCTCACACCTGCTCCCGTGCCATTGGACAGGATTCCTTCTTGGGATATCAGAGGATTCCTCCTGCACCCAAGCTTCCAGGTCACAATCCCCCCCCCCCAAACTAGTGGTTTACCCTCAAGGGCCCACGACAGCCTCCTAGCACTCCATCTCCAACTTTCACCTGAACTCTCCTGCCCAGCTAGGCTGACCCTGAGTGTTTGAGGTAGCTTGCCTCCTGCCAACCCATCTGTTGGGCATTGGTCTGGGCCCTCATGGGTTTACAGTGGGACCAGAATGGCAGCTGAGTTTAGAGCATTTTCATAAAGTCAGCAATGGTAACTCTCATAGGACTTTCATAACATGTTTACTTTAAAGATGATTCTGGAGCATTATCAGGCTTTTTCAATATGACATAAAGCACTGTGTAAATGAAATAAACCAAACCAGCCACTCGGAATTCCACTTTGCACTACAATGTTCTAAATTCTGATTAGTAGCTTTAAGTTACTTCTTGTTGCACATTTTTATTGACCTGTGCACAGTTTTTTGCAGCTTTTCCAAGCAGCTTATCCATATAGTGATACAGTAAATAGTGAGTAAATAGTCATTGTTGTGGCTGATAGTACATGTAAAATGCTGTGTACATCTCAGAGGAGCCAGCCTGCAGCGATTTTCCTATGGAACATCGAGAACTGTGTGCTGCAATTTCTAAACCCTTATTATTTATTAACAGTGGATTTTATACAGTTATTTTCTCCTCATGTTGAGACACACGTCTACCCTGCAAAAAGCAAATGTGTGTTTGCCCCGGGGCTGCAGAAGAGAGGGCGGATTATTTTGACTGCTTGGCCAGTGGTGCTGGGTCCAGGAGAGTCTCCTGATATTCGGTCAGCTTCTAGGCAGAGGCCCTGGACGTAGAGTGCTACAGAGGAAAGCTGCTTGAAAAAACAAATAATCTATCTTTGTCTTTAAGGAGAACTCCAGTCCGATTTAAAAGCAGACCAGTTTTAAGATGAGGAGGTTAAATTAATCAGTCTAAACCCCAGTTTCAGCCACAACTTTTAGTTTTGTATAGAAGAGATTTTGTTCTCACTTCCTATCCTGGTAACAAAGAGTTTGAAGGCCACAAATTACAGTGGAACCTCGGATTGCGAGTAACGCGGTTAACGAGCGTTTCGCAATACGAACACTGTATTTAAAAAAATGGCCTGAGGTGGGAGGCACCGGAGCAGAGCGGAGTCGATCGGCGCTGTTCGGAAAGGCCAGAGGACAGCTCGGCAAACCTCACGAACAGAGTCCTTCCAAGGTTTGCCGAAGTCAGCCGAGGTGTCCTCTGGCCTTTCTGAGGCTCTCCGGCGCCCCCCCAGATATCCCCGTATGTGAATGATTTTGGGGTATATATTTCCCCTTAACACTTATTTACAAAAAAAATATTAAATAAGAGCACTGACACTAGAAAATATCACCCAATGTATATTCAACAACAGTCACAATTAGTAACACCTGATAATGTAGATCTGCCACCATGACAACCCACCACAACAATACTTCCCCGTCGCTGCTCCCACCACAAATGTCAGTTGCGTAATGTCATTGAACAAATATGGATCCCTACCAACTTGATAACATTTTCAAACGGAAACTTGTGGGGATCTGTCATTTTTCGAAGCAGAAGTGATACTTCTGATAAATGACGGAGGCTTGGGTGGGTGCGTAAATGGGCAAATATGGCTAGTTTGTTTGGCTGTTGGCTGAACTCATGTCCAACCCAATACTCGTGCCTAACAGCAATAGAAACCTGATAGTAATAACATTTCCCATACTACCAGATGCAGGAGCACACTCGGCACACAATTTTTACAGTGCCGATGTCCGCGCTGTGGCAGAACTTCACCCGCGGCTGCGCCCCCCCTCCTATATGAAATGGTACCGCCCAGGGCACTCGCCCCATCCGCCCCTGCCTTGTACCGGCCCTGCTACAGTCTATGCCATTCTACTGGATCCTGGGGCAGTGGTATGTATTGATAGGTTAGCCAGGCGAATAAAGGACAGGGTTACATAATGACAGGTCCACTTGAAAAGTATTACCAGTATTTCAGCACTTTTTGGTTCCCTTTTGCCTTTCCTCCCACCACAGCCTGACTAATTATACTGTCTTAAAAAATGTGAATATTGATTCATCTAACTTGCTCAAGATAGTTGAGATACAGAATTACTATTCATCAGAATTTTCCATGCTTTTCATTGCCCAACAGCTCTTGTGCAACTCTGAAAAATCCGGCTGCTTGGAGGAACATCTCATTTGCAGAGCTGACGTACCCAGACTCCCTCACATGCTAATCGAGCATAGAATTCTATACATTATTAAGCGCTCGTCTCCTGACAACGCCAAGCTCACACTTTAAACCGAATATGAAATTAGTGTCAAATAATATTGCTTATTTTGCTGTTTGTGAGAAAATACATTCCTGTATCAGCATTAAATCCAGACTGTCAACCCCTAAACAACTATTCATGCAGATTCCAAGAATTATTGAGATAACCACTGGAAAAAAAAAAGATATCTGCTTAGAATGAATAAAATCCACATGGAATCTTCCACGACATTTAAAGTAGATGTAAATGCTACCTAAAGCATAGTGTATCATAAACAATTGCCATGAAATCTTGTTTTCCCATTTTTTTTCCATCCTTTGTTACATCTCAGTGGCAATGGTCTCCTGCAGGCTCTTTGCTTAAGGTGACCAGATTTTTAAAATTAAATCTGGGGACATATTTTTTTTTTTCTAGTAATGGCGGCAATCAGCGACTTTGCGGTGGGAAAATCAGACACTAAGTGACACTTTTGACACTTTTTGGGGTCCAGTGAAACTAATACAGTGATCAGTGCTAAAAATATGCACTGTCACTGTACTAATGACACTGTTAAATGACAGGTTAAATGTTTGCCTAACCAGTGTTTTATCACTGTGGGGGGAGGTGCTTTTACTAAGGTAAGCCATAGATCCCTGTCCCTGCTTTGCAGGAACACAGGATCAATGTCTTTCATACTGAAAGAATGGTGATCTGCCTTGTTTAGATCGGCAGACCACTGTTCTGTCTATTTTATTCTGCACTGAAATTGCCCACGTCCCTGTTCAAATCCAATCCGGGGACAGATTTGGTCCGGGGACAGTGTCCTCAGTCCGGGGACTGTCCCAGGAAACCGGGGATGTCTGGTCACCCTATCTTTGCTGCCACTTCCGGTCTACATGCACATCAGCAATGGCTGCATGGCATTTCTCAGGGCAGGTTTCCTTATGGCAACAACAGTGGTTCATGCCTTTACAATCAATGTTAACATGTAGATTGTAGTTTCCATTGGAAGCCCTTGAGGCAGGATGACAACGTTGGAGCACAATTAGGAGAGAGGGACAGAATGTTGTCACCCTATACCAGAAAGGTTCAGAACAAGGACCGTTATGGCTGGATTCTTTGGGGTTATTTTAACTAAAGCTACTGAGTTAAAAATACTGTAAGTGCATAGGTGTGCGCAGCCTATTGCATTAGGGTGTGCACCCCAAAGCACAAACACATGTCTTTCTCTGCAGCCTTAGCTGGACATTGAATGAATGGGATAGTGCTGTGTGCTAAGCGGCTTCCTGTTTATTCACAAACCGAAGCATAGTAAACACAGTTTACTATGCTTCAGTTATTATTGAACACAGTGAGTAAGTGTGTTCATTTAGAAAAGAAAGGGGCCAGTAAATGACGTATTTACTAGCCCCTTTCCCCACTCTCCATTTTGAAACATCCCCTTCAGCAGTCAGGGGTAGGGATGAGCCGAACACCCCCCCCGTTCGGTTCGCACCAGAACCTTCGAACGGACCGACCATTCGCGCGAACATTTAGAACCCCATTGACGTCTATGGGACTCGAACGTTCAAATTCAAAAGTGCTCATTTTTTTTTTGTTTACCAAAGTTTATTTCAAATATAGATGTG
The DNA here is from genome assembly GCF_905171775.1 of Rana temporaria. Taxonomy (NCBI): domain Eukaryota; kingdom Metazoa; phylum Chordata; class Amphibia; order Anura; family Ranidae; genus Rana; species Rana temporaria. The sequence goes on along the minus strand of NC_053491.1, from coordinate 377,577,400 downwards.
GATAAGCAAACGTACATTGTGGAATATATGGACAATACATTGTTCAGCATAGTCTCTATGGATGACAAAACATTTATAATTGTGAAAATATACATATGTATCTATGTAATACAGAAAACAGCTATTACAATCTCTGATGACTCGACATACCCTATCTATGAGTTATCCATGGTGTATGAAGTGAGAGGATTGTGTATAGGGTAGTGTAACCTAAGGTGAACCTAGTGAACTAAGGGCCAATTGGACCATTTATCGTTATATGTTTGCATGGAATCGTTGAGGGAATGAAAAATTTTCTCCGTAAGCTTAAGGGTATCCATTCGATCCAATACCTGTTGCCACGAGATGTTGTTGGATCTCCAGTTCAATGCGACCATCCACTGAACTGAACTACAGAGGGAATGAAGCAGTCTAATATATGGGATGGGGATGTCTGGGATCCCAGCATAAAGGATGCAGATTTGAGGGGTGAAGGAAATCTTAAGGCCAGAAGACTCCTCAAATTTAGTTGCTGCGGTTTTCCACACTTGTTCTATGTAAGGGCAGCTCCAGAATGTGTGTAGTAAAGTCCCCTGATCAGAGCACCCTCTGAAGCAGTATGGGGAGACTGATGTATAAAAGGAGTGAAGTTTATAGGGTGTGAGGTACCACCTGGAGAAGATCTTAATTGGCGTTTCTCTAAAGGGGATGGCCTTATTGCTTTTCCGTAGGTTTTCTGCCATGGAATACCAGGTTTCAGGTGTAAGTGTGATTCCTAGGTCTGCCTCCCAATGAAGCATTTGTGTGGATTTCTCTTCTGCCCTAAAATTGTTAATGTAGTTATACAACAGAGAGATCATCCCTTTATCCCGTGAGGAAGAGAGGCATATTTTTTCAAACAATGTTTTGGTAGGGAGAGTGGATAATGAGAAGTGATCTGCGTAGAAGGATTTTATGAGTCTGTAATTTCTTATCTCCGAATGCGGGAGGCCATGGTCTTTTTGGATCATTTCAAAAGTCTTAAATTCCCATTTGGATTGTAGTGCTGATAAGGTGCTTAAGTTATTATCTAACCATAATGAAAAGTGACTTTTGTTGGTAAAAGCAAGGTTGAATCTAATGTCGCCCAAGAATGAGGTAAGTGGGGAAATGGGGGAGGAGAGGGAGTGAATATTGTTGATCTTCATCCACAGTTGGAAAAGATGTGCTACTACTAGGTTATATTTGGAGAGTTTTCTATATAGAATGTTTCGAGACCATAGTATACCTTGGAGATGATATGGCAGGATTGAGGAAGATTCAAATCTCTTCCAGGGTATGTTTTGTAGCGGGGAGAACCATTGTGATATCTGGGAGAGTTTCGTGGCCAGGTAATAGTGCCATAGGTTTGGTAGGCCCAGGCCTCCTTTTGATTGGGGTCTGTGTAAGAGTGCATAACTATATCTGGGTTTCCTACCCTCCCAAATAAATTTGTTGATTGATTTCTGAATACCTTCAATCTTGGATTTGGGGACTAAAATGGGGAGGGAGCGGAAGTAGTATAATAGTTTTGGAATTATACTCATTTTTATAGCGCAGACTCTGCCTAGAAAGGAAATGTGATGAGAAGACCAAGAGTTCAAGAGGTGTTCAACACGAGCGATGATAGAGGGGTAGTTTGCCTTGTATAGTTGTGGATATGAGGATGTAATATTGACTCCTAGGTATTTTAGGGAATCCTGACACCAAATGAACTGAAAGTTGCTGCTCAATCTGGTTAATAGATCAGGGGGTAAGTTTAGTGAAAGGGCTGAACATTTGGAGGGGTTAACTTTGAGACCCGAGACCGTGTGAAAGGTATTTAAGGTATCCAACAACACCGGAATAGACAGGAGGGGTTCTGTGAGGAATACCAGTGCGTCGTCCGCGTATAAACTGATCTTGAACTCCGAGTCCTTGCAAGGGTATCCCCGTATGTCAGTGTTGTGCCTGATGGCCTGTGCCAGCGGCTCTATAGCCAACGCAAAAAGGAGTGGGGATAAGGGGCAGCCTTGTCTGGTTCCTCTACCCAGTGTGAAGAATTCTGAGTTATGTCCCGGAATTTTGATACGGGTTTTTGGGGCGTGGTAGAGGGCATTAAATCCCTGTAGGAAGTTACCTGTAATGCCGAATTTAGGGAGAAGTTTATTCAAATAGGACCAGCTAACGCTGTCAAAGGCCTTGTGTATGTCCAAACTCAAGAGGCAGGCCTGTTTGGATTTCAGATTAGCGTCTTGTATAATATTAGTAACTAGTCTTATGTTGTCTACTATCTGTCTACCTGGGATAAATCCTGATTGATCATGATGGATTAATGGGGAGATAACAGAGGCCAGTCTGTTTGCAAGGATTCTGCCAAATATCTTAAGATCATTATTCAAAACTGAAATGGGGCGAAAATTTTGAGGGAGGGTGTGGTCTTTGTCTGGTTTAGGGATCAGGGAGAGGTTTGCCAGCAACATCTCATCTGGGAATTGATTACCGTCTAGGACATAATTAAATAATTTCATAAGACTGGGGGTTAAACGGGAGGAGAATTTTTTATAATACATGGTTGTGAAACCATCAGGGCCCGGGGCCGTTGAAACCTTTAGAGATTTAATTACTTGGGTTATCTCCTCAGCTGTACAGGGTTTATTCAGGGATTCAGATTGGTTGAGGTCAAGCGAGGGAAGTCTAAGGTTGTCTAGCCACGTGTTCGCAAGGGCATCTGGGTTTGTACCTGGGTCAGATAATAGTTTTTGGTAGAATTTGGTGAAGATGTCAAGTACACCTTTGGGGTGTGTCACCAAGTTGCCCTGAGAGTCTCTTAATTTATAAGTATGGGAGGGGTTAATGTCTTGATTCAATTTTCTGGCGAACATTGCCGAGGGGGAGTTACTGTATAGTAAAAATTTGGCTTTCGAGAACCTCAGAGATCTCTCTGTATTAGCTGATAAAATTAGATCAAGGGCTTTACGTTTTGATTGGATCTGTTGCGTCGTTTCTGGTGAGGCTGAGTGTTGTAATTTGTGATACAGTTGGTTCAGGTCATTGGTCAGGCTTCTAATTTGTGCCAGTCTTTCTCTATTTTTAGCTGCAGCCATTTTAATGATGTGGCCCCTAAGAACTGCCTTATGGGCCACCCAGATAGAGGTTGGGGGGGTGACATCATTTATGTTATCCTCAAAGTAATTATCTATATGGGAGGCAATCGAATCTCTATTTATTGGGTCAGTCAAAAGGGCATCATTAAGTCTCCAGTTGTATACTGAGGGGGCAAGGCCAATGTGAGATGTGTCGAAGGAAATGATATTATGATCAGACCACGGGCAAGGGTGTATACAAGCATGTGAAGAGTTAGCCAACAAGACAGGAGTACAGAAGATGTAGTCCAGTCTGGCATAGCAGTTGTGTGGGTGGGAATAGTGCGAAAAGGCCTTGATCCCTACATTATGGGCCCTCCAGGTGTCAATTAATTGATTTCTATTAATTAGCCTATTAATAGTTTTCGAGAAGGATTTTGAGGAGGGTGAGATTCTACTTCTGTCCAGAGCAGGATGCGCTGTCAGGTTAAAATCTCCACCCAGGATTGTATGTGGGGAGTGGAATCTATCAAGTACATTGAAGAAATTTGAGAAAAACGTTGTTTGGGATTCATTTGGAGCATATATAGATGCTATTGTGATCTCTTTGTTATTGATAGTACCCTTAAGAATTATAAATCGGCTGTCCGGGTCTTTATACATTTGTTGTATATCAAAAATAATTGTATTACGAATAAAGATTGCAACTCCCCTCGTTTTGTTAGTGTAAGTGGTGTAGTAGTGTTGGCTATATGTCCTATTAAAGAATGTCGGGTGGTTTGCCGTGGCAAAATGTGTCTCTTGTAACATGATTATGTCCGCACCAAGTCTTTTATAATGTTGAAATGCTTTTTTTCGTTTGTGCGGTGAGTTAAATCCCTGTGTATTGTGGGAAACTATTTTAAGGTTCATTGGTAAGAAATAATAGTATTATCCTCTGAGTATTATCTATTGGGGTATCAGACCACAAAGTTGCATTCTGGGGCAGATTTATCTTACATAGGGTTATTATACACATATGGTAACTATCTCTGAAGTGTTGAACGTAGCCATAGGGGGTGTGTGAGTCATGTATTCTCAGTCTGCATGAGGCAGTGATAATTTTGGGAGCAAAATGCATCAGAAAGAAACCAGCATATAGAAAACCGTAAAATGATTGTCTCTGAGTGAGCTTATCCGAAATGAAAAGGGCCCTAGTGGCCAACAACATATACCACTGAATCATCAACATAGTAGGATATAACTTGGGGACAGGAGAAATCCTGTCAAACATTACACAACACTGGGTTGTAGAAGGTGGGACCAAAATGTCCCTGGACCACAAACTGCTCGGGTGATGTCCCATCCGAGGATGGAGCAGCAATCGAGAACAGCTGTGGAAGTGGGGTCAATCTAGCGACGACGGATGTTCTAGGCATCTTGTATTATATATATCAAAGCAGTAATGCATTGTAAAGGTATTTGGTTATCAGTGAGCTGAAAGAAGCAGAGGGAGATAATAAAACAAAACAAAAAAAAAAAAAAAAAAAAAACCCCCTGAGATAAAATAATGGGCATAATCAAAATTTGCGGAGAGCTACTTAGGGTGGGAGCCCCCACCCCAAATTCGATGCTGCAGTGAAGATGAGTCAGCCAGGTCTATTAAAGTTGGATCCAATCGGGCAAAGAGATGCGTGCATTTTTTTGTATGGCAACATGGAATTTGAAGGTTCACAAAGTTTGTGATGTGAACAATACATTTGTCCGCTTGTTCAGGGAGTAGTAATAAATCTTCTAAGGTGAGTATTCAGTTATTCATGTATCCGCAGCAACTGTCCTCCAAAGTGCAAGCAGGGTGAGAGTCTGGAAGATAGATTGGTGACCAGATCTGGTTCGCAGTCCTGCTCCAAAGAGGGGGGACTGAGTGATAAAAGGGTCAATAGACCAACAGTGGGAGAGGTAACAGAGAGAACCAGGGAACAGAACGGATTCACAAATTAATGTGAGGTGGACCATACATGGTCAATGAGAATTATGATTGGAAGGACTGGATCAGTCTCCTCTGATCCCTCTGATTGCGTCTGGTGGGAGGTGTCGACCAAATGGGGGAAGGCCTGGGTGTAGCTGGGGGACGAGAAGGGGGATCTTGAGTAATCAGGCCCAATTTTACCAATAGTTCCTTCCCTTCTATGACGTTGTAGACCGTATATGTAGATCCATTGTGTGGGACCGTAAGCTTAAAGGGGAACCCCCAACGGTACCTAATTCTAGCAGCTTGTAACACAGTAGTGACTTCTTTCATTCTGCGTCTCCTGTCCAGAGTCGCAGGTGAAATATCTGGATATATTTGGATTCTTTTGCCCTCCATATTCAGATTATGTGAATTCCTTGCAGCGCGCATTATGTCTTCCTTGATTAAAAAGTCCCTCATGCACATCACTATGTCCCTGGGGGGACCTTCAGGGGGAGGTTTAGGTCGCAATGCTCTGTGTATTCTGTCACAAATGAAGGCAGATGGGGGCTTTTCTGGTAGAAGATTTTGAAAGAATTTTGAAACTGCAGGCATCAGGTCAGTGACTGTCTCAGGGACTCCACGCAGCCTAATATTATGGCGGCGATTTCTGTTGTCAAGGTCCTCGACCTGAGCCTGCATGAAGGCAAAGTTGTCTGCTAGGTTTTCAAAATCCTTCCTAAGATCATTGTGAGCTAGGGAGAGCTCATCGTGTTTTGTTTCTAGAAGGTCTGTGCGACTGCCTATATTGGCAATTTCCTGGGAGAGAGCCGCTGTGGACTTATGAACTTCATGTTCAATTTTATCCACAAGTTTATTGAATATGGCTGTCAGACTGTCATCTAGATCCGCTTTAGATAGCGGTGAGTTGTACTCACTGTTGTGGGGTTGTACAGCCGCGATCTCCGTCGGATGTTTGTCAGTGCAGGGCTGTGTCCACATGTGCTGGTCGGCGCCATCTTGGGACACCTTCTTGTGTCTTTGCTCCATGTTAAGGAGAAAGTTCGTCAGGGTGTGCTCGGGTCTCCGATTCCGCTTCTTCCTAGCGGATGGCATACACTGGGTGTTCCTGCAGGGGTGCTTGGTGAAATCGCCGCTGAGAGTGCTGAATTGCCCTGGGAAATCCGCCTAGAAGGCCCGGGTCTCGTGGAGCGCGGCTCAGGCCAGTCCGTTCAGCATCGCGCCGCGCATGCGCCCCCCCAAAAGTGCTCATTTTAAAGCCTAATATGCAAGTTATTGTCGTAAAACGTGTTTGAGAACCCGGTGCTTGCCCCAGGGAACATGTATCAATGGAAAAAAAAGTTTTAAAAACTGTCGTTTTTTCTAGAGCAGTGATTTTAATGATGCTTAAAGTGAAAAAAAATAATAATGCTTTAATGTAATGTCTGGTCTCTGCAATATGGATGAAAATCATTGAGAAAAATAGCATAGACACAGACAGTACACACACCACGTAGCTTTAGGTGCACACTGCAGAGGACAATGGCAATACACACACACCACGTAGCTTTAGGTGCACACTGCAGAGGACACAGGCAGTACACACCACGTAGCTTTAGGTGCACACAGCAGAGGACACGGGCAGTACACACACCATGTAGCTTTAGGTGCAAACTGCAGAGGACACAGGCAGTACACACCACGTAGCTTTAGGTGCACACTGCAGAGGACAATGGCAATACACACACCACGTAGCTTTAGGTGCAAACTGCAGAGGACACAGGCAGTACACACCACGTAGCTTAAGTTGCACACTGCAGAGGACACAGGAAGTACACACCACGTAGCTTTAGGTGCACACTGCAGAGGACACAGGCAGTACACACACCACGTGTGTTTTTCCGACAGGTTTCCGACGGTCGCATCTATCGCGTCACGAGTAGCCGAACGTCGGTGCGGCTCTATACGGCGCCTGCGCACCGACGTTCGGCTACTTTCGGAAAATCTTGACGCGATAAATGCGACCGTCGGAAGCCTGTCAATCAAGAAGGAATGCCCAGACCCGAAGACCATACCCGGAAGCGGCGGAGAAGATTGCTCTCTAAAACGGTAAGTACTGCTTAGTTTTTAAAAAAAACACCCGATTCCCCTAGACAAAATGAGCATGGATCTAATCTTAAATTTTTTTTTTTGCGGGTGAACCTCCACTTTAAGGTGTACATTAACGTGCGTCATAATGCAAGTAAACACCTGTGAATGCATAGTATGATGCATGATGACATTTAATACAAAGTGCATTGCAATGCACAATAAAAATGTGCATTCACATACATCTTAATGCGTTTCCAATGCGCTTTCAATGAAAAATGCTTCAAGGGGAAAACAATGAGTAGGTTTTTCCTTCTTAAAACAAACTATAACATATACAGTGGGGCAAAAAAGTATTTAGTCAGCCACCAATTATGCAATTTCTTCCACTTAAAAAGATGAGAAAGGCCTGTAATTGTCATCATAGGTATACCTCAACTATGAGAGACAAAATGTGGAAACAAATCCAGACAATCACAGTGTCGGGTTGAGATCTCATCTTTTTAAGTGGAAGAGCTTGCACAATTGGTGGCTGACTATATACTTTTTTGCCCCACTGTATTCAGTGATTACACATTTTGATTTTACACATTTCCTGTAACTGTTACTTGGATGATGTGATTTTTCTATGTTTAGCTGCCTACTGTTCCGTATTTTGGGTATACTAATTTATATTTATGTTGTAAGTGTTCTCTTGTGGTCACCTATGAGGGACCTTGGTTAGCTTCCATGCTTATCTTGAGGCCTCGTACACACGAGGAACTCGACGGGCGAAACACATCATTTTCCTCGTCGAGTTCCTTGTTAGGCTGTCGAGGAACTCGACAAGCCAATTTTCTCCATTCCCGTCAAGGAAATAGAGAACATGCTCTCTTTTTGGCTCGTCGAGTTTCTCGACAGTTTCCTCGACGAAAATGTACACACAACCAGTTTCCTCAGCAAAAAAATATCTCCCAGCAAGTTTCTTGCTGGTTTTTGCAGAGAAACTCGGTCGTGTGTACGAGGCCTTAGAGAAATTACGTTTTTTAGTTTTGGATGGAGTAGGAAGAGATTGGGGAGATTTCCTTCCATTTCCTGTCCCTGAGGTACAGCAGGAGATGGAGGGGGGGGGGGATCTCTATAAACTGAGAAGAAATTTCCTAGAAAGCTGGCCTTATGTGGAACACATTTTGCTCAGTGGGTGACCTTGTTTGCCACCTCCTGCCTGATATTCAATAAAAAATTGAAGAAGCCGGGCAGAAAATTGTCGACTGAACAATGCCTGCATCCAACTAAATCTATGCACTGGATTTTCACTTGACATTGACTTTTGGGTTAATCACCTATTCTTTCATTAGAACTACTGCTATTTGCACATGCTCTTTATTACTGATAAGCATATTTTTAAGTTGAAGTGTCAATTTATATGTAGCGCTGCCTTGTTTGATTTGTTTTTATATAAATCTATGCACTGTTTGGGAAAATTGACAGCTGGTAGATATGGTTGTCAAAATACAAAAGCTGCAGCAGGAGATTCATCCAACCCCATCATGTAGTTTAAATGGAGGAATTCTTTAGTTTTTTATGTATGTTTTTTGTATGGCAGCTACAGATGATCACGAATCGCTGCCTCATTTGGTGTGACAGGTGCTCTTTATTGTCTTAAAGTTGTAAAGGAAATTTTTTTTTTTGCTGAAATGACTGTTTACAGGGTATAGAGACATAATAGTTAACTGATTCCTTTTAAAAATGATTATAAATAGATACAAATCAATCATATAATGTACCTGCAGTTTATAGTTTCGTTTTTGCATGTGGTTTCCTGCTTTTGTGATGTACAGAGCCAGAGAGCCAATACAGGGCAGTGATGGTTTGGAAAACGAAACTGATTGGTGCTGTGGGGTTTTAGACACACAGTAATCACACCTCCTTGATTAGTGACCACAGAGAGAAAGCTCACAGTACTGTGGTCATCAGGAAACAGACAACCAGGAAGTGTGGAGATCAGAGAAGAATTACAGCAACAAAAACGAACAATGAGGACATGAAAACAGCACTGCATTAAGGTAAAGGAAGCTATTAAGATAAAAAAAAAAATCCTTTACAAACCCTTTAAGCTTTAACCTGTGCTTTGCTAAACTGACCTGGAGACAGCAGGTTTCCTGTCATTTATGGTCAGTGGTGGAGTTTTGCTGATGCATTTAGGGTTCACGTTGTCCATCACTGAACCAAACGAGTCTTGTCTTTTGCCGAGGTCTGGCGTCTGAACATTCAGAAGAGGGGCAGATGCTGACCTTTTAAAATGATCTTTTTGGTCTTGAATATCTTCCACTGGAACTGAGAATGTACAAAAAGAAAACCTTAGTCAAATTACACCTAAAATTACAACATTATGAAAAGATGAAATTCAAATGCCTCCCGGTGAATCCCAACATTGCCCTCTAGCAAGTCTCCTGATGAACTAATGAAGAGAACCTGTGCTTTTGGCTAACCCTTGTATATATTTGGGGTTATCTTTTCTGGAGACAATTCCAACCCTGCAGAGGACATATTTCAACAGTCTATTATGCCTTGGAGCAGGGCTGATCCTAGGCAGGTGCGTGGGGTGCAGTGCACCAAGGCGCCACAGAGGTGGGGGCACTGAAAGCGCCAGAGTGCTCTCCTCCCTCCTCCTCCTCTCCTTGTCTGTGTCCAGAGGTGGCTCTCTCTACCGGTCACCGCCACTGTGTTTCCTGCCCAAGCTCGTCCTTCCTCCTGTCAGAGGAGAGCGAAGCAGCGGCTGTCTCTGTGTGGAGAGAGAGCAGCTGTGCAGCGACGTCGCTGGGGGGGGGGGCGGTCCGTGCCTGACGTGTTCTCCTTGTCCGTGTTAGGGGACCATCTCTGTTTTTGAGTCGTTGTCATAGAAACATTTGTAAAGGGGAGGAGCTGGTAAGATGACCACGCCCATGTGGGGGCGCCAGAAATATTTTGGCACCCAGGCGTCTGTGACCCTAGGATCGGCCCTGCCTTGGAGGCTGAAGAATATACAGTACCAGCCAGGAGCAGCAACCCAAGTTGAATATGAACTTACTGACTTTGTGGCGAACTGTTGAACTGAGGCTGATTTACTGGTGTGTATAACTCAACTCATGATGAGTGACACAGTAAATCGCAATCTCGGCAAGATACATATTTCATAATCCACGCACAATCATCTTCAATCGTCAGAAGACTTTCTAATGTGTGAAGTACTTTGATGGGACATGAGAAAACCTGGAAAACCTTGCGGCTCCTCCCTGTCTTCACCCCCCCCCCCCACGTCCCCACTGCCTTGTGACATCCTCCTCCCTGGCACGGGCAACTAAAAAACAATCCCCATACAGTAAACTGTGCCCACACTGCAAGAGGGTAATTGCTCGCTTTGTTATAGGGGAACAATAAAAGATCCATCGTCCTCCCCACAGCTGCAGCTAGATAGTTCCCTGCAGCTTTTTCTCCCCCCACGCTCCAGCAGTCTAGGCACTTGACGTCATCAAGACCAAAACAGGGTTCATAACCCTGCCTTGAACGTGATGATGCCAAGAGACAGCCCACCAGCGGAACGTGGGGAAGCGCCATCTACTGGGGGAGCAGAGGATCAAGTAAAACAATTTCTACTCTGCCCTAGACAAAACAAGCAAAACAACACTGCAAAGGATAACTTTTTAGTTGCCCAGAGTGTGGCTTTAATTGTTTGTTAAATCTAGGGGCAAAGGATTAAAGTGGTTGTTAAGACTGAAGGTTTTTTACCTTCATGCATTCTAATCATAAAGATAAAAAACTTTCACTATGCAGTTCTGCTCCCAGCCCCCAATACTTACCTGAGTTTGATCGTGATCCAGCGATGTGCACGAGAGCAGCTGCTGTCTTGGCTCTCTACCTCCTTATTGGCTCAGAGACAAAACCGTTGCACAGAGCAGTTAAAGTGGAAGTAAACTCCCATGAACGATTTTTACCTATAGTAAGACTTTCCTATAGGTACAGTAAATATCTCTTAAACTTGTAGGAGATATTTATTTGTGAAGCTGCCAGGGACGTCTCTGGCTGGTGCATGCGCTCTGAAGTAATGGCATACCGTGCCGTTCCTTTAGAGCCCTGTGCCGTGAATAGTGGCTCCCACGCGCATGTGCGGGAGTGACATCAATGCGGCTCGTCCAATCAAAGGACCGCAGCCCACCGACCCAGAAGGAAGACAGGGTGAAGATGGATGCCCTGTTAGTGGTAACAGCGCGCCGTGGAAGGGCTTTGTTTTAAGGTAAGTTTCAAATTATCTGCTAGTATGTGATGCATACTAGTACATTATAACTTTGCCTTGCAACTTAAAAAAAAACGCAAGCGGTTTACTACTACTTTAAGTATGTTTATTTATTTATTCATTTAAAACTGAGCCTTTATTATCACTTTAAGGAGTAAATCCTTACCTTACTCCTTGCTTTAGCAGGCTCCCTCAATCATTGTGACAGGTCCTCCACATGTTCTCAGTAAGCTGTGACTGGCTCCGGTCACACTCCAGTCTCCTTAGCATACCATATAGAGTTTATATCCCTATATTGTACATGATAATGCTGATGCTGCACCCACAGACCGGTGGAGGAGAACGCTGGATCCAGCCAAAGTGAGAAATCAGGCAAGTGATAGAGCCCTTTTATGAAACCCCCTAGACATAACAAGGGGGTCCCACTGCAGGGGTGGATTTTTTAATTTTCCTGGAGTTGTGCAATCCAAAACTTCTAAACTTCTTCATGTGACCCAAAACCTAGGAAACTTAAATCAAATGACACCCACAGGCATTATGTGGATTTCATGTCATTTGGGACTGTAGAGATTCTAATGTTTTCAGACCCTACCTGGAAGATTTTCGATGAAAAAATCAATTTAAAACTATATAAGCATTGCTTTTATTTACATTTAGAATTTTATTTGCTATACACTGCTAACCGAAAAAAATATATTTGACAAAGAATATAGGGCCTAATCCACAAAAACCTGGCGCAACGTCATTTTTACCATTTAAGTTACACCGCCGCAAAATCTCTACCTAAGTGCCCGATCCACAAAGCACTTACCTAGAAAATTTGAGCGGTGTAACTTAAATCCGTCCGGCGCAAGGCGTTCCTAATCTAATGGGGCGAGTCCCATTTAAATTAGGCACGCTCCCGCGCCGGACATACTGCGCATGCTCCCGACGCGATTTTCCCGACGTGCTTTGCGCGGTTTTACGTTACGCCGAGTTTTGTGAATCGCGCCGGGTAAAAAAAGTTGCGGCGGGAAATTTTTTTTTAAAAAAAAATTTGACAGCGTCGCGGGAAAGAAGGGTCTACTTTTACATGGTGTACTAACTTTACACTTTGTAAAAGCAGCCCTAATTTTGCGACGGCAAACTAATACTTACGGAGAAAAAACGAAGCGTAAAAGCTTTGTGGATCTCCGTAAGTGCTAATTTGCATACCCGAAGCGGCATTTCGACGAGAAATGCCCCCAGCGGCGGATGCGGTACTGCATCCTAAGATCCGGCAGTGTAAGTCCCTTACACATGTTGGATCTTCTCCCTATCTATGTGAAACTGATTCTGTGGATCAGTTCCATAGATAGAAACAGGGATACGACGGCGTATCAGTAGATACGGCGTATCCCTTTTGTGGATTAGGCCCATAGTTTTCTTATATTTACCAATGTTTTCTTCTTTATGGGAACATTCCTCCCTAGCAGCAGGCAGCTCAGTGAAGTTAGATGTAGTCATCGGTGGAAGGACTTCAGTCGTCCTGTAGTACTCAGGAATAAAGTTGTGTATAGACAATGGGAAGGAATCAGTCAGTAGATTGGAGGATGAGGTGGTCTGTGGTAAGTGCCAGTTACTGCCGCTCATCCTAGAAAAAAAGAAGAAGAAAAATATTGTTTTCTTATTTTAATAAAACATAGAAATTTGTAGACTATCCCCTAGAGCAGAGGGGCCCAAACCTTTTGAAGAGCAAGGGCCACCTAAGTGACTTGGTAACCGGTCGCGGGCCACAATGAGTGGAGTGGGTGGATGGCAGACCACTCGGCTCTATAGAGCCCACTCTACTTTCGGCACACCAAACTCGCAGGTAATAGAAGTCTATGGCTCAGTGCAGGTCCCCCACAGGTGCACTTTTCTGCACCTGTGGATCAGTTTGAAAGCAGCCCTGTAACCACTGCAGAACAGATATGCCCATATATACCGTATTTATCGGCGTATACCGCGCACTATTTTGCCCTGAAAATCAGGGCAAAATCGTGGGTGCGCGATATACGCCGATACCCGCTTTCCCGCCACGAGTTTGAATACTGCGCCCGCATATAGCGAGCGCAGTACACTCGTGAATCTTCGGGCAGTCTCTGCGCCTCTCGTACTGACGTCCTGAGCGTACAGGACGTCAGTGCGAGAGGCGCCCGAGCCTGCCCGAAGATTCACGAGTGTACTGCGCTCGCTATATGCGGGCGCAGTATTCAAAGTCGTGGCGGGAAACGAGCGGGAGGACGCCGCAGAAGGACGCCGGACCCGCCGAAGATGGACGCCGGACCCGCCGAAGATGGACACCGGACCCGCCGAAGATGGACACCCGACCCGCCGAAGATGGACGCCCGACCCGCCGAAGATGGACGCCCGACCCGCCGAAGATGGACGCCCGACCCGCCGAAGATGGACGCCCGACCCGCCGAAGACGGACGCCGGACCCGCCGAAGAGGACACCCGAAGCCGCAGAAGGACGCCGGACCCAACGAGGCCGCAGATGGACGCCGCGCAAGACACCAAAACTGTAAGTACAAAAAAACAAAAAATCTTTTTTTCCCACAGGATTGGGGGCCACTTTGGGGGTGCGCGGTATACGCCAGAGCGCGTTATACCGCGATAAATACGGTACACAGTGTGATTTTAGTAATAAAAACTTTCTTTTAATAACAGTATTCTATTCTATTTTATTCCATCCCAGAGCAGGAGGTCGTGGGCCACATCAGAGGGCTCTGCGGGCCACATGTGGCCCCCGGGCCACTGGTTGGGCACACCTGCCCTAGAGGGAGCTCTTAGTGTTTCAGTTCAACTATTCTGTCTCTGTCCTAACAACAGTTGAGATAAGATATTAGCCACACAGGAAAAGCATTGTGTCAAAAGGGTTGGCTGACTTTTTTGACTTATTAAACATCTTCAAATAATTTTGCTCTATTTAATATCCATACATATTCACACATTTTTATTGCAATATACAGTAAACTGAAATTTTATTTTAGAAGCTAGATGCATTTTTAGTCAGAATTATTTTTCTGATTGTGATTCATTAACTTTGTTATTTATTTTTGTTTATCCTACTTTTATTTCTCCTTCAGTGAGTTTTAATGAGGTTTTTAAAGGATACAGGACACAATCTCATACAAATATTTGAGTAAGACTGATATTATTATTATTATTATACAGGATTTATATAGCGCCAACAGTTTGCGCAGCGCTTTACATCAGGGATATGAGTTTATCCTAATTTGATATCTTACTTGTACTTGTAGCCTTGAAGGAGTCTCAAAGTCCCCCGAAATAAGTCGGCCTGTTTCTATTATTTTATTACATAAAAATAAAAAAGAATTTTGGGGTATCTTACTCCCCTTTTTACATGCTTTTTGTTCTTATATATCAACATACAAATTCATGTTATGAAGGCTCTCCAATTTAGATATGCCTAATTTCCTGAAAGCAGTCTGAATTCTGTATGAATAATATCAAAATGACTCAGCATCTTGATAAAACTAGTTACATTCCAATCCACCAGAAACACCATAAAAAAGAGATTCCAATTACACAGATATATATATATACACATACACACACACACCCTAAATATGTAGAGCCCTGGGATTTAGTCAGGGAGCTCCTCATCAAATTCCTTGTCAGGAGTAGTTCCTGCAGTTAATTGATTGAGATCTATTGATTTGGCCTTGTTTTCACTTTTCTCTTCTACCACTAGATGGCTGAGAACTTGGTGGTACTAGATATGAGAAGGGCAACTCAAGGTCAGCAGATTATGGGTATATGGGGTTTCTCAGCCAAGAAACAGGGGATTTCTTGAATCCCTTGGCCTGCTGGGAGAACCTATATATATTCAGGTGGAGTCATGTTCTGTGCCACCCGGACGGCTGTCTGGGTGGACATGTGTCGTACACCCTGGTCTGCTAGGCCGGAGATTGGGGCTATCCCGGCGGGGGCATCTGACTGCCAGGCTTTCTGAGGACCTATCCAGAAGTGACAGTGTAGCGCAGGGTTGTGACTGCCGCTTGCAGTACAACCAAAAGTAACGGTTCTGCCGGCCAGAGAACCTGTCGTGGTCGGAGGTAGAAGGGAAGCTATCGCCAACAAGGGACCAACCACCTTTACCAGGGACCACAGTGAGCAACTGAAGCAAGTACCGGAGCAGTACTCTCACCGAACGGGCACGGTGGAGAAATGGGAAACTTCAGGTGGTGATCAACCAGCGGAGGTGATGCTTGCAGAGCAGCCTTGTGTGTCAAGTCAGCCGAGCCAGTTAGCAGGGGTGAAGCTTGAAAGGTATCTGGAGTGCCAAGCTAGGGACCCAGCAAGGAAGTGGAGTGATGCTTGAGGGAGATACCGCTGCAAAAGCCTTGAAGAGCCCACAGATTCAGAGTCAGTGAATCAGAGAGTACAGTGAGAGACTTGGAGCTCAAGGGGCTGAAGAACTACAAGTAGAAGTTGTAGTGAAGCTGAGTGAACTGTTGAACTTTGTGTTAGGAACTGTTAAAGCGGAGGTTCACCCAAAAGTGAACCTCCGCTTTTCGGAACCCTCCCTCCCTCCGGTGTCACATTTGACACCTTTCAGGGGGAGGGGGTGCAGATACCTGTATAAAACAGGTATTTGCACCACTTCCTGGTATAGTCCGGCCCCTCCGCGTCACTCCCCCGTTGTGTTCTGGGAAACACTCGGTTCCCAGAACACAACAGGGACCAGTGGGAACTGGGCAGTGAAGCCGCAACGTTTCACTTCCCGATTCCCTCACCGAGGATGGCGGCGAGGGAAGACGAAAGCCGAGCTACCGGTAAGTGTCCATTTTTTTAAAGTCAGCAACTGCTGTATTTGTAGCTGCTGGCTTTTAAAAAGAAAAATTCAGGTGAACTCCTGCTGTAAGTACTGTTGCCATAGGAGACAGCAATCCTGCACATGCCTTGTCTTTCCCTGTACGGCTGTCCTCCTATTGAAGTCTCAGAGTCTGCTAATTGAAACTGAAACTATCGTATTTATCAGGGTTTTTCCCGTGCCAGCGTATAACGCGCACCCCAAGCTTAGAAGGGAAGTTTAGGAAAAAACTTACATTTTGGATGCTCAGCCTTGTCGGTGTCCATCTGCTGTCGGCGTCCATCGACGGCCTTGTCTGGCGTCCATCTGCGGCTTTGCGCGGGGTTTGTCCAGCCTTGTCGGTGTCCGTCTGCTGTTTTGCCCGTCGTCCATCGGCGGCCTTGTCCGGCGTCTGTCTGCGGCCTTGCGCAGGGTCAGTCCAGCCTTGTCGGTGTCCATCGCGTTCGTCTGCCAATCTGTCCAGCCTTGTCGGTGTCCGTCGCGTCCGTCTGCCGGGTTTGAGTTTGGCGCCTCGGTCGAGCTGTGCAGAGCCGGATTTCCGGTGTGTTGGGCTTCTCTTGGCTCCTCTCGCGTGGCTGCGGGCTGAGCGTAGCCTAGCCGAGTGCGCAGTACACTTGGCTCGGCTCGGTCTTTGTCGGCGGCCCTCAGAGACAGCGGGGATCGGCGTATAAAGCGCACCCACGATTTTCCCCTGATTTTAAGGGGAAAAAAGTGCGCGTTATACGCCGATAAATACGGTACTTTAGTGTGTCCTGGCTCTAACCCTCTTTCCCTTCAAAATATAAAAAGACTGTCAAAGAAATAAAACCTCTCTTGCATCTAAGAAATGTCTGGTGCCCAATGACTTTTACCATATTTGCACCCACTATGCCTCACAACCCAATACATATGGAAGTATGTCAGCTGTCTTTGGTCTTGAAGGTCCTCATTAGGCTGGAAGAGGTTAAAGACATTGCTATATATACTGTGTGTGTATATATATATATATATATATATATATATATATATATATATATATATATATATATATATATATATATATATATATATATATATATATATATATATATATTTGATTTTTTTTTATTTACCAGTGAATTTACCTTTGTATTTAGGTATGTATTAATTATGTTAAGGACAAAAAAAGGTTTTATTTTAGGAAAACAACTATTAAGTATTTTATATGATTATTTTATATTTAATAACTTATTTTCAAATAACAAGCTTGAGGCCTAGAACCATTTTCTTTTTCAGTCTGATGGTGGATTTGCTGTTATGTTTTGAATAACCTGAGTAGTCTATGTAATGGAGAGACCAGAATAGAAGAAAAGATCAGATTACACACACAGGTGAGAAGAAGGACATACTCCTCTCTATCTTCTAAAGGAGAGGTGACCCATGTGGATTCTCAATTAGACAGAAGCAGGCAACATGCATGCATTCTGTGCCCAAGCAGAGATAGACATGTTGAGATTAAGCATGGCTGGTTTGAGCTAAAAGTTGGATTTATCTTGTGACCTTGGTTATCAAACTTTACTTACTGGTGTTCCTCTTCCTCCAGCATAGACTTCAGAGCATCCAGTTCACTCCGTAGGGACATGTTGCTTTCCTGAAAAGTATTCAAATCCTTCATCTTGGCTAGGAGAAGATCCTGCAGCTCCTGATGAGACAGAAACACGATGGTTTGTGTTTGTCTGCCAATAGAAGTCGTGGGGCCCTATACAGCCTTCCTGGCAGGGCCCCCTTCAACCCCGCCCCTGCCTTAAAGTGGATGTAAACCCAAATTGTTTTTATTTATTTTTTTATATCACAATGTAGAGTATAAGATTTCCTATCATCTGTTCCCAGTCTTGCCACACAGAGTTAATCCAGCTCTGAGCAATCCTCTTTTATTGTTCAGTGAAAATGAACAAACTTCCAGATAAAACCCTGTCTAAATACAGTCCTTTCCTCTCTCCTTGCTTTGAGTGACAGGTTATTTACATATCAAGCTTGGACATGTTTATCATATGTTATGTTACGTTTATCATAATATGAGGTGATCCACAGTATAAAAAGTGAGAAATCCACCCCTCCCTCACATAACACATCCTGGTAATATACAATGACCTGTGGATCACCTCATATTATGATAAACATAACATAACATATGATAAACATGTCCAAGCTAGATATGTAAATAATCTGTCACTCAAAGCAAGGAGAGAGGAATGGACTTTGTATTTAGACAGGGTTTTATCTGGAAGTCTGTTAATTTTCACTGAACAATAAAAGAGGATTGCTCAGAGCTGGATTAACTCTGTGTGGCAAGACTGGGCACAGATGATAGGAAATCTTATACTCTACATTGTGACATAAAAAAAAAATTGGGGTTTACATCCACTTTAAGATCCAGCGAAAGGAAAGTGGCATTTCAAACAAGGACAGTTAAAGTGTGACGTACCACATGTAAATAAGAGAGGGGAATGCAATGAACAATAACCTTACATCCTAACTATCTAATAGTCACACAATAGGAGATAAAATATTAGCATTATTATACAAATTGAAGACATTGGAAGACTCCCAAGGAGGACGTGAGAGGGGTGCAGGAACACTTGAAAGAGAAAAAACAGGCAATATAGAAATACAACCTACTTTTCTATCATTACCAGTGCAGTATGTATATGAATGAACTTTTATTTACTCTCAGCCGAGAGCAACAAAAATGGTGCAAAATAAACACAGTAATATATCTTACTCTACATATATACTTCTATCATCTACTACACCTAGACCAGTGGTTCTCAACCTGGGGGTCAGGACCCCCTTGGGGGTCAAATGAGGATTTGCCAGGGGTCCCCAAAACCTGGGCTGTTCCTGAAGCTTGTGGCCGCCCACTCAGCCTCTTCAGAGCTGCCCATTCACGACATAGCTGGGAGGCAGAGACTAGAGGTCAGCTGACAGCTGACTGGTGAGGAATGTGAAGTTGGAGGGGCTGGAGGGGACCCTATCTGCTGATTTCAGCATAGGTGTCACTGCTACGAGAAACCACAAAGTCGGAGACACAGTGAGTAACACTACCTGTGATTAGAGTTGCCTTTAAAGGTCCTCACTACAGTTCTCAGATCAGCAGATGACGTTGATCAAGAGCACCTAAGTTGGCTGATCCCAACTCCCCACCAGCACTGCCACTGATCCCAACTCCCCACCAGGGAGTAAGAGAAGGAATAAAAATAGAGAATAAATGGAAGGGAGAGGAAAAGAGGGGGAGAAACAAAGAAAAAGGGAGAGAAAGAATAAGAGAAAGAACAAGAAAAACATCTAGAGAGGGATGGGGATAACAAACAAGAAATTAGGATAGAGAGAGATAAAAGTGAAAGAAAGGAGAACAAAGAGACAGAGTGGTACATCCTAAAATGCACTATAAGGGGTTTTAATATTGTACTAATGGAAGGGACTCAGGGAGCGCTAAATGTCTGTGGGTTAGGGGCACAAATTACTTGTCTTGCCTTGGGTGCCAAAGACCCACAATAGGAAAAAATAATTACCGTTAAGGGTCCCCACAACTTGGGAAATTTTATCAAGGGGTCACAGCACTAGATAGGTTGAGAACCACTGACCTAGACGTACAGTTGTATGAAAAAGTATTTGCCCCCTTTTTGATTTTTTGGCATATTTGTCACACTTAAATGACTCATATCATCAAACTGATTTTATTATTACACAAAGATAACCCGAGTAAATACAAAATACAGTTTTTAAACGATGGTTTCATTTATTAAGGCAAAAAAGCAGTCCAAACCTGCCTGGCTTTATGTGGAAAAGTAATTGCCTCCAAACCAAACAACTGGTTGTGCCACCCTTGGCAGCAACAACTGCAATCAAGCATTTGCAATTACTGGCAATGAGTCTTTCACATTGCTGTGGAGCAATTTTGACCCACTTTTCTTTGCAGAATTGTTTTAAATTCAGCCACATTGGAGGGTTTTCCAGCATGAACGGCCTGTGTAAGGTCATGATACAGCATCTCAATTGGATTTAAGTCCAGGCTTTGACTAGACCACTCCAAAATCTAAACTATGCTTTGTTTGATTTATTTGGAGGTGGACTTGCTGTTATGTTTTTAGGATCTTTGATCTGCTGCATAACCCAAGTGCACTTGAGCTTGAAGTCACGAACTGATGGCCGACATTCTCCTTTAGGATTGTCTGTTAGAACTCAGAATTCATGGTTCCATCAATTATGGTAAGTCATTAAGGTCCTGAAAGCTGCAAAACAGCCCCAAACCGTCACGCTACCACCGTGTCATGAAATGCTGTATTATTTTTATGCCATATGTAACGGGATGCACGCCTTACAAAAAGTTAAATTTGTCTCATCAGTCCACAGAATATTTGCCTAAACGTCTTTGGGATAATAAAGATGTTTTTTGATAAATGTGAGATGAGACTTTGTGTTCTTTTTGGTCAGCAGTGGCCTTGGCCTTGAAACTCTCCCATGGAAGTCATTTTTGCCCCGTCTCTTTCTTATTGTTGAATCATGAACACCGATCTTACCTGAGGCAAGTGAGGTCTGCAGTTCTTTAGATGTTGTTCTGGGTTCTTTTATGACCTCCTCGATGAGTCATGCTCTTGGAGTAATTTTTGTAGGCCAGTCACTAATGGGAAGGTTCACCACTGTTCCAAGTTATCTCAATTTGTGGATAATGTGTCTCCCTGTGGTTTACTGGAGTACCAAAGCCTTAGAAAAGGCTTTGAAACCCTTTGTAGACAGATACATAAACATTACTTTATTTCTAATCTGTTCTTGATTTTTTTTAGATTGTGGCATGATGTGTGTATTTTTGTGATCTGTTAGGGTGCTTCACTTTGTCAGACACCTTCTATTTATATGATTTCTTTATTCAACAGGTCTGGTAGTAATCAGGCCTGGGTGTGGCAAGTGAAATTTAACTCAGCTTTCCAAAAAATTGTGGTTCATTCATGATTCAGCATGGGAGGGGGCAATTACTTTTTCATATAGGACCGGGCAGGTTTGAACAGCTTTTTTCCCTTAATAAATGAAATAATAATTAAAAAACTGCATCTTGGATTTACTCTGGTTATCTTTGTGTAATATTAGAATTTGTTTGATGATCTAAATCACAGGTGTCAAACACAGGGCCTGCAGGCCGAATCCGGCCCTCCAGGCCATTTCATGTGGCCCTCACACCTCTTCTGCAGCTGCCAGAGAGCTCCAGCCCTCCTCTGGTCGTCCTCCAGACCCTTACTTTCTGCTTTCAAGCAATGCATCCAGCTTCTTCCCAGCAGCAGCAGCTTAAGATAAGGGGGTGCACTGTGATGTAAGGGAGAGTGGGAGACTCAACTTGTGATGGTGGGGTGGCTCTTGACATCTAATGTAAGGGGAGGGGATGCTCTGGACATCTATTCTTACAGATTCAACTGGCCCTTTTGAAGGCAATCATAATGCTGATGCGGCCCACGATGAAATTGAGTTTGACACCCTTGATCTAAATCATTTAAGTGTGAGAAATATGCAAAAAAATAAATAAAAATCAGGAAGGGGGCAAATACTTTTTCACATAACTGTATGTACAGATGAAAACGGGCCCCACTTCCTCGAGAATAACACCTGTTTCCATAGCAATTTTAGCATATCTAAAAAAAATGAAAAATTCACTTAGCAACCTATATTGAAACATTTTGAAGTAGGACTTATGACTCACTCAGAATGGCACGCTCATGCGTCAGTAAAGGAGAGAACAGTCCACATAAAAGTCCACATAAAAGTCCATGAAATCCTAGGTGCAGGTAAAGGCCACAGCACAGCCTACCTAACTAACTAAACATCCCATTGTCCTTGGAGCTCCAAAGTCCCATAGGCATTTTCCTGGCGGTGCAGCAACTTGGTCAACAACTTTCCAGCAAGTTCCCTTCTTCACAGGGACAAACTCTGGAATTGTATGCATGGCAACTTTCAACAGCACTTTTAGCCACACAACGTGCAAGGGACTGTAATCATAAAGAACTTTCCCTCTTCCAAAACAACAAAGTCCCTTTGCACTTTGACCAAATCTCAGCCTGTCCTTAACCCAGCCGGGGACTAAGATCACTTTTTTGCACATATGAAGAACAGGGCATGCTGATAATCCAGGGCAGCAGATCAGCATATCTCTTTGCAGAGTGAAGCATACTGGCAATTCCAGAGCACAGGCCAGTATGTTTTTTTTTTAAGGCACTCCCTGCAACTGCTGGTATCAAGAACACAGTCCAGCAGTGACAGAACAGGCTGGACTGGAGTGTCCCCACATCAAATTTGTTTTACTGTAGAGCAACTTCCAGTTCCAAGGAACTGAGCATATCTTGGGGTTCCACTTTAATTGGATTCCACATCTTTTCCATTTTGTTACCAATAATAACGAGGGTCAGGCAATTGAATAGGCTTTCAGGTTGAGCCAGTAGTGGAGATATAATGTTGCACATCCTCCTGGTTGGGCCGTCAGATGACAACATGGTCTTAGTAAATGTGGCGACCAAGTTTGTAGAATAATGGTGTATTTTCCAACATGTCTAGGTGACAGCTTCTTTAAGTCACAGTGGATAGGAATTTTCAAATACTCTCGAATAGCAACATCAACCCACTACGCCCGCTTACATTGAATTTCCATACCCATATTCCTCGGCTACTTTCCACATAACAACTCTTTGACAGTCTCTGTAAAGTTTTAGGGTCCCCACATCCAGGTAGGACTTGTATATCTGGTGCACATTTAACCCGGTGTCTGGCAATAATGTCAGGCTTTCGGGATATCTTTGTGGACTCTAGCCCCAAAGCTTTAGGGGTTCTAGCCCGGTGAGCCCACCGCTCTTCATCCAAAGAACCTGCAAGGCAGATGGCCGGTGATGCAACAACTGACAATTCAGGTTTAGTACTGGAGGCTTTAACAGCAGAGGGAACTTCCTCCTCCTCAAGATCACATGGTTGTTCAGCATCGCTGTCAGACCACCTTTCGGGCCAAGACATGGTGTCTGAAAATAGTTCACATATTCCATCAGACAAAATCTCAGACTCTGATTCAGTCGAACATTCTTTAGCTGGGAGCAGGTTTTGTTTCAAACCGGTAGAAACAGACTGTCCAAACACTACTCCCTTGGTGGCCTCAGATTTCACAGGCACACTGCCCTCACTCACATCAGGCTTACCAGGTTCAGTTGTCTTCTCCCCAAGAGGTTCCATCATCAGGGCACGTAGGTGGCCCCGACTACGGCCCAGGGAGATAACTGGGATACATGACTTCGGAGCAGCTACAATAGTTGAAGGAGCAGCCACTTTAGTAAGCCGAGCAACAGCAGTAGGGTTCTCAGGCGCTTCCTGAGACGAAATGGCGACATTCTTGTTCCAGTTCACCTGTAGTGCTCATGGGGGTAAGGCTGGCGAATCTACCTCTAGTAGTGATTCTCTGCAGTGCCCGCAGATAATCCAGGAAGAACATTTGTAGCTAGGCCGGAACACTTGGCACATACCAGCCCGATCACTTTATAGCCTCCCGCAGTGTAGAGCGCAAGGCTACCTTTCGGTTCATACCGCACTCCGGTATCAGTAATGACACCCTTTGGCCCACTCAGGCCAGGGCTGATGCCCAGAACATGATTTTCCCAGTCTGCCATATCCTCCTATGAGTAGCAGTGATGCAACATGTGTATCAGCAACTGAGGTGCATGCAGCAGAGTCTCCTTCTTCTCCTCTGCAGAACAATGGCTACTCCCCGTGCCAAAGGATTGGTTCACATGTTCTTCAGAAACTTCAGCGCTTCTCTCTTCCCCCTTCAGTGTGCCAAAACTATCATGGAGCCTGCCCTAACCCCTACAGCACTGGCATAAAGTAACAAAAGACCAGGCTGACACTTTCCCAAGAGCAAAAAGACACTTAGATTCTTCCCCACACAGTTCACAATGATAATAACACAGTCTGAGGAATAAAGATGTTACTTGCCACTTTCCCACGGAGCCAGACGAAATCTTGGTGTAGTTTCAGTCTGTTGTCAGAGGCGACCACAGCAAAAGGGACGTTGAGCCCCACGTTGGGTGCCAAAATGTAACGGTCTCCCCAACTTTCAACCCCAGAGCCAGGAGAACTGACATTCCTCCTCAGGGTGCAGGTTACTAGGCATAGTGGATGTAGTGCAAGGTGAAAAAATTAGGCGCCGGTCACTTTTTAAAAACATTTACAAACAGAGTTCAGACTTAGGACAGGAATCAGAGGATCAACCTACCAATTGTCCAAGCTAAGTACCACCTAGCACAACTAGATTTATTAGTAGCCCTGTTTATGACCAGGGTGCTACATATATATACATAACTTTTAACTTTTTTAGATGGGAATGAGGGACACCTATTAGAAAAAGTATGCAGGCACATAGGACACCCCCCCCCCCCTGCCAAGCCCCCTTAAAGAGAAATTATACAACAAAAATGAATGGTTAAACCTACCATGTGCTTTTTTTTTAACACTAATATTCATTTATACTGGCTTTTGAAATTTGCAAATGCAACAAGTTATAGATTGGAAAGGTTTAGCACTGGGAAACACTTTTTGAAAGATAAAAAGTGTATTTACAGGTATATACAATTATATAAATCAGACCAAAATAAGCAACAAATGAGGAGGAAAGAGGGACAGAGGGACTTTATTCCAAATCAGGGACAGCTCCTCGAAATCAGGGACAATTGGGAGCTAAGTATATATAGTACGAGTATAGTATAGAGTTATTAGTAACATATGTAATCTTTGCAGCAATGAGTAATACATTTTCACTTTTGCTCCATTAGCGCTTCCTTGCTGGTTATCCCGCCTTTTCCTTCTTCTTACTGATTGTAATGATGGGCATTCAAGGACTCCGCTTCAAGGCCTCTAATTAAATCTCAGACAATTTCTTTTCAAGTCCAGTGTGTGGAGGACGCATCATGTGACTCTGGATATGAACTGGATCTCCTCCAACATGGGCTATATTCACTCAAGACAATTAGACCCTGCTTGGTGAATTCTCCATGACTAGGGGCCCTCTTAGAGGAGAAATAAGTGGGGCGATTTAGTAGCAGGAAACCACAACTAGCATGTAATTAAGGCTTGCCGAAAAGCAGTCTCTTTTTTTTGGCGCTGCCCAAAATAATTGTAGAATACAAAATAACCTGCACCCAAAACAGCAACAAATAAAAAAAGTCAGATCACATGAAACAAAGAAGGGGTCGTTTGCGGATACATATGTACAGAATCGTAATTGTGAAGAAACAAATATATTTCTTTAAGAATTGTAAGCTATACATAGAAAAAAGGTTATTTAAACATTAACATTCACTGATGAGCCTATTCATGGTCAAGCCCAATTGTTCTTCCAGGTCCAGGTGCATCAAACAAGAGGTGTGCTAAGTTATAGTCCATGTTCTTTAGAAAGATGCAACAGCCTGACTAGAAAAGCCTGTCCCCTGCCAGCATGCTGCAGAAAAGGATGCCTGCTCCCTGTGTAGAAGCTGTGGTCTCTCTGCAGAGGTCTGATAAACCTCTGCTGGGTATGCTGATCAGAGAGATCTAACTCTGACTCAGCAGGGCATGTGTCAAACTTCTACAGAGAGACCACTGCTTCCACAAAGAGAGCCAGGGGCTTTACAAGATGCTGGCTTGGAACAGGCTTTTCTATTCAGGATGTGGCTGATTTTAAAAGAACGCAAGCTATTGACTTAAAAAACATTGTTTTGATGCATCTGGAATGCATAAAAACAAAGTTCAATTGCGCTTAATGGTAAAATCACAGTTTGCACTGTGGTCATATGCTCATTACTGCAGTGCACATTAATGCATGTCATGTGTGTGCTTCTTGGTACCACTCATTTTGATTGTCACACCAATGCACTATGACTGTCAGCAACGCAGCTTTGACACTCCTGTGTTGCATATACTTTTTTTAGGCTGTTCTGGTGTGTTGACAACTCATTAATTTAAATAGGCTACCTTACCATGATGTGCAATATAACATGTGCGCGTTAATACAACACAAAGGACAGGTCTGAATGGACTTTTAGTCTTTTTTATAGGTTTTAAAAAAAGGCTACAGTTCACAGCTAAATGCATTGGAATTACGGGCAGAATCCTGCAAATCTGCCCATGATTTCAGAATCGTGGTTAAACGCATGACCCACTTGCGGTGCCATTATTTCTTAATGGCTCCTGAAACACGATGCAATTTTGCAGCAATTGTCACGCGACAAAACTTGCAAAAACTCTGGTAAAGGTGCATTGCTAAACTCGCCTGGCTCAAAACCCAGAACCTCCATCTTTACAAATGTGGATACAACTGGTCAACCAAGCATTGCCTATGTATAAAATGACATATACTGCTAGGGGTTGTACAAAAAGATGTGATAAAATATGGTCAGAATGGACCTCCAAAGTCACTAGAGAGATTGATGTTTAATGACACTGAAGTATACCCCTATGTAGGTACAGAGGTACAGATGTGTTCCCTATGTCCTGTCCTCTTTAATGTCATGTTGCTATATCCTTGGAGTGGAGGAATGGCACTTTGATAAACTGATTTAGTCACCAGTTATGTCTTGTTTTGTTGGATATTGTTGTTTTCCAGTAATCAATCTTGCCTATCTGGGTACGCGGCACTGTCCGCATGTCTGCATTTAATTTGCTGACATTTCATATTGAATGATAGATATTTTGAATAAAGTGAAATGATGAGCGCAAAAATTGATGAATAGTAAATAATAAACAATAATGAATATACATAAGATCCCCAATCAAGGGGAAAGAGCCAATGGGTGAATAAATTGTGTCCTCAATAAAATTATCACTCAAATCACTGTGGCAGTGATAACAAACAATAGAGCAAAGTGTCCTGTGTTATAAATGAAAGGAAAAATAAATGTCCCAAAGTAATCCACAATGAACTTGTGCATCCAAATAGAAGTGATCAAACATATGTGTCCCAAAGTGATCGACAATGAACTTGTGCATCAAAATAGAGATGTTAAAACACGATCCCACCGGCAGCTGAGCTCACGGAGCGCTTACCTTTCCAATATGTTAAATCAGCGTGTGGAAACTCGGATGGAGACTTTCAAAACTTCCCTCTACTCAGATGAGTTAATACGATCCTCTGTGATGTTGCTTGGAGAACGTCCGCCCTCACTGTGGGTGGTCCGGGGCTACACCAAAATGGAGGCTCCGTATACGGAGCGTGCACAGGCAATCAACGAGGTGTATAAAAGGAGGAAAAGAAAGGGGGGACTCCAAATGGTGAAATACTTCTTGGCAAACAGAAATTTATTGGTCCAAATAGTAAAATGCTCAACAGGAGCTTTAAAAATCAAACGTAAAAACGGCAAGTATCGAATGTGCGGACGGGACTAAACGTCACTTCCGGTCACGTCTAAACATCATTGTTTTATTATCTTTTCCTCACGGTGAGAGTATTGACCAGCGCTTTAGTTTTCCCCTTTACACTTGAATGATAGATACCCTTTCTTTTCGAAAGGGGCGGCACAGTGGTGTAGTGGGTAGCACTCTCGCCTAGCAGTAAAAAGGGTCGCTGGTTCAAATCCCAACCACGACACTATCTGCCTGGAGTTTGCATGTTCTTCCTGTGCCTGCGTGGGTTTCCTCCAGGTACTCTGGTTTCTTCCCACACTCCAAAAACATGCTGAAAGGTTAATTGGCTTCTGTCTAAAATTGGCTCTAGTATATAAAAAGGCTGCGTAAATTGACAGCGCTATAAAAGAATAATAATATTGTTGATACCTGTATCAAAACTAATAAAATACCTTAAAAAAAAAAATAACGTCTGGCTCAGTGCTAAAATTTGGTACATGTGCTTTTTTGACATTGAAATGCGTGTAAATTGTACAAAAAAAATCTCAAGCAGGAACGCGCATTTCCGCTACACGAAGTGTGAGCATGGCCTTTAGGGATAATTGACACTATAGAGCCAGTAAATTGCAGACCAGCTGCAGCATTTCACAGCTCCGGCCGGTCTGCATTGCGTGATTCAGTGCATCACATGCAGTGCCGATCCTGACCTTCCTGGGGCCCTAAGCAAAATGACCTGGCACATTAAAAATGAGAAGCGGAGGGCGCTGACGACAGTGACATGTCACATTAAAGAAAGTTGAGAAGCGGGGGGAGGGGGTTTTCTGCTGTCGGAAATGACTCAGCCAGCGAGTTTAGAAGCGGGGTGAGGGGGCGAAAATGACTTCTCACCAGGCGGGGCCTCTAGTAATTTGGGGGGCCCTTTGCAGCTTTGCAGGGCCCTAAGTGGCTTGAATAGTGAGCCTATAGGGAGGATCGGCCCTGATCACATGGCTCCCTTTTTTTTTGTTTTGAACAAGCTTTATGTGAAGTGTACAAAACATACACTTTATTCACTGCAACGTCAGGCAGCGCATTGCGCTGCGCTGACGGATATTGCAGTGCAATTTGGCCCAGTGCATTGCAATAAAATGCAGCAAGTCTGTATTTTACCGCAGCACGCTGTAGTGCAGCCCTAGGCTGTAATGCAGTGTCAATGGGACACCCAGGAAACAATTGTTTGCTGTGTGTCCCTGCGGTGACAGATGTTTTACAATGTGGTAAAATGTTTGCCACTGGATATAGTTTGAATTGGCCTTTAATGTCATTATGATAAACCCCTGCATACCTTCATTTTGTACAATGGAAGGTATTAGTTTAATATACTTTAATATAATCACATAATAATAACTATTATTAACACATAGAACCTGACACTGCGCTGTGTTTTGCTGCACTGAAATTGCAGAGAGATAAAATAAAACAAGAGACGTGTACCAAGCTGAATGCAGTCGCGACGCTCTCTGCTCTGCAGTATCAAACTGCACTGCGGTACAGCTCTGCTTTTCACCAGATTAACTAGGGCAGTCACTGTAGAATTTCACAATATGAAGACGGGAGCTTTATTAATTTAAAGTGTTTCTAATTTCAAGAGCAAAAAAAATCTATTTTGCAGCTCACCAGTCTATAAATGTGATGGCTGCATTTGTTTTGTTTCATTAGGTGTTCTTTTCTTTATGGTCACCTGGTCATCTTGCCAATAACACACTTCCTGTCCACGGGTGACAACGCTCACTCACTGTGCTGTATTTATGGAGCTCACTGCCCATGGCAAGGCCAGGGGAATGTGAACCTTCTGATTGACAACTATCAGGTACAGTGGGGAAAATATATATTTGATCCCCTGCAGATTATGAAAGTTTGCCCACTTACAAAGAAATGAAGGGTCTATAATTGTTATCATAGGTGTATTTTAAATGATAAAGACAGAATATAAACCAAAAATCCAGAAAAAAAACACATAATACAAATGTTATAAATTGAGTTGTAGTTCAGTGAGTAAAATAAGTATTTGATCCCCTACCAACCGACAATAATTCTGGCGCCCACAGACTGGCTACAGTATGTGCTCATGTGGTACACAGATTAGTCCTGTCAACTTAAAGAGGAGGTCCAGCCCCCCCACGAAAAATAAAAAAGTCAGCAGCTACAAATACTGCAGCTGCTAACTTTTAATATATGGACACTTACCTGTCCAGGGAGCCCGCAATGTCGTCACCCCAGCCGATCTTCGGAACGGCTGTCTGGTGCAGCTGCCCCCATTCCTGGAGCTTGTGAATGATCTCAAGGCAGTTGGGACCACAGTCACCTAACAAACCATTCGTAACACAATACGTCACCATGGATTGAAATCCTGCAGCACCCGCAAAGGTCCCCCTCTTTAAAGCGGAGTTACACCCAAAAGTGGAAGCTCTCCTCGCCCCCTGACATGCCCCATTTGGCATGTCATATTTTCTTTGAGGGGGGGGGGGGTGTCTTTTTAGTGGGACTTCCTGTCCCACTTCCTCTTTCCTTTTTTAAGCTGCCTAGGCGACTCTTCCTCTCACCCTAGGTGGCCACTCCCTGCCAGCGATCTTCTGGAACACAACTCTGGGTCCCAGAAGATCGGCTGGCCAATAGGAGCGCAAAGTGTGACTCGCACATGCGCAGTGCGAGCCCGGCCGTGAAGCCGTAAGCTGTCACGGCCAGGTGCCCACAGTTACGATGACGGCGCTGAGGAGAGGAGGGGGAGAAATGCGATCGCTGGACCGTGGGGCAGGTGAGTGTCGGTTTATTAAAAGTCAGCAGCTATGCTTTTTGTAGCTTCTGACTTTTAATAAACGAAAACACGGGTGGAACTTCGCTTTAAGAAAGCACATGTACAGGCCCATCTAAAGTTTGCCAATGAACATCTAAAACGATTCAGAGAGGGATTGGGAGAAAGTGCTGTGGTCAGATGAGACCAAAATTGAGCCCTTTGGCATTAACTCAACTCACCATATTTGGAGGAAGAAAAATGTTGACTACGTCCCTATGAAAACCATCCCTACAGTTAAACACGGAGGTGAAAAAAAATTATGCTTTGGGCTGTTTCTCTGCTAAAGGTACAGGCCGAATTTGCCACATTGATGGGCCAGTGGACGGGGCCATGTATTGTAAAATCTTGGATGAGAACCTTCTTCCTTCAGCCAGAACACTGAAGATGGGTCCTGGAAGGGTCTTCCAACATGACAATGACCCAAAACATACCGCCAGGGCAACAAAGGAATGGCTTAGAAGGAAGCACATTAAAGCGGAGATCCACACAAAAAGTCCCCTGAACCCGCCCCCCTCCAGTGTCACATTTGGCACCTTTCAGGGGGGATGGGGTGCAGATACCTGTATAATACAGGTATTTGCACCCACTTCCGGGAATAGACTCCCGGAAGTGTAACATTCACAGGGCAACTCCATCAGCATGTGATGTTCACATGGCGACTCCACCAGCATGTGGCATTCACATGGCAACTCTACCAGCATGTGACGTTCACACAGCGACTCCACCAGCATGTGAGGCTCCACCATTATGTGACATTCATATGGAGGCTCCACGAGCATGTGACGTTCACATGGTGACTCCATCAGTATGTGATGTTCACATGGCGACTCCACCAGCATGTGATGTTCACATGATGACTCCACTAGCATGTGACATTCACACAGACGACTCCACCAGCATGTGATGTTCACATTGAGGCTCCACCAGCATGTGACATTCATATGGAGGCTCCACCAGCATGTGACGTTCACACAGAGACGCCACCAGCATGTGACTTTCACATGGCTACTCCACCAGCAAGTGATGTTCACACGGAGGCTCCACCAGCATGTGACATTCACAGGGAGACTCCACCAGCATGTGACATTCACAATGAGACTCCTCCAGAATGTGACGTTCACGTAAATAATCCTCCAGAATGTGACATTCATGTTGAGACACCAGCTGAATGTGACATTCATGCTGATGTGCCGCTTATGTTGAGAACCCACCAAAATATCAGGGCAGCCATAGGAATATCTCATCCGATGGAGATGATGGCAAGCTTACAGAAAAGGATAGCCAGATCCTGGTGGTAGGGGATTCAGTTATTAGAGGGACAGAGAGGGCAATTGGTCAGAATAAGGGTGATCGATGAACAGTATATTGTTTTCTGGATGCACGGGTTCGGGACATTGCAGATCGGATGGACAGATTGTTAGATGGGGCTGGGGAGGACCCAGCTGTCATAGTACATATTGGCACCAATGACAACATTAGAAGAAAATGGAATGCCCTACTAAATGATTTTAGGGACTTAGGGGCTATATTGAATAAAAGGACCTCCAAGGTAGTATTTTAAGAAATACTGCCTGTACAGGGAGCCACACCAAGGAGGCAGCAGGAGCTAAGGGAGCTTAGAAAGTGGCTGAAGAACCTGTGCAGGAAGGAGGGGTTTGGCTTCATGGAGACCTGGAAAGACTTTTCAATTGTTTGTTTACTCTAGAGCAAGGATGGACTGCACGTAAATGAGCAGGGTGGAGCTCTGTTGCGAAAGAAAATAACCAAAAAGTTGAAAAAAATTATTTGCTAGTGAACATGAGGAAAAGGATTTTCGAAGTTAAGCCATCATCACCAGAGAGTACACTACGTCATCACTCTCTTGAAAGATTCTCATTTTTTAGAGCAATACCACCAGCTCTCTTTACCAACAGGGGTGTCTCAGTATCTTTTCTGCATAGCCCAAGTTTCGTATGTGGGGGATAGAGTCTTAGGGAATATCTACCCTCAGGAGGTACCCTCCCCAATACAATAAATACTAGAACCCAAAAATGTCCATCATAATCACCTGAAAAAAGTGCCTGAGATGGTGGTAAACAGCCTGCCAGGCCTCGGGGGGAACAGAACCATGTCCTCCAAAAGCTACCTCATATCCAAAAGTCGCCAAGAGTGTAAATGTAGACATTAAAGGGGTGGTTCCGCCGAAATTCTTTTTTTTTTTAAAAATCCTTTCTCCCGCTTTGTACATATTCAATAATGTACTCACCCCTCCCAGGAATCTAGGCGCCAGCATTCTGAATTCCACCAAAAGAATACTTTATATAACACAGAGATGGACATTTCCATCTTAGCTCCGGGCAGTCTGAAGCCCAACGTGAGTGTCTTCCGGGATGTGGCGAATGCTGTAGTCCCAGAATTCACCGCTCTATCCCGCGCATGTGCAGTGTTGACGGCGAGCCGCGCCGTCAACACTGCACAGTTACTGTGACAACGGCGCAGCGTCCTGAAAAGGACTCGCCCGCCCCCTTCACAGTAAACACAAGAGCGATCTTTTGTATACCGACGGTATACAGGTGAGTAATGGCGTTTTCAACAGGTTATTAGAAGTTAAAATGGCGCTATTGTATCCGCCCTCGTCACATGACTGGCTGCAAGAGTCATGTGACTTGCGGAAATAGCGCGATATTACAAGACCTGCTGTAGAGATTTCTCTCCCTGAAAACGTGACGCTGCATTCCCAAGAAGCATAGCGGCTATGCAAGAACAAATCGACACGCCCAGCCCCGTTTAGACAGACCAGGAAGTGCCTGCTTCACAGCGCCTAAAGAAAGGTACAGAAACGTTTTAAAATTTTTTGGATGACGAACGGTTTTTAGGCTGACTGTGCCCTTGTGTTTAACGTGAACTTGTTAGATAGGGTGAACTTCCACTTTAAGATTTAAGGTTCATCAAAAATATCACATTCTAAAGGGGAAGGGGAGAGGGAGGGAGCCAGGGAAGGAGAAGAAGAAGGGGAGGTTGGAGGAAAGAAGGGGGTGAGGGTTGAGGGGAACCCCCACACCCCTTACTTTCCCCCAACCCCCCTCCCCCTCCTTTCCTCCTTCTCTCTTCCACACACGCCCCCCCCCTGTTCTACCTTGCCTCTTCCAATGTGATATTTTTGATTAACCTTAAATCTTAATATCTACATTTACACTCTTGGCAACTCTTCGATATGAGGCATCTTTTGGAGGCCTTGGGTTCGGTTCCCCCTGGGCCTAGCAGGCTGTTTATCAGCAACATCTCAGGCACCTTTTTATAGGTGATTATATTTGATTGATTTATTGTCGATCGACATTTAGTAGTTGATTATGTTGTGAAGTTTGGAGTCCAGTAGATTTTTTTTGGGCATGTGTTGGCTATAAGAGGAAGTTGGAGGCCGGTATTTTTTTTGAGGCGTGTGTTGGGCCAGCTGTGAGGGGAGGTTGGAGGCCGGTAGGTTTTTCAGGCGTGTGTTGGACTGGCTATGAGGGGAGGTTGGAGGCCAGTATGTGTTTCAGGCGTGTGTTGGACCGGCTATGAGAGGAGGTTGGAACTCTTCTTGTCTTCAGAGGTGGGAGTCTTTCCAGCTTGGGTGTGTTTTTGAGTGTTATATATATATGGATTGTAGTTTAGGTTAAGTTTGGATTTGTTTTTTGGGCGCTTTGAGTGGACATAATTGATGTAACCCGCTCTGTGGGGGCAGACCTTAGAGAACAGAGGCTACATATGGGCAGCACAGAGGCTTAGTGGTAAGCCGTGCAGCACAGGGGTCCTTGGTTCAAATCCTGCCCAGGACACTATCTGCATAGAGTTTCCATGTTCTCCCTGTGTTTACATGGGTTTCTTCCGGATACTCCGGTTTCCTCCTACACTACAAAGACATGCTACCTTGCGTTGGTGGTGCAGTGGTGAGCATAGCTGCCTTCCCAACAGTTGACGTGGGTTCAACTCCCGGCCAATGCCATCTCCAAGTACTTGGAGTCCCCAGAGAGAAAAGCACTATACAAGGTCAATGCTGAATATATATTAGCAGTGGAATAAAGAATGAACGCATCAAAAACACACCAGAGTGCATCAAAACACATCCAAAAGCATCAAAAATACACCAGAGAGCATTTAAACACATCACAAATACACCAGAGCGCATCTAAATGCATAAAAAATACACCAGAGAGTATCTAAACGCATCAAAAATACACATAAGAGCATCTAAATGCATCAAAAATACACCAGAATGCATATAAACGCATTAAAAATACACCACAGTGCATCTAAACACATCAAATATACAGCAGAGAGCATCTAAACGCATCAAAAATACACCAGAATGCATCTAAACGCATCAAAAATACACCAGAATGCATCTAATTGTATCAAAAATAAATCAGAATGCATCTAAATGCATCAAAAATACACCAGAGAGCACCTAAACACATCACAAATAAGCCAGAGTGCATCTAAACTAGAAATCCTGACCAGGACACTATCTGCATGGAGTTTGGATGTTCTCCCTGTGTTTGCGTGGGTTTCCTGCGGATACTCCGGTTTCCTCCTACACTACAAACACATGCTACCTTGCGTTGGTGCTGCAGTGGTGACCCGGGTTTGATTCCCGGCCAACGCCATCTCCAAGTACTTGGAGTCCCCAGAGAGAAAAGCACTATACAATGTCAATGCTGAATATATATTAGAGGTATAATAAAGAATGAACGCATCAAAAACACACCAGAGTGCATCTAAACGCATCAAAAATATACCAGAGAGCATCTAAACGCATCAAAAATACACCAGACAGCATCTAAATGCATCAAAAATACACCAGAATGCATCTAAATGCATCAAAAATACACCACAGTGCATCTAAATGCATCGAAAATACACCAGAGAGCATCTAAGCGCATTACAAATAAGCCAGAGTGCATCTAAATGAGAGGTTGACCGATATGGGGTTTTCTCTAGCCGATGCTGATGACGATATTTAGAAATTGGCCGATATATGATGCCAATATTTAGAAATTGGGGTGGCCGATGGGCGATATATGATGCAGATTTTTGAGGCCGATTTGAAAAAAAAAATCACCCACTACACTACTCCTTGCTTGCTCCTGTCACTCTACCACACACTTGATGTCCTCAGTCCAGATGGCACTGGTTGGCTCTGGCAGGTGGCACTGGTTGACACTGATTGGCAGTGGCACTTGCAGGTGGCACTGGCTGGCACTGGCTGGCACTGGCAGGTGGCACTGGATTGGAACTGACAGATGGCATTATTGGTACTGGCAGGTGGCACTGGTTTGGAACTGGCAGGTGGCACTGATTGACGGTGGCACTGATTGGCAATGGCAGGTGGCACTGATTGGCGTGGCACTGGTTGGCACTGGCAGGTGGCACTGGTTAGCACTGGCAGGTGGCACTAGCAGGTGGCACTGACAGATGGCACTGGCAGGTGGCACTGGTTGGAACTGGCTGGCACTGACAGATGGCACTTTTGGCACTGGTTGGCACTGGCAGGTGGCACTGACTGGCGGTGGCACTGGTTGGTACTGACATGACAGGTGCCACTGGCAGGTGGTACTGATTGGCACTGGCGGGGAGCAATGCTTGGTACTGGCTGGTGGCACTGGTTGGCACTGGCAGGTGGCACTGGTTGGCATTGGCAGGTTTCACACTGAGCCGATAGTGTAACTGTGTGTGAAACTGAAATATAACTGAGAGAGGAGATAGAGGAGCTGTCAAAATTGAGCTTGATGTTGGGGGTGCAGCTATCAAACACCACCCAATGATCGGGCTGCTTATAAAAGGGGTGGGTTGCATACACGTAGCGGCCCGCCCAGAAACCATCCCATTGGCAAGCTTCAAGCGCTGCTCTGAGTGTGGATAAGGGAGGAGGAACACTTATGGGTGTGGTCAGTGTGAAATATCGGCCTAATTTGGATAATAATTGGCCGATGCCGATTTATCAAAAATGGCTGATATATCGGTTGACCTCTAGTCACTCTGCACTTTCAGAATGGTCCCGCTGTCTTCTGGGACCTGTATTTCTCCCAGAAGGCAGCATGGGGGAAGCGGAGGGGCCAGAAATGTCGTAGATTGCCGCATCGTTGTGTGGTGATCTTCCCCAGAAGTGGAACGGGTACCTGGTTTTGACAGGTATCCGCTCCCCCCCAAAAAGTGACAAATGTGGCAGTGGAGAGGGGGGGGGTGCGGACAAGCAGACCTTTCACTTTTGAGTGGAGCTCCGCTTTAAATATATCCCTCAATAGCTACTAAGATTATAAATCTAAACCTACTTTGTGTTCACCCACTCACTACAGACTGCCTGCAGAAAACTACAGGAGACAAGACCAGTCACCCTGCACAAGGAGAGAGAGCAGCAGTGATTGGTCTTTATTACAGGAAGCTCCTGCATAGAGGCAAAGCTTTACACTGGATTACTGCATAGGTCTGGAAAAAATATAAAACCTCACCTAGATTCAAGTAAAAATATACATGACTCCTGTATTTGAAAACGAGAGTGTGAAATACTCAGCATATTGCTAAAATCCCTTATATTGCATGCAACAAAGTTTATTTTCTACCCCTAGGGACTTAATAGGCAATATACAAAACTTATGATAAAAGCCAAGATATGTCAATCTTTATTAATCACTTCAGCCCCGGAGCATTTGGCTGCCAAATGACCAGGCCAATTTTTTGCGATTCGGCACTGTGTTGTTTTAACTGACAATCGCGCAGTCGTGTGACGCTGTACCCAAACAAAATTGACGCCCTTTTTTTTCCACAAATAGAGCTTTCTTTTGGTGGTATTTGATCATCTCTGCGATTTTTTTTTTTTTTGCGCTATAAACAAAAAAAAGAGAGCCAATTAAAAAAAAAAAACACAATATTTTTTACCTTTTGCTATAATAAATATCCCCAATTTTGTTTCCCTCAGTTTAGGCCGATATGTATTCTTCTACATATTTTTGGTAAAAAAGAATCGCAATAAGCGTATATTGATTGGGTTGGGCAAAAGTTATAGCGTCTACAAAATAGGGAAAAGATTTATGGCAATTTTATTGCTATTTTTTTTACTAGTGATGGCAGCGATCTGCAATTTTTATTGTGACTGCGACTTTAAGGACACATCGGACACTTTTGACACATTTTTGGGGCCCCTGTCATTTATACAGCGTTCCGTGCTATAAAAATGCACTGATTACTGTAAAAATGACACTGGTAGTGAAGGGGTTAACCCCTAGGGGGCGCTGAAGTTAAGTGTGTCCTAGGGAGTGATTCTAACTGTGAGGGTAAGTTGCTACCAGTGACACGTCAGCGATCACTGCTCCCAATCACAGGGAACAGTAGATCCCTGACATGTCACTAGGCAGAACAGGGAAATGCCTTGTTTAGAAAGTTCTGCCTTTGCCGACCGCAATCGTGGGCCGCCCAGGAACATCAAGTTCCCGGGACCTGTGGGCGCACTCACAAGGCACTGGGCGGCAAATTCAAAGGAACGTACAGGTACGCTAATTTGCCTGCCCGTGCCATTCTGCCGACGTATATCGGCGTGCGGCGGTCGGCAAGTGGTTAAGGTACAGAAAGAATAAAACATTATAAAATTACACACCTGGTATTTGTGTGTGTGTATTGTGACAGGAAGTCAGGTAAATCTGTGGGTGTTGTCACAAACGGGAGATACATTTCTGCCTTGTTTAAACAATACACCAATTGTTATTAGGCGTCGGCTGCAAAAGTAGCCAGAAAAGATTTAAGGGTGTAGGAAAACTTCAGCTGTTCAGAATGAGGCAATTAAGGCCTCTATAAGTAATCCAGAGGATTACCACTGATTTGCTGCATCCTGAGGCTTTCTGAGTGAAGGAGAGCAGTAGCTATAAGTCTTCTGAGGAGGTGAGGTGGAGATAGATTTTTGTGTGTGATAAAAATCAAAAAGAGACTATTGTTTTTCTGCTGTATGACCAGCAGTGTCTGCCCAGCACTAGGCTGTGCCAAACTCCCTAGATAGGTTCCTGTGTGGTGAAGGTAGACGCCCCAAGTGGCCAGGGTTTATTTTATGTTTGATTTTGTTTATGCTGTTTGGATGCTTGCACTTGTTTCCAGCAAGATGGACGAATAAACCAAAATCTTTGTTTTTCAACCGTCTTCGACTGCCTTTCTGTATAAATTCAGTGTGTAGTGAACCCATCCAGGGGGTCACACACCCCGCTACCGAGCTAACCCCTTACAGTATGTATGTATATATATATATGCAAAAAAGAAAAAAAAACATAATGTGCTTTACATAATACTCAGTTGTCCATGGTTAACCATTATTGCCTTCCACGACATTCAAATTTTTTCTGCATTGATGTTAAACCAGGATAAACTGACGCGCTTCGGGGGGTCAGCTATAACGCACTGCACTAAGGCCCAGTAATGTGAACACCAGCTATAGAAATGGTCTGCATAGCTTTTTTGTGAAAGTGGAAGTGGAAAGGCAACCGCTGAAAACTGCACAAGTGTGAACGTTGCCCGTAACGCTTATTAAAAAAGCCATTTTTGTATTTCTACGTTTCCGTACTTAAATACGGCACAATTAACAGTTTTGTTACATCAGTATCAAGAGCCAGCAAGAGAGACTGGCTGTCTATGTTCTTTAATATCTCATAATGGAGACAGGAAGCTCTGTGAACTCTTGACGATCGCCCTGAATGGGTCCCATTGTTGGGCAGAACACGCTCTGCTCTTGGGAACGACAATTGGGCATATTATTTAATGTAATGGCAAATTAAATGACAAAGTCCATCTGCAGCTGAAATGTTCCTCGTTTAGGGAGAGGGAGGGGGGGGCTGTTGTAATTATTTGGAATTGAAAGACACACTGACCTCCAGCCTGGCCTCCAGGGCCCGAATGTGCTGCAGGCCCTTCATATGCTCTGCTTCCAGCTTCACAATAAAAGTCCGGCTGTTGGTCCCTTCCTCGAAGAGCTGTATGGCGAGATGGTTTGGAAATTTGAATTATGAGCATCCAAAATGCAGCAAAAGCAAACAAAAAATAAATTCTCAATTGCAATAAACATGACTACCAAAAAATTGTACTTATGTTACAGACAGGTAAATGGTTTGGAGATCTGTTCCAAGAAATGGCCCTAATTTTGAACACTTGCAACAAAATCCTATGAAATTCCCTTTAAAGTATCTGTAAACCCATCACTAAAATTTTATACAAGCTTTAACAGGGTAATGTCATTTCAAAAGAAATTTCTAATATTATACAGTAAAACCTTGGTTTGCAAGCAAAATTTGTTCCCGAAACATGCTTGTAATCCAAAGCACTTGTATATCAAAGCATTTTTTTTACAGGGTATAAAAGAAAAGAGAGGCGCCTCCAAGTGTAGCAATAAGTTGCTAAATGTTGTACCTTCATTAGATGTAACCATATTGCTACACTTAGAGGCTCCTCTCTTCTATTTTATACTCAGTTTTATCATGACGCTA
Source organism: Rana temporaria (assembly GCF_905171775.1). Lineage (NCBI taxonomy): Eukaryota > Metazoa > Chordata > Amphibia > Anura > Ranidae > Rana > Rana temporaria. Next base: position 377,537,564 of record NC_053491.1, on the reverse strand, counting down.
CTATTATATCAAGACATCGCTTGAATAGTTAGGTATCTATTTATTCGGCGTAACATCATCTTTCACATTTTACAAAAAAATTGGACTAACTTTACTGTTTTGTTATTTTTTAAATCATGAAACCTTTTTTTTTTTTCATTTATTTTTTTAAAGGCTTTTGAAAAATGATTGAGCAAATATCGTGCAAGATAAAAAGTTGCAATGGCCGCCATTTTATTGCCTAGGGTGTCTGCTAAAAAATATATATATATATAATGTTTTGGGGTTCTGAGTAATTTCCTAGCAAAATAATGATGATTTTTACATGAAGGAGTGAAGTGCCAGAAAAGGCCCGGCATTGAGGTGGTTAAAGGGTGCCACAGTCTTATTAGGACATGACTTAAAGTAGAACTCCAGGTAAATACAAAAAAACACCTTTTATTTAGGTTAGGTATTTGGAAAAGTAGTCTGATGACTTTGGTGGTTGGTGTTAGTATAGCAGGTAGCCACACACACTATTTTGGTTTGGGGGCATCATGCTGGTCTATTGTTTTGCCTTGGTATCTCTGGGGACAGCAAATATACCTAGGAAAATATTTTTAAATATAAGCTTTTTTTTTAAAGGCATACCTAAGCCCAGGTTCTCACTGGGCTGCAGGAATGAAGCCGTGTGAGTTCAGCTGAACGATTTCAATCCCGCATGTCAGTCCAGATTTCGGCAGCGGTTACAGAGACATCTGTGCAGTTAGTACAGAAATTACGTTTTGAAATCGGTGCAGCGCCACAGATGCGGCGTCGCACCGATTAGGATGGTGCCATTGCCGCCAATTGCCGGCAAATGCCACTGATTTGACATGTCAAATCGCACCAGTGTGAACCAGGGGCTAAACCTGGCAATCATATTAAACCTTGGTTTGTAGGAGGTTCAGAAAACCCGGCGGGAAGTTCCCAAACCTTGAACATAGCGGAGAACCCTATAGAACGCAATGGAAGACGAATCTTATAATTTTTTTGTAGGCTAATTTGCAAAGTTCTGTTGAAACACAGAAAACTGGGCACTGCCATGCAAGACATGTAGCCAAATAAAAAAACAAATCTTTAACATACTGTTCACTGCAGATAGGTTCTTTAAATGTGGCCTAAGGGGTAACATTAAAAATAAATTACCCATATATACTCGAGTATAAGCCGACCCGAGTATAAGCCGAGGCACCTAATTTTACCACAAAAAAAATGGTAAAATGTATTTACTTGAGTATAAGCCGAGGGTGAGAATGCAGCAACTACTGTAAGCGGAAAAGAGGGTCAACAATGCCCATTTGAACACCTCACTGTGCCCATTGCAACCTCACTGTGCCAACCTCAATGTGCCCATTGCAACCTCACTGTGCCAATCCTCACTGTGCCCATCCTCACTGTGCCAATCCTCACTGTGCCCATCCTCACTGTAACCATTGTCAGTGTACCTGAAATTGACAGGCTGCGGGCGTCCATTCATTGTTTTAAACATCGAGGTCTCCTCCTGGTCCCTTCTGTGATAGGCGGAACTGTGTCTGCTGAGAAACGCCTATCACAGACATTCTCTTAGAGCTGGTTCACACTGGGGCGACTCGTCAGGCGGCTCAGCCACCTGACGAGTCGCGTTCCATTCAATGCAATGGAACTGTTCTAATAGGAGCGACGCAAGTCGCTCCGACTTAGAAAAAGGTTCTTGCACAACTTCGGGGGCGGCTCGGGGCGACCTGCATTGACTTCTATACAGAAGTCGTTTTGCGGGTCGCCTCTGAAGTCGTCTTCAGGACGACTTGCACAGTCGCCCCCAAAGTCGTGCCGCGGAAGTGTGAACCGGCTCTTTTAGTTTCCCAGCAGACACTGTGTTGAGTGTTCCGCCAATCACGGACGTCCTCTTGTCCGAGGATGAAAAGGTGTTCGTGATTGGCGGAACACTGAACACAGTGGGTGAGGATGAGAGAATGTTCGTGATAGACATTTTTTTTTAGCAGACACAGTTCTGCCTAGCACGGAAGGGACCAGGAGGAGACCGTGAGTTTTAAACGATGGACGCCCGCAAGCCTCTCAATAATTTTAGGTACACTGACTCGAGTATAAGCCGAGGGGGGCATTTTCAGCCAAAAAAAAAGGGCTGAAAATCTCAGTTTATACTCGAGTATATATGGTAATCCGAAACTGCCTTAAAGCTGCAGGTGATGTTAGGGAACAGTGCGAATTAAACCTTTAAAAAGTGACATAAAAAAATATATATATTAAATATATATGTATATGTAGCGCCCCTTTTACTTTCAGAAAGGACGCTATGTAAAATTTAGTGGGAATGAGATAGTTACAGTGCCTGCCGCCGAGAATGTGTTTTTAGCACGACAGCATCGCGCTGATTCTCGGCGACAGGGTGCCGACATCTCGCACTCGCTGAAATAGTAAAAGCACATTTCAGCGAGCGCGTCATAGAAGCGACGGGGATCCGACTTGGATTCCCGCCAATTCTACACGTGTGCGGCGTTTGTTATGAATCCTGAGGAACTTCCCGCCGGATTTTAAATAAAAATCCGGCATGGGTTCCCCCCTCAGGAGCATACCAGGCCCTTAGGTCTGGTATGGGTTGTACGGAGACCCCCCTATGCCGAAAAAACGGCGTAGGGGTCCCCCTACAATCCATACCAGACCCGTATCCAAAGCACGCTACCCGGCCGGCCAGGAAGGGAGTGGGGACGAGCGAGCGCCCCCCCCCTACTGAGCCGTACCAGGCTGCATGCCCTCAACATGGGGGGGTTGGGTGCTCTGGGGCAGGGGGGCGCACTGCGGGGCCCCCCACTCCAGAGCACCCTGTCCCCATGTTGATGAGGACAGGGCCCCTTCCCGACAACCCTGGCCGTTGGTTGTCGGGGTATGCGGGCGGGAGGCTTATCGGAATCTGGGAGCCCCCTTTAATAAGGGGGCCCCCAGATACCGCCCCCCCACCCTAAGTGAATGGATATGGGGTACATCGTACCCCTATCCATTCACCTGGAGGCAAAATGTTAAAAGTTAATAAACACGACAAAAGGGTTTTTAAAATAATTTATTAGTCTGCTCCGGAGGCACTTTAGCTCTTTTTACCAGGGGGGGGGCTTCTTCTTTGATGTCTTCGGGTGGGAGGCGTTCTTCTTCGCCGCTGTCAGATTCTCTTCCACCCCCCGGCGGGTTTCCTCCGACGTCTTCGGCGGGGGGTGGTGTGCTTCTCAGGGGGGGCTTCTTCTTCCGCTATCCGGGGGGGTCTTCTCCGCTATCCGGGGGGTCTTCTTCTATGTTCGCCGCTCTCCGCTGTTGACTCGGCGCACCCCGGTTCTTCCTCCCGCTGTCCGGTGCCTTCTCCTTCAGCGCTGAACGTCTTCTTCTTCTGTGCTGTGACGTCTTCTTCTTCTTCTGTGCTGTGACGTCTTCTTCTTCTTCTGTGCTGTGAGGTCTTCTTCTTCTTCTTCTCTTCTCTTCTTCTGCCTTCTCCCGATGTTGACACGTCGCCTCTTCTCGCTGCAATGACAGGTGCGCGGTTTGCATCTGACTTATATAGGCCTCACAGTCCCATCATGCTCTGGTACCTACCCATGTGATACCTACCCACGTGGGTAGGTACCGGAGCATGATGGGACTGTGAGGCCTATATAAGTCAGATGCAAGCCGCACACCCGTCATTGCAGCGAGAGGAGGCGACGTGTCAACATCGGGAGAAGGCAGAAGAAGAGAAGTGAAGAAGATGACGTCACAGAAGAGCGGACTGGCCACCACTAGTATAGCGGCGGCCAGCCCTGAAGGAGAAGGCACCAGACAGCGGGAGGAAGAACCGGGGTGCGCCGAGTCAACAGCGGAGAGCGGCGAACATAGAAGAAGACCCCCCGGATAGCGGAGAAGACCCCCCGGATAGCGGAAGAAGAAGCCCCCCCTGAGAAGCACACCACCCCCCGCCGAAGACGTCGGAGGAAACCCGCCGGGGGGTTTGGCGCTTTTATAAAAGCGACCCCCCCGGCGGTGGAAGAGAACCAGGCGGCGGCGAAGAAGAGCGGCCCCCACCCGAAGACGTCAAAGAAGAAGCCCCCCCTGGTAAAAAAGAGCTAAAGAAGACAGGGGGTGCCTCCGGAGCAGACTAATAAATTATTTTAAAAACCCTTTTGTCGTGTTTATTAACTTTTAACATTTTGCCTCCATATCCATTCACTTAGGGTGGGGGGCCGGTATCTGGAGGCCCCCTTATTAAAGGGGGCTCCCAGATTCCGATAAGCCTCCCGCCCGCATACCCCGACAACCAACGGCCAGGGTTGTCGGGAAGGGGCCCTGTCCTCATCAACATGGGGACAGGGTGCTCTGGGGTGGGGGGGCCCCCGCAGTGCGCCCCCCTGCCCCAGAGCACCCAACCTCCCCATGTTGAGGGCATGCAGCCTGGTACGGCTCAGTAGGGGGGGGGCGCTCGCTCGTCCCCACTCCCTTCCTGGCCGGCCGGGTAGCGTGCTTTGGATATGGGTCTGGTATGGATTGTAGGGGGACCCCTACGCCGTTTTTTCGGCATAGGGGGGTCTCCGTACAACCCATACCAGACCTAAGGGCCTGGTATGCTCCTGAGGGGGGAACCCATGCCGGATTTTTATTTAAAATCCGGCGGGAAGTTCCTCCTCAGGATTCATAACAAACGCCGCACACGTGTAGAATTGGCGGGAATCCAAGTCGGATCCCCGTCGCTTCTATGACGGCTTTGTCTCCATCGCGGCAAGCCAGCTCGGCGCTGGCTCCCGCGATGGGGCTCGTAGGTGGTCTATATCACCGAGAAAGGGAGCGAGATTGACACAATATCGCAGTGACCCACTGTATGTTGCTCTCATTCTTAATTTTGTCAAATTTGGCTGTCGCCAAATCTGGATTGTTCTGTAGGTCAGTCTGCGTTCTAGGGATGCAGTTTCATCCCTGGGCAGTAGGTGGCGCCAGAGAGGTCCAGGCGGAGCCGCTTCTTCCCAGCAGCCAATTGGAGGAGTTTTTCCCTCGCAGGGCCTGCTGGGAGGGAGTATTTCTGTGGCGGAGGCCGTTGTCCTGGGTTCTTCGCGGGTTCCTGGTTCCAGGTGCGGCACCCACCTTTAGGGTGTGTGCACATCGCAGGCCCCACCACTATGGCCTACCTGGCCTGGGGTCGCGCGCTACGCAGAGTTCCTGACTCTGGGCCCTTCCGGCCTAGAGCAACTGATGTTACCAAGGGGCCCCAGTGACTTACTGGGTCCCCACTTCTACTGAGAAGATCCCAAGCTGTATGCTGTTCGATGGGGGATCGGCTTGAGGAGAACCCGGAGGCAGGTTATCCAAAAGGGCTTGAACGAACCATCGGGGATCTGGTGACCGGACATTGACAGGTACACTTGCACTGTCAACCGGTGACCCTAACGTAATTTACTGGGAGGATTCGCTCTACCGCTCAATCTAATCCTGCACTAGGCCTGTGGCAGAGGCCCCAACATTTAATTAGAGCCAAGTCGGTGGCAGAGACTTGTTCCTCCCAGAAGCTTTAAGTGACGCTCTGGCTGCCAGGCCTGTGAGAGAGGTCTGTCCAGGGGCACTTCACCCACTCCGGCGGGAGTGGCGAGGTACTGATACAACTACCAGAAGGCAGGACTGCTTTCCTTATCCAAAGCCTGATACTGCAAGGTTATTCTATTTTCATCAACCTATCCTGTCTACCTCAAGATGATGTGTTGGTCATGTTGGGCCAAGAAATAAAGCATTCAGAAAACTCCATCTACAGATTGGACATTCGATTATTGCTCTACTTCACCCTTAGACACCACATAGAGGTAACTTAATACGCCGATCCCAAATCAATCAGCGGCTCCTGAGGGGGTAGCGCTACATATATACAGTGTATTTGTGTGTATATATATATATATATATATATATATATATATATATAAATAATCGGCTAGGGATCTTATGTGACATCAGTGACCATATTTGGTCAATGATATCACCCAGTGATTTGCTGTGGAGAAGATTTATCAGAATCTGGATGCCCTTTTTATAATATGACCATGAGTTCCATCCAAACCTTGCCCCTATTTAACACGCCAATTGGATAAATTGCTAGTGAGACCAATTAAAAAAGTTTAAGGAGATTGGTTATGCCTGGCGGCCACAGAGCCCTTAAAGTACTGTAGATAGTCACTAGTGAGAGTCCACAGATCTCTCTAGAAAATACAAATGATGAAAATAATGGAACAGCTAAGATGAAGGGAATACGACAACCTCAGGTAATCATTATAATGATAATTGAGTATGGGATTTATTTACTAAAGCTGGAGAATGTAAAATAAGCTCAATTCTGCATAAGAACCAATCAGTTTCTAACCTCTAGCTTGTTCAATTAAGCTTTGGCAATAAAACCTGGATTGGTTTCTATTCAGAAATGAGCCTGATGTTGCGCTCTCCAGCTTTAGTAAATAAACCCGATGTATAGCTAAAAACTGGCTACATGTTCCCTTTAATAAAGTCAGAATTTCCAGTCCTAGTGCATTAGGCCACGTGTGTTTTAGGCAATAGGCGCACACCTGTGGCCTAACAGATAAACACTCTTTTATGTAGAGAAAATGTATTATGTAGTGCCCCCCCGTCACCCCCACTAACACAGGTGCTCAGTTTCTGCATCTCATTGTTCTTGATACAACACTAAATCAAAGGAAGAGCATAACTTGCTATAGGACCCATTATTATTCACACAAGGATGAAATGGTTTCTGAAATAGCCGCTATGGGGTGGTGGGGGCACATTGACAGGAGCGTCAGCTGTTGATGAGAACCCAAACAGGCCTGGGAGAGCCACACTTCAGAGCGAGCAATTATGATTTCTTATATAGTCTAACACTTGACTCTCCTCCAGCTCATCAATGAGCAGCCGTGGGACTGGCTATTCGCCACGCTCAGATGACTGCGATTCTTTCAGAATAACATGCTGTATCCTAACAGCTGACTATTAATTACTTGGATAGGAGCTAAACACAAATATTTACATACAGATTGAATCAAATTTGACTTTCATCTGCGCCTCGCTGCTGCCCCCGGAGGTCAAATCAAGGATAGCAACAACATTTATAGAGCAATAGCGGGCATTTGAAAGGGGCAAATGATCAAATTTTTTAATGGTTACTGCTTTTCCTTGCTGGAAAGTTCCACATTTGTGCCTCATATTTTCCCTTGTTTTTGCCTGATCGAATTAATGCCAATCGCCTAACATCTTGATTTACCAATTTTTAATAAAGGATGTGGGTTTCCTAACATCTTTATTTACCATTTTTTTTTATAAAGGATGTGGGTTTTAGTAACATTTGCCACATTTATGATTTTGTCAGTGTTACATTTGCAGCACTTTTAAACATTGCCACTTTCAAATGGCAAGATAGTTGTTTTATTAATATTTCCTTGTGAGGAGCATCTCACTCATCTAAGCTCACACTGGCTGTACAGTGCAAATGACAATCATGGCTTTTTATAGGGTATAGCCTCTTTAGGATTAGCCTCCCTGGCTCCCTCTTAGGCCTCCTGGCATCTGTCCATTGGCACTATAGATTATATAAAATGGGCGGCTCCCCGGGTTGGTTGTTGAATAACAATACTGACTTTGGTCCAACTTTTATAAAGGATTTTTTAAAATAAAGTAGTGGCATTTGTTGAAAAACTGTGGATTGATTTTTTTTAATTGTCTGGACATCACCAGCAGGGCCAATGTAATCTGGTTCAAACTCAATTCAGGGTGAGCACTAGGACTTCTCCCAAATTGGGAAGGTAGGACCGATAACCTCCATTGTCTTGAGGAATACCAGGAAAATGTTCGACCTTATGCATGGATATAGCCCTCTCTCTCTCCACTTGTTATGTACTTCTGTAACCTGTAGGACTGAATGTTCTACCACCGTCCTTCAATAATGTTATTAGTTACCTTATTTGGTTCATCATTTTTATTGGGTTATCAAGACAGAACAAAATGAGCACTGATTTTGCCCACGCAGGAGCTAATAAAAAAACATCCCATAGTGCGAAACATTGTAAGGTGACAAATAAAGCCAGACAAATATAAAGTATGAACAAGTAAATAGGAAGATCAAGTAGGATACCCCATAATGTAAATCTATAGACACCATAGACAGTATCCTTCTCATCCGTGGTGCAACCCAAAACAGGAAAAAAATAGTTAGATGCCCCAGAAGTGGAAGAAAATAAGTAAAAAGAGGGGAAAGTGTGCGTAGGAGGGGGAATCGGAACCACCTCACTCTTCAGTCAAAGGAGACCAACGCTAGCCGGATGTAACGATGGGAAAGAGTACTTGATCCAAGGGTGGACCCTTATCGGCACTTATAAGGTCCTACTCTTGGGCATAGACTTCTCTTTGGGGACAGAGATGAACAAGATTTACAGTGTAAAGTAGTCTAAAAGTGGTACTAAAGTAGTAATTCGGTATAAGGGACTACTCTTGGGCATAGACTTCTCTTTGGGGATAGAGCTGAACAAGATTTACAGTGCAAAGTAGTCTAAAAGTGGTACAGTAGTAGTAGTAGTAGTAATTCGGTATATGGTGCAATAAGTAATTGTGTGTACATAAATGTCTATGCAGAACAGCAAAAAGTTCATGGAGTCCACTTGGAGTGTTCAGGGTAACTTTCTGCTGATCTCAATGCACCAGATGCAGCACCTCTGAAGAGACTGAAGTATCTCTAAGCAAACAGAAAAGAACAACAGTGTACAGTCTAAGTGTAGTATTTTAACAAGATTTATTGTGGTGAAAAGACAAATGGCAACTCACATTGTAACAGTTAAGGCCCATCACATAGTTAGGGCTTCCGATGGACAGTCTCATAACAAAGAACCTCAGAGCAATAGGAGTACTGGGTGGATGGATACACCTGCAGGGGGCACCAAACTGAGTGCAACATTAATAGTACTGAGAAATACGTAAATTAGTAACTCACATGGGAAGAAGAGATGGCACTTATTGTATGTAATCCATGAGTGGTCGGCTCATGCATCTGGGATGCAGAGCCTCTTCCGGACGTCAGGCTGGATGACAGCTTAGATGAGGAAGTGGAAACCAGCAAGATGGTGGAGAGTTTATGGGATTTGAATCTCACATAATGGACCTTGTCCAGACACTTCCTATTATTATTAACACACTGTCCTGGTCTACCAATTGCACACCTGCATTGTCGCTAATGCAGCACACATTACAAAGGCATGGTCCACTGTTGTCACCAACTACCCACCCATGAGATGTGCTATGCCGCTGTTGCTGAAGTGCATGTGGACAGGTAGGTGCTGAAAAGAGGCTGCAGAAGATCAGCACTGAGGTGCAACAAGCATATGATACAAAGGGGGTGCTTTACTAAAACCGATGAGTGCAAAATCTGGAGCAGCTGAACCAATCAGTTTCTAACTTCAGCTTGTCCAATTAAACTTTGACAAAAAACCTGGAAGCTGATTGGTTTCTATGTAGAGCTGCATGCGGTTTTGCCCTCTGCAGTTTTAGTAAATCTACCCCACAGTGCTTTAGATCAGCCTTTTTCAACCAAGGTGCCCAGGCATCTCTTTTTTCCCCGTCAGTAAAAAATCCTAGTGGGAAAACCATTCGTCTGTATGCTTTTGCGACAGGAAAAAAAACGTGCATGCTCAGAATCAAGTCACCGCGTTCTTGGCAGTCAAAAGTTCACCAAACTTTTGTGTGACCGTTTGTATGCAAGGCGGGCTTCCGTCTGGAAAATCACTAGGGTTTTTTTCCGACGGGAAAAACGCGCATGTGTACAGGGCATTAGTACAACCACAGCCAAAAATGACAAGATACAAATAAATAGCCCATCTGCATGCTTCTTGTCAGTGCATACATACACTGATTGGCTCCTTGTGTAGCTTCTTTCTCTCACACTCCAGCCCTGCTGTACAGGCAGTGCAAGAGGCTGAGGTCATATTCAGGTCCTTGCATTTAAAACATGCATTTAATGAAGTATTCATGATTAAGGAGCTGCATTGATGGCGTCTTTTATATCTGCTAGGTGTTTATGGAATGATCGCTTGTATAAGACTGTATACAGACGGGGGAATCGGACTCACATCTGACAAACAGACCGTCTTACACATAAACTCATGTGTGTATGTATGTGGCTTTCCTTTCACAAGTAGCTATTGTTAGTGAAGTGTGGCAGAGGGATGGAGGAAGGAGCGGGTCAGAGGGTCAGTACCAAAGAGGAGGACGATTGAGCCATACTTTAATCAGTAACTGTTGTGAAATATCAAAGCGGCAGAGAAGGAATAATACTCTCAGTTACAGGTAGCAGAGTATGTATATAATTAATTCCAGGTTGGTCAGGGTTCACAGATCACATGTACTGGCTTTGCGTTTTTTTTTGCACCAGGTTTACACAAAAGCCATGTTATAGATTTAGGAATGTGCAATACGAAGACTATAGTCAGGCTGCATGCTTTTTGCAGCAATTGTTTTTACAAAAGGATTTTAAAGAGAATCTATAACTAAATTTGAGTTCCACAAACCAAGAAAAAAAAAATCAGGAAGTGAGTGGAAATCCCTGCAAATTCCTTGGGGACCCCCAGGTCACCAGAACTAGTGTCCCCATTGGAAGATTTCACCTCTATTACTTTTCTGGGGACAACCCAAAATTTGGGATTTTCTTTCACTTTCAATGATAAACAGGGGTGTTCTGACAAAATGACCAACCTGGCAGAATGTGCAACCTGCGTCACTTCCTGTGACGTGGAATCAGCTGTATCTCCAAACCGACCGCACTGCGCACGCGCAACACATCATACATCCCTTCTGTAGCTGACGTACAGTACAGACCAAAAGTTTGGACACATCTTCTCATTCAAAGAGTTTTCTTTATTTTCATGACTATGAAAATTGTAGATTCACACTAAAGGCATCAAAACTATGAATGAACACATGTGGAATTATACATAACAAAAAAGTGTGACACAACTGAAAATATCTTTCATATTCTAGGTTCTTCAAAGTAGCCACCTTTTGCTTTGATTACTGCTTGGCACACTCTTGGCATTCTCTTGATGAGCTTCAAGAGGTGGTCACCTGGCGCAGCACCCCATCACTCTCCTTCTTGGTCAAATAGCCCTTACACAGCCTGGAGGTGTGTTTGGAGTCATTGTCCTGTTGAGAAATAAATGATGGTCCAACTAAACGCAAACCGGATGGAATAGCATGCCGCTGCAAGATGCTGTGGTAGCCATGCTGGTTCAGTATGCCTTCAATTTTAAATAAACTCCCAACAGTGTCACCAGCAAAGCACCCCCACACCATCACACCTCCTCCTCCATGCTTCACAGTGGGAACCAGGCATGTAGAGTCCATCCGTTTACCTTTTCTGCGTCGCACAAAGACACAGGGGTTGGAACCAAAGATCTCAAGTTTGGACTCATCAGACCAAAGCACAGATTTCCACTGGTCTAATGTCCATTCCTTGTGTTCTTTAGCCCAAACAAGTCTCTTCTGCTTGTTGCCTTTCTTTAGCAGTGGTTTCCTAGCAGATATTCTACCATGAAGGCCTGATTCACAGTCTCCTCTTACCAGTTCTAGAGATGTGTCTGCTGCAAAAGGTGGAAGAACCTAGAATATGAAATATATTTTCAGTTGTTTCACACTTTTTTGTTATGTATAATTCCACATGTGTTCATTCATAGTTTTGATGCCTTCAGTGTGAATCTACAATTTTCATAGTCATGAAAATAAAGAAAACTCTTTGAATGAGAAGGTGTGTCCAAACTTTTGGTCTGTACTGTAGGTGCACAGAGGAATTTGCCTGACAAAATGCTCGACCGACTACTGTGCAAGCAAACAAAGTAACTGCGCATGTGTGCACTGTACAGAATGATTACCTGCATATCACATTCACAAACAACAATGATTTTATATATATTTCACAAATTTTCATTTTGTCAAATATATAAAATCATTGTTGTTTGTGAATGTGATATGCAGACAATGCAGACAATCATTATTTCGTACAGTGCACGCATGCAAATTTACTTTATTTGCTTGGCAGAGATGACTAGATTCTTAGCAACATAAATGTCATAAGTGTTCATTGACTTATGCCGTGCGCAAGCGCAGTAGTCGGTTGAGCATTTTGTCACGCACATTCCTCTGTGCACCGACGTCAGGCACTGAAGGGATGCATGACGCGTTGCGCGTGCGCAGTGCAGTCAACTTGGTGATACAGCTGATTCCACGTCACAGGAAGTGACACAGGTTTCACATTCTGCCAGGTTGGTCCTTTTGTCACAACAGGGGCACAGACAGCAATAACAACTGACATGGGGTTCTAATCCCTCTCCACTCCATCCAAAACTAAAAAAAAAAGTTTGCTTTTAGTTATATATAAAGGGGTTGTAAAGGCAGACGTATTTTTATCTTAATGCATTCTATGCATTCTAATGCCTCGTACACACGATCGGAATTTCCGATGGAAAAAGTCAGACAGAATTTTTTTCATCGGATATTCCGACCGTGTGTATGCCCCATCTGACTTTTTCCGTCGGAAATTCCGACGGAGTTACAAAGAGAACATGTTCTCTTTTTTTACGACGGAAAAAATTTCTATCGAAAATTCTGTTCGTCTGTATGGAACTCCGACGGAGAAAAAAACACGCATGCTCGGAAACAATTCGATGCATGCTCGGAAGCAATGAACTTCATTTTTCTAGGCTCGTTGTAGTGTTGTACGTCACCGCGTTTTTGACGGTCAGAATTTGGTGTGTCTGTGTGTATGCAAGACAGCTTGAACGGAATTCCGTCGGAAAAACCCGTCGGAGTTTATTCCGACGGAAACTCTGATCGTGTGTACAGGGCATTAGTTCTTGAAGGTTTACAACCCCTGGATATCTCAGAATGTTCACCTGAATATAGACTGAACATTGCCTCTTAGCACTCTGGTCGTTGGACCATCCCCTGACCCAGGGCCGGCCCTATGATGGGACCGGGTGGTACCATGGGTACCAGGCAGCACTTTTAGGGGGGCAGCATACTGATGCCCGCCAGCCCGTTCCGCCACCCAAATAAAATTGATGTCCTTTTTTCCCACAAATAGAGCTTTCTTTTGGTGATATTTGATCACCTCTGCGGTTTTTATTTTTTGTGCTATAAATATATATATTTTTTAACTTTTTGCTATAATAAATATCCCCAAACTGTAGAAAAATAAACTATTTTCTTCAGTTTAGGCCAATATGTATTCTTCTACATATTTTTGGTACCAAAAAAAAACAAAACACAATTAGCGTACATTGATTAGTTTACGCAAAAGACATTGTGGCGCCGGCAATTCACAGGTCCCTTTATACTCCTGGATACATGTATAGAGCCATGGCAGGTCCTTTTATACGCCTATATGCATGTATAGAGCCATGACAGGCCCTCTTTATACATCTATAGAGCCATGATAGGCCCTCGTTATACACCTTTATACATTTATAGAGCCATTACAGGTCCTCTTTATACTCCTATATACAACTATATACATTTATAGAGCCATGACAGGCCCTCTTTATACATCTATAGAGCCATGACAGGCCCTCGTTATACTCCTATATACATGTATAGAGCCATGGCAGGTCCTCTTTATACTCCTATATACATTTATAGAGCCATGGCAGGTCCCCTTTATATTCCTTTACATGTAAAGAATCTCGACAGGTCCTCTATATACATGTATAGAGCCATGAAAGGTCCTCTTTATACTTCTTTATACATGTATAGAGCCATGACAGGTTCTCTTTATACATCTATAGAGCCATGACAGGCCCTCGCTATACTCCATTATACATGTATAGAGCCATGTCAAGTACTCTTTATAGTCTTATATACATTTATAGAGCCATGACAGGTCCTCTTGATATTGCTTTACATGTAAAGAGTAATGAGAGGTCCTCTATATACATGTATAGAGCCATGACAGGTCCTCTTTATACTCCTATACATGTATAGAGCAGTGACAGGTCCTCTTTATATTCCTTTATACATGTATAGAGCCATAACGGGTCCCCTTTAGTTATCATGATATAAAATAATGAATGTGGGGGCCTTTTGGTTGGCGTGATTTTTTTTCTGGGGGGGGCAGCATTTCATTCTTGGTCCCAGGCAGCACAATGTCTTGGGCCGGCACTGCCCTGACCCCCTTCCCTTTCTATTTTCCCCTCTTCCTGTTTCTGCGCGTTCATTCAGCGTATGTCTCTGCTTTCCTCCTTTCTCTTTCTGATCTCCTCCTCTACATTTGCAGTTTCTTCCTGTTCCCTCCTTTCTCCAAGTGCCTTTCCTATGAATTTCTTGGCACTCTCTCAATTTTTTTGTCTTTGCAGAGGTGTTCATGAGTGGAAACACGGAGCACTCCTCTCTGGTATAACTCCAAACTCCAGTTGCTCCAGCCAAGGATCCTTTACTTTTACATGACTTGTGTTGATTAGCACTGGCACTAACCTTGTACTATTGTGTTTTGGAATAATCTTTTAATGATTTCACCTCTCTGCATTATGTTATATTTTGTGCTGAACATATGTTCTCCTCTGTATTGTTCTGTAAAAACTCAATAAATTATTTGTGAAATAAAGTAAGATGAAATCAAATCTAGAGAATTGTCCCCAGAAAAGGGGTCCCCTATTGGAAGATTTCCCACTCATCTCTTATTCCTGCGACATCAAGTTTAATGCCGCGTACACACGGTCATTTTTCGGCATTAAAAAAACTTAATTTAAAATGATCGTGTGTGGGCTGCACATCGTTTTTCAGTTTCTGATTTTTTTTTCTCGAACATGCTGCATTTTTTAACGTCGTTAAATGTTGTTTTTCAGGTTGTAAAAAATGATCGTGTGTGGGCTAAAACAACATTTTAAACCCGCGCATGCTCAGAAGCAAGTTATGAGATGGGAGCGCTCGTTCTGGTAAAACTACCGTTCATAATGGAGTAAGCACATTCATTACGCTGTAACAGACAAAAAAGCGCGAATCGTCTTGTACTAACATGGAATCAGCTAAAGCAGCCAAAGGCGAATAGAACTTCCATTTCAGAGTGCCGTCGTACGTGTTGTACGTCACCGCGCTTTGTTCATCATTTTTGAAAAACGATGGTGTGTGGGCAACGTCGTTTTTAATGATGAAGTTGGAAAAACTTTGTTTTTTGGACATGCTGAAAAACAAAGTTTTCTTTCATGCCGAAAAATGATCGTGTGTACGCGGCATTAGATTTCCTATCACGTTATGGCGCGGTGACCATGCTAGCTATAAACTTCATGGAATAAAAAAAAGGAACATTTGAGCAATGCAAATTGTTACAAATGTAATTTCTTTTATGCTCTCCATATTGTCTGAGCAGTCTTCCTGTATATTTGGAAGGGGAATAAGCAGTTTTGAGGCTGACCCCTTTAAATACACACGACATGATTGCTCCCTGCCAGTGATTTCCCTGTAAGTGAGAACTCCGAAATCTTGTTTTCCCGTCTTCACAAAACGCTGTAATCAAGACATAATAATCAGCGGGATGGATCCTTTGTCTGGCCTCCCCCACTTATGATTGCCCTTCATTTCAATTCCTTACACAATTACTGAAAATGTAAGGGCGCTATTAACCCCGTGTAAGCAGAGTGGGCAGGTGATAAGGAATGCGCAAACCAATCGCTTTTCCTGTGCGTTAATGACTGCGTAATTCATTTATAGATCTGAAATTCAAGTCTACGGTACGGGGCAGAGATTATCATAAAAATGTAAAAATGCCATGATGCATCTTTGGTTATGGTGTACAAACAATAAGTAGAGATTTGTGATTGATTTCGATATAAGCAATTGCAAACATGTGATCTATCTTCGATTTAAATATCAATCAGTGCGGCACGCACAATATTGTTCCACATTTCAAATCAACTTAAAACATCGATCTATCAGTTATAAATGTAAATGATCAAATAAAAATGATAGATTAATTTATCTGAATTACAATCAGCTCTCTGACACACAGCTTGATATTTGTTCA
The DNA here is from genome assembly GCF_905171775.1 of Rana temporaria. Lineage (NCBI taxonomy): Eukaryota > Metazoa > Chordata > Amphibia > Anura > Ranidae > Rana > Rana temporaria. Next base: position 377,521,534 of record NC_053491.1, on the reverse strand, counting down.
ATAGATCAAGAGCGATTAACGAAATTCCACCACGGGCATTTGTTTTGGCAGAGTTAAAATTGATCAAGAACTTATTTAGCTTACTGAATCGATTGAATATGTTTAGTTGCATTGAATTATTGAATCAATTATAATATTGATATCACTTGCAACCAGACAGGATTGATTCTTTTTTTTTTCATACCGATGAGAGGAGTTTGGGTAAAAGTGAACTCCTGCGCTGTCTAAGAAGTGAAGGAGGGGGGGGACAAACTAGAAACTAAAAATACTGCTGTAAATATAAAGGTCTACCTCGATAGACTAAAGTGAAGTAAAATGTGTCAAATAAAATACTTGCGCTGTAGAATATGGGACAAATAGTGAAATAGGGTGATATGCTACAAAGTGACTAGTGAGGATAATATTATATAACATATAATATAACAGTAAATCATAAAAGGACAATCCTTAATAAAATCCGGCACTCTGAAAAAGTCCAGATCTGGCACAATCCTGCCGTGTATGGGTGTGTTTCATCAAGAGTGAATCCAATCTCCAACGGTGCAGGTGTTGTATAAATAATAATACAAAAAACACACTTTTAAGGAAAAAGCACGGAAGGTAGTTCTAGAAAAAGTACATATAAGACCCTTGGATCCGGAGTGTGAGTGGGATAGAGTAGTTGAGCCAACACCAAGATTATATGTATACACCTCTGGTGGACCCAGCTGCTCACCTCAAATTAACCGCAATATGTTTAGATCAACCTGGTCTGGATGATTATAGTCCACAGATAGATAGCACATAAAGATCTCCGTCCAGTGTGTTATATGAAAAAACAAAGTAAAAAGACAACAAAAAGCTGATGGTGAAATAACGTCACAAAGGGGGCTGATAATTGGGGTCTTGGCGAGTGGGAGTGCACTCACGTGTAGGTGAGAGATCTCAGGCTCGTATCCACGAGCACCGAACTCGTAAGTCCCTCTATTTTTCCTCTATTTTTTCCCCCGCTAGATCTTGGGAATCGTGGGCTAGCTGTTTGGTCTCTCCAAGGGTTCAACGTGTGTGGAGATGTCTCAGCTGATATGGGCTAGTGGTGACTCCTATTCCTCTTTCAATACCTCAGATGGAGCGCTCAAATGGCATGATGGTGGGGAAGAGGTGAAAAGACACATCCATAGTGTAACCCAGTCAGCGGTACAAACAGGTTTATTAAAAACAAAATAAAAACTCACATAAAGACTCAGGAACTCTGCAACAATCCTACGAGTGGCGAACTCGTGTGTCTGTTCGTCGGATGCTGGAGTGTGTCCTGCCTGCCAATCCCGACGCGTATCGTCACGGTCACGTGACTTCATCAGGGGAGTGTATGGTGCATATAGCAGTAGTAAAGGAATGTCCGCAACAGGTGTCTTTTGCAATAAACTGGTGATGAAAGGATCGAGTTGAAGGAAGAAGGAGAACAGCAGATTCAGGCGTAGTATTTGGAAACAGTCCTGCTCCCACATGTAACACTTTCCGCACTACTCCTGCCTGAGTGGGCCTAGTGTACCCGGACAGGCCTCTCTCACTGACCTGGCAGCCGGAGTATCACTCAAACCTTTTTTTGGGAAAAGTCTCTGCCACAGACCCTCCTGGAATGAACTTGAACTCGAGGAAATGTCTGGAATGGACTCAGGGAGAAACCTCTGCCACAGGCCCTCACTGCTTACAATTACGGAGACATCCCTCCTTAAGGAATTGCGCCTGGATCTCCTTCTTCTAGTCGCCCAGGTACCGACTGACAGGTGATCAATCCTTCAGTGTCCGGCTACCTTGATCCCTGGTGGTTTGTCGTAATCCTTTTGGATAGCCAGCCTCTCATTGGTTCTCCGCAGATGGACTCCCGACCGAACAGCTTTACCGCTTGGGATCTTCAAAAATGAGAACCCAGTCGATCACTGAGTCCCCGTCGCTGCTCAAATGTTCTAGACCAACATGGTCCCGGGACCAGGAACACCGCGTGGCACGCACGCCAGGTAGGCCATAACGCCGGGGCGCCGTGATGTGGCCACTCTAAAGGTGGGTGCCACACTGGACAAAGAAGAACCCAGACTAATGGTGTCTGCCCCATAAATACCCTCCCCCAGCATGCACAGCGAGGCTCAAACCTCCTGATTGGCTGCTGGGGAAAAGCACCCAAACCCTGACTCCACTACTGCCATCTACTGCACTGGGGTGGGAAGAACACCCCAGCACAACAGAATAAGCCCACAGCACAGCCAAGCTGAGACAGAGACCCTGTTTTAAACATAACAATTTGGATCAGAGTCTACTAATACTCTGATCACCCTCTAAATTTCAATAGTACCGGTACTTGGAAGTAACCAGGTGCTACACAGTGGTAGTATTGTGTTCAAACATTTTTATTTTCAGAACATTTGTTCAATTTTCTAATATAAAATTATGCTGAAATGACTGTTTACAGGGTATAGAGACATAATAGTTAACTGATTCCTTTTAAAAACGATTAAAAATAGATAAAAATCAATCATATAATGTACCTGTAGTTTCTAGTTTTGTTTTTGCATGTTGTTTCCTGCCTCTCTGCTGTACAGAGCATACAGAGCCACAGAGCCATACAGGGCAGTGATAGTTTGGAAAACTAAACTGATCCAAAGGGGGGGAGGTGCTGTGGGGTTTTAGACACACAGTAATCACACCTCCTTGAAGTTAGTGACCACAGATAGAAAGCTCCTATCACTGTGGTTATCAGGAAATAGACAACCAGGAAGTGTGGAGATCAGAGAAGAATTACAGCAACTTGAGAGCAAAAACGAACAATGAGGACATGAAAACAGCACTGCATTAAGGTAAAGGAAGCTATTAAGATAAAAAAAAAATTCCTTTACAAACCCTTTAAATGAGAGAATATTTGAAAGAGCAAGATGAAAAAGCTTTCACAAATTTCTAAGTGTATGTGGATTTCCTTCAGGAAATTCCATGTATTCCCAAATGTTAAAAGCAAATAAAAGTTTGAAGAACTTTTTAACCACTTGCCGAACAGCTGCCATCATTATACGGCTGCAGGTTGGCTCTATTGCGCGAATTGCCATAGCTGTACGTCAGTTTGTGTAATAGATACAATGGGCGGCACGGGCCGGAGCCAATGTGCGTGACCGGCGGCTGCGATGTCCGTCGACAATCCATGATCACTCCACAGAGAGCCAGAACGGCGATCTGCCAATGTAAACAAACAGATCCCTGTTCTGACAGGAGAGTAGAGAGAGATTGTCTGTTACTAGTGATCAGGAACATCGATCTCTCTCTCTCCTCAAGTCAATACACTCCCCCCACAGTTAGAAACACCTCCCAGGGAACACATTTAACCCCTTGATCGTCCCCTAGTGTTAACCCCTTCCCTGCCAGTGTCAACAAATGTTGGATAGCATGCTTTAAAATTTTCCGACAACAAATGTCGGATTATCAGATCGTGTGTACAGAAGTCCTTCGGACAAAACTAGACGTTGGCCAAAGGGTGGCACTAAAGAGCTGAAAAAATATGTAATTTCATGTTTGTTGGCCAACAATTCTTTGCTGTTTGTATGCAAGACAAGTTCATGGCCAACGCCCTTTAGACAAAAGTCTTATGCTTTGTCTGCGGAAAATCTTGTGTGTACAAGGCTTAACAAAAGTCATCCATCCCTGACTTTCCTTGAAGCTCTGCATCACGTGATATAGCAGAGCCCTCAAAAAATCTGCTTGCCTGCTTGCATATTGCGAGTGGATTCTGAGGTCTGGCGAGGAAGGGCTGCCTGGGAGTCAGGGGGGCGAGCCGTCAGCCTGTGTCAAATGGGAGTCCTTCTCCCAGCTATCACAGAGGCCGGAGGGGGAAGAGAGAGCCGCCCAGGTGTTCAGAGCGCAGCGGGGGGAACAGTAATAACAGCTTTCATTTCAATAGCTGTGTTCCCCGCCGCTCGCTGTCAGATACTGGTCCCGGGACTTTGATTGACAGATCACCCGTCACTGGGATTGGACGGGTGATCTGTCTATCAAAGTTCCCCGGCCAGGGGGCGGGCTGTGTATGACGTTGCACGGCGGGAACACGGCTACTGAAATTAAAGCTGTTATCACTGTTCCCCCCACTGCACTCTGATCAAGTAGCAGGCTGGGCTGTATTCCTGAAATGGATCTCAAAAATGGCTCGAAAACATTTGAAAGGTAAAGCATTTTACTTGAGTATTTCAGCTGTGCATTTACAGTAGCTGCTTGCCTGGAGCTTTAAGCCTCACTCCAGGCTAAATATTAGCCCCTTTACTTTCCCCCTTTGAACCCTATATTAATATTTTACCGTACACTGGGATTACTAAGGAAATTAAGCCATTAGAGAACAGGCAGTTAGCAACCATAGGCTCAAAAAGGGCTCATAGTTATGGCTGCATGGTGGGAACACGGCTATTGAAATGAAAGCTGTTATCACTGTGTTCCCCCGCTGCACTCTGATCACCTGGGCGGCTCTCCTGTTCCTCTCCTCGGCTGCACAGGTAGGCTTATTTGTTGTCGTATGCCAGTCAAACATGCAGGAATACAGATAGTTGACGCGTTTCACGTGTATTCCTGCATGTTTGACTGGCATACGACAATAAAGAACTTCTTATCAAGCATTTTGATGGTCTGATGTACAACCAATTTCTTCTGTTTTCTTCGCATTGTGGACAGTGATGAGCCGAGGTTTGCACCTGGAACCCAGTGCACCGGATTGTTGCCTGATGCGGTGTGTGTGCTTCTTGTTTGGACTACACTATATCATTGCTCTTTTTTCTCATGCCCAGGTGAAGGGTTAAGCCCTGTACACACGATCGGTTTGTCCGATGAAAACAGACCGATGGACTCTTTTCATCGGACAAACCGATCGTGTGTGGGCCCCATCGGTTTGATTTCCATTGGTGAAAAAAAATAGAACCTGTTTTAAATTTTCCCTATGGATAAAAAAAACGATAGAAAAATCTGATCGTCTGTATGGAACTCCATCGGTCAAAAATCCACGCATGCTCAGAATCAAGTCGAGGCATGCTTGGAAGCATTGAACTTCATTTTTTTCGTCTCGTCGTAGTTTTGTACGTCACCGCGTTTGGACACGATCAGATTTTTAAATGATGGTGTGTAGGCAAGACTGATGAAAGTCAGCTTCATCGGATATCCGCCGAAAAAATCCATCGCATTAGATTCCATCAGATATCCGATCGTGTGTACAGGGCTTAGAGTTAGGACCCCCAACTCATGTTGGCTTTGTAAACAATCATTAGAATAAAAACAGATGTAAATATTATGGTGTGGTACTTCAATTATCCAGTCATTCCGATCACAGCCCGAGGTGATCAAAGAAGTCGTTTGGGTATAGAAGCTTCCAGTCCAATATTTACATTCTCTGCATTTACACCATAGCCGTATTATTGAATGTCAACAATAATATAAAAATAACATATAAAGAAATCCCAGGTTTTCAGCACCCCTCAACCACTTTCTCAAATAGATGTCAGAGGGTAGAAGCTTCTATCTGATGGTTCTCACAAAAGTGCATAGGCGTGCGCACAGGGTGTGCCAGGTGTGCCCAGGCACACCCTAATCACCCTGTGCAGAACAGATTCCCCCTACTGATCTGGCTCCCCCTCTTTCCCCCCACAGCACTGCCGGCTTCCCTCCTCTCCCACCAGTTGTTGCTGTGGATGTTTTAGGATGAGTAGGGGAAGGGGCCAGTAAATATGTCATTTACCGACCCCTTCCCTTTCTGAATGAAGATCGTGAGTGATCGGTAGAGTGTGTTTGAGCTTTGGGGTGCACACCCTAATGCCAAAGGCTGCGCACACCTATGCAAAAGTGTTTTGCTTAATGAAATATTCCCTTTAATTGAACAAAACTGGAGCCCTTCAATGAAACAAAGCTCTCTTTTAAAGTAGCTTTAAACCCAATCACTAAAGGCACGTATACGCTTTCATTTGTTTTTAATTATTCTCTGCAGCTTTCATTAAAATAACTCCTGGCAATCCTTGTTTAGGCCCTTTCTGTTATGGGGAGATAACTGTCTACTAAATGTGCCCCTGCATTGTCACCCTGTCATATGTGCACCTGGTAGAAATTATTAGCGGCCATGTTGCCACATATTGCACAGACATGGTTCACCGTTGACACCGGTTCAGAGCAACGATGTGAAGTCAACTCTGAAGAGAATGCACACAGACAGGAAGTGGCTGAAAGAGTCTGGAGGAGTTCTGCTGCACTGAGATGAGAAAAGTTTGGGAAAAGGTTAAAATTTGTATTTTATTAAGGAAATATTATGTTATTGAGTTAGGGTTTATCTAATTCAAGTTTCATAGAACTACAAATCCCAGCATGCCCTGCTATTGCTGTTAGCTTTTGGCTGCTAACTGGCAGAACATTCTGGAGCTTGTAGTTCCCCAGAAGCTCAGCTCCCCCTAATTTGCTCCTCCAGGCCCAGTTGCACTTGTTCCTTCCTGTTGCCTCTGCTGTGCACTCTGGACTCCCTGTAGAGTTCGTGCCAAACTTGAAGATGGTGTTAGCAACTCACGTTCCCAGGAATGTGTTTTCTCAAAACCGACTTGACGTTGTGCCAACATTACATAAGGAGCACCTGTAACAACTTACAGTTCACGGCAGATTTGCATTCAAGTCTCTTTTTAGAGAAACTGGTTTGCCTGCACAGAGAGAAGTCAACAAACATTTGTGAAAATGTGTTGAAGCTGGATGGGTAGACCTGGGCTGGCCCCTGTGAACCTCATTTGGGAAATGGGTGAGATACATTGGGTACGTACAGGAAGTGTACACATTTCAGGACAGTTAAAGGGAAAGAATATTATAAGTTTAGTTCACACACATTTTGAGCCATTATTGCAGCATTTTTTTTTTTTTTTGGAATATACAACAATAAAATAAAAACAAAAATCCTTGAGGTTCAGTCCAGTGACTTTGCCTAGGCTGACATGATGTCATCAGTCTGCTGCAGGCAGGAGGACACATTTCCTCTGCCTCTTTTCTCCCAGTGATCACAATGCAACGTTGTAAGTTTGCAGCAAGTCTCAAGGTGAGAGGCTGCAGCAGGGGCTGATCTGTGGTAGACCTTTTTAACCTAGAGGAATCCTTAAAACAATGTTGAGGTCTCCCAGGAACCTCCTAAAACCAATTTATCAAGGATCAGTGGAAGAGTTAGCTAAAAAGATCGTTGGTGTGATGCCACAGACTCTAAGGCTGCTTTCACATTGCAGCGTGGAGCCGTCGTATTTACCGCGATATTCTGGCGCTAGCGGTGAGGTTTTAACCCCCGCTAGCGGCCAAAAAAGGGTTAATACCGCCCGCGTTAAAAGCGCGGTATTACCGCGCTTTCCCATTGATTTCAATGGGAAGGCGCGGTATAGGAGCGGTGAACACACGGCTCCTATACCGCGGTAAAGATGCGGCTAGGAGGACTTTTGGTGCGCTCCTGCTAGCGCACCGCTTCAATGTGAAAGCCTTCGGGCTTTCACATTGAACACTGCAGAGCATGATTTTTCATGCGGTATAGCAGCGCTATTTTTGGCGCTGTACCGCATGAAAAACGCCCCAGTGTGCAAGGGGTCTAAATAAGAAAAAAATGTAAAGCACCCCGGCCCACCGAGCTTTTGCTCGCAGAAGCAAACGCATATGTAAGTCGCGCCCGCATATGAAAAGGGTGTTCAAACCACACATGTGAGGTATCGCCCTGATCGTTGTAGCGAGAGAAATAATTCTAGCAAAAGACCTCTGTAACTCAAAACGTGTAACCTGTAGAAATTTTTAAACGTTGCCTATTTTTAAGGGTCAAAGTTTGTCACCATTTCACGAGCGGGCACAATTTTGAAGCATTGGGCTAATTTTACTGTTTTTAATTTAAAAAAGTGTATTTTTTCCCCCAATAAATTGCTTGTAAGACCTCTGCGCAAATACGGTGTGACATAAAGTATTGCAATGACCGCCATTTTATTCTCTAGGGTGTCTGGAAAAAAATATATATAATGTTTGCTTAATTATCTAGCAAAAAAAAATGATTTTAACTTGTAAACAACAACATTGAAAAATAGGCCTGGTTCTTAAGTGGTTAAGCCTTGCCTGGCTTGGAACAACTAATGCTGTCCAAAAGCTGTCCATTTTATGTCCTAGCATACACACAGTCAGAATTTCCGTTCAAGAGCTCACATTGGACTTTTGCTGTCGGAATTTCCGATCGTGTGTAAGGGGCATTACTGTTTGCCTGGCTACTGCTGTACTAGCGGAAGAAGAACCTCAGCAGCCCTTGCGGGGTTAGCCCTACATCCCATAGACAACAGTGGACCATGCCTGCATGCAAGTGTTAAAATGGCTACTTGTAGGCCCAGATTCTCATACAATTACGTTGCTCCTGGGCAGCGTAACGTATGTGATTTACGTTACACCGACGCAGGTTTACAGCGTTAGTGCCTGATTCTCAGAACACTTACCTGTAAACTTGCGGCGGTGTATCGTAAAAGCGCTCGGCGCAAGCCCGCCCAATTCAAATGGGGCGGGCACCATTTAAATTAGGCGCGCTCCCGCGCCGAGCGTACTGCGCATGCTCCGTCGGGTAAATTACCCGACGTGCATTGCGCTAAATGACGTCGCCCCGACGTCATTTGCTTAGACATAAACGTAAATGGCGTCCAGCGCCATTCACAGACGTCTTACGCAAACGATGTAATTTTTTTAAATTTCGACGCGGGAACGACGGCCATACTTAACATTGGTTGCCCCTCATAATAGCAGGGGCAACTTTACGCGTCGCTTAAGCTACGGAAATGTCGTAAATTCTCAGCGTCGACCGCGCGTATGTTCGGGAATCTCGCGTAATTACCTAATTTGCATAGACGACGGGGAAAGCGACGATGCGACACCTAGCGGCGGGAAAAAAAAATTGCATTTAAGATCTGACAGCGTAAGAGCCTTACGCCTGTCAGATCTAATGGGTATCTATGCGTAACTGATTCTAAGAATCAGTCGCATAGATACCCGGGGCCAGATTAGGACTTACGACGGCGCAAATGGTGTTGCGCCGTCGTAACGCCATTGAGAATCTGGGCCGTAGTCTTCTTCAGAAACCCGCAGGGCAATAGATGAGCATAATTGGAAAAAAGCACAAGGTGTTGTCACCTTTTAACAGGATTTTTTTGTGGTAGGATCATCAGGTATTATTCAAATAAAAATTTGCAGATTAAAAATATTGAAAATCATATTTGAAATGACATTGACATGTTAAAGCTTCTATGAGATTTTAGTGCTTTGTTTTATATTATCTTTAAAATTTACCACACTATAGTGTGTTGTGCAGTGTGTTTTTCGCACAGTGCAGGGTGGTTTTTAACACATTCTACATGGATGTCCTATATTCCTTTTTGGGAAAACTATATTCTGTGTGAAACTGTATTTATTAAATACATGTCTGGTACACTTTACATGCAGTATCATTTTCTGTGCATTTATTGTATAAAATTGCCTTTTAAGAGGTAGAATTTATATACAGTAAAACCTTGGTTTGAGAGTAACTTGGTTTGAGAGCGTTTTGCAAGACAAGCTAAATTTTTAAATACATTTTGACTTGATATACAAGCGATGTCTTGATATAAGAGTAGCGTCATGTCACAACTGAGTATAAAAGAGAAGAGAGGAGCCTCTAAGTGTAGCAATATGATTACATTTAATGAAGGTACATTATTTAGCAACATATTGCTACACTTAGAGGCGCCTCTCTTCTTTTTTATACTCTGTAGCTCCTGCTGTATTTTGCTTCCAATCCCCTTATTGGATGGACATTTTGGGGCAGATCCACGTACATCGGCGCATATATCCGCCGGGCGTAGCGTATCTAAGATACACTACGCCGCCGTAACTTCGCGGACCGTTTTCATCGGACATGTCTGCTGGGAGCTTTTGGTCTGATGTGTGTACACACCATCAGACCAAAATCCCCGCGGACAGAGAACGCGCTGACGTATAAGACACCGACGTTCTCTAACACGCGAGTTCAATGCTTCCATTCATGCGTCTAATCAATTCGACGCATGCGCGGGATTTCGGGCCGCTGGTTATACGTCATAACCAGCGGACATGTCCGATGAGTCGTACTAACCATCGGACATGTCCGACGGACATGTTTCCAGCGGACAAGTTTCTTAGCATGCTAAGAAACTTTTGTCCGCTGGAAACCTGTCCGCTAGGCCGGAAAACTGTCCGCTAGGCCCTACACACGGTCGGACATGTCCGTGGAAACTGGTCCGCGGACATGTTCGGTCGTGTGTACAAGGCCTCAAAGAATTTGCGCCGTAAGTTACGGCGGTGTAGTGTATCTTTGGCGGCGTAAAGGCGCGGAATTCAAATGGATGTGATGGGGGCGTGTTTTATGTAAAAACGTCGTGACCTGACGTAAACAACGTTTTTTTTTAACGGCGCATGCGCCGTCCGTGGTGGTATCCCAGTGCGCATGCTCGAAATTAAACCGGAACAAGCCAATGCTTGCGACGGTGACGTCATTCTACGCAAATCCCTATTCGCGAACGACTTACGCAAACGATGTAAAAAATGCAAAATTTGACACGGGAATGACGGCCATACTTAACATTGAGTACGCCTCATAATAGCAGGGGTAACTATATGCTGGAAAAAGCCGAACGCAAACGACGTAAAAAAATGCGCCGGACGTACGTTCGTGGATCGCCGTAACTAGCTAATTTGCATACTCGACGCGGAATTTCTACGGAAACGCCACCTAGCGGCCGGCGGAAAAATGCATCTGCGATCCGACGGCGTACTAAGACGTACGCCTGTCGGATCGATCCGAGATGCAGTCGTATCTTGTTTTGTAGATACAAAACAAAGATACGCGCAGGAAATTTAAAATTACGCGGCGTATCAATAGATACGCCGGCGTAATTCTTTTGTGGATCTGCCCCTTTATGGTTACACAACCTATCACATTGCTATAATCTTTTTATATGGACTATAAACTAAAGGATTTATGAATAAATAGTTGCGGAACGAATCATCTGAGTTTCCATTATTTCTTATGGGGAAATTCGCTTTGATATACAAGTGCTTTGGATTACAAGCATGTTTCCGGAACGAATAATGTTCGCAATCCAAGGTTTTACTGTATAAGGCCGTAAAACCAGAAAAAGTAGATGTACATATACAGTATGTTATTTATGCCATGGTTTCGATAAATGTAAACAATTATTTCAGAAGAAATAAACATATGCGAATACAAAACTAAAAAAAAAAAAAAAAAAAGAACAAGTAGATGTAAAAAGAGGATGAAACAATCAGAACAGAACATTGGGCCAGATCCTCAAAAGAGATACGACGGAGTAACTGCTGTTACTCCGTCGTATCCCTGGTCCTAACTATGGAACTGATCCACAGAATCAGTTTCCCATAGTTAGGACGAAGATCCGACATGTGTAATTGAATTACACTGTCGGATCTTAAGGATGCAATTCTAGGCCGGCCGCTAGGTGGCGAGGCCATTGCGGCCGGCGTAGAATATGCAAATGACCAGTTACGGCGATTCACGAACGCTCCGACGGGCCCGTCGCTCTAAATCTACGTCGTTTACGTCGAGTTCCGCCGCGTAAAACTAGGGCTAAGCCCTAGTTGTCTTAAGCCATGTTAAGTATGGCCGTCGTTCCCGCATTAACGTAAATGGCGTCCAGCGCCATTCCCGTTTGCGTAAGACGTCCGTGAATGGCGCTGGACGCCATTTACGTTAACGTCTAAGCAAATGACGTCGGAGCGACGTCAGTTAGCGCAATGCACGTCGGGTAATTTACCCGACGGAGCATGCGCAGTACGTCCGGCGCGGGAGCGCGCCTAATTTAAATGGGACTCGCCCATTTGAATAGGAACGCCTTGCGCCGGACGGATTTAAGTTACAGCGCCGCAAAATTCCAGGTAAGTGCTTTGTGGATCGGCACCTAACTTGGGAATTTTGCGGCGGAGTAACTTAAATCCGAAAAGTTACGTTGCGCCGCGGCTTTGTGGATAACCCCCTATGTGATTTAGGTATGATTATACTGTACCATGCCAATCAAATATTTAGGTATAAAAGTTTTTAACACAAAGGGGAAGCACAGTGGCCTTACAGCACTTGGCTCCTTGGTTGAAATCCCGGCTAGGACGCTATCTACATGGAGTTTGCATGCTCTCTGTGTGCTTGTGTGTGCTTTCCCAGGGTGCTCTGGTGTCCTTATACACTCCGAAGACATGCTATTAAGTAAACTGGCCCTAGTATACATGTGCCTGTATGGATGCATGTGAGGTAGGGATCTTAGATTGTAAACTCCTTGAGGGCGGGGACTGATGTAAATGTACAATATGTAAAGTGCTGTATATAAATACCTATAAAAAATTATTTTGCACGGCACAGTCATCACCCCGGAGCACTTTATATGTACATTGATATGCAGAGCACAGGAATAATCCGAGCCTCGTCTCTGCGTTCTATTCTTCTTGGCTTCGTTTTCATTCTGCTAATTGGCCGGCGTGAGTCACACCTTTATTCTGCCTATTAATATTTGCTTATATAATGAATTGTGTGTACATTGCATGGGGGAGAATTTAATGGGCTAATTTTAGTAACTGGATGTTGCAATTCATGGACGGTTTGGATTAAGCAAAAACAAAACGCTGTCCCGCCGACATCAATAATCAGATGGAGCATGATGGGAGGAAGAGACGCATCCAGCTTGTACAGACAGCGAAGTCATTTTCATATTAGAGACTCCTAAAATAAACTGAAATTGAGAGGACAGCGCAGTAGTGAGAGTCAATTTGGATTTACGATTGCAATGTTTTTGTTAACCCCTTCCATACGGGGCATTTTCACCCACTTCCTGCCCAGACCAATTTTTAGTTTTCAGCGCTGTTGCACTTTGAAATGACAATTGCGTGGTCATGCAACACTGTACCCAAACTGAATCTTTATGTTTTTTTCCCCCCACAAATAGAGCTTTCGTTTGGTGGTATTTAATCATCTCTGTGGTTTTTATTTTTTGCGCTATAAACAAAAGAAGAGCTACAATTATTTAAAAAAAACACAATATTTTTTACTTTTTTATTTAATAAATGTCACAATTTTTAAAAAATAAATCTTTTTTCCTCAGTTTAGGCCGATACGTATTCTTCTACATATTTTTGGTAAAAAAAAATCGCAATAATCGTATATTGATTGGTTTGCGCAAAAGTCCTAACTATGCGGCTGATTCATAGAATCAGTTACGCATAGATAGCCCTAAGATCCGACAGCTGTAATTGACTTACACAGTCGGATCTTATGATGCAATTCTAGGCCGGCCGCTAGGTGGCGATTCCATTGTGGTCAGCGTAGAATATGCAAATGACTAGTTACGGCGATCCACGAAGATCTGCGCGTTCGTCGCAATCTCGTACGTCGTCGCTAGTCGTTTTTTCCTGTCGCAAAGTTACACCTGCTTTAACATGGCTTATCTTTAGATCAGCCATGTTAAAATATGACCGTCGTTCCCGCGTCGAATTTCAAAATTCGATTTTTTTTTTCCGTAAGACGTCCGGGAATACGAAACGCCGTAACGCACGTCGCCGTTCAAAAAAAACGTCGGGCACCGTAATTTCACGCAAAGCACGTCGGGAAATTTTAACACGGAGCATGCGCAGAACTTTCAGTGCGGGAACGCGCCTAATTTAAATGGTGCCCGCCCCATTTGAATTAGGCGGGCTTGCGCCGAGCGCTTTTACGTTACACCGCCGCAAGTTTACAGGTAAGAGCACTTACGCTGTAAATCTGCGGCGGTGTAACGTAAATGGGATACGTTACGCCGCAGCGGAGTAACGTAAATGTCTGAATCTGGCCCATAGCGTCTACAAAATAGGTAAAAGATTTATGGCATTTTTATTTTATAATTTTTTTTACTAGTATTGGCGGCGATTTGCGATTTTGTACTGTGACCGTGACATTGCGGCGAACACATCGGACACTTTTGACACGTTTTTGGGACCATTCACATTTATACAGCGATTAATGCTATAAATATGCATTGATTACTGTGTAAATGTGACTGTCAGGGAAGGGGTTAACCACTAGGGGGCGTTGAAGGGGTTAATATGTTCCCTAAGGTGTGTTCTAACTGTAAGGGGGAGGGGACTCTCAAGGGGAGGAGACCGATGTGTGTTCCTCTGTACTGGGAACACACATCGGTCTCCTCACCGCTGACAGGAGGTGGATCTGTGTGTTTACACACACAGATCCACACTCCTGCCGTGATTACCGACAATCGCGGGCACCCGGCGGCAATCGCGGCCGCCGGGCACCGGCTCCGGGAACACAGGACGTCATATGACGTCCACCCGGATCGGCGAGGGGTTCCTGCCACCGTCATTTCACAATGACGCGGTATGGAAGTGGTTAAAGTATAAGTAAGGCCAAAACTTTTTTTGAGTAGTGTGGCAAAATTGGTAAAATCTTAAAATTTTCATCACAATTTGAGGGCATTGAAAACAAAGTTTTGCTCAGCAGCAGATTGAACGTGCATATGTACAAGAATCTTACTCAGGGGTGTGGCCTATCTTTAACCATTTGCTTACTGGGCACCTAAACCCCCCTCCTGCCCAGACCAATTTTCAGCTTTCAGTGCTGTCGCATTTTAAATGACAATTGCGCTGTCATGCTACGCTGTACCCAAATTAAATTGTTGACATTTTTTTCCCACAAATAGAGCTTTCTTTTGGTGGTATTTGATCACCTCTGCGTTTTTTTTTTTAATAAAATAAAAATACAGATTTAAAAAAAAAAAAATTATATATTTTTATATTCTGTTATAAAATTTTGCAAACGGATAATTTTTCTCCTTCATTGATGTACGCTGATGAGGCTGAACTGATGGGCACTGATGGGCTTCACTGATGGGCTGCACTGATTGGCACCAATGGGCTGCATTTATGGGCACTGATAAGGCAGGACTGGTGGGCACTGATAGTCGGCACTGGTGGGCACTGATAGGCGGCACTGAGAGGTGGCACTGATGGGTGGCACTGAAGGGAATTAATAGGTGGCACTGGTGGGCACTGAGAAGTGGCACTAATAGGTGGCATTGATAGGTGGCAGTGATGGGCACTGATAGGTAACAGTGATGGGCACTGATGAATGGCAGTGATGGGCACTAATCAGTTACACTGATAGGCATCACAGGTGGGCATTAATAGGTGGCACTGTGGGCACTGGCAGGTGGCAATGGCAGGTGGCACTGGCAGGCGGTATTTTTGGCACAAAGGAGGCAGATGTGGCTCCTTCCTCTTCGGTCCCTTGTAAACAAGCCGGTGATCAGCTTTTTTTTTCTCCTCACGCTGTCAGTGTGAGGAGAAATAAAAACGATTGCCGATCCTTTGTTTACATCATGTGATCAGCTGTCATTGGCTGACAGCTGATCACATGGTAAGGGGCCGGGACCGGCCCCTTATACGGATCTGTGATCTACCAAGTCTCAGCAACTTGGTGATCACATGGCGCAACCGCGCACTCCCTGCAGGGGGCGCGCGTTGCGCATGCAAAGGGGAGGACGTCTATTGACGTCCTCCTGGATTTTCAGGCCCGCGGGCCTCTAGTGGTTAAAGGGTAAAAAAATAGCAAATAAAGAAAAAATAATATAGCATATATATGTATATATATGCAACACTAATATTGTAATTGAATGTTATTAAAAATCACCTTTCCTTTTTCAATCTGCAGCTCTGTAATTTTCTAAAAATGCAATGCAATATGGCTCCCTGGAGTTGTTCTGTACACAGAGTGTGTACTGACCACTTCCTAGAAACATCATTTCCTGCTTGTGTGATTGGCTGCTTGTGTGATTTCAGACGTCACCCGCAAAAAAAATGTCATTTTTGGAGAGATACTTTCAATATGAACACGTCTAAAGGGATGCAGGCCCAGCAGATTTGCTTATTAGTGCCCAGCAGGTGCACAGCTGACTGATCATTATGAAACCACTCTCATTAGACCCACTAGGTACAGAGGCACAGACGAACACACATGGATTTCTTCAGAATAACAAAAAGGTAGGAATCTGCAACAAAGTTGTTATAATCCTTGCAATGTACATCGATCACCCAGGGGGAATGTTTTTTTTTTTCTCAACAAAAGCGGAGTTACGCTTTAAGGCAACTTTCTTTTTTACCCTAGACGGCAAAGATTTAACTAATTTACATATAACCAGCCCCTCCCGCCTTCATAAACGAATACAAAACTGTTAATTAGTTATATTTAGCTCTCTAATTAGCTTTGATATTAGAAGCTGTAGCGATACTCCTGTGCAGATCAGGCTACTCCTTTAATTCTCGTTCACACGAGCAGAAGGCCACGGTAAAACATAGGCATTTGTGTCACAACAGCAGCGCCCACATCTGTTGTTTAGCTTGATGGCGAATGGGACAATTCAAACTAGTGCATTAATGTTGCTTTGCGACACCCTAATTTTAACAAGATGCCTGCCAAAGTTAATAGGACTGTGCTGTAACCACTTTCCAAATGCAGATATGGTGGTTGCAATGCACTCCTTTAGGTCTGGTTCATACCTATGCAGGTTGCAGTTTGCATATTCCAGGTGCATTTTGCGTTTTTACTTACACGTTTTTGATCCATTAAAGTCTATGGATTTAAAAACCAGAAAAAAGTCCCTGGCCCTTTCCATAAAATGCACAGATGTGAACGTGACCCATAGGAAACCATGTTAAATGGACTGTAGTGTGTTTCTGTAAAACTGAAAACGCACTATAAAATGCGTAGGTTTGAATCAGGCCTTAATGTAAAATCCCCTTGGGATCAAAGAACAGTTCAGGAGGCAGCAGTAGCAGCACAATATAATAAGTGATCCATTGAGGACTACACTTCAGAGCCTATTGTGCGTGTGAAGGAAGCCTTAAAGTGAATCTGTAACGACAGGGGAGCTGTTAGTTTTCTGGCTGTGATGTTCATCCTACTGCTTCACTAATGAGTCATTGATCCTGAACAACAGGCATGCAGGTTGAGACTTCTGACTTAGGCCCGGGTCACACTGATGCGACAATCGCTCCGACTTTGAGAGCACAAGTCGCATGACATGTAAAAAATCAATGTTTCCCTAGAGAGCCGGCTTAACTGGTCCGACTTGTGTCGGTCCAACTTTGGAAAAGGTTCCTGCACTACTTTGGTCAGACTTCTGTCCGATTTTAGCCCATAGAAATGAATGTAAAGCCTCATACACACGATCGGACTTCCATCTGACTTTTTCGAGGATTTTGCTCCGAATGGGCGTTGGCCGTGATCTTGCCCTGCATACACACGGCAGGACATTTTCAGCTAACTTTCACCAAATCACGTGGTTTTTCAGCTCTTTACCGCCACCCTTTGTTCAACTTCTGCTATTGTTGTCTGATCTTTAGCATTTGTTCTATGCGTGTTTGTTCTTTGGACTTTAGTACACACGATAGGATTATCCTCCATCGGACATTTGTTGCCGGAAATTTTGAGAGCATTCACACAGTGCCGGCCCAAGACATTGTGCTGCCTGGGACCAAGAATGAAATGCTGCCCCCCCCCCCCCAAAAAAAAATCACGCCCACCAAAAGGCCCCCCACATTTATTATTTTATATCATGATAACTAAAGGGGACCCGTCATGGCTCTATACATGTATAAAGGAGTATAAAGAGGACCTGTCATGGCTCTATACTTGTATAACGGAGTATAAAGAGGACCTGTCATGGCTCTATACATGTATAAAGGAGTATAAAGAGGACCATGGCTCTATACATGTGTATAGGAGTGTAAAAGGACGTGTCATGGCTCTATACATGTGTATATATAAATGTTCTGCCCACCCGCTCCTGTCACCACTAACAGCAGCGGCGCCGGGCTCCTCACAGGCAGTGGCGCCTGCCCGCTCACTTGCCGACTGCTCCCCCCCCTATGTGAGTGTCCTCACAGGCAGCCCGGCGCCGTGCTCCTCACATGCAGCGGAGTGGGCGGAATGGGCTGCCTGGTGGGCGTCAATATGCTGCCCCCCTAAAAGTGCCGCCTGGTACCCATGGTACCACCCGGTCCCATTGTAGGGCCGGCCCTGCATTCACAGCAAACCATTGTTGCGTTGAAAAACCAAAAACAATTGTCCGATGGAACGTACACATTGTCGGATCGTCCGCTAAAACAGGTCTGTCGGACAATTGTTGTCTGATCGGGCCTTGAGTCGCATCCAAGTCGGATCAGTTAAGTCTTAACTGATCCGAGATGTGACATGCGACTTGTGTTTAGAGGCAATTTTAGCACTGCAAAATGTATTAAGAAACAAAAAATGAATACCAGACGCAAGTTGCACTCATCTCACATCGGATCCTGTTCATTAAAGTCTGGCCGATGTCTGACCAATGTTACAGGGCAAAGTCTAATAGGAAGACGCGGGACTTTCATGTCAGAGCAGTGTGAACCCGGCCTTAAAGCGGTTGTATACCCTCGGAAATTTTTTTTTTACCCCTGTAAGGCAAAAGGTATAATGAGCTAGTAGCCGTGATGTCGTCACTCCCGCTCAAGCATGCAGGAGATTTCTTTCCGACAAGGTCCGGCGTCTGCCGGGCTTTCAGCCGAGAATCCCCTGTGCGCGAATGCGTCGCTGCAGTCAGCGGCTCATTGCGAGGGGAATATCTCCTAAACCATACAGGTTTAGGAGATATTTCTTTTACTTACAGGTGAGCCTTATTATAGTTTTACCTGTTGGTAAAAGTAAAAAAAAATACTATACAACCACTTTAAAGAAAACCTGTAGGCTTCTATTGCTGATGACTACTAATGAAGATACTAGTTGCCTGACTATCGTGCTGACCCTCTTGCTTCAATGCTCAGAAGTACACAGATAAGGACATCTGACATGTGTTAATCTTCATACTTGTCCTTGGTCAGAATTCCTGATTTGCAGAAAAAGTACTGAATGTTAAGAAGTAGGCAATGGCTGCCTGCATTATTCTTTCAGCCTTGGTCTCCTTAAAAATGACTGCATGCTTTTTTTTTGGTTCAGCCTCTTACTAAGCAGCAAAGCCATATGATGAACATGAAGCCCTGTACACACGAACGGTTTTCCCGACGGGAAAAAGTCAGATGGGATTCACGATGGGAAAATAGAGAGCAGGTTCCTTTTTTTCCCGCCGGGATTCCTGGCAGTTTTCCTGTCGGGAAAACTGCGAGGAATCATACACACGGCCGGTTTTTCCCAGCCAAAAGCTCTCTTGCCCGTTTTCCTGGCAGGAAATCCGGTCGTGTGTACGACGCTTGAGAGTCATGGAACTAGCAACAGCAAAAAGTCTGTCAGTGCCCCTTATCTCTACCATGACAGGTTCACAGGGGTTGTAAAGGTTTGTTTTTTATTTTCTAAATAGGTTCCTTTAAGCTAGTGCATTGTTGGTTCACTTACCTTTTCCTTCCATTTCCCTTCTAAATGTTTTTTTTCTTTGTCTGAATTTCTCACTTCCTGTTTCTCCTCAGTAAACTGTTCTGGCTGACTAACCCCCAACCAGAACAGCTCGGATGATGGGGGCAAGTTTACTGAGGAGAAACAGAAAGTAAGAAATTCAGACAAAGAAAAAAAAAACATTTAGAAGGGAAATCGAAGAAAAAGGTAAGTGAACCAACAATGCACTAGCTTAAAGGAACCTATTTAGAAAATAAAAAACGAACCTTTACAACCCCTTTAAGTCATCTGTTGCTTCTATCTAAAAAAAATCCAGAAATGTGTACGTACTGTGCTAGACTCAGAAAGCATCTGGTGTTTATAGAGATGATCAATAACTGTATGTAGATCAATCTCCCGCAGTTAAGTTATCTCTGAATTTCTGCAGCGATCAATGCAGATATCAGGACTTCTGTACGCCGCGTACCCTGTCCAACGCTGCAAACCAAATGAAAATTTGTTTTCCTACCAGACTAGACATGAGGCAGACCGCTCTATTAATTGATTAGCCACAATAAGAAAAGCGCTGAACCCAGACAATTCAAAAGAACATTTCACTTTCAGGCTGATACACAGCTGGAAGAACTAGACTTTTTTCTTCCCGAACAGAAAGTTTTTGATACAGTCTACATCAATATCGCTGCTACACTAGAAGCTATTAGGAGTTATTAGTCATATTATTATTAATGTTTCTGTAATTTTATATAATTTTACAGATGGTAAAAACAAGATTCTCGTACTTTTGCGGCGGGCGTAGCGTAAGCCATTTACACTACGCCGCCGCAACTTACTGGAGCAAGTGCGGTATTCCTCAAGCACTTGCTCCGTAGTTTGCGGCGGCGTAGTGTAAAAGGCCCGGCGTATCCCTGCGTAATTCAAAAGGGGCGGCTTGTATTTAAATTAAGCGCGCCCCCGTGCCGATCAAACTGCGCATGCGCAGGGCTTAAAATAGCCCAGTGCGCATGCTCCAGTTCTCGACGGAAAACGTCAATGACGCCGACGTGTGCGTCATTGACGTAAAGTCGTATTCAAGAACGACTTAGGAAAACGGCGTACCCGACAGGAAAAGACGACGCGGACCCGACGCCATACTTAACATGGCATACGGCGGACTGGCGTAAGGTTACCCCTCATAAAGCAGGGGTAACCTTACGCTTACACAAACGACGTAAGCGACGGCTACGCGGGGCGAATTCGTTCGGGAATCGGCGTATCAGGCTCATTTGCATAAACAAATGAGACCTGAACGTAAACGCCACCTAGCGGCCGACGGCGAATTACATTTAAGATCCGACAGTGTAAGTCACTTACACATGTCGGATCTTCAGCGTATCTATGCGAAAATGATTCTAGGAATTACTCGCATAGATACCCGGGCCAAAAAACAGAGATACGACGGTGTTTCCTGAGATACACCGTCGTAACTCTGCTGAGAATCTGGCCCTTAGTCCATAAAGACATGGATGAGCGATTCTGGGGTGGAGGAACTTGACTGGTCCTGACCTCAACTCAATAGAACATCTTTGGGATCAAATAGAGCAGAGACTGCAAGCCAGGACTTCTCGTCCAATATCAGTGCTTGACTTAACAAATGCGCTTCTTGAAGAATGGTCAAACATTCCCATAGACACACTCCTAAACCTTGTGGACGGCCTTCCCAGAAGAGTTGAAGCTGTTTTAGCTGCAAAGGGTGGGCCAACTCAATATTGAACCCTATGGACCAAGACTGGGATGCCATTGAAGTTCATGTGCATGTAAAGGCAGGTGTCCCAATACTTTTGACAATATATATATATATATATATATATATATATATATATATATATATATATATATATATATATACCTGTATATATATATATATATATATATATACCATATTTATCGGCGTATATCGCGCACTATTTTCCCCTTAAAATAAGGGGAAAATCGTGGGTGCGCGATATACGCCGATAGCCGCTTCCCGCGCTCAGTTTGAAATCCTGCGCCGACATATACCGAGTGCAGTACACTCGGGTACATTCGGCTAGGCTCGGCTTCGCTCGTGCTCACGCATAAACGTCACAGAGCGTGAGCGAAGCCGAGCCTTGCCGAATGTACCCGAGTGTACTGCACTCGGTATATGTCGGCGGAGGCGTTCGAACTGAGCGCGGGAAGCGGGGACTCGACTTGAGGCGCGCGCTGGAGAAGCCGGGAGGACACCATCGAGGCCGCAGACGGACGCTGGACCGGACGATGGACGATGGGAAGACACCAAAACTGTAAGTAATAAAATCATATAACATTTTTTTTTACAGGAATTTCGGGGGCAACTTTAGGGGTGCGCGGTATACGCGGGAGCGCGTTAAATACGGTATATATATTGTGACAGTAGGAGCCACTGTCACGGTAAAATGGACAGTTTGCTGGACACAGGGTATGCACATTTGCTGGGTGCAACTCTACAGAGCGTAGATGTGGACTGGAGAAGACTGCTTTTGCAGCTTTCTTCAGGTTTTGGTAATTTGACATGGGGCTCTGTTTGGAGATTCCACAGTGTCTGGGGTGGGACGGAATCTCCAACCCTGTATCCAGACTTTGTGAATGATCAGCAGGGTGTGTGCTCAGGTGAGCACAGCCTTTATAATGAGAGTGTGGAAAGATCTCATGGCTCCCAGTGGGAGACAGCTCCACACCAAGAGACAGGAGGTCTTCAGGAGTCAGAGAGACAGCCAGAACGTTGGTTACTGCAAGAGGCAGAGCTGTAGACGCTGTCTACTTTGAGGAGTCCGCTGGCCTGGGTGACCAGGACAAAGTGCAGAAGTACTGCTACAGAGAGCCAGGTGGGCTAGTATTTTCGGTTTTGTGTTTGATGGAGAAGAACCCCCTGCGTGGGAAACCTTTGTTTGGACCTTTGTTTTGCCTTTTTAATAAAAATGGGCTACCATTCCCTTAAATATAGTTCCTGACTGGCGTGAATCACTTGAAAAACACATATACCACGAGAGCTAACAACCCCCAACATACAATATATACACACACATACACACACCATTGAGTTTAGATATACTTTAAGATAGCTTATTATACTATGCTGGAGCCATGTTAAAGTGGTCTTTCAGGCAATATTATCCTATGTAATTTTCCTCCACAAGTGACCCCTGAAAGCCCCATCATATGTGTATGCTATACTTTTTACCTTCAGAAGCTAATACTACTGGGACAAAAATATATATATTTTATTTTTTTATATATATATTTATATATTTAAAAAAAATATGCCACAAGTTGAGCTTTAAGCATTATTTAGCACATTTAAGAGCCATTGCTCATTTATCAATCATTGACAGTATCATTGCCCCCCCCCCCCATCTTTTTGGGGTGAGCATAAGTACCTTTTATAAACAAATTTTCCTGCTTGTGGGATGATCTTCCAGCAATCTGTCACTCCTCTTTATAGCAGCATATGTCATTGTCATCCCACAAGGTACCATTCCAATAGTGACTTATCCTGGGAGGAGTAGAGATCGCCTTCGCAATTGTTTTTTTAGGAAGTCTTCCGCCTCCTCAAAGAGATGGCCTTACATTTGTTTGGTTTGCAAATCATAAGTGGGGTCAAATTGATGATCGTTTTTGACCACAGTGATGAGAAAATTCAGAGAAGCAGGATAAAAAAAAAAATTCACGAACAAACAAATTTTTAATAGCAAGACCCCTTTCACACTGGAGGCGTTTTTCAGGCGATTTAGCGCTACAAATATCGCCTGAAAAAAGTCTCATCTGCAATCCCAGTGTGAAAGCCCGAGTGGTTTAAAAAAAAGTCCTGCAAGCAGCAGCTTCTTTGAGGCACTTTAGGAGCGGTGTATACACTGCTCTTAAAGCGCTCCTTCCCATTGAATTCAATAGGAAGCACCGCCAAAGTGTCTACAAAGCGCCTCGGCAGCGGTGCTTTGTGGGAGCTTTTAACCCTTTATTCGGCCACTAGCGGGGTTTAAAAGCGTCCTGCTAGCACCTGGAAAACGCTGGTAGTTTTAGGGTGCTGGCAGTGTGAAGGGGCTCTTAAAGTTGATGTAAACCCCCCCCCCAAAAAAAAAATTGATGTCACAATGTAGAGTATAAGATTTACTACCATCTGTGCCCAGTCTTGCCACATAGAGTTAATCCAGCTCTGAGCAATCCTATTTTATTGTTCATTGAAAATTAACAGACTTCCAGATAAAAACCTGTCTAAATAAAAAGTTCTTTCCTCTTTCCTTGCTTTGAGTGACAGGTTATTTACATATCTAGATTGGACATGTTTATCATATGTTTATCATAATATGAGGTGATCCACAGTATAAAAAGTGAGAAATCCACCCCCCCCCCCATAACACATCCTGGTAATATGCAATGAACTGTGGATCACCTCATATTATGATTGTGAACAATGATAAACATAACATAACATATGATAAACATGTCCAAGCTAGATATGTAAATAACCTGTAACACAAAGCAAGGAGAGAGGAAAGGACTTTTTATTTAGAGAGGTTTTTTATCTGGAAGTCTGTTAATTTTCACTGAACAATAAAAGAGGATTGCTCAGAGCTGGATTAACTCTGTGTGGCAAGACTGGGCACAGATGATAGGAAATCTTATACTCTACATTGTGACATAAAAAAAAATGGGTTTACATCCACTTTAATGTGGTTTTTATTTACAAAATTACATGTATTCTAAAATCAAATGTTAAAAGTCATTGAATGTATGAAAATCTACTAGTGTATGGCCAACTTTAACAAACCCCACTTACAAAACTTTTCAACTGTTACAGACCCCGAAGTCAGATTCTGTGTCCCCTTTACAGAAGAGAGAGAGACTTTCTTCTATAGTACTCGGGCTGGGCAGGTGCGCCCCTCAGGCCCCATACACACGAGAGGATTTATCCGCAGATACGGTCCAGCGGACCGTATCCGCGGATAAATCCTCTCAAAGATTTCAGAGGATTTCTATGCGATGGCGTGTACACACCATCGCATTGAAATCCGCGCTGAAATCCTCTGCCGATGACGTGTCGCGCCGTCGCCGCTATTATGACGCGGCGACGGGCGCGACGCTGTCATATAAGGAATTCCACGCATGCGTCAAGTCATTACGACGCGTGCGGGGAATCCCTTTAGACGGATGGATCCGGTAAGTCTGTACAGACGAGCGGATCCATCCGTTGGAATGGATTCCAGCAGATGGATTTGTTGAGCATGTCAGCAAATATCCATCTGCTGGAAATCCATCCCAGGGGAGATTTATCTGCGGATAAATATCCCACGGAGTGTACACACCATAGAATCTATCCGCTGAAACCCGTTTGCACGGATTTATCTGCGGATAGATTCTATGGTGTGTATGGGGCCTCAAGGTTGTCCTGGTTTACAAACCTGCTGCATATTATCAGAATGACCTAAATGAATCTGCATTCCGCATTTCATTAAAAAGTTACTCTGCAAACTTTTGCTCTTGTTGCCGTTCTAAAAATACGAGTTGTCCTAGATTCCAAGATAAAAGCTTTGTCATCATTCAATAGCTGCCAAATATAACAACCCAGCTTACCATGGTAGGGGCTTAGATCTGAGAATTTTGGAAATCTCTAACTAAAATAATTGATTTGCTTAAAGGGAATCTGTCTAATATATATATATATAATTAGATAACGTAACATTTTGCTCCATTTGTCATTGTCTGGGATAATTTTATAATATAATAAAAAATCAATCCTGGAAGCGTCCATTTTGAATAATTATCTGCCTTTCTTTACACAAAGCAATGTCCAAGCTGTGAATTGCACGCAACTTCCAGTAGAGGCTTAACCCTCGTACACACGATCGGTTTTCACAGCAGGATACTGACAGGAGAGCTTTTGCCGGACATGTGTATGCTTCCTCGCAGTTTTCCCGTCAGGAAAACAGCCGGGAATCTCGGCGGGAAAATAGAGAACCCGCTTTCTATTTTCCCGTCAGGATTCCCAGTGTTTTTTTTCCCGCCAGATCTACTACTTACCTATGGGAAAAACTGCGAGGCAGTGCTGGTGGAGCATACACACGGCCGGGATTCCCGGCCAAAGCTCCATGGCAGTTTTCCTGCCGCGTTCTCGGCTTTCCCCTCTGTGGACTTTTTACCGCCGAGAAAACCGAGCGTCTGTAAAGGGCTTTACTGTATGCTTGGCAACATAATGCATTAGCAGATTTGATCATTCTTGTCAATTATACTGATTACAAATGACTGTGAGCCACGATGCACAACTGAGATCACTTTTTGATTTGAAATGGAAACTAAACTTTTATCGATACTCCCTTTAGTCACTTACAAAATCAACTATTTCCATTAAAATAACACACACACATTTTTTAAGAAAGGGCCAAAAAAACGAACTTTAACCACTTGACTACTGGGCACTTTTACCTACTTCCTGCCCAGGCCAATTTTCAGCTATCAGCGCTGTCACACAATTGCGTGGTTATTCAACACGGTACCAATATTAAATGTTTATCATTTTTTTTTCACACAAATAGAGCTTTCTTTTGGTGGTATTTAATCACCACTAGTTTTTTTATTTTTTGCTAAAAAAAAAGACTGAAAAGGTTAAAAAAATATAATAAAAATTCAGTTTGTTCGAAAATTTTGCAAACGGGTAGTTTTTCTCCTTCACCGATGGGCACTAATGAGAAGGCACTAATGAGGTTGCACTGATTGGCGGCACTGATAAGTGGCACAGATGGGCTCTGATAGGCAGCACTAATGAGACAGCAGTGATGGGGTGGCACTGGTGAAAAGGCACTGATGAGGCTGCACTAATAGGTGGCACTGATAGGCACTGATAGGTGGCACTGATGGGCTCTGATAGGCAGCACTGAAGGGCACTGAGAGGTGGCACTGATAGGTGGCACTGATAGGCACTGGTAGACAGCACTGATAGGTGACACTGATGATGAGGCACTGATTGGCAGCACTGATGGACACTGGTGGGCACTGATTAGCGGCACTGATTAGCAGCACTGGTGGGAACTGATCAGCAGCACTGGTGGGCACTGATCAGCAGCACTGGTGGGCACTGATCAGCAGCACTGGTGGACACTGATTGGCGGCACTGGTGGGCACTGATTGGCAGCACTTATGGGCACTGTTGGGGCTGCACTGATAATCAGTGCTCTGATTATCAGTGCTGATATCCCTTTAACAAAAGCCGGTTATCAGCTTTCTTCTTCTCTCATGACACTGTCAGCGTGAGGTAAGAAAAGCCAATAACTGGTTTGTGTTTACATCCTGTGATCAGCTGTCATTGGCCGACAGCTGATCACATGGTAAAGGGTCCCTGTGATTGGCCCTTTATTCTGATCTGTGATCAGCTGAGTTTGAAGGAGGGGGTGCCTGTAGTTGCAGGAAAGAAATTTGCACTGTGTATGGCCTGCCTATCTAAACCTTTTCCCACCTCAATTTTAAGCTGTATGCCAACTACTCTGTACAAGAAAGATGTGTACACTTACCTAATCTAAGGGCGCTCCAGCCTGGTCACATGATCAGGTCCCAGCACCAATTTTATGGGAGAGGAGGGACCGTGGAGAACAAATGCCCCATAATAGGTCTATGGCTGACATCACCACACAGGCTCTGCAGCCGTAGTCGCTGATAGCTTCCCTCCCCTGAAGCCGACCGCTAGGGGGGACCACATGACCAGAGCGTCCTTAGATTAGGTAACCAACTCTCCTTTACAGGGTAGTTAGCATAGGGCTATCAATGAGGGTGGGAGTAGATATTAAAGTGGTTCTAAATCCTTAAGGCTCCATTCACACCTAGGCGTATTGTCGCCTGTAGCGCGACGCTATTGCAGCCTGCAATACGCTGGAGGGGTGATTTAACATTGTCGGCTATGGAGATGGTTCACATCTCCACGCCGAACGCCGAAACGCTGTACGCCTGAAGCTCAAAACAAGTCCCGGACCTTTTTTTCAGGCGGCTTTCGGCATAGCTGACAATGTTGATCACCCCTCCGGCGTATGTTAGGCTTCAAAAACGCCGCGTTTTGTCGCGGAAAATCGCGGGACAAAACAACGCAATTTGTCGCGGCAAATCGCGGTAACATACTTCGCGTTCAGGTGTGAATGCAGCCTAAGGGTTTTTGTACCCTAATGCATTCTCTGCATTAAAGTAATAAACCTTCTGTGATATACTTCTCCTTATACTTACCTGAGCCACAATCACGATCCAGCGCTGTGTCCAAAAGCAGCGTCTCACTTTAATGGCATTGGCTGCCATTAAAGTGAAAAACCTTTTGTGTCCAGGATCCCCCCAGCCCCCCGTTATACCTCAGCCAGGTGGATTTGTCTCTATTTGTCTTGCTAATCATCAGTGGGACTACAAGAGATGGGAACTCAAAATATGGCTTATCATCAGAACAGGAACACCTTCCAATGAGGACTCGAGAGAATATCCCTCATTTAGAGAGATTTCCTCTCACTTCCTGTTGTGTCTCCTACTCAGGAAATAAAAGAAAATCTCCCATTTAGTACACAAATAGTAAAAAAAAACTGATATAGGTTTTAACACTTTCCTTCAAAATGTAAAAAAATTTATAAATTGGCTTTAGATTTACTTTAAGACCTTGTAGGAGGGGACAGTTACATTGCTTATTGTGTAATACTGTATATCAAGTCTGAATCTGAGAAGGAGCCATACTGCATGCTCCAGCAAGATCAAAAAGCATTGCCCTTAGGAAACTAAAAATACCAATTAGTATTAACTAAGTTTATTATTTACCTTCCAATACAACTCACGTTGTGAATTATGGCCAAAAACGTTGAATTTGGAATTAAGGTTACAAATGCTCGCTTTCTGACATTTCTACGACCTCAATAACAAACCGGCCCCTTGGACAATTCCTTCTTTTTCGCAGATCAAAGAAGCAGTACTCTCCCAGAAGGACAGGCTGCCGGAACATTATGTGCTGATCTCCAAGAACATCTCGCACATTCAATTCGTACTCCATTAAATGTTTTTCTCCCAAATTAGCTGAATGTGGCTAACGCATCAGATTTGTAGACAGAAGACCTCAACGTCTTTATTCTTCAAATCTTTATTTTTCCATTTCTTCCTGAAGGTCGGAGGAGCCGAAACATTTATGTGCTAATAAAGTGGGGAAAAGGGACATTCTCTCCTGAGCCCACCAAGATCTGGGACTGCCAATAGACTTGATAAGACCCCATGGCTGACTCTATAAATATATATATATATATATATATATATATATATATATATACAGTTGCAGTGTTCTTACCTTTTTCTCCATAGTTGTCATCTCAGTTGTCAATTCTTCTACCCTTCGGTGTAAACACAGGTTGTCCTCCTGCGCCTGTCCCAGCAGGATCTGGTCATTATTCAGCCGCATCTGTAACTCCAGGAGCTGCCAAAGAAAACATAAAATAATTAGGATAATATTAGGGAGGTGGGTGGCCAGGATTAGAAAACGTCCCTCTGAGTTTTCACTCTTCCATGTAAATAAGGGTAGAGGCAAAAAATCTCACATGCATATCCATCAAGGTTGGGTGAGAATTTAGTCACATCACTGCAAAAGCCCTTCCAGGGATGAACAAATATCTCTGCTTGTAGTTTTTGCAGCAATATCTGCCCATCTTTGATCACCCTTATGCCGCGTACACACGGTCGTTTTTTGGCATGAAAAAAAAAATGTAATTTTTCAGCATGTCCAAAAAACAAAGTTTTTCCAACTTCAACATTAAAAACGATGTTGCCCACACACCATCATTTTAGAAAAATGATGAACAAAGCGCGGTGATGTACAACATGTACGACGGCACTCTGAAGGGGAAGTTCTATTCGCCTTTGGGCTGCTTTTAGCTGATTCCGTGTTAGTAAAAGACGATTCACGCTTTTTTGTCTGTTACAGCGTGATGAATGTGCTTACTCCATTATGAATGGTAGTTTTACCAGAACGAGCGCTCCCGTCTCATAACTCACTTCTGGGCATGCGCGGGTTTAAAACGTTGTTTTAGCCCACACGCGATCATTTTTTACAACCCGAAAAACAACATTTAAAAAAACGACATTACAAAATGCAGCATGTTCGAATTTTTTTTTGTCGTTTTTCAGAAGCCAAAAAACGATGTGAAGCCCACACACGATGATTTTAAATGACGTTTTTAAAAATGGCATTTTTTTTCATGACGAAAAACGACCGTGTGTACGCGGCATTAGACATTGGCTTTGCTTCTGTGGGCCCTTCAGATACCATTTTTCTCAGTGTTAGTGATAAATAATGTCAACCCAAGTGAAAAGATGAAACAGATGAAATAAGGTCTTCCACCTAATAAATATTTCCTAGACGGATCAACATTTGTTTAACTCTATCAAAGTAAAAAACTTGCAATATTTGTTATATTTAACCCTATTAATGGCCCTATTATTTATTATATTGTTTTTTATAAAGTCGAAAATTCCATTCTGAGTATGTCAGGTATTGGCATTAGTTCCCACTAATTTAACACACCTATACAATATCACATGGTCCAAGGTCAGTTAACCTACCAGATATGGGCCAGATTCAGAAAGGAGATACGACGGCGTATCTCCAGATATGCCGTCGTATCTATGCCGTTTACGTTAGGCTTTTCCCGGCGTAAAGTTACCCCTGCTATATGAGGCGTATATGCGGCGTACCAATGTTAAGTATGGCCGTCGTTCCCGTTCATTTACGTTCACGTCGAAACCAATGACGTCCTTGCGGCGTACTTTGGAGCAATGCACACTGGGAAATTCCACGGACGCCGCATGCGCCGTTCGTGAAAAACGCCAATCACGTCGGGGTAAGGGTTAATTTACATAACACACGCCCACCTCTTCACAATTTGAATTAGGCGGGTTTACGCCGGCCTATTTACGCTACGCCGCCGCAACTTTCTTTTGAGAATACGGCACTTGCCTGTAAAAGTTGAGGAGGCATAACGTAAATAGGATACGTTACGCCCGCACAAACATACGCCATTCTACGTGAATCTACCCCTATGTCTTTGCATTAAGGAAAGAGCCAGCTAAAGGGAACCTGCACAATAACGGGAAGGCACGCTCCATAGACATAGTCTCTCGTGGGAACTGATCTAAAAATAAGAATTTGAAATGATAACAGTAAGCAGAAGAGGCAAACATCCCCGCTGAGCCCAATTTTGGCTTGTTTACTTATCAGCAAGATGTAAGCCACCTCTTTGATGACTTTGATAAAACATGGCTGGTTTGTGTCACTGGTGGGCTAAACTGGGTTAAAAGGGAGGGGTTATCAGTGGGCAGATGAGATTAGATGCTGTTAAACACAACAAAACACAACATAAACACATGATACAACTTTTTTTAATGGTGGATGAAAAATACTTTGAACTGTTCCAGGTGGCAAAGGTAACCTTTTGTTTTAACTAATCCTGATCACTGACTCTTTACGTTACTGGTGGTGTAGTAGAAGTTGATATTTAGAGTAATACAGTTTATTTGCTAACTAAATGGAACATAGTGTAAGCTTTTGAGGCATGCTGACCCTTCAGCCCGCTGTCTGCTGAAAACAGTCACAGGAGTGCAGAAGAAACTGGAAAAGTACAGCCAAGCGAGATTCAGAAACATCTGTGTAATACGTTGATGGTAGATCAACTTGGTTGGTAAACGGGTAAATTTCATATTTTATATTTTTGTTCTTGGATACCCTGTCATTTATAAATAAGAACATTCTCCTCCTGAAAACAAGTCTGTCACATATGATTAAAGATTATAGAACAGAGTGAGAAAAAGC
This sequence comes from Rana temporaria, assembly GCF_905171775.1. Lineage (NCBI taxonomy): Eukaryota > Metazoa > Chordata > Amphibia > Anura > Ranidae > Rana > Rana temporaria. The sequence goes on along the minus strand of NC_053491.1, from coordinate 377,490,242 downwards.
TGTTTATTTTTTAAATTCTTTCATTGCTGTGTAAAGCTGGCTATAGACGCACCGAAATTCAACTGGCTCAGCAGGGACCAGCCGAATTTCGATCTATGTGTGGCTATCCCCGTTCGATAGGAGTCAATTATTCGACAGGCTTCTGTCGAATGGATAAACTAGAAATTTTTTGTCGATCGTTGGCTGCAGCACTGTATTCTGATCCGTCCCGCTGTCAGAATAATGGAGACAGGGATTCCCCCAACCACCTTGTTTGTTCAGTTTCAATGGAGTTAATTTCCCCTTAAAACACACTCCAGATCCGTTCCAGATGTATTTTTCCATGCCCGTTTTTAACACGTTTTTGGCACGTTCTGGTGCATTTTAGATGCATTTCCAGATGCATTTCCAGATGCATTCCAGGTGCTTTTTTCCTTCTTTTTTTCACTGTACTGGGGTCCGGTGCTTTTTTTATGCATTTTTGATGCGCTCCAGTGCATTATGGTGTGTTTTTGATGTGTTTTACTGCGTTCCAGTAAAGTCCAGTACAGGTAAAATGCAGTGGGGCAGATCCACAAAGAAAGTACGCCGGCGTAACTATTGATACACCGGCGTACTTTAAAAATTCCCGCGTCGTATCTTTGTTTTGAATCCTCAAAACAAGATACGACAGCATCTGTGTTAGAAAATTGCATCTTAGATCCGACGGCGTACTAAGGCGTACGCCTGTCGGATCTAAGATGCAATTTTCCAGCGTCCGCTGGGTGGCGTTTCCGTCGTATTCCGCGTCGAGTATGCAAATTAGCTATTTCCGACTATCCACGAACGTACGAGCGGCCGTCCCATTCTTTTACGTAGTTTCCGTTCGGCTTTTTACGGCGTATAGTTAAAGCTGCTATCTGGTGGCATACTCAATGTTAAGTATGGCCGTCGTTCCCGCGTCAAATTTTAAAAAAATTCTTTCGTTTGCGTAAGTCGTCCGTGAATGGGGCTGGACGCCATTTACGTTCACGTCAAAACCAATGACGTCCTTGCAACGTCATTTGGAGCAATGCACCCTGGGAGTTTTGACGGACGGGGCATGCGCAGTTCGTTCGGCGCGGGGACGTGCTTCATTTAAATGAAACACGCTCCCTACTCACCGCATTTGAATTCCGCGCCCTTACGCCACGAGAGATACACTACGCCGCCGTAACTTACAGCGCAAATTCCTTCAGGATTCAAACCAAAGCCAGGTAAGTTACGGCGGCGTAGCGTATCTCAGATACACTGCGCCGGTGCAGATCTATGTGGATCTGCCCCAGTATGTTCTACTTTTTTTTTTCTTGAACTCGAAAGCCCTGGAACTGACTGCACTGGTGTGAACTATGTCATTGGAAATCATATAACCTACTATCCATGCAGAAAAAAAACCACACTGGACTCCATGTGGTATGAATTGGCCCTAAGACATTTGTAAAGGGTGAGCTAATCAATATATTTTTTATTTAATGTCAATTTACACAGCACTTTTACAAAAAGTATTTTCCTTTATTTCAATCAGTTATATTTTACCTTGTCCTTCACTTATTTTTTCCCATGAAAACAGAATCTTATGGAATCAATAAAGGATTATCCAGTACAAGGCAAGAAAACGTAGCAATCTTCAATCTTAATCACTTAAGACTGGAGCTCTGTTGGGACGCACATGACCCCACGCATAGACAAGGCAATTTACTGTATGTCCTTTTGTCCTATTAGTTATGTGGACACCAACACCCTTCATTTGTGTGTGCTAAGAAAAAACTTTTTTTGCACAGTGTTCCAATATGCTCTTTCATGCATTGCGTTCCATAGAAGTTTAAACGTACTGCATTGCATGTTAACAATGAATCGTAGCACGTTCACAACGCACACCAGCATGCCTGTGTTTTGTGCACCTGAATAAGCCCTAAAACACAGTCATAACATCATCTGACACAGTGTTGTCAATCGTCAATATTTGTACTGGCAGCCAGTGACAGGAAAAGTTTGCCAGTAAAAAATATGGCTGTTACACTCGGCTCAGAATTGTGCAAGACCATCGGATTGTCTGCTAGAGTGTTTTCAGGTAGTGCTGGCGGAGGGGGGTGGAGTCTGAGCGTGGTATGTGATGTCATAGTCCAAGAGAGCCGAGTATAGCAGCCAGAGCCTCGTGTGTGGGTCTGCAGGACGGGAGCAAAGCAAGCCGGGAGCGGGACTGTCAATGCTGTTTGGACTGGATGCACTACCTGGCATTGAGAAAGACTGTCACTGTGACTCAGGAGGGGACGTGTCATGTCGGTGAGGTGTCATCATTATCTGTGCTGCTGCACAATGCTGTCAGTGTCACTGTGAGAGTCAATTTCATGTGTGTGTGGCGCCCATTCTAATTTCTTGCCCTCCTGAGTCATATCCTGGAGCTACTTAATTACTACATTGACAATAAAATAAGAAATATGTTTTTTGCCTTAATATCTAACTTAAAGCGGGAGTTCACCCGAAAAAAATGTTTTAACATTAGATTGAGGCTCATTTTGTCAAGGGGAATCGGGTGTTTTTTTTTTTTTTAAATCGAAGCTGTACTTACCGTTTTAGAGATAGATCTTCTCCGCCGCTTCCGGGTATGGTCTTCAGGACTGGGCATTCCTATTTGATTGACAGGCTTCCGACGGTCGCATACATCGCATCACGAGTAGCCGAAAGAAGCCGAACGTCGGTGCGGCTCTATACGGTGCCTGCGCACCGACGTTCGGCTACTTTCGGAAAATTGTGACGTGATGTATGCGACCGTCGGAAGCCTGTCGGAAGCCTGTCAATCAAATAGGAACGCCCAGTCCCGCAGCCCATACCTGGAAGCGGCGGAGAAGATCGCTCTCTAAAACGGTAAGTACAGCTTCGATTTAAAAAAAAACACCCGATTCCCCTTGACAAAATGAGCCTTAATTTAATGTTAAAAATTAACTTTTTGGGTGAACCTCCACTTTAAATCCAATTGCTAAGTGCATATTGTACGTGTTTGTAGCCCAAATACTGAAATTTGCACCTAAAACTGTAATTTTGTAACTTTTGGAAATGACAGTAAAAACGTGGTTGTGCCAGTAAATTTTGGGTGTCGTGTCAGTAAATGTCAATCTGGTAGTTTGGCAACACTGATCTGGCACATATGGGAAAATTGTATTTATATTTATTTATAAAAATGCTTATTGGGAGCGCAGTCATTACCCAAAAGGCCTCGATGCGTCCGGCAATAAGTAATACGAGAATATAACCGAGAACAGAGATAGCCATTATCATTGGGATAGCCTTTATTTAAAGCATTAAAATTAACAACTTAATTAATTGCTCTACCACTCGGGTTGTCTACATGTTAACTTGCCCATGTGGTAAGATCTACGTGGGCAAGACTAATGCTGCGTACACACGATCATTTTTCGGCATGAAAAAAACATTGTTTTTAAAAACTGTCATTTAAAATGATCGTGTGTGGGCTTCACATCATTTTTCGGGTTCTGAAAAATTACAATTTTTTTTCGAACATGCTGCATTTTTTTTTTTTTGAAAAATATTTTTATTGAAAAAATTTCCAAACACAGTACATAGTACAATTAGACAGAACTAGACAGAAAACAGCTCAACGTCCTAACCACTTCAGGAGAAAAAGCTGATACATCAAGGATAGCAACTTCTGCAATGCAAATACGAGGTCTGGTTAATATCTGCGGTGACTGACATATACAAGCAGAGTGGGGGGAGGGGGACCGGAAGATATGGGGAGGTGTCACCTCCGAGACCGTGTTTTAACCAGCGGTTTCTGGTTCCTCCACCCAGACCCGCCAAACCTTTTCATATTTTTGCGGACACCCACGGTTGGCGTATGTGTCTTTATATAGGGGAAGACTGGTATTCACCAGGCGTCGCCACTGCACCAGGGATGGGGGCGAGGGTTTTTTCCAATGCATGGCCACGTTCTTGCGGGCGTAGAAGAGTAATAGGCTAACTAAAGTGCGTTTTGCTGAGGTCCGAACCAGGTTTTCAATTATGCCCAAAAGGCATATCTCCATAGTTAGAGGCAAGTGAGTCCCCGCAATTCTGTTAGTCAGTTCTAGGACCGCCTCCCAGTAGTGTATCACCTCAGGGCATAGCCAGAAAATGTGCGGAAAGTCCCCCGGGGAGTCGCCACATCGCCAACACTCCTGTGAATGTGAGGGGTTCATTTTGTGTAACCTGTAGGGGGTGAAGTATGCCCTGTGTACTATTTTGTATTGCACCAGTCTGTCACGAACCGACACAAGCGTAGTGAAGGGTAGGTCCCAAACGTCATCCCAATCGTCTGCGTCTAGTGTGGGAATGTCAATTTGCCACCTGGCCCGCAGCCCGTCAAGGGGAGGGAGGGACACAAAGAGTAGGTAAGAGTATAAGTGCGAAGTGGGTTTCACATCACAGTGGAATCTGAGTGTCCTCTCCAACTCCGACTGGGCCACAATACAGGAGGACAAAGGAAACTGCGCCGAGAATGCATGGGACAGTTGGTGGTACCTGAAATGATAGTGAACGGGCAGATTAAAGTCGGACGATAGCTCAGTAAAGGGCCTCAGCGCATTTTGCGAAACTATATGGGAGATTAATTTCACGCCGTACTTTGTCCACGCAAGGGGATCCGTCAGTTTGTATATTTGATCTAAGGTAGGGTTATTCCAGATCGGGGCATTTGGTGAGATTTCGGTGGGCTTACATTTTTCAATGGCCAGGCCAGTCCGCCACGCCCGCAGGGTGGTGAGCATAGAGGGGGTCAGAGGGTAAGGCGCGCGGGGGCCTCGAAACAGCAGACACCTAAGGGCCTCTAACGAGCCCACCACCGACGCCTCAAGGGCAGTGGAGGTGTTTGTACCATCCGGCCGCAGCCACCAAGCTGCCGTGACCAGCTGGGCGGCGAGATAATATTTGTAACAGTCCGGAAATGCCATCCCACCCTGCGTTCGGGGTCTCATTAGGGTAGATAGCTTATACCTCGGTGGGGAGTGCCCCCAGATAAAGGAGGAGAAAAGTCTATTTAGTTTAACAAAAAAGGACTTAGGTATCCACTGCGGCGAGTGGCGGAAGAGATAAAGGAGTTTGGGGACTATTTTCATTTTGAGAAGATTCACCCTCCCCCATACCGACAGAGGGAGGTTACCCCATGCCTTAAATTTTGATTGGGCGTCTGCCAAAACCGGGGAGAGATTCAGGGGAATAAAGTCAGAGGCCGAAGTTGAGACAAGCACCCCCAAATATTTGAAAGTATCCACCCAGCAGAGGGGGCTATCTGGGGGGGAGGTAGATTTGGCCGCCTGGTCTATCGGGAACAGGAGAGATTTGGACCAGTTCACTCTGAGTCCAGTGACCGGAGCAAATGTGTCTAGCACCAACAAGGCACCCTGCAGGGAGGGGCCGGCATCATTCAGAAAAAGCAGCATATCGTCGGCGTATAGGGCCACCCTCTCCTCCAGCAGACCCACTCTGAGCCCCTTGACGTGACGAGATGTACGCAGCGCCTCCGCCACTGGCTCAATGGCGAGGGCGAAGAGGGCCGGGGAAAGGGGACAGCCCTGCCTAGTGCCTCGGGAAAGTTGAAAGGGGGCCGAAACCGTACCGCCCAAGCGCACCGACGAGGTGGGGGCCTTGTATATGACCTGCAGCCACTTTATGAACAGTAAGGGAAATCCCATTCGTCTCAAAGTCTCCCATAGGAAAGGCCACTCGACTGTGTCAAAGGCCTTTTCTACATCCAGTGAGGCCACAGTCCTTGTTCCTGCATTTACGTGTCGGGTATGAATGTTGGTAAAGAGTCGCCTGAGATTAACATCTGTAGACCTCCTGGGCATAAACCCTGTCTGGTCGGAGTCTATTACAGTAGGTAACATGGGGTACAGTCGCAGAGCGAATAGTTTGGTAAGTACCTTAAAGTCGGTGTTTAGCAGTGCAATAGGGCGGTAGGAGGCACAGGAAGTAGGGTCCTTGGGAGGTTTATATATTAGTGTCAAGTGGGCATGATACATAGAGGCAGGGAGGCCGCCCTCAGCCAAACACGTAGTGTAAAGCTGAGCCAACATGGGGGCCAGGAGGCCCACATGGGCTTTGTAGAAATCGAGTGGGAGTCCATCAGGTCCTGGCGCCTTGCCAGGTGGGAAGGACTGGATGGCAACCTGAACTTCAAGGGCCGTAAATGGTTTTACTAGGGCCTCCCTCTCCTGGTCAGAGAGCCAACCCAGCGCCAGGGGGTCAAGCAGGTCGTCAAGTGTCTCAGGCCGGAAGCCCGCGGGTAACCCAGAGGAGTAGAGGGTCCTGTAGAAGTCGTTAAAGGTCTGCAGTATGTCTTGAGGAGAGGACACAGTCCCCCCTTCCGGGGTCTGGAGGAGAGATATGGTTGTGAGAGGTTGGTCGTGTTGGGCCATCATGGCCAGGAACCGGCCATTTCGGTCACCCTGTTCAAATGCCCTCTGTTTTCCCTTATGCATTTCCAGGCGTGTCGCTTCCGTTATGTGCAAGTGTAAGTCGCGCTGGGCCGCCATCATCAGATCAAAACGATCTGAGGAAGGGTCAGTATTATATGAGTCAGTGCGGTCCGCGACCCGCTGCTCCAAGTCCACCAACTGCGCCGAGTGTTGTTTTTTTACACTAGCTATAGCTGAGATGTACTGTCCCCTTGTATACGCCTTGAAAGTGTCCCAAACTACGTCCGGGGAGGCCGTACCAGCATTACGCTCCCAAAAGTCAGTCAGCAGGGGGGATACAACTTCAGCTATGTCTGGATGATTCACCCATTGGGCGCCCAGCCTCCAGAGTGCGGCACAACGTGAGGCCGGAGAGCGAAGCACTACTAGTAACGGGCTATGATCCGACAGACCGCTGGGGAGATAGTCCGCCTCCAACACATCCGCTAACAGTGCGGGGTTGGAGAAGGCCAGATCTATCCGGGACGCGGTCTTGTAGGAAGCAGAGTAGCAGGAATATGCACGCACATCCGGGTGCTTCCACCTCCAGATCTCCTCCAGGCCCACCGCCTGAGCCCAGGCCAGTAGGTCGGAGGACCGGGATTTTGGCGGAGTGGGTCTATCTAGTTCTTGGGACAGGATGGCATTAAAGTCTCCCATCATTATGACCTTCCCCGGGCAGAACGGTGCAATCTTATCTAAAACATCATACAATAGGGCAGAGGAGAAGGGGGGGGGGGAATGTACAAATTGACAACAATGTACCTCTGCGACCATAATGTAAAAACGAGGACCACATATTTACCTAGGGGGTCTGTACGGACTTCTTCAATTACACAGGGAAAATTCTTATGGATAAGGACCGTCACCCCCCCTAGCATACGTGGAATATGTAGCATGTATCGCTCGCTGAACCCAGGGTTTTTTAAGGGTCAGGATCTTGCTGCCCATGAGGTGAGTCTCTTGGAGTAAGATAAGTTGTACAGGGCGGGACTTCAAATACTGGAATAGGGTGGCCCGTTTAAACTTGGAATTAAGACCCCTGACATTCCAAGAGAGAATGGAGAAGGAGTCAGGCGGGCGGTCAGCCATCTGGCAGGGGGGGTGGAGGGAGGGCAGGGTACCAAATTAGGAGCATCTCGAGACACCCCAGGAGCAGCAGGACCTCGAGCACAGTACAAATCATGACAGCAAAACTTGCGCAGAGCACCATCCTTACAGAGCAAAAGACATTGAGCTTAACATAAACAGTGAACACATAGATTAACAAACTTCCCAGGCACCGGGTGCCTATCCGACTATGTCCCACCTCTCCAGCAACTGCTGGAGGGGTGGGAATAGTTTTTCCCCAAACAGGAACAGTCAAAAACATAGGGTGTAGATTAGCCCTTAAACTGGGGCTCTACACGACATCCGCAAGGCTGCTCTCATACAGCAGAAGCCTGCGGTCAATGTTCATGGACACAAACCCCAAGTAAAATTGGGCGCAAAAATAGAGCAAAAAATTCCAAAACAACAAAAAGAAAAAAAAGAAAAAAAAAGATATAGATCTTGGACAGAACACAAGTACAGGTGGGGGGGGGGGGGGAGTTGGCGGCTTCGCGTGTCTCAGTCCTTGGAGTCCTGAGTAATGCGCCTTCATGTCGGCGCGCTGAGCAACCAAACTCCATGCAGTAGTATGTGCAGATTCCCGGCCTGAACAGGGTATAAGGGCCAGGGCTCGGGGGGTAGTGGCACCCGGAAAGAAAAGCCGCGGTAAGGGAGCAAAGGCAGCACCGTAGGATGAAAAAAAAAAAGGAAAAAAAAAATAAAAAAAATAAATAAAAATAAGATGCAAAATGTAAATAAAATGTATGTCATCTCCCCGCAGCGACAGGATCAGGGATCAAGGGGAGTATCATCCAGCAGACATCAGATATTTGTGACACAGTGGAACACAGGAGGGACACATATCAGTTCATGAGGACGATGAAGGGGAGGAAAACAATCTCCATCGAGATCCATGAGACCACATTCTGCTACCCCAAAAAAACAGTGATAGATCCCCACCACTTCGGGGGGGGGGGAAGGGGTTGCCCGGGGGAGAGAAGAAACCGGTCGCCACACCCGCCACGAGGTATGCGTCATCCGCGGGCCTCCAGCCACGACATAGCCGCCTCCGGATCTGTGAAAAAGCGCGTGCGATCCCCATCTATCACCCGCAACTTGCTAGGGTAAAGCAAGCTGAATTTGAGGCCTTGGTCTCTCAGACTTCTGCGCACCTCGGTGAAAGAGCGACGCTGGCGTTGCACCTCTGGAGAGTAGTCCGGGAACAGCATGATCCTGGCTCCCTCAAACATCAGATCCCTCTTTTCCCTGGCAGCCGCCAGGATGCGATCTCTGTCCCGGTAGTTGAGTAGGCGAAGCAGGAAAGGCCGCGGAGGGGCCCCTGGGATTGGAGGTTTAGGAGGGACCCTGTGTGCCCGCTCGACCACAAACGTGGGTGGCATAGCTGGTAGGCCCAGCAGGGAGATGAGGAAGGTTTCAGTGAACTCCGCAGGCTTAGGGCCCTCCGCCCGCTCCGGGAGGCCCAGGATCCTGATGTTGTTCCTCCTGAGCCTATTCTCCGTGTCTATGGATTTCTCCTGCAGGGCTCTGACCTGCATCTGTAGGGCATGGAGATCCCTGGAGTCGGCCCTGGTAGAATCCTCAAGCTGAGAGATGCGGCCCTCCGCCTCAGCGAACCGGGCCCTGAATTTGTCCATATCATGCCTAATAAGGCTTACATCCGCCACTAGATGGTCGATCTTCACCATCACTGAGTCCCTTCCCTCCTTGATCGCTGCCAGGAGTTCAGCATGAGAGGCGGCTTGGGATGCCGACGGATTAGGCAGGGGTGGAAAATCAACGGACATCTCCAGGGCTGAGAGCCTCGTGGGCAAGATGGCCGTCGCGGCCCGGGCTCCAGGCGTCGAGGACGAACGGAGCTTGCCCGGCGACAGCGGAGGGGCTCTCGGGGTACCGGGTGTCTTCTTCCGCCCCAGGGTGCCTGCGGAACGGGTGCTGGGTGTAGGAATCTGCGCTGAAAGTTAGTCAGGATAAGGGTAAGAGCGGAGCTCAGCTAACGCACGTCTGCTCCCTTTCACATCCCGGCCACGCCCCCTCCATGCTGCATTTTTTAACGACGTTTTTAAACTATGTCGTTTTTCGGGTTGTAAAAAATGATCGTGTTTGGACTAAAACGACGTTAAAAACCTGCACATGCTCAAAAGCAAGCTATGAGACGGGAGCGCTCGTTCTGGTAAAACTACCGTTCATAATGGAGTAAGCACATTCATCACGCTGTAACAGACAGAAAATCGTGAATCGTCTTTTACTAACACGGAATCAGCTAAAGCAGCCCTAAGGGTGGCGTCATTTGCATGGAATTTCCCCTTTATAGTGCCATCGTACGTGTTGTACATCACCGTGTTTTGAAAACGATGGTGTGTGGGCAACGTCGTTTTAATGATGAAGTTGGAAAAACTTCGTTTTTTCTACATGCTGAAAAACGCGTTTTTTTTTCATGCCGAAAAATGATCGTGTGTACGCAGCATAACAGACAACTCAAAGTCAGGGATGGTGAACACATCCAAAGCATCGTCAAGAAAGACGATGAGCGTCCCCTTGCCCTCCCTCCAGTGCCAGTTCACCAGAATGGAGCCAAATGCATGAACTCTCTGTACTGGCAACTACCTAGGTTGGCATACTTTTAATGAAGTGTCCACTGCCCTTATCCTATGACTTTTGCACTAGGACTGTATCAAGATAACTATCCCTGCATGATTCTTGAGAGGCCTGTATGTCTGTTCGTAATGGCCACCTGTGTCCATTAAAACAATTGTCTAATTTTAGATAAATGTGGTGGAGGTGGGTGTATCCACCTGGGAAAAAAAAAATTAAAAGTCAGCAGCTACAAATACTGGAGCTGCTGAATTATAATATAAGGACACTCACTTACCTGTCCAGGGAGCCTGTGATGTCGGCACCCGAAGCCGACCCATCCTTCGGCTCTGATGCAGGCGCCGACATCCTTACTAAGGGAAACAGGAAGTGAAGCCTTTTCCTACTGTGCATGCGCAAGTCACGCTGCGCATCCTGAATGGTCCCTGCTGTGTTCTGGGACTTGTGCATCTCCTAGAAGGCAGCGGGGGGAGGGGGGAGGGGCCAGACATTGGGTAGTAGATACCTGGATTGACATGTATCCGTTCTCCCCTGAAAGGTGGTAAATGTGGCACCGGAGGGGGGTTGATCCAATCCGCAGAAATTCCATTTTTCTTTAAGTGGTTGTAAAGTAAAATTATGCCTGTAAATACCTTATCAGAAAACAACAGCTCAGTGGGGGAGGTTGCTGAACTAACCTCGCTGACAGTATTTATTGTTCAACTCGTGGGGTTGAACGAAAAACGGTTTAAACGGTTTAAACGGTAAGTAATGCTCATATTTTAAAACAACTAGCCGATTCCCCTAGACAAAACGAGCATCCATCTAAGGGGAAAAAGTTTTATGTACGGGTGAACCCCCGCTTTAAGGAGGACACAGGAACAGGCAGGATCAACCAGGTTTTTTACAGCTTAGAGAGGGACAGGTTAGACAACACAAGCACTGCACTGTTTAATCTGCTATAAGGGAACAGGATCTCTTTTTTTAGGGTTAAAACCACTTTAACTTATAAAATGTATGCCATTTGCTAATACCATAGTGGAATGCTGGCGACTATAGCCCATTCCTTTTTTTATTTCTCTTGAACTGGGTTCAGATTTTGCTGTTTCACGCCATCAGACTGCAGTCTCTCTCTCCGACTGTGACACCATCTGTTGCAGCACCTTGTGAAGAGCACAATACCTCGTATAAAACAGGGAGCTGCTGCCGTTCAATGCAAATGCAGGTTTTCCCAGCTGACGATGCAAGAGCGCATCCGATTAATTTTTATGTCAATGACACGACAAGCCGCATAAAGATTATGTTGTTTGCAGTCAGCCCGAGCAGAAGAAAAGAAAAGCACTGCAAGAGCAAAACGCTGCGCTGCAATACAAAACAGGAAAACTAGTCTGAATATGTAAGGAGCAATAATGGCTGCCCCCATGGACATATCTAATTGTAAAAGTATATGTAGAAACATTAATATTTTTTTTTTAAATCAAAGTGGACCTAGCGTCATTTATGTAATGTCAGTGTTAGGCCCCATACACACGACCGAACATGTCCGCTCAAACTGGTCCGCTGACCAGTTTCAGCAGACATGTTCGGTCGTGTGTAGGGCCTATCGGACTGTTTTCGAGCGGACAATTGTCCAGCCAACCGTTTTCCAGCGGACAAAAATTTCTTAGCATGCTAAGAAACATGTCCGCTGGAAGCCAGTTCGTCGTACATGTTCGGTCGTCTGTACAGACTCACCGGACATGTCCGATCGGCCGAAAGCCCTCGCATGCGTCAAAGTGATTCGACGCATGCGTCGACGGCGCGGCCACGTCACCGCGTATCGTGTCCGCGCGGATTTCTGTTTGATGGTGTGTACAACCATCAGACAGAAATCTCCGAGCGGATATGTCCACTGAAAACGGTCCGGCGGACCGTTTTCAGTGGACAGTCCGTCCGTGTGTACGAGGCCTAAGGGTTGCCATACACTAAGGTGACCAGATTTTTTAAATTTAATCCGGGGGAAATATTTTTTTTTAATTGGCAAATGGTAAACTATTTTATACGCATTTTTCCTCAAATTATATATGCAGTCAGTGGTGTAGCGAGGGTTGTCAGTGCCCAGGACAAGGCAAGAAATTTTGTCTTCTCCTCTTGTCCCAGCTGTCAGCGGGAGATCTCACCCCCCGCAGTGCTTGGATCGGGGAAGAGAGCTCCGATGGGTCACGGAAGCACCGAGCGGCACTCCCGCTGCTCTCCTCTTTTACTCCTTTCTCAGCTGTCAGTGGGGGATCCCCTTCTGCAGTGTTTGGATCGGGCAAGAGAGCTACCGCGGGCCATGGAAGTACCAAGCGGAGCTCAGCTAATGCCCCGCTGACAGCTGGGAGAAGAGGAGAGCAGCTGGGGATTAGCTGAGCTCCACTCTGTGCTTCCATAGCCCGCCGGAGCTCTCACCCCCAATCCAAGCATTCGGGCCCCCACTTTTTGCAGTGCTCCGAGTGGAGAAAACAGCTTTAGCGGGTCACGGAAGCGCTGAATGGCGCTATAAGAACGTATGTGACACAATTAGATTACAAAAACACACACCTTTTACATTATATACTACTGTGATAGAGAGGATTCTAGCATTTTACAAGCACTTTTACTATGTTCGCACTGGGGATTCCTGACAGGCAGGGAGGGAGGGAGAGGGGGGAGAAGGCATTACATTAATTGACACTACCCTAAAAATAAGCCCTACTGTGTTTTTGGTTGCCAACATTAATATAAGACCCAGGCTTATTTTTGGGGAAACACGGTATACTTTCTTTCTTTTGGTGGTATTTGATCATCTCTGCGATTTTTACTTTTTGTGCTATAAACAAAAAAGAGTTTTTGCTATATTAAATATCCCAATTTTTTTTTAAAAAAGGTAATTTTTTCTCAGTTTAGGCTGATTTGTATTCTTCTACATATTTTTGGTAATAAAAATCGCAATAAGTGTATATTGATTGGTTTGCGCAAAAGTTATAGCGTCTACAAAATAGGGGATAGATTTATAGCATTTTTATTATAATTTTTTTTTTACTAGAAATAGCAGCAATCTGCGATTTTTATCAGGACGTCGACATTATGGCGGACTCATCGGACACTTTTGACACATTTTTGGGACCATTGCCATGTATACAGCGATCAGTGCTATAAAAATGCACTGATTAATGTAAAAATTTCACTGTCAGGGAAGGGGTTAACACTAGGGGGCGATCAAGAGGTTAATTGTGTTCCCTAGTGTGTGTTCTAACTGTGGGGGGAGGGGACTGACCTAGAGGAAAAGACAGATCGTGGTTCCTAGCTATTAGGAACTCACAATCTCTCTCTCCTTACAGAACAGAACAGGGACGTGTGTGTTTAAACACACACGTCCCTGTTCTGCCTCTCTTGCCTGGGATCCCTCACAGCCGGGGGTCATCGCGACCGCCGGTCATGAGCATCGGCTCCCCCTCCGTTGCCTGCTATCCTGCTTAAAGGGACTGATGTACAGCTACGGCGGTTCGCGGGATCTTGCCGACCTGACGCAGTATAATGACGGCAGCTGGTCGTCAAGTGGCATAGAAAATACAGAGACTGATGATACTCATTTCAAAATATATCACTGATTAAAGAAAATCACAGTACTGACAAAACAAGTGAGGTCATAAACAATACATGGAAAAGGAAAAGAACATTCCGGAAGGCCCGGCACTTAAGAGTCTCTGTACCCTGTAAGGGTTTTCTTCTTTTTTTTGTAATCTGGAAAAATAACGACATGGGAAGAAAAAGAAAAAAAATGTGGGGGAGGGGGGGATCCAGTCAAACCACCAACCCAGCAGACGCTCATTGGTACAATCTCCATTTAGGCTAAATTAATTTAGCAAGTCCTTGTACTCATCAGATACTCACCTATTCTTGAGGAATTTATCTCAGAGGCCCCTCTCAGTGGCCGCCAACTCCTTAATCCCATTCATTTCATCCACTCTTTTCAACCATATGGCTATGGGTGGAGCCTGTGCCCGTTTCCAAAAAAGCGGGATGAAGATTTTTGCCGCTGTGATCAAGAGGGGTGAGATGGAACACCTATAATGTCACTTACACACAATCGGAATTTCCGACAAAAAAAGTTTGATGTGAGCTTTTGGTTGGAAATTCCGACCGCGTGTATTCACTATCAGACTTTTTCTATCGGACTTTCCGACAGCAAAAAACTGAGCTGGTTCTCAAATTTTCAGACGGGAAAAGTTCTTGTTGGAAATTCAGATCATCTGTATGCAATTCCAACTCACAAAAAAACACGCATTCTTTGAATCAATTTGACGCATGCTCGGAATCATTGAACTTCATTTTTCTCAGCTCGTTTTAGTGTTGTACGTCACCGTGTTCTTGACGGTCGGAATTTCAGACAACATTTGTGTGACCGTGTGTATGTCAAGTTTAAGCCAAAATTTAGTTGGAAAAAAATCCACGGTTTTCTTGTGTGTACGCGTCATTAGTCTAAGGGCCCTTTCACATGGGGCTGTCCGTGTGCGGGCTCCGCTCCGGCGATCCCCGCTGGGCAGGCAGATGACAGGTCGGTCTCTGCACACTGTGTAGGGACCGACCTGTCAGAGCGCCACTCTCCCCTATGGGGGATCGGATGACGACGGACCCTCAGATTGAATAAAAGGTGAATATGCTGTCTAAAAACAGACACACTGTCCTTCGGATGGTCAAATCTTCACCCCTAATAGATACATTTGCACAGTAAGGGACGTGTGTTGATGAGATTGGCATCCTTTTCCATTTCCCTATTCTCTTCCTCAATGGTCTCCATCTATTAAGCAGCAGCAGAGCGCACAATAAAGTTGCACATTTTATCTCCCGTTAGTAAGTGCTAACCCTGCCTTGCTGTGACACAAACCCGATTACATAACTCAGCTTCATAGGAAAGGAAAAGACAGCTAAAATTAGCAGCTCAGCTGTCAGTCTATAGGGAAGGGCTGTTCATATGCTGACATATATAAATAATTGACTCAACTCCAGAGGGGAGCCCAATGCAACCCACGAACCTATGAAAATGGTCATTCATATGCCGACCTATGTACCTGTCATTGTGAAATGTATTTCTGCCTAGGTGTGTGAAAAGCAGCATGCAGAAGAATAGGTTTAAAAGAGAAGTGTGTTTCTTTTTTTTTTCTAATCATACTTACCTAGGTGAATGCAGCATCAAACCGATGCTGCAGCTGTCCCCCGGCGAGAACCAAGCCAAGCCATCAAACATCGCCCATGCCTCGGTTCTCACTCCTCCCCGAGAGGAGAGCTGCAAGATGTCAGTCAGCAGCTCTCCTCTCTTCTCTTCCATGCTCATTGGAGCGCTGAGCTGTGGAGGGGCAGGGAGCGGCTGTCTCAGTGGCTCTCTGAGACGCTTAGACTGCCATTAGTGAAGGCATGTGGCGGATCCAGACTTTGGAAGTCGGAATGAGGCGCTGCCTTGACTGATCCTGGTGATGTCAGCGGAGAGCGAACTTCAGACCGTTCTCCGCTGAAAACGGGTAACAGGAGTGCAAAACGAATTGCACTCCTGTGACCCAGAGGAAAAGCCCAGCCTAAAAAGCTTGGGCTGGAATTCTCTTCTAAAGTGGAAGTATGGGTTAAAATAAAATTACATATACGATGCAGTCTGTCAATAGCATTACCAACTTTCAGTGGAACTAAAGTCTGCAATACTTGAACTTACTTCCTCTCCAACAGTCCAACATCTACGAGGTCCCATGCTGGTAGGGATGAGCTGAGTGTTGGGCCTGAACATAATCAAGAACCAATAGGTGCTGTTTGGATGTTCAACTGTGAATGGTATGGACGAACAACACAGTTTCAGGCTGTTAATGGTTGCTAAGGAAGCAGCAGTTGCTTGCACCCGCCGCGTCCCTACCAACCACTGATATCACCCAGCCCATGGCTTATATGGCCAGGAATCCTCAACGATGTAAGGAAAGGGGTGGGGATAGAGGGTGACATCATTGCCTAAATATGGGCACATGGCCACCACTATCCCTATCCCTTCCCTTCAACAGCCAATAACAGCTCAGAGGTGTTTTTTCGGGGACCTTTGCAGGGGTCTGTGTGCATTTTATTTATTTTTTTAAAGAGGTGAGCAAAGAAAGTAAAACACTTTTTATTCCTTTGAAACATCAGTGCTTAAATAATATCACTGTTCCCGGCCAAATAGCATTTTGAAAGACGTACTTTGCATTGGTACATGTTCCACAGGGCAGTGCCCACCCTCCATGCTCTTTTTATGACAACCATTTGTAATTAGACAATAAATTGGGAATTTTTAATTTGATAGATTTGGCTCCCAATAATTTCAAAGAGGTTTGGCATTTGAACCCAGGGCAGTTTGGCTCAACCCTACTCAACAGGATCTTCTCCCCATCTTCTCTCAGGTGCCAGGATTTGGCCGTATTGCGGGATGATGTAGCGTGGGATGATGTCAGTCACCATGGCAGAGAATGTAAATTGAACCGTGCACATGCAGATCAGTGTACATTCTACAGAACACCACAAGCAGGCAGGCAGGTATAGTTATTTTATTGCAGAAGATAGATTGCATGTCTCTTCTGTAATACATAGCTTGTTTGCTTTTTTTTCTGCTTTCGGCCCCTTTCACACGGGTGGACCGTTTAGGTCCCTCTGTCAGTTTTTTCGGCGGACCTGAACGGGAGCTCCATGCAAGTCTATGGACCGTCGGATGTCAGCGATGACCATGTCCGATCCGCTAAAATACGTTGCCATCTGTCCTGGAAGATCAGTTTGGGTGAGATCTGATAAAAACAGACATGCTGTCCATTTTCATCTGATCTCTCCATAGACAAGCAGCGGCGCTCAACAAGCCCCTCCCCGCTCAGTGAGCAGAGAGGGACCTGTCATCCGCCGGCTCAGCGGAGATCAACGGAGAGATCTCCCGCTAAGCTGGCGGACTAGTGGCAACGGATCTGCCTCATGTGAATGAGGCCTTAGGGCCCTTTCACACGTACGTACTGTATGTCCGCATTTTCATTTGTCCGTTTGCGGATGAAAACGGGACATACATGGGTCCTTATGTGATTACGGGTGTCAGAAGAAGACCATCCGCTGACACCCGTAATTGTCCGCCTCCGCAAAGATCCGCATTTGCGGACGGAAGAAAAATGTGCGGAGACCGCCCTGTCAGCTTGCCAGCTCAGCGGGGATTTTACGGAGGATCCCCGCTGAGCAAAGCGGACACACGGATCGGATCATTACTGATCCGCCCGTGTGAAAGGGCCCTTAAGATAATGGATCTGTAGCGCTGGACCCCTAAAATTATCCTCTAGATGCTTCTTATGCAGTGGTGTTTTGACTGAGTATTTGGATTGTTGGCTGGCAGCTTCTACACACCAATATAGCCAGTTTCCTTGGTTTGTATTGTAGTTAGCGAAATTTAAGATTCAAGTGCCACTCAATAGGTAATTATCCAGACATAAATGTATTCTGATGTATGATAGTATAGATGATTTTAAAACAGAACAAATGCGTTTCGGGCTCCAGAAATTGGCCCCTTCATCAGGGCTACAACCATATATACAGGGAGTGCAGAATTATTAGGCAAGTTGTATTTTTGAGGATTAATTTTATTATTGAACAACAACCATGTTCTCAATGAACCCAAAAAAACTCATTAATATCAAAGCTGAATATTTTTGGAAGTAGTTTTTAGTTTGGTTTTAGTTTTAGCTATTTTAGGGGGATATCTGTGTGTGCAGGTGACTATTACTGTGCATAATTATTAGGCAACTTAACAAAAAAAAATATATACCCATTTCAATTATTTATTTTTACCAGTGAAACCAATATAACATCTCAACATTCACAAATATACATTTCTGACATTCAAAAACAAAACAAAAACAAATCAGTGACCAATATAGCCACCTTTCTTTGCAAGGACACTCAAAAGCCTGTCATCCATGGATTCTGTCAGTGTTTTGATCTGTTCACCATCAACATTGCGTGCAGCAGCAACCACAGCCTCCCAGACACTGTTCAGAGTGGTGTACTGTTTTCCCTCCTTGTAAATCTCACATTTGATTATGGACCACAGGTTCTCAATGGGGTTCAGATCAGGTGAACAAGGAGGCCATGTCATTAGTTTTTCTTCTTTTATACCCTTTCTTGCCAGCCACGCTGTGGAGTACTTGGACGCGTGTGATGGAGCATTGTCCTGCATGAAAATCATGTTTTTCTTGAAGGATGCAGACTCCTTCCTGTACCACTGCTTGAAGAAGGTGTCTTCCAGAAACTGGCAGTAGGACTGGGAGTTGAGCTTGACTCCATCCTCAACCCAAAAAGGCCCCACAAGCTCATCTTTGATGATACCAGCCCAAACCAGTACTCCACCTCCACCTTGCTGGCGTCTGAGTCGGACTGGAGCTCTCTGCCCTTTACCAATCCAGCCACGGGCCCATCCATCTGGCCCATCAAGACTCACTCTCATTTCATCAGTCCATAAAACCTTAGAAAAATCAGTCTTGAGATATTTCTTGGCCCAGTCTTGACGTTTCAGCTTGTGTGTCTTGTTCAGTGGTGGTCGTCTTTCAGCCTTTCTTACCTTGGCCATGTCTCTGAGTATTGCACACCTTGTGCTTTTGGGCACTCCAGTGATGTTGCAGCTCTGAAATATGGCCAAACTGGTGGCAAGTGGCATCTTGGCAGCTGCACGCTTGACTTTTCTCAGTTCATGGGCAGTTATTTTGTGCCTTGGTTTTTCCACACGCTTCTTGCGTGTTGACTATTTTGAATGAAACGATTGATTGTTCGATGATCACGCTTCAGAAGCTTTGCAATTTTAAGAGTGCTGCATCCCTCTGCAAGATATCTCACTATTTTTGACTTTTCTGAGCCTGTCAAGTCCTTCTTTTGACCCATTTTGCCAAAGGAAAGGAAGTTGACTAATAATTATGCACACCTGATATAGGGTGTTGATGTCATTAGACCACACCCCTTCTCATTACAGAGATGTACATCACCTAATATGCTTAATTGGTAGTAGGCTTTCGAGCCTATACAGCTTGGAGTAAGACAACATGCATAAAGAGGATAATGTGGTCAAAATACTCATTTGCCTAATAATTCTGCACTCCCTGTATATATTGTATAATCACGTTGGACATTAAAATAGTTGTTGCATCTAAAATAGTATTGACTAGTTTAAATTTATTGTACATGCAGACTTGTAAAGTTACCTACGCGGTATTAAACCCAAAATCAAAAATGCAATATTTTGCAGCTTATCAATCATTAGATGTGGTGGCTGCATTATTTTTTGAAATTTTCCCTCTGTTTCCACCTTTTAATCTGGCCAGTAACACACCTCCTGTATTAGAGTGCCCCCACCATGGATGAAGAAGCAACAGATGCCTTTGAACAGCAGCATTGTCAGTCTGGGGGGAGGGGAGTGTCAGATGTACTGGCAGATTTAAATGCACTAACAATTTGAAGCCAAACTCAAGCTAACACTTTAACAGCAAACAGTCTTTTTCTTTATTGGATAAAGGTTTTGAATACATGAATCAAATATGATCACTGTAAGCACCCCGGTAAATGATTTGTCTCATCCCTGTAACTGATCTGCATCTGCAAGAGAGCTTGTTCTTTTAAAAAACAACATACTGGCCAGAAAATAGAAGAAAGTCTAAAAAAAGAAATCTAATGCAGCCATCATATCTAAGAATTTTCTAAGCTGCAATATAATAAATGTTTGCTTTTAGGTTCAATACTGATTTAAAAAAAATCATTATTGTTTTTTTACAGTTCTATAGCGCTCTGTGAGAGAGTGCATGTACGTGTGTACAAGAACGTGCGTGTGCACCAGTCACTAATGCTATTGCCAAGTAGGCTATTTTTTTAATTAAACAACTGTATATAGCCATTGCTGTCTTGTCTACAGTGTTCCTGTGAAATTTGTGACACTGTACCTGACTACCCATTACCAACCTGGCTTGCCTTGACTTGTTTCTGATATCCGCCTCTACACACCCCAGCTTGCACGTACAGTATATATGCTTTTGCCTACTCCTCCTGTTTCTGACCTGCTCATCTGTTACTGACCCTGATCTGAACCCTGACTATGCTTCTGGCTGCGTTATTGTACTGGTCGGCAGTTGCTGACTCAAGCTTACCTGGCATGGGACCAGTCTTGACTTTCTGTCACAGTCATCTCCACCCTGCATTCTCTCAAACAACACTCCTGTCTACACACAGGTCATAGTCTTTGCGGCAGTCTACCACCTGACCGCTATTCCTACGCTTGTAACCGCTCTGTTGGGGAGTTCTGGCCTGTTATCCATGTGTCCAGTCTTCTTATTCTTTTCTTCTGAGGGGAAGCTACTTAGCTGATTTACGATCCGCCGGCACAACTTTAGAGGCAAGTGCTTTCTGAATACAGCACTTGCCTCAAAAATTTGCGCCGGCGGATCGTAAATCAGATAGGTTACGCGGATCTAAAGATCCGCTAATCTATCTGAATCTAGCCCACTGTGTGTACTGGGCTTTAGGCTAGCCATAGATGATTATATATCTATCAGAGGATATCTGTTCAATCCTATAGAACAGGGGTCTCCAAACTGCAGCCCCAGGGCCAGATGCGGCCCTTTGCTAGCCTTTATCCAGCCCTCAGGGCTTTATTCCTCCCACTGATATGAGGCACTATTCTTCCCACTGACTCCAACAAGGGGCACTTTTTATTTTTTCTTCCATTGATACTGATGATGAGATACAATTACTTCTACTAATAGGGGCACTACTCCTTATCCTACTGAGCGCAAACTATGAGGCCATATTTATTCTCACCAATGCTGGGCCTGGGGCTTTTTCTGCCTCCGCTGGCCACAATCCGGCCCTCCTAAAGGCTCAAGAACAATAAACTGGCCCTTTGTTTGAAAAGTTTGGAGACCCCTGCTATAGAACAATGGGACACACCATCTTTCTGAGGCTATACACGATACTCCATCCTTCCCTTCACAGAAAACAGAAATTTCAGCTCCAGGCGCAGGGAGATATTCCGAATATCATAACTGACATCCTGAGGAGCTCATTGCTTCTAGCACAGTAACCCCACCCCCACTAATCAAAAACGCAAAGCATCTTTATATGAACCATTTATAGTCAGCCTTACCATTCTAGATTGAAGTGCGGACAGATGGCAGGATCTATCCCAGCACTATATCACATATTTCTATGCAAATCATGCATCATTATACATTCATTACATACCTTCCCACTCTACAGGCTTTTAATACACACTTACATTCTGGTTATAAACACTTTCTGTTTCACTGTGTAGTCGCTTTACTTCAGCCTCGCTGGCCTCTTGTATTCTCTGTACTGCCTCCACCAGCGCCGGGCCTCCTCGGCTAATAGAGCGCAACTTATCTTCCAACTGCAACACAAGTACTTGTGACTGGGCAACCTGGGCTCGCAGCTCTTGTGTCTCCTGCAAATGTGGTCAAAAGAATAAGAAATTAAATTCACAGCTGAGATCCAGATACAAATAATAACAGCTATATATTTATTAATGTATGATTCAATATATATAATTTGTTAATACGAGCAATGTAAGTATTGGATTGTGGCTTGTCTGCCTTTTTCAGTCCTTGTACAGCAGAGGTCAGAGGAGTAAGGGGGAAGAAGCAGAAAAAGCAGTCAGATGTGCTGCAGTGCTTGTGTGCTAATAAGGGACACATGGATAGGAGAAGAGAGCAGAGTGACAGAGATATGAACTCGTTAGTCTGCTACTTCTCCTTTTATTGTCCCGTCACAGGCTGTGGGGAGAGACAAGACATGTAGGTGTTAAAGGCTTGGTTCACACTGGTGCATTTTGACATGAGATTTGGCATGTCAAATCGCATTTCAAAACGGCGGTATTTGCCGCAAATTGCTGGCAATGGCACCGTCCTAATCGTTACGATGCTGCATTTGCGGCGCTGAACCGATTTCAAAAAGTCGTTTTCACTAGCCCTCCTGGCTAATCTTCCAACCATATCAGACTGCTCTCCCCAGTCCTCTCAGGCTGCCTCTCAGTCCTCCCCGACTGTCTCACTCACCAGCCACCCGACTGTCTTCTCCTTGAACATCTCCCAGACTTGCTCACTGGCTCATGCTGTCCTCACACCTGCTCCCATGCATGGAAGGCTTTTTCCATGTTGTAGAAGGTCTGTCCAGCACCTGAGCTCCAGACCTGAGGTCAACCACCCCCCCTCCAGACTCTCCAGACTAGGGGGCTACCCTCAAGGGTCTCATCCATCTCCAGCTTCCACCTGAACTCTCCTGCCCTGCTGGGCTGACCCTGATTATTTGAAGTGGCTGCCAACCCATCTGTTGGGGTTTGTTTTGGGCCCTTAAGAATACTCCAGGCAGCTCCTCCTATCCTCCCTCCCATTCTTCTGGAAGTTTCTCACAAGTTCCAGAAGTAGAGGGAAGTACCAGAGATGCTGCCTGCTGAGTCATACCAGCCTCCCTGAGTCACACACCCTGACCCAGAATCAATCTTGGGCTTGGCTGCCAAACAAACCAAAACATTCTACCGACACTAACAAAAATCTAACACTAACTACTCTAGTACACTAGAGGGTGCTACACATAGAATACAGTGGAACCTCAGATTATGAGCATAATCCGTTCCAGGAGCTCGTAATCCAAAGTACTTGTATATCAAAGCGAGTTTCCCCATTGAAGCCAATGGAAATTAAAATAATTTGTTCCGCATTGACTTTAATGGTATGCAATACCGCATGTGACCAGAGGTGGGGGGCGCCGGAGAGCCTCGGGAACGGTCGGAAAGGCCAGAGGACACCTCGGCTGACCTTGGCAAACCTCGGAAAGACTCTGTTTCCGAGGTTTGCCGAGGTCAGCCGAGCTGTCCTCAGGCCTTTCCATGCATTTTCGAACAGCTCCGCTCAGCTCCGGCCCACCCCACCTCAGGCCAAACGTGATACTGCACACCGCTTTGGCCTGAATCCTGCTCGTATTGCGAGACAACACTCGCGAAACACTCATTAAAGCGGGGGTTCACCCAAAATAAATTTTTTAACATTGTTTAACAGGTTTCCGACCGTCGCATACAGCGCGTCACGAGTTGCCGAAAGAAGCCGAACGTCGGTGCGGCTCTATACGGCGCCTGCGCACCGACGTTCGGCTTCTTTCGGCAACTCGTGACGCGCAGTATGCGACGGTCAATCAATTAGGAACGCCCAGTCCCGCAGAAGACATACCCGGAAGCGGCGGTGAAAATACGGTATGTACGGGGATAAAAAAAAAAACAGCCGATTGTCATTCTAAAACTCGGCTGAATGTAATGTTAAAAAAAATTCTTTTGGGTGAACCTCTGCTTTAACCGTGTTACTCGCAATCCGAGGTTCCACTGTACATGAAGGTAAAAAAACTTGAGCCCTTTAAACCACTTTAACTAACGGTGTCAGAGTAAAATCAGGTTCCTCCTTTCCAAAACATTGCTGTGCTGTATGTCAAAGTTAGGAAATCTCAATAGTGGATGGACAGAAATATAAATCCTTTGACAGGCAAATCTACCCCTATAAGGTACTGTATATGTATTTCACGTGTATGTTGCCCCAGTCTGCAGTTCTGACAGGAAAAGGATTCTGTGTCTGGCAGCAGAGGCGATTTTCACACTGGCCCAGCTACAGAGAGAATCACTTGCTGACCCAGGAGTTAGTGAGAGGCTGCTGGCCAGAGTTCCACCCCTCACATTTTTGTAAATATTTTATTATATCTTTTCATGTGACAACACAGAAGAAATTACATTTTGCTACAATGTAAAGTAGTGAGTGTCCCCTCTCTAATCGTATCCATCTTCAACCCCTCTTCCTTCCGGGGCCGTGGACTCCGGCTCTGCTATTGGCCGGAGTCGCGTTTTCACTTAGGGGTGTACTCACTTTTGTTACCAGTGGTTTAGACATTAATGGCGGTGTGTTGAGTTATTTTGAGGGGGCAGCAAATTTACACTGTTATTATACAAGCTGTACACTCACTACTTTACATTGTAGAAAAGTTTAATTTCTTCAGTGTTGTCACATGAAAAGATATTATAAAATAGTTACAAAAATGTGAGGGGTGTACTCACTTTTCTGATATATATATATATATATATATATATTAGCTGAATACCCGGCGTTGCCCGGTCTTCCTATCTTAACCTTTTGGGGAGGAAAATCATAGTAATATAAATATACCCATCTTTTATATAAGGGTGTAGGTAAGGGTTAATTTAACTGTCATATATTTTTATTTGGCATATAAGTAATATGTGTACCAGGTATTATTGAAATATCTCCAGGCGTACAGAAGTTATGTGGGAACATACATTTCCCATTGATTTGCATGGGACTTTAAACAAAAACCCTGACCCTCACAAATGGGGGTAGTTAAGGGATAAATTAACTATCCTATAGTTTAAGTGGACATATAAGTAACATGTGACCAAGTGTTATCGAAATATCTACAGCCGTTTGGAAGTTATGAAGTAACATGTATTTCCCATAGAGTTGAATGGGACTTTAAAGGAAAACCCCGACCATGGCAAATGGGGGTGGGTAAGGGTTAAACCACCTATCCTATGTTTGTTGCTGACATATAAGTAACATGTGTGCCAAGTTTCATGTTAATATCTTTAGCCGTTTGGACGTGATGCTGGAACATGAAGTAACATGTATTTCCCATAGAGTTGAATGGGACTTTAAAGGAAAACCCCGACCATGGCAAATGGGGGTGGGTAAGGGTTAAACCACCTATCCTATGTTTGTTGCTGACATATAAGTAACATGTGTGCCAAGTTTCATGTTAATATCTTTAGCCGTTTGGACGTGATGCTGGAACATACATACATACATACATACATACATACATACACACACACACACGTTGAGTTTTATATATATAGATATATATATAGATATATAGAGATATATCTAGATAGATAGATAGATAGATAGATAGATAGATAGATAGATAGATAGACAGATGGATATAGATATATATTTCTATAGATATAGATATATATTTCTATAGATATAGATATATATTTATATATATATATATATATATATATATATATATATACTGTATATAGGGGTAGATTCAGGTAGATTGGCGCATCTTTATACCGGCGTAGCGCATCTCATTTGCGATACGCCGACGTAACTCAGAGAGGCAAGTACAGTATTCACAATGCACTTGCTCCTAACGTTGCGCCGGCGTAACTTAATTTCAACGGCGTAAGCCAGCGTAAGTGTAAGTGGGTGTGACCTTATGCAAATGATGGTCGGAGCGTGGAGTAGTGATATACGCCCGGTGTATCCTGAACAGAGCATGCGCAGTGAAGTGGACGTATGATCGTTCCCCTGTGCGCATGCTCACAACTACTCCGGCCCAACTTCCTGGGATACGCCGAGCCTATAAATGCGCCCAGACATACGCCCGTCCGGCGCAAAAGTACATCCTGATTTTTTTCCTCCCCTTAGGGAAAGTACTTTTGCAAAGCAATGGCGGCTGCTGCAAATACAGAGAAGAAGGATCGGAGGAAGAAAAACTTTTGCACGGAGGAGAGGGCTATTATTGTTGCGGGCATAGTGGCACATGACAAGTACCTCCATGGTGCCCTCAGTAACCAGACCAGCAAAGCGATAAAAAAGGAGATCCTGATGGAGCTCAGCTTGCAGGTCAGTGCCATGGGCAATGCCACCAGGACCCCACAGGATATCCAAAAAAAGATCAATGATCTAAAAAGGAAGGTCCGTGAAAAGCTGGGTGCGATAAGGAAGCATGCCAGGGGCACGGGAGGAGGACCAGCCTGTACTGTGCGGTTGACCCCGGAGGATGAGTTGATCGCCCAATGCTTGCAGCGTGAGCAGGTTGAGGGCATGGAGGGGTTTGAGGACAGGTAAGTGTGTTTTATCTCCTATACGGTGTGTAGCATGTGAGGGGGTGGAAGGGGACACGTGACAAGTGTGTGGGTCCACCAACATGTGAATGGTTTGTGTCATCCACAGATGTGTTGGAGGGAGCTGGGCCGTCGTCGGCTGCAGGGCGACCCAACCCATCCAGGGATGAGAGTGCCCGTACCTCTCCCCTGGAGGAAGTAGAGGAGGAGCACGGGGACCTGGAGGATGCGTTCTATATCCTGGATGAAAATCCCAGCAACCCTGGATCCTCCCAACCCTCCTCCACCATCAGGGTACCATCCTCACCCTCCTCCTCCATCAGGGGAAGCTCCTCACGGGCCTCCCCATATGCACGGCCCCAAGCCTCTCCTGCCCCCAGGAAGGCCACCAAAAAAACAAGAGGTGTTCCAGAGGCCATTCACGAAACCCTTGTGAGGGATCAGGTCCTCCAGACCCAGCATGTGGGTGCTGTTGCCCGGGATATGAAGCGTCTCGCAGACAGCCTGGCCTCCTCTGCACAGATACCAGACTGTTTGGCGGATATCAGTGCCAATTGTGCAGCAGTTGCCACATGTGTTGGGGAGCTGCAGGCCACGACCTCCCGCCTGGTGACTGAGGTCAAGAGCCTCACAGTGGCTGTAAAGGCCAATACGGCGGAGGTGAGGCACATGAGGCAGGAGCAAAATCGTAACACTACCCGCCAGCTGCGGATGCACGCAGAGACCACCGCGGTGCTCACCCGCATATCGGTGGCGTTGGAGGGCAGGCAGCCAGAACCTGCCAGGAGTGGCAGACTTGAGGAGGAGTCTCCTGATGATGCCCCACCCCCACCTGAAGTTGCCCCCAGGCAAGTGAGGAGCCAAAGACGTGGCACCAGGCAGAGCCCACGACGGGGCAATTGAGTGGTTTATTATTGTTTTTTAAGCTCCGGTGAGGAGCGTTGTATTTTTATTTCAGCTCCGGTAAAGAGTTTTATTTTTATTTCAGCTCCGGTGAGGCGTTTTATTTTTATTTTTATTTTTAATACTGCACACGATCAGTAGTGCAGGCTACAGTGTGACTGGTGTGTGAAGGTGGGGGTGACACTCCTGCCAGTAAGGGGTGTCACCCTCGGTCATTGGGGAGAAGTTATCCCCACGACCGTGTGAATGTGGTATGAATGGTCAGCGATATAATTGGAGCCTTGGCGCGGCGTTGCTGCTCCCAAGTCCTGCATGGTGGACTTGGGCTAATCCAATGTGATGTGGATGTGGTGTGTGTGAGCTAGGGACCACAGTGGTGTGCATGCGTGCATTCTCCTTGGAGACAAGTAAATAATGCGCATAAATACACAAAAAACTTCTAATGTCAGATACAGCATGAATATCGAAGCAGCGGGAGATGGGGACAAGAGTCAAGAGATGACAGTTTAGGGTAAACTGATCAAAAGTCTGTGGTAAGAGTAAAATGGGTACACACTTCCAGGGCTGCCATCAGGGAGGAACAGAGACCATGTTCCGGTTTCTAGAAAAAAAGGCAAGGAGAGAGGCGCCTCTGGGTGTAGTAACTTAAGACAGTTTAATGATTAAAACAAACACATGTGGTTATTACACTCACATTTGAGCAGTATAGAGCAGGCATGTAAAGGTTTCTTTAGGCAAGGTGAGCTGTCATCCGAGGAGGGGAGTTCCTTTTCCAGTCAGAGGGAGCGCTGTGCGGGGAGGTCACTGCTTCATCAGAAGGAGGGCATCCATAGGAATGGAGATGGTTCTCAACCCGAGGTCTGGAGCGCACATGGAGAGCTGGGCGAGGGCGGATGACGTCACTACTGTGCGACGCGTTTCAGAGTCTTAAAGCAGCAGGTGGATTGGCTGCTTACACTCCTTTCTCAAGCATAACAGAGGAGGGGGACGGAGCTAGTATTTAATGGTATGGAGGGGGCGGAACGAAGCGAAAGTGGGGCGGGACGGAGCACGGCTTGTTGTGAAGGCAATGCTAGTGGGCGTGAACCCAGGAGTGTCAGTATGTAAATGGGAGACAATGTGATTGGCACGGTGATGAGCGTATGGGACGGGGGCGGGCATGGAGAGAGTGACTTAAGGCTAAGCGAACGGAGAGAGGGGAGGTGCCCTCCTGGGTTCACGCCCACTTGCATTGCCTTCACAACAAGCCGTGCTCCGTCCCGCCCCACTTTCGCTTCGTTCCGCCCCCTCCATACCATTAAATACTAGCTCCGTCCCCCTCCTCTGTTATGCTTGAGAAAGGAGTGTAAGCAGCCAATCCACCTGCTGCTTTAAGACTCTGAAACGTGTCGCACAGTAGTGACATCATCCGCCCTCGCCAGCTCTCCATGTGCGCTTCAGACCTCGGGTTGAGAACCATCTCCATTCCTATGGATGCCCTCCTTCTGATGAAGCAGTGACCTCCCCGCACAGCGCTCCCTCTGACTGGAAAAGGAACTCCCCTCCTCGGATGACAGCTCACCTTGCCTAAAGAAACCTTTACATGCCTGCTCTATACTGCTCAAATGTGAGTGTAATAACCACATGTGTTTGTTTTAATCATTAAACTGTCTTAAGTTACTACACCCAGAGGTGCCTCTCTCCTTGCCGTGCATTCTCCTTGTGCCATGATGAATGTGTTTGTTTAACGTGCAAACATGCCTAACACGAGGCATCTCCTGACTGCTCTTCCCTCAGTAGACGGGGTAGCCTCGGTTAGGGGGGAACTGTGTGGTTCGGGGGTCAGGTCATCACGTATGTCAATCTCCAGGCCCTTTCTCATGGCGTAGTTGTGCAGCATGCAACATGCACCGATGATCTGGCACACAAAGTTTGGGGAATACAACAAGGTCCCCCCGGACTTATCCAGGCATCGGAAACGGGACTTCAGGAGGCCAAATGTGCGTTCCACCACTGCACGGGTACGTATGTGTGCATCATTGTATTTTTTCTTTCCTCTGGTTTCTGGATCCCGGAATGGAGTCATGAGATGGGGCCCAAGTGCATATTCCACGTCACCTGGAAGGGAAAAGACAGGAGGATGTTAGTCCTGCATGTGCCCCTTCGTGATGTCTGCATCATGGGGTCGGACAGTTATGCCTGACACCCATGTCACTCACCAACCAGCCAGCTGTTCCCGTACACGTTCTGTTCGAATTCCATTGGGATGTTGCTTTGACGGTATATGTAGCTGTCGTGGCTGGACCCTGGGTGTTTGGCACGGACGTGCCATATGAGGCATTGGGCATCGGCTATCACCTGTACGTTGATGGAATGCCACTGCTTACGATTGCGGAATATGTGCTCTCTGTCACGGGGGGGAGGGGGCGTAGTGCCACATGTGTGCAATCAATGGCCCCCACGGTGCGTGGGAATCCGGCAATTCTGAAAAAATCCGCCATTGCCTTCTGCCGCAGATGCTCATGGGTGGGTTTGATGATGTGGTGGGACATACGTGTGAGGATTGCGGAGACAACCTGGTGCACGCATCTGCTCATGGTGGATTGTGACATCCCAGACACTACTCCACTTGTACGCTGAAAAGATCCACTTGAAAGGAAATGGAGTGTTGCCAGTACCTTGACCAGTGGCTGCACTGCATGTGAGCGATGTGTTTTGCTGGTGATGTCATCATGCAGGGCTGTGGCTAATTCCAGGATGGCATCAGGGCTGAATCTGAAGATGCGATACACCTCTGATTCCCCCTTGCCAAAGACGTTCATGCGCGTTCGGTATATCCTCTCCCGTGCCCTCCTACGTGGCGGTGGGCCCATTAGTAGTGCTAGGACCACGGCTGTTATGTGTTGTCCTGCAAGTGTGGTTGCTCAGCTCGTCCGTAATGGTGCTGCTGAAGCTACTCTCCAGTTGACTTGTGCAAGTCTGGTGCAAAGTTACCCCTGCTTTATGAGGGGTACGTTTAGGCCGGGCGTACAACTTGCGCGCACCGCGCGTAGACTGCGCCGGACGCGCGTATGTTTGTGAGTCGGCATATCTCCCTCATTTGCATATTTGCATACGAAATCAATGGGTGCACCAGATACGTTCGGCGTAAATATGCGCCTACGTTACGCCCTCGGAGAAAAGTTACGTCGGTCGGGAGAAGCATATTTTCAGGCGTATCTAGTTCTGTGGGTACGGCGCATAGATACGACGGCGCACATTTACACTTACGCGGTGTATCTCGAGATACCTCGGCGTAATTCCTACATGAATCTACCCCATAATGTATATTCCTTACTGTGTTATTGCTGTTGTTGCATATCTCTTACCATTGAGGTACTGCCTATACATTAGCATTAAAGTGGTTGTAAACACTTTACAACCACTTTTCCCTACGGTTCAGGAGATATTCGCCATATACACCGGCGCCAACATAATCGGCGCATGCGCACTAAAGAATGGGCATGATCCGTCACGTTTCTATAGTGCCCCGTGCCGTGACCGTTGGCTCCCGCGCGCATGTCACACAACTTCTGGCCAAAACCAGAGCCGGAGTCCACGGCCCCGGAAGGAAGAGGAGTTGAAGATGGACGCGATTAGAGAGAGGGGACAGAGCTGACATTGCAGGCTTCTTCTGCAGTTAAGTGGCACATAATTGGCTAGTATGCGATGCATACTAGCCCATCATGCTTTTACTTTGCAGGGAACAAAGAGGAAGTAAAACCCATGAGGGTTTACTTCCTCTTTAAAGATTCCCTACCCAGCCAGGTTTGTTAGAGCATGTGATGCTATTTGCAGAGTCATGGGCACAGGAACAGGGGACCGAAAACATTAAATCCTAACAATGAACACCTCGTATTTGATCTTGTAAATATAATATTGAAAGCATTTTGATGTATCTGTGCAGAAGGTGCAAAGAAAAAACACTTTTGATTCTTGCAGAAATCCAGTCAGTTTTCAAGAAGAGTGTTCTGTAGTACTAACACTATAAATACAACACTGCTTCTCCATAGACATGGGAGAGTTAGTGCTGTCACCCTAGAATGGGGTATATTATTCACAGAATCACCAGATGAAAATTAAAAAAAAAATGAAGCCTCGTACACACGATCGGATATCTAATGGAATCTAGTCTGATGGATTTTTTCGTCGGCTATCCGATGAAGCTGACTTTCATCAGTTTTGCCTACACACCATCAGTCAAAAATCCGACTGTGCCAAAACGCGGTGGCATAAAACACTACGACGTGCTGAAAAAAATGAAGTTCAATGCTTCCGACCATGCGTCGACTTGATTGTGAGCATGCGTGGATTTTTGACCGATGGACTTCCACACAGACGATCGTTTTTTTCTATCGATTTTTTATCCATAGGAAAAATGTAAAACGGGTTCTATTTTTTTACACCGATGGAAAACAAACCGATAGGGCCCACACACGATCAGTTTGTCCGATGAAAACAGTCTATCTGTCTGTTTTCATTGGACAAACCGATCGTGTTTACAGGGCTTAAGAGAAGACAAAAAAAAATAGTACAGCCGCTTTACCGCTGTTTAAGGGGTTTAAAAGGGGTTTAAAAGCGCCAATGCCGATGTCTGTTTTCATTGGACAAACCGATCGTGTGTACAGGGCTTAAGTCTGAGAAAGGAAAACGAATGCAGACACTACATCTAAGCTCAGGCGAGGTGCATTATATGACAATTTTGTTTGTGGGTTTAGATATGCTTTAATATGCTAAGAACCACGCACTCCCTTTTCACACTGTAATGGAACCGGGCATTAAAAACATTCTCAGATGTGCACAGGCAAAATTGTTTGCTGGTTTGATACATGGTAAATCCTTCATCCGTCTGTAGTCCATACTTATTCCATATTGAAGGTCTTAATTATGTCTGAACTCATTCCTCCGCTGGGAGAATAAACTCTTAAAAGCTTTTAAATTAATGCATCTGAGAATATTAGCCCAGTGGGAACTAATATGCCGTCTCTTTCCATCTCATGTGGTAGCTGTGCGACACCGGGGACTGTTTGGGAAAATCCTTGTTTAAAGTGCAATTTGATATACAAGTTGCATACAAGAATAATAGGGAAGCGTATTTGGCTCAATTTGGCGTGTTTGGCACAACACTTTATAGCAGAGGTGTCAACATGTGTCCAGTGGGCCGCATGCAGCGCAAATGGCCCAACACAAAATCGTAAAACCTACTTAATATTATTAATTTTCTATTTGAATTTTTGTAAAAATGCATTTACACTTATCGAACACATGCGGCCGAAGAAAAAAAATATGACAGTGTCTCGTTACTGGACTTTTAGTTGTATACGTTTTATCTTCTCAAACAAAAATATCCCACTCTTCTCAATCACGTCTTATTCATGTCATCAGTTTTCGGCAGCACCAAAATTAGAACCAAAATATCTAAAGAGCACCTTGAGAATTCATTGCGAATTGCTACTCCATCCATCCAAGCAGATATTGATGTGTTTGTTTATCAAAAACTCAGATATCGCACTAGCTTTATGTTCCCCTTTTTTACTTTCATAATAATAAAATATAACAAAGAAAATCTCAGGTACATTATCTATATCAGTGATCATTAACTTCTGTGTTCTGCCCCACTTTTTCCATTCATCAGCTATCCTTATTGTTAGTGTATTGTATGTGTGGCCAAGACAATTTCTCTTTTTCCAATGTAGCCAATAGACATGTGCATTCGTTTTCGTCCAAATGCATTTACGTCCAAATTTCAGCGATTTTCGCATTCGTTTTAACAAACGATAACGAACGTGCAGAATCCGAAAGATCTTACATAAAAAATGCTTTATTTTAGTTTCGTTGTGACAACAGTTTGATATCGATAGAAGATTCGACATAACGGTGACAATAGCGATCTGTGTCTGTCGAACCTGCGGTTGAATGTGCCTAACCTAACTCTATTAGTCCAAGATTATTCAACATAGAGAAAAAAGATTTGACATAGCGAGAAAAGATTCGACATGGAGAGAAAAGATTATAGAGACATGAAGATTCGACGAAGCAGCTAAAAACATACGATCGCCGCGAGCGGACATTTATGATCAAATGCTCCACCTATAGGCTATAGAATAATTCTAATGTTGGTTGACTAGTAGTAATAATTAATAAATATAATTATTACTAGTCATACAACATTAGAATTCTACTATAGCTTATGGGCGGAGCATTCGACCGAAAATGTACGAATGCCGCCTCGTACAGTTTAGCTGCTTCGTCGAATCTTCTTAGAACATTCGACAGACACCATAAGCCTTCAATTGACAGATTCGGCCTTAATTTGGATTTTCGGAAGAATGTATTTTTTTACAAAACAAAATAAATTTAGAGAGTAACTAAATTAATAAATTTTTCGGACGAAAACTAAATTCCGGAACAAAATATTTCAGTGTACACATGTCTAGTAGCCAATGAAGGTCAAAAGGTTGGACACCCCAGTTTTATAGTAAAAAAAAATGGATACTTGACTACCTCCCCTATTATAGTACCAATAGTATGTGGTTACTATTTCACATTATTGAATTCAGGTGTACCCAGTAAAAGGGACTGTTAATGCTACAGCATACAAAGACATTTTGGATAATTGTGCAATTCCAACTCGTGGTTTTGTGTCCCTGTTTATAAAGCCAGCTCCACAAAGACATGGTTTGACCAGTTTGGTGTGGAGGAACTTGAGTGGCCTTCACAGTGGACATGGTTTGACCAGTTTGGTGTGGAGGAACTTGAGTGGCCTTCACAGTGGACATGGTTTGACCAGTTTGGTGTAGAGGAACTTGAGTGGCCTTCACAGTGGACATGGTTTTACCAGTTTGGTGTGGAGGAACTTGAGTGGCCTTCACAGTGGACATGGTTTGACCAGTTTGGTGTAGAGGAACTTGAGTGGCCTTCACAGTGGACATGGTTTGACCAGTTTGGTGTGGAGGAACTTGAGTGGCCTTCACAGAGCCATGACCTCAACTCTACAGAACACCTTTGGGATGAATTGGAAAGCCAAATAAGAGCCAGGTCTTCTCACCCAAAATCAGTACCTGACTTCACAAAAGGTGGTGGAGTGAATGGGCACAAATCCTCACAGGCCCCTCCAAAATCTTGTGGAAAGCCTTCCCAGAAAAGTGAAGGATGTTATAGCTACAAATGGGGGTCAGCTCTACATTACTGTCCATTGTTTTGGAAGGGGATATCCGACAAGCTGATATAGATGTAATGCTCAGTTATCCTCAATATTTTTGGCCATATAGTACTAGTTCACATTTAAAGTAAATCCACCTTTTGCTCATGCATGTTGTTTAGCGTGTTATGTAAGAGAGAGAGAGAGAGAGAGAAAGAAAAAGAGAGCGAGAGAGAGAGAGAGTTAAATCGGCTGCAGAAATAGAAATGTGAAGGCGCATGCGCGCGGCTGATCATGGTGGACGCGGCTTGATTCGGCTCCGCCGCGACCCGACCTAATCCGGCCGCCTACTGCCGATCAAGACACCCAGGAGCCCCGCTGGTAGCCTCCGCTCCATCCTCGGCAGTCTGCCCAGCAGTTTATGGCCAAGAAGAAAGTTAAAAGGCCTCCAAAACAGCCGCACGGAACTCTCTGCCTCCCGGTCAGTTCAGGCAAGATGGCGGCGCCACAGACGCACGCGGCTCCCCTCCGGACGGGACATGCTGAAATGGATCGGCTCTCCTCTTCTATAGAAGGCAGTAACGCCACCCCAGCAGCCCTCCATCCTCCCCAGGACGGTGAATTCTCAGGGGGTGAGTCTCCCTTCTCCACGGGATCCTCCCTGGACAGAGCAATGGGTGACATTCTCACCAGTCAAAATAGCCTGCAGGCCTCTCAGGAGTTTGTCAGCCCACAGATCATAGCCCCGCAGCCAGTATATTCGAGTGACCCTATCCTTTTAGCTAGATTCTCTGCCATGCTAGAACAGGGACTGGAGAAGACTGGGAGGAAAATCACAGCAGATTTGAAACAAGAATTTTATGATTTGGGCTCTAGGATCAACACTATAGAGAATAAACTGGAAGTCACTGTGTCCAGAACCAATCAAAACACAGATCGCATTTGCGATTTGGAAGCACGTTTGGAAGAGGCTTTAGCAAAAATTGATGATCTCGAAAATAGATCTCGCAGATATAATTTTCGCATCAGGGGGTTGCCCGAATCATTTACGGACTCTCAAGAAGTTACTGCTACTCTGCTGAGATCATTGCTGCCTGACACTCCAGCCCACAAACTAGAGCTGGATCGTGTCCATAGAGCTCTTACTGCTGTACGCTCAGAGGGCCCTCCCAGGGACATTATCGTACGGCCGCACCACTATTCAGTCAAAGAAAGCATTATGCAGAAAGCCCGTGAACTACCGTCAATCCAACTTTTTGATCACGAAGTGCAAATATTTGCTGACATTTCCCCGGCTACCGTACAGAAACGTAGATCCTTCAAGCCTTTATTATTGCCGCTACAACAAAAGGGGATAAGGTACCGCTGGTCATTCCCTTTTCGCCTCTCCTTTCCCTATCAAGGCAAATCTTATTCATTCTCTACATTTTCGGACGGGGAAAGATTGCTGAAACGATTGGGCTTCATCTCCACTTCACCCTTAACATCACCTGATCGCCGGGATGTTCCATCGACAAACCATGGCAGAGGCAACAGAGAGCGTCCAGTTTCGCCAATATGGCACTCCCCAAGAGCTACTAGAAGCAGATCCCGCCGCCAAAACAGACCGCCTTGATGGTGTGAAGAGAGGATTAGAAGAATTTGAATTGGAGGAAAGGCTCCCTGGCTCTCATCCTGGGTCTCTCATTGATAGTTGGTGAACTTACCCCAAGAGATGGTTTAATTGTCTGTTTGATACTTCAGGGTTTAGTTTCCTCTTTTTGTTATTGTTTTTTTTTTTTATTTGTTTTTTATCTTTAAGCTTGGGACATGTTCAGAAAATTAAGGTCCTCTTGACTCATATACGTGTTATAACGCAGTTCACATTTCTTTCCACAAGAGGACAGAGAAGCAGAAGGTATGTTGGGGTCTTAACCCTGCAGGCCTTCTCACCAAGACCATTAGCTCACCAGCTTCAGGGTTTTTTTTTTTTTTGCTGGCCGTTCAGGGTCGGGTCGTTGTGTCTTGCGCCTCGCGCTTACTCCAACCTCCTTCCCCCCGCTGGATTAGCGGGGGGCAGGGACCTTGGACATTTTGGGCCCCATAGGTGGCCTGCTTCGCTGATTGACCGCCAGGTCGGTCGGCTAAGTTGTTGTTCCTACCATTCCCCTTTTTTTTGTATGTGTTTTTTTTTTTTTTTTTTTTTTTTTTTTATATTTTGTTTGTTTCCCGGCTACTGTGTTCTTTCCCTGTTTTATTTATTTGAAATGCACCCACATGTGAGATTCTCATCTCTCTCTAATGATGTTTCCCTTGAATCCTCTCTTCAGGCTGCTACCCTCACGAGGGCGTCTAATCTCCTTCTTCTTTGTCTTTTTTCTTCATCTTTTGTGTTCCATCCGGGAATCACGGTTGTCCGGCCTTCGGGGGACCGATCGATCACTGTATCCCAGTCGGACAAGGTAAGCGACTTCAACCCCACCACACACCATGACTGATCACCATACTCCCAAACCCGTGAAATTTTTAACGCACAATGTGCAAGGCCTTAATTCACCAGTGAAAAGGCGGAAGGCCTTTAATTATTTCCAATCGGTAGGGGCTGAAATAGTGTTTCTTCAGGAAACCCATTTCCCCACTTCCTACAAACCCACTTTTATACATAAACACTACCCCACCTTCTTTCTTGCAAGTGCTCCAGATAAGACAAGAGGAGTTGCGATTTGTCTTGCCAAAAGCCTATCCTTCACTCCCTCACGGGTAATCTCAGATCCGGATGGGCGCTATATAATTGTCAAGGGGAACCTAGAGGGATCCCTGGTAACATTCCTATCCTACTATGCTCCTAACAAGGACCAATTCCCTTTTTTTCAAAACTTACTTCAGCAATTGACAGGCCTGATTGAAGGAACACTGATAATGGGTGGGGACTCAAACATTGCCCTAGACTCAATACTCGATAAGACACGCCCACCAGGATCCCAAATTTTGAGGCCCTCGAAACTCGGTTCCAAATTTGCGAAACTACTACACAACAATGATTTGATTGACATATGGCGAGAGTTCAATGGTTCCAACCGCGACTATACTTTTTATTCGCATGTACATTTGTCTTATTCGCGAATTGACCATGTCTTCACGTCTGCTAGGTCCTTACCAGCTTGCACCTCCTCCAAAATATTAGAAGTTTCCTGGTCAGATCATTCCCCCGTAGTGGTCACTCTTACTTCTCTACGTTGTCCCACAGCTTCCTATACCTGGCGTCTAAATGAGTCCCACCTCAGCAATCCGGCTACATGCTTGGATATTGAAATTGCGTTAAAGGAATTTTTTGCTTTAAATGACCCCTCGCATACTTCTTCAATGTGTACCTGGGCTGCACACAAAGTTACGATCAGAGGCATCTTGATCCAGATAGCAGCCAGGTATAGGAGACATTACAAAGCCTTGTTGAAACAAAAAGAGGATGAGTTAGCTGCCCTACTCAAAGAGCACAAACGTAATCCCCATCGTGACTTAAGGGATAGAATTGAGACCGCCCGTTTGGAACTAAACATATGCCTTACTACGACAGCAGAAAAACAATTACGTTGGACTCAGGCAAGATTTTATTCCCAGTCGGATAAAC
The DNA here is from genome assembly GCF_905171775.1 of Rana temporaria. NCBI lineage: Eukaryota > Metazoa > Chordata > Amphibia > Anura > Ranidae > Rana > Rana temporaria. The sequence goes on along the minus strand of NC_053491.1, from coordinate 377,452,503 downwards.
CAGGTAAATTGTTATCAACAAGGTTGGCCCCTAGACGACCTCCTCCCCACATTCCTAAAATCCGAAGATCCGACGGTTCCTTTACTCAGAATCCCAAAGTGGTACTGCAGGAATTCCATTCCTATTATAATAAAATATATAATGGTGGCAAGGACACAGGGCAACAGGAGTTCGATGCATTTGTCGAACATCTGCCCATTCCATCCTTATTAGAGGAACACAAAGCCTTCTTGGATAGGGATATCGCTGTTGAAGAGGTTCTGGCTGCTATTAAGCAGGCCCCCAAGGGTAAAGCACCGGGACCGGACGGGTTCACGACCCTTTATTATAAAAAATTTTCCACCCTACTGGCTCCCTCCCTAACGCGCGTCTTTAGAGATATACAGAAAGGTGGTCCCATAGACTCTGATTCTAACAGAGCCTTTATAACTCTTATTCCCAAACCCCACAAGGACCATAGTGATGTAGCCAATTACCGACCCATATCCTTAATTAATACGGACCTAAAACTACTTACAAAAATTTTGGCAAATAGGATGTTGACATTTTTGGCCGACTATATATCAATATTACGCTCGTCGTGGGATGGGGGACTACACCGAAAAGGGATGTTGCTATCCCTAGATATTTGCAAAGCATTTGATTCCTTGTCATGGCCCTTTCTATTTCGAGTATTGGACAAATGGAATTTTGGCCCAGCCTTTTTGGCCTCTTTGCAGTCTCTATATAGCTCCCCTTCTGCGCAAATACTGTTGAGAGGTCACAAATCCGACTTGATACCGATCTCTTCGGGCACTAGGCAGGGATGCCCATTATCCCCCATTCTATTTGTCATAGCCTTTGAAACCTTAGCTATAGCAATCCGCCATCATCCGGATGTTCTGGGTATAGAAAGTGGGGGGAAGTATCATAAATGCGCATTATTTGCGGACGACCTCCTATTGTTTATTACATCTCCCCATACCACCATACCGAATCTCCTGTCCCTATTAGACCGTTTCGGTAAAATTTCGGGCCTATTGATTAATCGGGACAAGTCGGAGGCACTGAATGTAAACTTGCCAACCTCAACGTTAGAAAGTATTAAAGCTCAATTCCCTTTTAAGTGGCAACAGTCGTCCCTTTCTTATTTGGGCATTAAATTGACTTCCGATGTGTCCACATTATTCAAGACTAACTACCCGCCCCTATTTGCCCGCTTGATTGAAGACGTGAAGACATGGTCCGATATAAGCTTGTCCTGGGTGGGCAGAATCGCCTCAGTTAAGATGATTGTTCTTCCACGGTTATTGTATTTCTTTCGGGTTCTGCCGATCCCAGTACCTGCCGCTGATATACGCCGCTTTCAATCTCAAATTTTTCACTATATCTGGGGTCCGAAAGGCCCTAGAATAGCTCGAACAACATTATACACATCCAAAGAGGAGGGGGGCTTGGGAGTGCCCGAGTTTCGCAAGTATTATTTAGCAGCACAGTTGACTCAATTAACCCAAATACACAGCCGTCACTATTGTCCTGAGTGGGTCTCCCTGGAGGCTCAGGCGTGTTCTCCATTAGCTATGGACCTTGTCCTGTGGACATCCCCTAAATACCGCAAAGCGATTTTGAGTCCAACACTCTCTCATTCCCTTAATGTTTGGGAAATGGGATGTAGAAGATGGGCTCTAAGGTCAGCACATACCCCAGTGGCCCCCCTGTTTGGCAATCCTTGGTTTCCTCCGGGCAGGCGTCCCGACGGATTTAGATGGTGGGTCAACAAGGGATTATTACGGATAGGAGATTATTTTGACCACAGGGGAATACGCCCGTCATCATATTACATAGACAGCTTGGAGATGCCTTCCTCGGAGAGTTACCGCTTACAGCAAATTCAGCATTTTCTCCGTTCGTTAGAGAACAATGGGTCCGACTTGACAACGCGCACTGCCTTCGAGAGTAGGTGTGTGCAGGACTCGGCTCTCCGGGGGGGCATCTCTACGCTCTATAAACAGCTGACCACACCTCTCACTAGGCTCCCGTATCAAGTGGCATGGGAGAGGGACTTGAACATTAGTCCTGAGGCGGGGGATTGGCGTAGTTGGAGTACAAGAATTCATAAAGGCATCCTCAATGTGGCTTTGATAGAGGCGGGTTACAAGGTACAAGCCAGATGGTACTTGGTGCCGGAGCGACTCTCCAGAATGTATCCTGGTGTCTCATCCTCCTGTTTCAGGGGTTGTGGGCAGGTGGGCACACCACTTCATGTGTGGTGGACATGCCCTAGGGTGCGTCGCTTTTGGATCAGGGTCCACGCGCTTATTCTTTCGGTCACAATGGTGAATATCATTAAAGACGCCTCAGTCGCCCTCCTAAACAAACCAGTGGATAATATTCCCAGACATGCCCAGACTTTGATATTTTTTATTTTTTTAGCTGCTAAGATAGCTATTGCGACAGCTTGGAAAAGCCCCATTGTAGACTTAACATTGCTAAAACGGAAATTAAACTGGATCATGTTAAATGAGAAAATAGTGAGCGTTTTAAATGACAAACAACCCCTTTTTGAAAAGACGTGGTCTCCCTGGCTCACTTACTTACAGGCCCCTGCGACATAGAGATGCCTTTTCAGTCGATCGATCAAAGATTCCCGGATGGACACACCCTTCTCTCTTCTTTCTTCTCCTGTTTCTTCTTTCTTCTATCTCTAGTGCCTTGCCCTTGTGGATTCTCTGAATTACCCCCCCCCCATCCCCCCTCCCCTTTTATTTATTTTTTTTTTTTTTTTTTTTAAAACCTAGACCTTTTCTGTAATGTTGGGGACTAAGGACTCCCCTACCGGGGTCATTTAGGTTTAATATATGCTGAAGGTATCTTACTTGTTATGATTTTGAGCTGCCCAGATCCTCTAGTTGTGAGTTTACTCGTCCCTGACTCCTACGAAGTGACTCAGCTATCTTAACTATCTGTAAAATGTGTTGTCTGATGGAGAATTTGGGCTCCGAGGGACTTCAATATCTAAATATTGGTCATTGATTGGCCTTCAGTATTAGTTATGTTATGTAGAGGGGCCGCAATTCAGGATCCATCCCTCAATTTGGGTCAATAATGGTTCTATATTTAGTATAGCAAGCATTTGTAGTAATGTGATATTGTCTATATGCTTGGATGCCTGCTCATATGTTACCCAGTATCATTTTCCCTCCTACTTTTGTTTGTTATGATTGAAATTATTTTTCTTTTTTTTTTTTTTTTCTTCTCTGATTGTTTTCCCCCCTTTTTTTTTCTTTTTATTACGACTTACTATGTGCAGAGCATGCGAGGATTGTTCGCTGCTCTCTGTGTTGACGCATATAATCTTTACTTGAAAAACAAATAAAAATCATTGAAACAGAAATAGAAATGTGACTACAAGAAATATTGGAATTGAAGAAAAATGCTTTCATTATAGGATGAGCAGTTTTATTACACAAAGGATAATGTGAGTTCCAGTGTCAGCCTTTTCTATTTATATGCGGAGATGCTGAAACGCACCAGGCCCACGGCAAGCAACGGAGAAGTTTATTTGCACAAAATGAGCACCATGAGTATGATTATTGGCAAACCAAAGCGATAAGACACATCCGAAATGTGCCCAAAACATGCAATTTGTCTAATGCTGCTGTGAGATGAGGTTCTAGGGGGAAGTCTCTTCTATGAATTCATAAACACTGCTCTTGCAGATGACCTACAGTATACGTATATTGTACATACATTGTACCGGTATATGAAGGTTCTCAGTAGTACCACCGGTTGTTCGTAGTCTGGCGCTTTAAATACATGTAAACCCAATCACAAAAATCTCATCTCAAGTTTACAATGTAATTTCAAAACTAATTTTTTATATTTTAAATCTGCAGCATCCATTAAAAATAATACTTTCTGATCCTACCATGAAAGTCCTTGTTTGGTCACCTGGACAACATTCTCAATGGCTGAGAGCACTGACCGGAGTGTTCCGGTGGGGGACTGCCCCCCTGTCAGAACACAATAACACAGCAGGGAAAATCACTGTACTAACATCAGATTATTAGTACAGCGGCTCTGACCTGAGCTGTCAGTTTTTTTTGTTTTTTTTCATTCAACCGGAAAAAAATAGTGGTATGTACAAGGCTTTGGGAACTGAAGCCAATCTGTAACTACCTTACAGAATAACAAAAAGTGTCACATGACTCCTCACCTTCACGTGTATCTGTTTTATATCCTCTATGTGATGTGTCAGTTCCCGCAACTGGTCCTGCAGGGCTAAACGCTGAGAAAACTCCTGTTCATATCTATAACGATAAAAACAGTTATATAATTTAATAATACAATAAAACATCTATTACAATGCACGTAGCATCAGTAGTCCAGGCAACACAAAAAACTTTCATTCAAATATATTGATGAAGAGACACAAAGGATACAAGTCTACTTTGTGTACACCAAATGCCTATATAGCCCTAGATATTGCCTTGTAAGAATAGCACGGACATCATCACTGTGCTGTACATAGTGATATGGACTAATTATTTTCCTGACACAATTTCTCAGGGAGGACACCCATTCTACCGCCTGATTCAAATTACTATGGTGAGACAGTGCAATCTACAGACAAAAAGCCTGCTGGCTTTTTATTAAAACCACAGAATCACAAAACATGCATTGATTGGTTCACATTATACAGACACACTCACTCTACCCACCCCTGACCCATTCTACCCTCCTCCCCTGTGTGGCTTGTCCTTGGCATGAAGCTTCTCGTTGGTCAGTTCATATAGGGGTCTTTCCTATTCCATATTCTTCTCGTCCTCGTGACATAAAAGTTCTTTCAGTAAAGCAGACAAGGGGGAGGGGTAACTTCCTCTTACAACCAAGTCCATATTTGTTCTTTGGAATGAGGAATTTAGGAGGGAGGGGGGACACGGAGTGAGTGAGGGGGATGGAGCTGCTTTCAACAATCCTTCGTATTTTCAATGCTGAGTTCATTACTTTTAAAACTTAATTTCTTATCTGACAAATCTTATCAAGGAAAATAAGCAGTATTGTGACATCTTTTCACACTTGCATATATAAAAAGAAATATAAAAACAACAATATAGAAACAATATGAAAATATAAAAGACATTAAACATTTTAGTGGTTCTAATAAAAGAATTCAAAATATAAATTTTATCCAGATCCATCACAATAGCCTGTGCAGAGAGCAGAGTTTGTAGGAGGGACTCAGCAGGCTCCACCCACTACAGGCTGCCTGCAGAAAACTACAGCAGGGGGTGGAGACAAGACCAGTCACACTGCACATAGAGAGAGAGCAGCAGTGACTGGTCTTTATTACAGGAAGTTCCTGCTCAGAGGGAAAGTTTCCCACTGGATTACTGCACAGATCTGTGAGAAATACACAAAGTATACCAAGATTCAAACAAGAATACACAAGACTCTCATATTTAGACTCATCACAAAGTTCAGTTTTAAGAGCTGCATGCTCAGTAATGTGTCAATGTAACATATCCAGGTACTTATTACCTCTCATAGAGATCATAGTACTCTCCCTTTTCTTTGCAAGAGAATGGAGCCGTCTCTGTTCAGGCATCTTTCAGAATTACCATCTACTTCCTGGATTGAGATGCCAGTTTAGAGATTACACATTCATGTAAATCCTGGTGAATGTGCGTTTCTTGGCTGTGTTCACATATATCTGACACAGAACAACCCCAGCCTGTCACACTGTGACTACAGTTACAATGTTGCAGATGACATAATCTGAGCCTTGGTAAAGTCACTGGACAGGAGATGAAGGGTACAGTAGTTTTTTAATGAGAAAAGGCAAAGCATTTCTGAAAAAAGTAACAATGTCATAAATGCATGCATAAGTTACTGAAAGGTTGTCTTTAACCTAACCACCTGAGCCCTACCATTGAGCACTTGACCCAGTACTAGCCTTGCCTTAGACCCCATACACACTATTAGATTTTCTGCAGAATTTTTTCTTCAGATTTACCAAAACCGTAAACAGTAATATGAGGTCAAACCTTAAGAGCTTCAATTTGTATGCAACCAGGCAGGCCCTTCCACTACATGGTTTTGGTAAATCTGATAACAAAAATCTGCTGAAAATCGAATAGTGTGTATGGGGCTTAACCCTGCAGCAGCACATGCCAAGATCTCACCAAAACACACTAGTACCATAATTATATATTTTTTACTTTTTTCCAACACATTGGATACCAATTTATAGTGGAGGTCCAAACAAATAATCACGCACTTGGCAACGAGTTTTTCCCAGCACTATTAAACGGGGCAACCTATACACGCTTTTATTGCCCTAGCGTGTGCCTTTAGGGAATCCATATTTATTGGATCTACCCCTTACATAGGTTACCCAACACGTGTTTATTATAACGAAAGGACACTCACAATCTTTTAAACCTTCTTGGTTCAGCAGCGCCACCATCCCAACGCACATATACAATTTTTGGTCTCTTTTGAGATTTTTTAGGGAGGCAGCAGCTCACTCACATATTCTAAGTACGGATTCCTTTCTCTAGTTATATTAACATGAAGGTTAGCACTTCATTCCCCATAGGAGTACACTCTTATTCTCTTCAAGTAAATCAGACCAGACATTGTTACCTAAGCAGAACTTATTTACTTGGACAATACAACTTGCTAGTACATACATATATAACGATACCCCTTCTCTTTTCTGTACACTACATGCTGGACTTGGGCTAGGCTGTGGTGCTCATACTGTTAGTTTGGTAGTTTCCAACTGGTACTGACATGGCTCCAACTATACTGTCCCACTTTATGGTTCTGCTAAGGGGTACCCTCACTAACTCTACAATTCCACGTGCAGGGCCGTCATCAGGGGGGTACAGGCAGTACACCTGTAAGGGGCTTGGAAGGCACCCCCCCTTTTTTTTTTGTAAGGGGCCCGGAGGTCCCTATGGCCCCGGATGGCAACCCCCCTTTTTTGGATTTATTTTTATAAAATATTTTATATATATATATATATATATATATATATATATATATATATATATATTGTATTTATTAAAGGGCCCAGAGGTCCCCAGGGCCTCGGATGGCTACCCCCCTTTTTTTATAATTTTATTTTATTTTTTATATATTTTTTTGTAGGGGTCCTCAGGGCAACCCCCCCCCCCCAATTTGTGGCACCACCCCCCGCTTCCCCGCTTCTCAATTCATGCCCCCCCCGCTTCTCAATTCGCGGCAGCCCTCCGCTTCTCAATTTGAGGCGCCAGCCCCCCCCCCCCAGTTCTCTGCTCCAGGGTGCCCATGCCTGAAGCTGTGTAAGGGGCCCCATAATTCCTGATGGCGGCCCTGTCCTTGTGTATGGCCTTTCCAACTCCACGGACCAACAAACCACCAACAACTATGAATATTTCTTTCCATTACGGGAAGCACCACAGGCCAAGAAGGGCAGAATTACCACAGTGCATCAACACCTGAGTCACTGGATATTAACCTGTTAGTAAAGATCCCAACTGACTTTTAATACACCTGCTTACACGTGGAGGAGCAGATATGTAAATCTTCATTTCTTTTCTTTCTTTTCTTCTTTTTCTAGACAGAAGACAAGCAGCTAACCCACGCAGTGTGGATGCAGCCCTACTGCAAGGGAGAATTTTCAAGTTTCCCAGAGTAATGCCACGTACACACGGTCGTTTTATGTGATGAAAAAAAATGACGTTTTTAAAAACGTCACTTTAATTGACCGTGTGTGGGGGAAAACGTTGTTTTATGTCTTCTAAAAAACGACCAAAAAAAATTGAAGCATGCTTCAATTTTATGTGTCGTTTTTCAAAACGTCAACTTTTACTTCACAGAAATTGACCGTGTGTAGCAAAAACGTCGTTTAAAACAACGTTTTTTCATCCGCGCATGCCCAGAAGCTACTTATGAAGCAAGCTTCAATAGAAAAACGTGTTGGAACGTAACCTCGCTTTGCTAGAACATTGTGAGAAAAACGATGGTGTGTAGGCAACTTCGTCTTTGAAAATTGAAGTTTCAAAAACGTCGTTTTTTACTTCACAGAAAATGTCGTTTTTTTTCATCACATAAAGTGATGGTGTGTATGCGGCATAAGGCATTAGGACCATAAAGTCTCGACCCTTGTTATATCATACTGTCACTTGTCACACGGAACTTGGCAGAGTTTCGCAGAGAGTTTATTTTGCAGATGTTTGTTTGCACCATTCTGCATTACCGCTTTTGGGGAATATAGGTCTTTGTTGTGGAACAATTGCGTAGTATTATCTGTGCGTGTGAAGTCCCACACACGTGGGCTTTAAGAATAACACTGAAATGTGCAGCCTGAGAACACAGCTAAACATTTGCAAATTCCTGAAATACTGTGCGCCTTTCATGAATAGGCCTCTTTATCCTGAGAAGCTACTAGGATGTACAGTGCATGTCCTTCGCTTTCTGCCAGTGGCTTAAAGCGGCCATACACATAACAATAAATAGGCAATTACTGATTCAGTTTGTAGCCAACCATCTTGTACTTGAAAGCTATCGTTCGGCAAATCATACAAAAAGATCTAGGCGCTTCTATTCAATTCAATTTTCCTTTTATTGATACAGTTCTACGCAATAGTTTTTCCATGTATGGTCTACTAACCTTTATCTCAGGCCCCGTACTCACGACCAAACATGTCTGCTGAAACTGGTCCGCAGACCAGTTTCAGCAGACATGTTTGGCCGTGTGTTGGCCCGAGCGGACCATTTTGGGACGGATCAGACAGGTTTCCAGCGGACAACTGTTTCCCGGACTTGTTTTAAAACAGTCCGCTGGAAACCTGTCCGCCCGGACATGTACGGTCGTCTGTACAGACCTACCGTACATGTCCTGCCGCCCGCATCCCTCGCATGCGTCGAATGACTTCGACGCATGCGTGGAAGCATTTTTAAGGCGGCCCGCCCACGTCGCCGCGTCATTGTCGCGGCGACACCGCGGACACGCCCCGCGTAATGTTTACGCGCGGGCTTCTGTTCGATGGTGTGTATAGCCATCGAACAGAAGTCCCCGGGCAGTCCCCGGCCAGACATGTCCGATGGAAACGGTCTGCAGACCGTTTTCATCGGACATGTCCTGCCGTGAGTACTCGGCCTCACAGATCATACACGCTGACAATCTGGATATGTTTCCTGATAGACGAGTGTGTTCATGTGTGATTAAGGCACGCTTTTAGCACAGGCATCTCACTTAATAAATAATTTCTTCCTGAAATGTGCTAGTTAAAGGATCGGTCCACCTTAAGGCCTGGTTCAAACCTACGCGTTTTTTAGTGCATTTTCAGTTTTGCAGAAACACACTACAGCAGGGGCGGACTGACAACTCATGGGGCCCCCGGGCAATAGGAGATTATGGGGCCCCCAGGCAATAGGAGATTATGGGGCCCCCAGGCAATAGATCATGGGGCCACACAGTACTGTATACACACATACAGTATATATACACAGTATACACACACACAATATACACAGTTAGCTGGATTCAGGTAGATTGCCGCATCTTTCCGGCGGCGTAGCGTATTGTATATACGCTACGTATACGTATATGTATACGCTACGTATTGTATATACGCTACGCCGCCGTAAATTAGATAGGCAAGTACTGTATTCACAAAGCACTTGCCTCCTAACTTATGGCGGCGTAGCGTAAATGTGGCCGGCGTAAGCGCGCCTAATTCAAATGAGGATGGGGGGGCGTGTTTTATGTTAATTACTCGTGACCCGACGTGATTGACGTTTTTTACGAACAGCGCATGCGCCGTCCGTGTACATATCCCAGTGTGCATTGCTCCAAAGTACGCCGCAAGGACGTATTGGTTTAGACGTGAACGTAAATTACATCCAGCCCTATTCACGGACGACTTACGCAAACGACGTAAAATTTTCAAATTTCGACGCAGGAACGACGGCCATACTTAACATTGACTACGCCTCCTAGGGGGCAGCTTTATCTTTACGCGGCTTATCTCTTACGGAAACAGTGTATCTTTACTGCGACTGGCGCACGTACGTTCGAGAATCGGCATATCTATGTATTTGCATATTCTACGCCGAACTCAACAGAAGCGCCACCTAGCGGCCAGCCTAAATATTGCACCCTAAGATACGACGGCGCAGGCCGTCGTATCTTAGCTAGGTTTAAGTGTATCTCAGTTTGAGAATACACTTAAACTTACGACGGCGCAGATTCAGAGTTACGTCGGCGTATCTACTGATACGCCGCCGTAAATCTTTATGAATCTAGCTAATAGTATACACACACACATACAGTATGCATACACAGGATACTCACACAGTACACATACACACACTGAGAAGGTACTGGAGAGGCGGGGCAGCTATAATCTTGGGATTTTTAGACCAAAAAGATGACTGTAAGAGAAATTTCAGGGACAGATGTAACAAAACACAGGTTTTTACATACTGTCCCTGGTTTTACTGAGGCTGGCAACCCTGATGGAGCCCCCTAGTGGCACGGGGCCCTAGGGCAGTGCCCGAGTGCCCGAATGGTCAGTCCGCCCCTGCACTACAGTCTATTTAACATGATTTCCTATGGGTCACACTTTTTTGCCCGTAGCAAGTTGCATTTTTGCTTCTATAGATTTAAACGGGAACGTAGCTGAAACACATAAACAATGCAGTGCTTGTGTTTTTGATGTGTTTTCACTGCGTTTTTGCTGGCTGGTTACTCCCGTGTGACAACAGACACCTTCCAAAAACGCAAGACGCATTTAAAAACACATAAAAAAAACACTTAAAGATGCGCCAAAAACGCCCCCACAAAACGCATCAGGAAAAAGCACATCATCTGATGTTTTTCATTAACTCTACTTCAAAATGTCTGATAGGCTCTAACTTTTATATAAGATGAATGACTGTCTGATATACTGTATGAATGTTTCTGATCTTTCAATAAAATCATTTGTAATCAAATAGGTGTGAATCTAGCCTAAGGTGATATTTTATTTAGAAGTTGGATCCTAATGGGCTGAGTAAGCCCCTGGCTTAGTATATGTCCTGAATATTCCAACCATAGGTGTGCGCACAGGGTGTGCCAGGTGTGCCTGGGCACAACCTAATCGTGAGTGGGCACACCCTAATTGTGCCTGAGCATACCCTTCTGATGCTTGCGGCACCCCCACTTCTCTACTCGCGGGAAACTCCGGCAACCCCCCTCCACGGTTCTCAACTTCGCGGGAGACCGGTGGCAACCCCCCTGCTTTTCAACTGGCGGGCACCCCCTAATGTTATGGGCTGCGCACACCAGTGATTCCAACAGAGAGGTCTCCCTGGTGTATTAACACGAGTTATGACATGGGTTAACTTGCACTGCATTAAGGCAGCCCATTAAAAAGAACAGGCTGCCAATGCACCCGAATCATGTTCAGATGCGAAACACTGAACCACACTACTGTGCATTGTGAAGCACTGCAAAGCAGGTGCATTGCCTTTGTACATTGGGGTTACCTGTCAAAATGAATGACATTGCAATGCATTACCATGTATTGCAGTAGAACAGGGGTGCCAAACCAGTGGCCTAGGAGCCCTCTGATGTGGCCTGCGACCTCCTGCTCTGGGATGACTGGTTGACAAGCTCAGATCGCGGGTTGCTGACCTGCCATCTCAGAGCATCAGTGTGCCCCTGCTGAGAGCCGCATGCGGCGACAGTGTGAACCCGGCCTAAATGTATTTCTAAATACTGCTGCTGAAAATGTCTGAAATCTTCCCTAAATCTTCCCTAAATTACCTTCTCACACAGCAGAAATAGGGCAAAGTGGGTGGGTCTGCATGGTGTTAACTAATCTGCTGCAATTCAGAATACTAACATCTTTCAGGCACTGGGAAATAGAGGGTGAGGTAATCACAGAGGGGTAGATTCACGTAGCTGCGCTTCCTCCTACGGCGGCGCAGCGTATAGTCTTTACGCTACGCCTGCGTAACTTACAGGAGCAAGTGCAGTATTCACAAAGCACTTGCGGCGGCGTAGCGTAAATGGGGCTGGCGTAAGCGCGTGTAATTCAAATGTGGAAGGGGGCGTGTTTTATGTAAATGTATGATGACCTGACGTGATTGACGTTTTTACGGACGGCGCATGCTCTGTCCGTGTACATATCCCAGTGTGCATTGCTTCCAAGTACGGCGCAACGACATATTGGTTTCGACGTGAACGTAAATTACGTCCAGCCCTATTCGCGAACGACTTACGCAAACGACGTAAAAAATTCTAATTTCGAAGGCGGGAACGACGTCCATACTTAACATTGGCTGCGCCTCCTAATAGCAGGAACAACCTTACGCCGAAAAAGCCTAACAAAAACGACGTAAATAAATTGCGCCGGGTGTACGTACGTTTGTGAATCGGCGTATCTAGGTAATTAGCATATTCTACGCCGACAACAACGGAAGCGCCCCTAGCGGCCACCGTCAGAATGCACCCTAAGATACGACGGCGTAAGAGACTTATGCCAGTCGTATCTTAGGCTAATGTCGGCGTATCTAGCTTTCTGAATACAGAAAGTAGATACGCCGGCGCAGATTTGAATTTACGCAGCGTATCTATGGATACGCTGGCGTAAATTCTCTCTAAATCCGGGCCAGAGCTTTTAGTAGGAGGAGAGGACTAATATTGATCTTCATTCCTAGTCTAATTAAACAGACAAGGAGGGCAATAGTGAAAAGTGGTGCCTTCTTCGTGACAGTGCTATCTGGCAAGGCATGTGAATCCAAGAACTAGCTGAGCAGAACTTCAAATAAAAAAACAAGTAATACGGTTTATATAGGTGTATTTAGCTGTTTGGCTAGACATCTACTTGATCCTTGTATCTTCTGACAGTGTGTTCAGTATGAAACTTTACTTTTGTCAGATCAATACTATAGACAGACCTAAGATTATAATGTACATACCGAAGGTAGAGTGAGGATTCGTGTTACTGAGATTTGTTTATATGGGGCCAAGACAGGGTCACTTGTGAGGGAGACGGGTTAATGTGACAGTTCACAGAATGTCTTCCTTATCTTGGACAATGCCTCTTCTAGTGGGTGGTGGGGTTATCTCCTGTCACCTTCATCTCCTGGCCCACACACATATAGCAGAGCAGCTAATCTGGTCCTGTCAATGGCTATAACTGGACAATGACTGCATGCCATTTCTCAGAGCACGTTTCCTAATAGAGACAACAAAGAAAAAAGTGCCCACGTTAAGTGTGCAGAAATGGACACTTGTAGTCAGGGCCGGGACAAGGGGTGGGCAGGAGGGACGGCTCCCGTGGGAGCAATGGTTTATTGTAGAGATGTGGGCACCCTGATACTAAACCTAAGGGAAGGGGGGCACAGGTTGGCATCTTTGCCCTGGGCACTGGATGGCTTGTACTGCTTGTAGTCTCCATTGAAAGCCTGTGTGCTAGGGTGACAATGCAGGGGCACAATGAGGATACAGGGGCAGAACATGGTGTCCCTATTATAGGAAGGGCCTGAATAAGGGACATCATAGGAAAGATATAATAAAGGCTGCAGATTTAAAAAAATAAAAATACTGATTATTATTTTTGAAATTATGTTAAAGCTTAATGGAGATTTTAGGGATTGGGTTTACATCTACTGCAATGCCATTCTGTGACATGTACAGTATTTTATGGATATTATATCCTCACAAATTTATATTTTTTATAGTATATTATTAAATATATATTTATATTATTGTACAGTAAAACCTTGGTTTGTGAGCATAATTCGTTCCAGAAACATGCTTGTAATCCAAAGCACTTGTATATCAAAGCATTTTTTTTTACAGGGTATAAAAGAGAAGAGAGATGCCTCTAAGTGTAGCAATAAGTTGCTAAATGTTGTACCTTCATTAAATGTAACCATATTGCTACACTTAGAGGCTCCTCTTATCTTTTTTATACTCAGTTGTGACGCTACTCTTATATCAAGACAAAATTTATTAAAACATTTTGCTTGTCTTGCAAAACGCTCTCAAACCAAGTTACTCTCAAGGTTTTACTGTATATTATATTGTAATTGTATATGGATAATATATTCAGCAAAATCTATTCCGTCTATATTATGTTGTGTGCCCTGTTGTAGTATTCTTAGCTGGAGAGGTGATGGGTGTCTTACTTTGTCTGGGCCATGCTAATACTCCCTTGCAGCTCCCTCAGTTCTTGCTTGGCCAGGTCCAGTTGTATGGATGGAGCTATTGCAGAACTTTTTAGCGACTGGACGTCGGACTCCTGCTGCGCCACAACCAGCTGTAAGGCTCTGTTTTCTTCATCTTTCATTAGAATGTCTCTGCTCATCTCCAAAATTCTGCAAAGGAAGAGACAACTAGAAATTTAACAGTCATTTATGACCATCATTTTGATCGATTTTGCAATATTGAATAGAGAAATAATGGCAATCGAATGGATCAGGAAATTCTCACCACATTTAAGCTGCTTGTGTGCCTTATGTCGCAATGAATGAATTCTGAAGCAAAAACATTAATTTGTGTACTTTTTAAAATAAACATTAGAAAAAATGGAAGTGACGTCAGTGAATTTACCTTTTTTTTGGTGGCCCCTTATTAAAGGGGGCTCCCGGATTCCGATAAGCTCCCCGCCCGCAAACCCTGACAACCAACGGCCATGGTTTTTGGGAAGAGGCCCTTGTCCCCATCAACATCCTCAAGGTGTTTTGGGGTGGGGGGGCCGCAGGGCGTCCCCCTGCTTCAAAGCACTCACCCCCCCCATGTTGAGGGCATGCGGCCTGGTATGCTCTTGGAGGGAAACCCATGCCGTTTTTTTATTTAAAATTCGGCGTAGAGTTCCCCATCATGATTCATACCAAACGCAGCTGACACAGTGCACTGCCATTACCTGCGGTTATGTGCAGATAGCTGCGCCAAATAGTTCCTGGACGCAGTCAATTTTATTTTTTCTATCTGCACCAAACCGCAGCTAAACGCAGTGTATGAATAGGGCCATAAGAAAGCAATGGGTGCTTTAAGCTACGGTAGATAACTTGAGAATCCGCAGCTGAAAGCACCATTCTATCCGTCTGTGTGAAAGGGGCCTTAGGGCTCTTTCACACAGGCAGCCCGTTTAGGTCCGCCTGCCAGTTTTTTAGGCGGACCTGAACGGGCAATTCGTGCTCCGATCCGCCAAAGTGTGACGGAGGAAAAAACGACTTTTCCATCCGTCTGGCGGATCGGATTGGTTGAACATGGACAGATGGTCTGTGTTCATCCGATCCCCCCCATAGGGGAGAGCGGAGAAAAGACAGGGCGGTCCCTGCACAGTGTGCGGGGACCGCCCTGTCATCCGCCGACTCAGCGGGGATCAACGGAGCGATCCCCGCTGAGCAAGCGGAGGTTCACGGGGCGGATCATTACCGATCCGCCCCGTGTGAAAGGGACCTTAAGGTGAAAAACCTTGAGGCTTTACAACCACTTTACCACTTCAGCTCTGGTGGATTTTACCCCCTTCATAACCAGGCCATGTTTTGCTACAAACAATGGTATACAGTATATACTGGAATTTTTATTTATTTATTTTTAAATACTAGTGATAGCAGCCATCAGTGACTTGTAGTGGGACTGCGATCGCTCACGAGAAACCCAGAAACAGGCATTAGCATACAGGTACATCGCTGCACCTGTAGGAGCTGCCCTATCGCAGTATACAGTATGTACTGCGACGGGTCAGTAAGCGGTGTAAAAAATGTAAAATCTGATATGTGCACTGCCCACCATGCACATTGCTATTCATAGTTGATTTAAATATGAGTGACCACAAAAAATCATACTCTCCATATGTTTGACTAATCCTCCATATCAATTACATACACTGACTGAGACTTTACTTTGAGTATTCAGTCCATACCTACAGATGGTGAGGGGCCATAAGGGTTTATGCCTGATAAGGAAACAAACTTTTTTTGTTTGGAAACTTAAATTAGGTTCTGTACTTGGTCCTGGTTCCTGGAAGCTTTGTAGAGCATTGGGTGAGATAAAGCCTCCATTTCTATGTCCAGAGCTTACCTAGTATCCAGATCTGTCTCTCTTTCCTGCCTGCTGCTGGGCGAAAAGGCTGACTGCTGACAGAACACTATAAAAAGGTATAAGTTCTGCCTATTTGTTTGGGGAAAACCATTAGGAGACATCATGTTAGTTGGGAATTGACCTGAGTTTAGTTAATGGCTTGAATGTGCAGAGGTTATGTTAGTTTTATGCTATAGACTTGCTGTACACAGGCCAATTTTTATTATCATTATTATATATTTTTTTAAGGAACTCTAGCTTTAAAAAGTAAAAAAAAGTTCTGCTACTAAAATAGTCCTCCTGGTTATTGCTAAAACAACATGGAGTAATGATGTCATGGGTGTTTATTTTCCCTTGTCATCATATGGAACATTTTATCCCAAATGTTCTACAGATTATGACTTTTTTTATCAATCCCCTTTCACTGGTTCGATGCGATTGCCAACAGGAAGTCACCTGCATCCTGTCTGAGAAAAGCATGTCACTTCCCTTCCCGTTCCTTCTCCAAACACTTTTATAATTTTTATGATTGCAACAATACTCTAATATACATAGACTCCTTAGTCTCGGTTTACAGTAATGCGATTCCTGTTCGGGGTCCCGCATCATATCTAACTCACAGGCAGTTTACACTGCTCTCTACGAACCACTGTTGGTGTCAATAGAAAGTTAATAAAACCCTCGAATTGGTTTGCAGAATGCAGCAGAATGCAGTGCAAACTGTGGATTTAGATCGTATAGGTGTGAACACCCGTACGATCTGATTCCAGTGCAGACAAAAAAATGTATCCTGCACCCAGTGCCGGCCCAAGACATTGTGCTGCCTGGTACCAAAAATGAAATGCTGCCCCCCCCCCCCAAAAAAAAATTACGCCCACCAAAATGTCCCCACATCCATTATTTTATATCATGATAACTAAAGTGGACCTATCATGGCTCTATACATGTATATAGGAGTATAAAAAGGACCTGTTATGGCTCTATTTATGCAATTAACCCCACGGTGGAGCGGAGAGCGGAAAGGGAGGAGCGGTCGGGCGGCAATTAGCCCCACAGTGGAGTGGAGAGTGGAGCTGGCGGAATGGGATAGCGTGCAGGCAGGAAATTTGCTGCCCACCTGAAAGTGCTGCCTGGTACAATGGTACCAGGGCTGCTGTTAGAAATCATGGGGCCCTGTACAGACTACCTGACGGGGCCCCCTTTAATCCCGCCCTCAACCCCACCCCAGGCCCCTCCTCCCCACCTCTGCAGATTTCTCACCGTTTACATATGCACACACAATCATTATGGCTTATCAGTACAGGGGGACAGAGACGGTTTAATTTTTTTTTTTTTTTTCAATTTTATTTTATTAACAAAAAATGTTTTCACTGTGTCTTTCATTTTTTTTATATCTCTTTTATTGCTATCAGAAGTAATGAACAACATCCCTAGTTATAGCATGGGGCAGTGACAGGTCCCCTTTATGGAGAGATCTGGCGTCTATTAGACCCCATATCTATCCTCTGGCCTCCAAAGCATCTGATCAAACCCAGATCGGTTTGATCAGTTGCTTGTTCAAGCCGGTAATTGCTCCTGGTTTCTGACAGCACACAGTGGGAGGAACTACATCAGTTCTACTCACTGTGTCCCAGGAACTTGATGCTGCTGCTCACAGGACCCGATTGCATTGGAGAGCCCAGCAAAGGTGGTGGCGTGATGGTGGTGGAACCCCCTTCCACTGACTATAAAAGTAATCCAGGGGCTTTTTAACCAGTAAGATTACTTTTTACTTTGTGCAGAATCGCTGGGGCTCAAAAATTATATCTTGATCATCGCTGTAGCGATTATCAAGATATCACCCTTACAATCCAGCAATGTACCAGTACATCGCTGGACAGGAAGTGGTTAAATGCATGTGTAAAGCAACATCTCACTGCATCTTCACCAGCATTATGAAAATCACACAGGCAGCACACAGCATGTGTCTTGTCATGGATCTGTCAGTGTCAAATGGCTTTTGGGTTCTGACTTTGGCTGTACTGTGGGTTACAAACTTCAACCCAGTACAGCCATAACAAAGTAAGCACCCAACAGCAATATGACACTGTGACAGATCATCACAGAGCACATGATGACTATGCTGCCTCTGTAAGTATCATAATTCTAAATACACATAATGTAACATGCCATGCTGTGTGTAAGCCATACACAGTGAGGAGTCTATCCTCTGTGCTCCACTCACTGTGTGCTCTGCAGCCATGGTGCTCAGGTTCTTTCTCCCTTGTCAGCCTCATCTAAGTCTCGGCAGTCTGCACTCTGCACATGAGGAGTTGAGGACAGGAGGCGGAGTGCAGCATCGTATCACTCCACCAGGGAAGGTAGTGAGCAGCAGTGGCCGGGACTAATTAAAAAGCAGAGTATTGTGCGGTACAGTGTTATGTACATCCGCCCGAAATACAAGAAATAGTCCCACCACTGCACTCACATCCTGGGCCCCTCTGATGACCTGATGGGGCCCAGGAATGTGTAATTACAGCCCCTTCCCTTAGCAAGTAGTAGCGGGGGAAGGACTTGAAGTTTAGAAAGCTGTATTTTTTTAATAGACAGAAATTAACTGTAAAGTTGTCCGGGCCCCCCTGTGGAGCTGCTGGGGTCCGGGCCCGGTACAACAGGGCTGCCTGTACTGCCCTATCAGCGGCCCTGAATGGTACCATCGGGTCCCATGGTAGGGCCGGCCCTGCCTGCACCATTTTGTTTAGAATGCAATGTGATTTCAACCATACAAACTTTATGGCTGAATTTGCATCGCACAGACATCGCATTTAATGTGCACAGCAATGCGGTGTGAATCACATGCGATATCTGGCATCCCATACGTGTGAACCCAACCTAATTCAAAGAAGGCCCATGGTGTAATTAAAGTAAGGTGACCAGATTTTTAAAATGAAATCTGGGGAAATAGATTTTTTACTAGTAATCAGCGACTCTCTGCCCATGGCCGCCGCTGCCCGCCTCACAGCCTGTCAAGTATTACCCTCCAGGCCCCCGGCTACTACTGGGTGGGGAGCGGAGGAAGGGGAAGGCAAGGAGATAAGCAGACAGGGACTTGAGCCAAGGCAGAAGAACATGTGAGCATAGCTGGATGGGCATGAACCCGAAACTGAAGAAATATTCCCTCCGTTTCAACCAGCACATGATCATCAGAAAGGGACACAGATAATGAAAAAAAGAACACCCCCCCTGCTGACAGAACACTAAAAAGGTATAAGTTCTGCCTATTTGTTTGGGGAAAACCATTAGGAGACATCATGTAGGTTGGGAATTGATCTGAGTTTAGTTAATGGCTTAAATGTGCAGAGGTTATGTTAGTTTTATGCTATGGACTTGCTGTACACAGGCCAATTTTTATTATCATTATTATATTTATTTTTTTAAGGAACTCAAGCTTTAAAAAGTAAAAAAGTTCTGCTACTAAAAAAGTCCTCCTGGTCATTGCTAAAACAACATGGAGTAATGATGTCATGGGTGTTTGTATTTTCCCTTGTCATCATATGGAACATTTTATCCCAAATGTTCTACAGATTATGACTTTTTTTATCAATCCCCTTTCACTGGTTCGATGCGATTGCCAACAGGAAGTCACCTGCATCCTGTCTGAGAATAGCATGTCACTTTTTGTGTGGACCTCCACTTTAAACGTCAGAACTGGCATGGACTCTACCCACTGGTGAGCTCCACATTTGAGCTATACAACCCCAAACATTACATTCCCATTAGGGTGATTCACCCTCTCTATTTGTCCTGTTTTCCATTATCATTGAAAGTAAAAGTAAAAGACTATCCCAAATTTTGTGTTGTCTCCAGAAAAGTAATGGAATGGAAATCTTCCAAATGGGACACTAGTTCCAAACCTGGGGGTCCCCAAGAGATTTTCAGGGTTTCCCTCTCACTTCCTCTTTTGGTTATGGAACAGGAAGTGAAGGTAAATCTCCCCAATGAGAACACATGGTAAAAAAATATATCTTCCAAAATGAAAAAAAAAAAAGCAGCTTTGCCTATAGTTCTACTTGACATATTCTTATTAGTAAGCAAAGGAGCTTTAAAACAAGCACTTACTGACCTCTCCAGCTAATTGTAATGTGAAGTAATTATTTTTCAAAAATCTCAACAAAGACTTTAAAGCTTATCTATGGTCAAAATGTAAAACTATATATTAATTTCCACATTGCATTTCAATTTATTCTATTTTTCTTCTATTACTTAGAACAATACTAAAGTTTGTAAACTTGCGAAGATCCCCAGATTTACTTTCTTAAATGATATGACACATATTCAGTGTGTCCTTTAAGTACACACTGCTGTGTCATACATTTCTTGAGCCTGTCTTTTGAACTACAGAGGTGCTGAGTGGAGAAGTTTAAAGCGGGGGTTCACCCAAAAAAAAAAAATGTAACATTACATTCAGGCGAGTTGTTAGAATGAAGCCGAACATCGGTGCGCAGGCGCCGTATAGAGCCAACTCGCAGTCTGGCTTCTTTCGGCAACTCGTGACGCGCTGTATGCGCCGGTCAGAGGCATGTCAATCAATTAGGAACGCCCAGTCCCGCAAATTATACCCGGAAGCCGCGGTGAACATATATATATAAAACGGTATGTATGGCAAGGATTTAAAAAAAAAACAGCCGATTGTCATTCTAACAACTCGCCTGAATGTAATGTTAAAACATTTTTTTTGGGTGAACCCCCGCTTTAAGAGGTGACATTAGTACAGGAATCACTGCTTGCTTATGTAATCCTTAGAAACTGAAAGCAAGCAGCAGAGAAGAAGCTGCAAAGCGTGCAGGGAATTCAGGAAGCTGTGGAAAGGGATGGGAAAATACATTTTATGTGCCTCTGTTGTGAACTTTGAAGATTAATTTCTTCATGATGCCTATAGCTACAGAGACGAGAAGGAAGAGGAGAGCTTGTTTTAAAGTGTTTTTACTTGCTTGTTAAGAAAATATAAATATGTTAGTTTGTACTGTAAAGCACCAATGTCCTAGGCTGGCTAAATTTCGTTTTTGGCTCTGCTGTATCTAGACGAACAGCAATTTATTTTCTAGGTCTGGTCAAGTGTTCCTAAGCCTGGTAGATGATTGTTCCTGCCTGCCTCTGAAAGAATAGAAGAGTTAGCCACTGAATTAGGAAATTTTATATAACCTCAGCCAATCCCTGGTAGGTAGGCCCAGAAGGTGTGGCTGGGGAGAAGATACATTTTTGGGAGGGTCTGGTTTATTTTCTGAAACCTCTTGCTCCTGCTAGGCAGCCTGTGTTACTGAATAGCTGTTGCTTTCAGACCCCAGCATGTGTTTGGCTGAAGGTCAGGAAAAACCTAGATTAGGGAGAATTTTCTGGAGGACACTACCTTAGGAAACTGGGCTACAGAAGTACCAGTGGTGGCTGGTGCACCATTTTTTTGGGGGGGAGGGGGCGGCAAACAAACCAGGTAAGTCAGATGTTATGGTCGGGTAAGACTTGGAGACCAGTAGCTATAGCAGTAGAGAGGTTCAAATAGGAAAAGTATACAAGCAGGTAACACTAGCGGATGATGCAGGGTCACCCAAGGTTCAGGGTCTAAGCACTAACCGGTCTTTACCAGAGCTCCTGACGATGAAGATGGGTTTTGCTGTGTGCTAGTGTCAGGTCATGTTCCTCAGGACTATCGGGTGAGAAAGTCAGGGTCCAGTAACAGATGTAGCAGATAGGGATTAAGCAGAAGCATAGCCAGTAAACAAGCCAAAGGTCAGTAACAAGTGGTTTCAGGTTGGGATCAAGCTGAAGAACAGCCAAGGAACAAGGGAACAGACAGGGAGCTGTCCAGCATCTCTGGTGGCATAGCAAGCTACAGCCAGATACTGCAGAGGTCCAAGGTTTAGATCCAGACCCTGACAGAATACCTGTTTAATTTCAGTGGCCCCTGTGGAGACAGTTCCTTCCCTTCTCTCCACAGAATTGTACTGCTCCAATGTGAATGCTGTTCCCAAAAAAATTCTATTTTCTTTATGTTGTGTAAAAATGTAACAGTAATTGCACTTTACTGTTCCTAAATGAAACTTTAGCAAATCTATTCAAACAGTTGGAGGACATTACAACCATTAGATGGTTTATCCTTGCATCTCAACTGCCAATCAAAGAGTAGTGAACAACATTTTCAGACATTCATCTAGCCCCCAGGGGGAGCAAATGTTTAAGTAAAATACAATCTTAAACATTGTTGAACAGTAGGCATGTACAGTATACTGTAAATGTGAATGTTACATCAAGAATTCCTTTAAAAAAATTGAGGTTAACAGCTCAAAATGTGAACATGCTTGAAATCATGTGCCATAGGCCCTGGTAGTTATGCCCTAAGGTAGACATAAGCAAGGGATACAGGGAACAAAACCCACCTGCTTTGGTACTCTTCAGCCATCAAATTGCTCGGCAGACCACTGTACCCATCTCTGCTTCCTTCGTGATAGCTCTTCTCCAGCTTCTCTCGAAGCTCTCCAATTTCCTTCTCATACAGATTGCGAATGATGATCAGTTCTTCCTGGAGATACTGAACTGCAGATGTGTTGTCACCCTGTTAGTAAAGAATATTGGAAAATGCTAACCATAAAGGGTACTTGTCACCTTCACTTGCTAGTATGCTGCTATGTTTTGGAAGAAACACCTACTGTAATTGAGGTTTTATCCCTCTCCACCTGTGATGGATCTGGATAAAATTTATATTTTGAATTATTTTATTAGAACCACTAAAATGTTTTAATGTCTTTTATATTTTCATATTGTTGTTTTTTTATATTTCTTTTTATATATGCATATGTATGTATGAGAATGATCAATACTGCTTATTTTCCTTGATAAGATTTGTCAGATATGTTTTTAAAGTATATTTCAACTTGGATGGATATACAAAAGGGATAAGGGAAAAACTTCAGTCTCCATTTTCTCTTTCTGCTTCTCATCTTTCAAATGTGTGTTCGGCTCATCCCCCCCCCCCCACTGCATTCCTAGATTCCAAAACCCCCTTCTCGTTCCTTGCTCTGTATGGAAGAGGAAGTTACCCCTCCCCCTTGTCTGCTTACTGAGAGAACTTTTTTATGACACGTGGATTTGCAAGAAGAGCATGGACTGGACTTGTGAGAAGAAGATAGAACAGGAAAAGACCCCTATATGAACTGACCAATGAGAAGCTTCATGCCAAGGACAGCCCACACAGGGGAGGAGGGTAGAGTGGGTGTGTCTGTATAATGTGAACCAATCAATGCATGTTTTGTGATTCTATGCTTTTAATAAAAGCTGTGGGGGCCATAGTTCGCTCTCTTAGCTGGTGAAACGTTGGAAGGTGAGCATGTGAAATCTTTTTTTATCTGTAGATTGCACATATTTCACCTTATTAATTTGAATCAGACGGTAGAATGGGTTAGCCCTGAGATTGTCAGGAAATTAATTAATTAGTCCATATCACACCCTCTACCAATTAATTTGTTTTAATGTAGGTTTCCTTAGGGCAAATTTTCCTCACATCCAGTTTTGTTGGGCCCCATCAAGTTTTATGCTTGTAGCTTTCCTTCCTGTCCCAGAAACACAACAAGGGAGAGATTATCTCTCCAAAGTACGGTACATCCCCTGTGAGACACTTGTCACCAGAACAGGTGTCCCAAATGTAGGATTTCCCCTCACCTACTTATCCAGTAATGACTGTAAAATGTTGGATTCTCCCATAACTTCTATCCCCATGTCAATCATCACCAGAAACATTTGAGAGGGTGAGGGACATAGACAGCAATAAAAGCCTGGTAAAGCAAGGAGGTGTTTGGGTGCTGGACTCTGTTGTGGATGAGTATTTGAACTATACTATTAGGAAATACTATGGAAAGGGAGTATTTGAACTAGGTGTTTGAATTGCTTGTTGTTTGATCCAGGCAGCTCTCTGAACCAGATCAAGGAGATAAAGTCTATGAGTAAAGGATAGAGTGTCATGACCACCTCCATCTATCTGAAAGAAACAGATAGGTGGAGGGATGGCAAGACAAGGTGGGACAGTGCAGGATAGGGGAGAAACAGGTAGTTCCTTTAAGAAAAGGGGGGTGTCCTAGGGGCTGGAGGTGGTGCTGGGGGAATAGTTGGTAGGGAGGAAGTGACGTAGAGCCAGTCAGTAGGAGAGGAAGAAGCTTCCCACCCACCCTCCCTAGGTTTTAGGCGGGTGGGATGCAGTTGGGCGGTCCGGACTGTTTGTGGCAGTGCCGGGTCTCTGGAAGAGGAGAAAAAGGCTAGAATATATATTAAAATATTAAAATATATATTAAAATGGTGGTACCCATCTGTGGTATAGGGTTTTTGAGGGTTTAACCAGGAAGGGGTAAAATTGTAGGTCACTGCGGATATGTGTACCATCTCTGAGTCGATGTCTTGCGACTGAGGCCTAAGTTAAATAAGTTTTGTCCCAGTGACCAAGTTGTGTGTCACCAAGTTATGGGAAAAAGTTTTGTCTGATGTTATTTAAAATGGTTATTTATTTTAAGTTTAGTAATTGTTAAATAAATAGGCGGCAAGGCCATTTTACTTCACAACTGTGTCATGGGGTTTATTGGGAAATTGGGGGGAGTTGGGGAGGTTATGTCCACCAGGTGGGATTATGACTAAGGATCTGTTCTTAACATGTAATGAGCACAGATCAGGTTTATCATTGGCAGAGTTCTAAAATTACTCCAACACATTTCAGGTGGTTCTGGAAGTCCCCGTCTTTGGGACTACAAACACAATGGTAAGCACAATCAATATAAGTTGTATACACAAACCAATTGCATTTTATTTTTGTCTGTAGTCCTGATAAAGAGAGCTTTGTGAACTCCTGAATCAAGTTGGCCACTCCTATCATTTATCTACTCATAGCAATAAAGTATTTTCTTATTGAATAGGACGTTTAGGTTGGATTAGGGCAATAAACTCATTCATTATATTATTTATTATAAGTTTTTATTTGGTATATTAAAAAAAAAAAGAAACCAAAAATACTATGTATTCCCCTTACAGCTCTTTACAAAGACAGATTATAAAAACTAGAGAAATAACAATCATGGTTTATAGTTAGTATGAAAACCAAATTGACAACTGTGTCCGCCATCACTTCACTTAAACGGCACCCGTGGGGTTTTCTATGCTGCTGGTAAAATTTAGAAAGAGTTTCGCTGTTGCTGGAGGCAGTAGAGTTATTTGTATAGGTGTTCAGATTTCTGCTTAGGGATTTTATATTATTGAAGAAAATGTGTAAATCTTTAACACTTATTTTTAGATTTAAACAGGAATTTGTAATTAGGCCATTTCGCTGACATAACTTTGCATGTAAATTGAACATTTGACCATACTCTAGTCTAATCAGTGAAGTATTTACATATTCATAAAAAGCTGCAAGCTTCACTGACATCTGGAACTGCAGGTACTGTGGAGCAACTCATCCTCAAACATCATAACAGAGGTCATGTTGAGGTCAATTTTTGAACAGCTTAGAGCAGCATTTCTCAACCCTCATGGCACCCTTTAAAAATATGCAAAATCCTTGGGCACTCTAGGTGCCTTAAATGAAAAGAGAAGATACCTTCTTTTTTTCAGGATATATTAAACCTTAAAGTGATTGTAAAGGCTTGTTTAAAAAACCAAAACAACAAAAAAAATTGTAATATATACCTCCTCTGTGCAGTTGGTTTTGCACAGAGTAGCCTGGATCCTCCTCTTCTCGGGTCCCTATTTGCTGCTCCTAGTCTCTCCCTCCATTGAGTGCCCCCTTAGCCAGCAGCTTACTATAGGGGGCACCCAAGCCGAGTAAGAGCTCCGTGTATCTATTCAGAAACGGAGCCCCGACATGGTCCCATCCCTTCTCTCCCCTGATTGGCTGACTGACTTTGATTGACAGCCGTGGGAGCCAATGGCGCTGCTTCTCTGCCTCAGTCAATCAGGAGAAGTGTACTGGATGGCTGAGGGGATTGTGGACATCGCTGGAGAGAGAAGGAACTCAGGTAGGTAATTGGGGGTTGCTGGGGGGGGGGCTGCTACACACAGAAGGATGTTTATCTTAATGCAAGAGGTAAGGTTGATCTTCCAATGGGGACAAATGTTATGTGACAACTCAGAGAGGACCTTCTTTTACTTTGGAGAGATTTCCTCTCACCAAAAAGGAAAAGATATTCAGTGAGACACAGATAGGAAAAGGTAACCTGATAGAAGGATTAGCCCTTTCTTACTCTATGAAAAAAAATGCTTTGGTTGTATATAAACTCTAATTTCTCTACAGTTTCTGCAGCTAGAAAGGTGAGTGAGGGCTGGTTTTAAAGCTTATTAGCAATAGCTAATGACTTTATTATCCATAACCTGGCTACTGGTTCACTTGCACCCAACACCTTGCATTGTTAACAATTTGACATTCTATGGCATGCTCTTCCCCCAGCACCAAGTCATATGTGACAGAGTGCCAGAATGACAAAAAGGATGAGCACTATGGGCCAGATTCACAAAAGAGATACGACGACGTATCTCCTGATACGCCGTCGTATCTCTGAGATACGATTGTCGTATCTATGCGCCTGATTCATAGAATCAGGTTACGCATAGATAGCCCTAAGATCCGACAGGTGTAAGTGACTTGCACCGTCGGATCTTAGGCTGCAATTCTAGGCCGGCCGCTAGGTGGCGATTCCATTGCGGTCGGCGTAGAATATGCAAATGACTAGTTACGCCGATTCACGAACGTCCGCTTTGCCCGTCGCTGTAAATTTACGTAGTTTCCGTAGAGATACGCCGCATAAAAATAAAGCTGCCCTCTAGGTAGTCTAGCCAATGTTATGTATGGCCGTTGTTCCCACGTCGAAATTTTAAATTTCACGTCGTTTGCGTAAGTCGTCCGTGAATGGCGCTGGACGCCATTTACGTTGACGTCGAAACCAATGACATCCTTGCGACGTCATTTAGCGCAATGCACGTCGGGAAATTTTAGGGACGGAGCATGCGCAGTACGTTTGGCGCGGGAACGCGCCTAATTTAAATGGTCCCCGCCCCATTTGAATTAGGCTTGCGCCGGGCGGATTTACGCTACGCCGCCGCAAGTTTACAGGCAAGTGCTTTGTGAATCAAGAACTTACGCTGAAAACTTGCGGAGGTGTAACGTAAATGTAATACGTTACGCCGCGCAGCGTAGGGCGATTCTACGTGAATCTGCCCCTATGTTTTTTTTTTACAGGTTTACTTTACAGTAGATGTAAATTTCATCATCAAAATCTCATATAAGCTTTAACATGTTATTGTCATTTAAAAAATACTTTTCAATACTTTAAAATCTGCCACCTTCATAAAAATAAAGCCCAGAGATCTTGCACTTCCTGTTATAGGGTGACAACACTGTAACCTGTCTAGCAATTGTGCTCCTTTGTTGTCACCCTATCACACAAACTTCTGATATAGATTACTGGTAGTTTCAACACACATTGTGCAGGCAATACGGTCCACTGCTGTCAACATCAGGAAACATCAGGAAACCCTACCTAATAAATACCATCACTGGAGTGCATGAACACAGGAAGTTACTGCAGGAGATCAGCAGTGCTGAGATATAACAAAGGATGACAAAGGTGAAAACAAGTATTTTATAAACAAAAATGTAAAAAAAAGTAGCTTATGATACACAATGTTGTTGCAAACTAAATGTCATTCAGGTAGGGATTACAGCTACTTTAATTTCAAGGAGAAAAATCAATACTTTTAACAAGCATGTTTTACAGACTTTCAGAGAGATTTAATCAGACTGCATTTTTACAGACCATTTTTGAATTTATAGACAACCCTGACAAATGGTACAACACATAAAACACAGTCTACTTGTGTTTTACACTCGTTTTAGAGCATGGTCCTGCACACAAAATGTGGAAAATGTTCGCATTGCTGTAAAATGTATGCAAAAAAAGCATTGTAAAAAAGCAAAAAAGTGTATTAAAACACATAAAAATGTGCAGTCTGATAAAACGTTTGTACATTTATAAGCACAGGAAGGTGAGCGGACCCTAAGAAAGGTCACATGACCTGCCATTCCAACCTCTCATTTCACAAAAACATCAGATTTTTCGTTTGAGAAGTATAAAAGGCTGATTTTGACAGCAACTAATCTAAAATTGATCGATGAAATTCTGGGAAAGTTATGCCGCGTACAGACCATCACTTTATGTGATGGAAAAAAAACGACATTTTCTGTGAAGTAAAAAACAACGTTTTTGAAACTTCAATTTTCAAAAACGACGTTGCCTACACACCATCGTTTTTTCACAATGCTCTAGCAAAGCGAGGTTACGTTCACCACTTTTTTCCATTGAAGCTTGCTTCATAACTAGCTTCTGGGCATGCGCGGGTTTAAAAACGTAGTTTTAAACGTCGTTTTTTGCTACACATGGTAAATTTTTGTGAAACAAAAAACAACGTTTTGAAAAACGACACAAAAAATGTAAGCATGTTTCAATTTTTGTTTTGTCGTTTTTCACAAGACATAAGACGACGTTTTCCCCCACACACGGTCATTTCAATTGACGTTTTTAAAAATGTCGTTTTTTTTTCATCACATAAAGTGATGGTGTGTACGCGGCATTAGAGTTTTGTGTCTCTTTTTCCAGGAATACTTCATGCCTGTCAATAAACGTCTATATTCTTATATAAGCTATAGAATTATATAACTTTAATAGCCACTTATGGACAAAGAGCTCTTTACGATGGCTGTAATAGGGATGAAGGCCAAAGTGAGGTTCTGCAAACTGAGTTAACGCTGTCAGGAAGAACGGCAATATACGTAAACTTTTTTTTCCTGGTGCTTTACTTTTAAAAGCCCAAAACATGCCACCAGACATTTGAGCAGGGACCATTCAGTGCCCAGGATTGACCTGAATTTACTTTAAAGGCAAATGTTTTGAGTGAATTTTATTAAAAAATTTGAGTTTATGAGTTTTTAAACTGAGGTTTTCTTTTTCTATGACATGAGAAAGGATTCTAGGAGTAATATGAGCTAGCTAAAGTGAGAGCAGACACTACTTGCTAAATAGCCAAACAGACAGAGGCAAGGTAAGTATACGCTAATTGAGGAGCCATTACAATTAACTTGTTGCTTTGACCTTGATGGGTGAAGGACATGTTCACTTTAAAGTGACTCTGTTGCATACAAATTGTAATTTAGAAAGTACACATATACTTATATATATATATTTAGAAAACATATACTTTCTCAGTTTTATGCACCACCAAATGCTGCTCTGAGGAAAAAGGGGAATCCAAGCTCATTAAGAAACCAACAATTCCAGTGTTCCAATCTCATGGATCCCTGCTTCTGTAGGCACTACAAGTTTTATTTAAGCAACAGATAAGTTTTAACGTGTCCACCCAGAACAAATTTGTCTTCTTTTACCAAACTTGCACATTTGAAAAAAAAAATGTAAAACGGTCAAAGTGAAGCAGTTCATGGGCTAAAAACCTTTAGGTAGATTCAGTAAGAGTTAGGCCGACTTATCAGTAGATAAGCCGACCTAACTCAGAATCTACGCCGACTTATGTTTAAGCGTATGCTCAAACAGAGATACGCTTAAACATATCTAAGATAAGACGGCTTGCGCCGTCCTATCTTAGGTTGCAATTTTTCGGATGGCCGCTAGGTGGCGCTTCCATTGCGGTCGGCGTAGAATATGTAAATGAGTTGATACGCCGATTCACGAACGTACGCCCGGCCGCCTCAGTAGTTTTACGCTGTTTCCGTAAGGCATTAGCAGGCCTAAAGTTATTCCATCTATTAGGTGGAATAACAATGTTAAAGTATGGCCGCCGTTCCTGCCGCGAGATTCGAATTTTTTACGTTGTTTGCGTAAGTCGTCCGCGAATCGGGATTTACGTCGTTTACGTCCACGTCAAAATCAATAGGCCCGTTCGGCGTACTTAGCCGCAATGCACACTGGGAAATGTAGGCGCCCGGCGCATGCGCATTAAAAAGAAAACTTAAAAAACGTGAGGTCAGGCCTCATTGCCATAAAACACGCCCCCCTCCAACACATTTGAATTCGGCGCCCTTATGCCCGCCGCTTTAGGCTACGCCGCCGTATATTAGCAGGCAAGTACATTAAGAATCATGTACTTGCCTAGCTAACTTACGGTGTAGCCTAAACAGGCTAAGCTACGCCGCCGCAAGTTTAAGCCTTTCTCTGTGAATCTACCTACTTGACAGTCTCATGTTTCAGGCTTTGAAAAGGGTATGGGAATGTGTTTTGCCGGCATTCATTGATGAGGAGGAGGGGTACAGACCTCACCCAAATATGTAAACTCAAAAAGTGGTGTAATTGGGGCAGTGTTTTTGGACCTGGTGCCCAACCTGCAGCCCAAGGGCCACATGCAGCCCTTTATTATATGATGTGTGGCCCTTGGACCTCAGCAGTCTGTAGTGGGAACATTGATTAGGGTATGTAATAGCATCGATCTCTATTAGCCTCATGTAACACGTTCCCAGTTTCATATTGTCTTCTGTAGCATATCCCTAGCCAAAAATGTAGCATGTCCACACTCTGTCGCCCTTGTTTCCTTTATTAGGTCTAGTTTCTGACAGTCCCCTCAAGCATTACATATATTGAACATTCTTTGCAGCCCTTTAATGATGTCAGGGACCACATTTGAGGACCCTTTTAGGTCACAGGTTCCCAACCACTGGTCTATGGGCTTCGATGTACAAATGCAGCGTACTTTTAACATCGGTGTGGGTTGCTTCAGAACTCATTGCAAGTGCAGTTGACCTGCTTCAACTGCTTTTCCATTGTCATAGACTTGGTTGGGGAGAGGAGCACTTCTGAAGCACAAAAAAACCCCATCAATACAGGCCCTTAAGCACTCCCCTACCCACCCATAGTCAAATGACATCCATAGTTGACTAGTCCCGTTATCTCAGGTCTGTTACAATTAGCATGTAGTAAAGGGAGCCACCTTGCTGACTGCTGGGGGGCGGAGACACGGGGACACATTCCCTCCCCCGTTATTTTGGGGGAGACCTGCCCATGAGGATCGAATGTCCCGGGCGGGCGGTGTGTCCTCCTGTCCCTGCTCTATGGCGGGCTATTTCTCCCGGTTTAATGTTTGCCTGAGCTCGGACCAGATGCACTCTCCCTTAGAGTCCCTTCTCTCCCCCTTCCCTTCTCCCTCCCTTTGGCCCACTATCCCATATCCCTCCCTTTCTTCACCGTTACCCCCTACTCTGGTTATTGTTATTATTTTGTATTGGCGTTCTGTCTGATTGATAATGCCGCATTGTACAACTGTCAATACCTTTTTGAAAAATGAAAATAAATATTTTACAAAAAAAAAATGACATCCATAGATGGGATCTCCCATCCTGGGTGGACGTCATATGACGTCCTGGGCTTTCCGGCCATCTAGGCGGCGCACGGCATCGCTTGGGACCCGGTGCGCATGCTCGGTGGCCGCGATGGCCGCCGGGCACCCATGATTGCCCGTGATTACAGCAGGACCGTGGATCTGTGTGTGTAAACACACAGATCCACATCCTGTCAGAGGTGAGTAGACCGATGTGTGTTCTCAGTACAGAGGAACACAGATCGGTCTCCTCCCCTTATGAGTCCCCTCCCCCTACAGTTGGAATGCCTCCCTAGGGAACATATTTAACCCCTTCAGCGCCCCCTAGTGTTAACCCCTTCCCTGCCAGTGACATTTACACAGTTATCAGTGCAGTTTTATAGCACTAATCGCTGTATAAATGTGAATGGTCCCAAAAATGTGTCAAAAGTGTCCGATATGTCCGTCGCAATGTCACGGTCACAATAAAAATCGCAGATTGACGCCATTACTAGTAAAAAAATAAAAATAAATCTATCCCCTATTTTGTAGACACTCTAACTTTTGTGCAAACCAATCAATATACGCCTATTGCATTTTTTTTACCAAAAATATGTAGAAGAATACATATCGGCCTAAACTGAGGGAAAAATTGTGATATTTATTAAATCAAAAAGTAAAAAAATATTCTGTTTTTTCTAAATTGTTACTCTGATCAAATACCACCAAACGAAAGCTCTGTTTGTGTGAGAAAAAGGACGTCAATTTTGTTTGGGAGCCACGTTGCACGACCGCGCAATTGTCATTCAAAGTGCGACAGCGCTGAAAACTAAAAATTGGTCTGGGCAGAAAGGGGGTGAAAATGCCCCGTATTTAAGTGGTTAAAAAGTACATTTGGGCTTAAGGTGATTGTATGGCTACACACACCTTAAAGTAACACTAAACTCTGTTAAAAAATAAATAAATCGAACTAAAAAGAGTACCCTCTATTGCTCTCAGTCTCCGCCGATTTTTTTTTTTTGCTATTCTGATCCAACTTCCTGTTAGAGGATAGCTACATTAGTTCTCTATATACCCATTGTATGTAGGAATGTAGCCACCCTCTCTTGTTCGCTCCCGAGATGGAGTTGAACTTTACCCAAAAGGGGAAGCTCCGTTTCAAGGCCTCCTCCCCTGCTTCTCTTTGACATATTTTTTTTTTGGGTGGGGGGATTACCTTGTTCTGACAAGTACCCGCTACCACTTCTGCTCATATCGCCTAGGCTCCTTATCCCATTCCTCCCTGCTGGGACACGTGACCATTCACAATGCATAGTGTGGCTCGTGCATGTGCAGTGGGCTGCAAGCTGTCACAGCCGGGTTCCCATTGTTAAGATGCCACCATGCTCCCAACGCCCCCTTGGGTAAGTTCAGCGCTGGATCATGGAACAGGTTTGTGTCTGTTTATTAAACTTTTAATTTTCAGACAAACTACTGGAGCACCTCTTAAGGACTATGGACTATGGACTATGGGATTCGTCGTTTTTTTTATTTTTTTTAAGAATATCATTTAGTATTACTTTTGGGGATAACACCTACATGTTACATGTTCCCATTCACATTGCATATCTTTAAAAAAAAAAAGGACTGCTTTTTAATTGTTTAAAAATCCTACCTAGCTTGTGCATACTGTCATGTCCTAACAAAGGGTTAAAGATCTCAAGGCTTGGATGGTACACTGTATGTCAGGGGTGCCCAACCTTTCGAAGGCCAGGGGCCACTTAAGCTACTTAGTAACCAGTTGTGGGCCACAATGAACGAAGTGGGCAGATGACAGGTCTGTGTCCAGTCTGCATATGTAAAGCAGACACAGACACAGCCCACTCTACTCTACCTCTGATCCAATCAGATGGAAGAAGACGGATACACTTCTGTTTTTTTTTTTTTAGCAGATCGGATTGGAGGTAGGCAGGTGTAAACGGACAAAAGTCGGACCCACCATTCACCTCTTTGGAGTGGCAGATGTCACTCCAAAGAGGTGAATGGTGGGTCCGATTGGGTGAAAGGGGCCCAAGACTGCTTTTACACTGATGGTCTGCGGTCTACCCACACCGTGGGTGCGGCGCAGTGTACCTGTGGTTTTCCAGCCGGTTAGCTGCACTTTGCCATAGACGTTTATTATATTCTGCAGGTGTGGTGCACTTTCTGAAAAGCCGCTTGCTTCTTCTACTGCCAGCTTCATTCACAACACTGATGCTCTGGGATAGCAGGTCAGCATCCTGCAATATGGGCTTGCCAACCAGCCATTCCAGAGCAGGTGGTCCAGAGCAGGTGGTCGCGGGCCACATCAGAGGGCTCCGTGGGCCACTGGTTGGGCACCCCTGCTGTATGTTAACCACTTCCAGACCTGCGCACGACGATGTACGTCCTTTTTTTAAAGACTGATATCTCGGTAACGGCAGCAGCTGCTGCCACAACCGAGGTATCGATCTTTAGTGTGCACGGTCTGGTACACGATAACGGCAGTCTCCGCGGCGGATTCGCCGCAAGATCGCCGTTATCGGTGGCGGGAGAGGGCCCCCCCCTCCCGCCGCTCTCCCGCGCCTTCCGCCGCTTACCGGAGCCGTCGGTAGCGGCGGAGGAGATCGGGACTGTTCGGTAGCTGAGTGGGGACGAGACTGAAGGAAAAATCTCCTTCGCCCGTCCCCATAGCTCTGCTGGGCGGAAGTGACGTCAAAACGTCAGTCCCGCCCAGCCTCTTAAAGAGACAATTTTTTTTTTTGTCATTTGAAAAAATTACAGTTTCAAATGTTATTTTTATTTTTTTTGACCCCAGATCTCATATTTAAGAGGACCTGTCATGCTTTTTTCTATTACAAGGGATGTTTACATTCCTTATAATAGGAATAAAAGTGATCAATTTTTTTTTTCAGTGTAAAAAGTAATAAAATAAATAAAAATAAATAAGAAAAGCGCCCCGTCCCGACGAGCTCGCGCGCAGAAGCGAACGCATACGCGAGTAGCGCCCGCATATGAAAACGGTGTTCAAATCACACAAGTGAGGTATCGCCGCGATCGTTAGAGCGAGAGCAATAATTCTAGCCCTAGGCCTACTCTGTAGCTCAAAAAATGCAATCTCTAGAATTTTTTAAACATCGCCTATCGAGATTTTTAAGGGTAAAAGTTTGACGCCATGCCACGAGCGGGCGCAATTTTTAAGCGTGACATGTTGGGTATCATTTTACTCGGCGTAACATTATCTTTCACAATATATAAAAAAATTGGGCCAAATTTATTGTTGTCTTATTTTTTAATTAAAAAAAGTGCGCTTGTAAGACTGCTGCGCAAATACGGTGTGACAAAAAGTATTGGAATGACCACTATTTTATTCTCTAGGGTGTTCGAAAAAATATATATATAATGTTTGGGGGTTTTAAGTAATTTTCTAGCAGAAAAAACTGTTTTAGTCTTGCAAACACCAAATCTGAAAAACACCTAAGGTCTGGAAGTGGTTAATGCACGGTTCCTCATTTTGTCCCTCTAATTGCACTTTGAAATTGATCAGAATAGTTTGCAGTCCTTTGTATAATTCTGCCTCAAAGAAATAACTAGAAAGGTTTTTTTTTTTATAATTTTTAGGTATGTTGTGTAAATAGGAGCACATAACAATTATTAGATTGTAAGCTCTTCTGAGCAGGGCCCTCTTAATCCTCTTGTATTTTATTGTATTGTAACTGTATTGTCTCCCTTATATATTGTAAAGCGCTGCGTAAACTGTTGGCGCTATATAAATCCTGTATAATAATAATAACAATAACAACAAGGACAAAGTGAGGGGTTCTCAGAAGTAAAAGCAAAAGTGGAAATAGATTTTAAGCAGCCTTGTGAGACTAGTATTGAGACTATGGTCGGCTGTGGTTTAAAAAAATAGTTGTTCTTTTTAAATTGGAGTTTCTCTTTAAATCTCCGGGTGTCTTGGCTTTATGAGCTAACATGGCGGCATGCATAATGGGGCCTTAATGTCATCCGACTGCGTTCTGGGGTCACTGGCAGACCCCCACCCACCGTCACACACAGACTAATGCACAGCAAGCTGAAGCACGCGCTCAACGCAAAACATTAATCCTTCCCAAATCTGGCTTAATACCCTGTGCTAACAAAGAGACACAATTACTTGTCATCTGGTGTGACTACAACAGTCATTGTGCTCCTTAGCTGTGTGTTTGCATATCATTAGCAGCAGGGGGATAATGGGACCCTCTTCACCTCATCATTGTGCTGTAATCCAATGTTACTTGTTTGTAATTAAGGAGAGTGAGTGGTTGCTGGAGAAGGTTTTAGCAGAGAAGTACAACAAAAAGTGCAACAAAGTCAAACTTAGGGAGAAATCAATGGATCTCTATCAATCAACAAGAATAACTCCTGGCAAGTAAAGCCTCGTACACACGACCGAGGAACTCGACGGGCGAAACACATCGTTTTCCTCGTCGAGTTCCTTGTTAGGCTGTCGAGGAACTCGACAAGCCAATTTTCTCCATTCCCGTCGAGGAAATAGAGAACTTGCTCTCTTTTTGGCTCGTCGAATTTCTCGACAGTTTCCTCGACGAAAATGTACACACGACCGGTTTCCTCTGCAAAAAAATAGTTTCTTGCTTGTTTTTGCCGAGAAACTTGGTCGTGTGTACGAGGCCTCAATGTGTGAGGAGCTCCCTGTCTAAGCTACAGGGTGCTACATCTAATATCACTTTAAAACAAAATGTTTTTTAATTAAATTCTACTAGTGTATGGCCAGCTTAACCACTATAGCCCCGGACCATATTGCTGGTCAATGACCGGGCCACTTTTTGCGATTCGGCACTGCGTCGCTTTAACTGACAATTGCGCGGTCCTGCGACGTGGGTCCCAAACAAAATTGGCGTCCTTTTTTTCCCACAAATAGAGCTTTATTTTGGTGGTATTTGATCACCTCTGCGGTTTTTATTTTTTGTGCTATAAAAAAAAAATAGAGTGACAATTTTGAAAAAAATGAATATTTTTTACTTTTTGCTGTATTAAATATCCAAAAAATTATATAAAAAACAATTTTTTTCTTCAGTTTAGGCCGATACGTATTCTTCTACATATTTTTAAGCGTTTATTGATTGGTTTGCGCAAAAGTTATAGCATCTACAAAATAGGGCATAGTTTTATGGCATTTTTATTAATATTTTTTTTTTACTAGTAATGGCGGCGATCAGCGATTATGGCGGACACTTGGGACACTTTTGACCAATTTTTGGGACCATTGGCATTTTTATAGCGATCAGTGCTATAAAAATGCATTGATTACTATAAAAATGCCACTGGCAGGGAAGGGGTTAACACTAGGGGGCGAGGAAGGGGTTAAGTATGTTCCCTAGGTGTGTTCTAACTGAAGGGGGGTGGGACTGACTTGGGGAAATGACAGATCGCTGTTCATACATTGTATGAACAGCGAACAGTCATTTCTCCCCCTAACAGGACCGGGAGCTGTGTGTTTACACACACAGATCCCGGTTCTCGCTCTGTAATGAGCGATCGCGGGTGCCCGGCCGTGATCGCGCCCGCCGGGCACGCTTGTTGGGAGCAGGGGCGAGCGAGCGCCTCCGGCGGCGCGCACGCGCCCCTATTGGCTGCATAGCGAGATCACGTATAGCTACGTGATCTCGCGCAGCCGAGCCAGCCTGCCCCCGTATAACTGTGGCTGCTGGTCGGCAAGTAGTTAAAGTAATTTTAAGGCAATTTTTTTAATAAAAAATTCAAAAAGATGTTATACTTACCTGCACTGTGCTACGACATCACACAGAGTGGTCCCTTACCTACTCTTTGGCGCTCCCCTGCCAGTGCTGTCTGCTGCTTCTTCCTCTGGGTG
Organism: Rana temporaria; assembly: GCF_905171775.1. NCBI lineage: Eukaryota > Metazoa > Chordata > Amphibia > Anura > Ranidae > Rana > Rana temporaria. Next base: position 377,415,223 of record NC_053491.1, on the reverse strand, counting down.
CCCCCTTACGAAGCAGTGTGCGGGCATGCTCCTTAGATGGGCTGTGTGCCTGCACAGACATACACAACTCAAGGAAAGCCTTGCCCCAGCCCCTCCTCACAGGAGTTTGACTCACAGCAGCAGGAGCTTATGGCTCCTGCTGTGAAATTAGGGAGCCATGTGAAAGTCAATACAGCGCTGGAGCAGTGACAGGAGTCAAGTAAAAATGTTTAGATACCAGTTCCCCCCCACCCCCTTTTACTTAACCTCCCTGGCGGTATGACTAATTCAGATTTTAGGTGCTGAAAGCGGTACCATTATTTTGCATGAAAATTTGGCGTTTTATACTGTAGGCCTGTAATTCTTAGAAATAACTCACTTAAATCTGTCCAAACAAGAGCCTAGTAGACATCCCGAGTATTATAAATTTTGAAACACAAAATCATAAATTATAATACGATAAATAATTATAAATAATTATAACAAATAATATAATAATAATAACAATTATTACTTTTAATTTTTTGGATGACGAATTTCCCCACAAATCGCTATCGCACAATTCTGCAAGTGATTTTAATTTCTTATCGCTGTTTTTTAGCTGCTCTAAAACCACTTTTGACATAAAGGGACACTTTTTGGTTGCTATGGACAATCTCCAGTTTCCAGGCAGAAAGAACAGTTTTTATTATATAAAAGTGCATGTAGGACACTAGACCACTAGGGACAAAGGGGGGGGGGGTGGTGTATTTTTTACATACAGTACTGTAATCTATAAGATTACAGTATACTGTATGTATTGTGTTTATTTACTTTTTGAAATTTGGCGCCGATCTCCGCCCCTGTGCGTCGTAACGTCGCAGGGAACGGAGCTCGGCGGCACTCGGCACTGTGAATCGAGCGAGGAGGACACCGCTCGATCACACAGCGGGGCGGCATTGCAGGATCCAGGGACAGGGAAAGTAACTTGTGCCTGTGGACTCTGCAAGGCGATCCCGAGTCTGGCTCGGGGTTACCGCTTTTGGTCCTGAAATTCCACCCCGAGCCAGACTCGGGAATACCGCCAGGGGGGTTAACTGACCCCTAACTTGATCCAGCAGAGTGCCTGTCTGTAGAGCCTCTCTCCCTACTCCCTGCTCTTACAGGTGTGGCTGAGAGCAGCAGGCGCTATTGGCCCCATCTGTTGTCATTCAAATCCTGTAATGAAGGAGCAGGGGATGGGGCCGAGCCACGCTGTCTGGTTCTATAGACACAGGCAGCATGGCTTGGGAGTGAGCCTGCAGGTGTGCCACAATAGGAAGTAGCTTGCTATAGTGGCACACTAGGGAGAGGAGAAGCCAGGAGTGCCTGTGGGGGACACAAGAAGAGGAGGATCGGGGCCGCTTTGTATAATTTGATTGCACAGAGCAGGTAATTATAAAATAAAAAATACAGTTCACAATGACTTTAAGGCTGCTTTGATGCACAATATACTTTTGCAGCTTGCAGTACAGACCTTATCAATTAGGGCAACAAAGCACCCAGAAGTAGGATTGTCTGCGTGACTGATCTGTCTAGCACAGTCTGGGGAAAGCATACATTAAAGGGCAGACATAAGGACCTTTTTTGAATCTATTGCTCAGGTGCCAGGCAGATTGATAATGAGCAGCTGAAAAGCACTTCAGAAGAAATAAATAATTGCAATTTGTGATTTATTCATGGCCTAATTATAATTCTGAGCATGTTTTTTTTACCCCAAAGGTGTAGTTATACTGCATTTACTTCTTCATCAATTAGTAAACTGCCGTAAAAATAATAATATCACTCTATACAGCATTAGCGTGAATGTAATTACCTGGCAGTGCATAGAAAACACGGCACTGCTATTTTCCAATGTAAAATAGATTTATGCGACAATGGGATATGACATTGGCGGGTTATGATGGATTATAGAAAAGAGCCGGAGGGAGAATAGACACTCTTCACAATAGAGAACAATTCTCCTGCTCATCTTGCAGCATTTTTCAGTCTCCAGCGAAGTAAATGAACATCCCAAAGCCCTTTGAGGGAAAGTATAAGCAAAGCTAACACCTTAATATTTTATAGATTTACTGTACAGCTTTCTATTGATAAAAACAAGACGCAAATACATCCCCATTGCATGCAGTGCGTGATACTTTTTTTTATTGTAGGACAAGTTTTCCGGATATATCCCCTTCTTCTTGGTTAATGCTGTACTGCTTGGACCAATTTGAAGGATTTACAGTGAGGGAAAAAAGTATTTGATCCCCTGCTGATTTTGTACGTTTGCCCACTGACAAAGAAATGATCAGTCTATAATTTTAATGGTAGGTTTATTTTATGTTTCAATAATTTTTATTAAAGTTTTATAGTTTTACAAAGAAGACATTTTTGACTCTTCAGGTAGGTTTATTTTAAAGCGGAGGTTCACCCGTACATAACACTTTTTCCCCTTAGGCCCCGTACACACGATAGAATCCATCCGCAGATAAATCCCAGCAAATGGGTTTCTGCGGATAGATCCTATGGTGCAGGCCCGGACTGGGACAAAAAATAGGCCCGGGCATTTTAGACTGAGCAGCCCGGGGGGGGGCACGCGGCGGGGGTTAATGATGGAATGCCCGCACAGAGAGAGAGAGACTGCTCCACATTTGTGGCACAGAGAGATAAAAATCACTCCACATTGCTGGAACAGAGAGAAATCGTTCGACATTTCCCATTGTTGTACTGAAGTCAGTTGATAGAACGGAGTCTGTATAACCAGTCTGCACATTGGTAGATTGAAATTTCTGCTAAACTGGCAGAATTTCAATCTGTTTATGATGGCCTAAGTCATGAGGACATCTAATACCTATAAAGAGTAATGAAAATAAGGTAGAGTACAAAGTGAAATATCTGGAGGGACTGGCTGAGGTTAAAACAGGCAGGGAGGAAATTAGGTATCACCTCCTTACTGTCTGTCAAATGCCTCTGAAAAGTGACATGAGAATTGATAACTTTTCAGTGGAGTATCTGTGAGTGCAAGCCTTTTGGCTCACACTGGTGCTCAACATTTTTTTGGGGGGAAGCAATCAAACTGAACAAAAACATCAAATGCAGCCACTGTGCCCCATTATATGCAGCCACTGTGCCCCATCAAATGCAGCCACTGTGCCCCATCAAATGCAGCCACTGTGCCCCATCAAATGCAGCCACTGTGCCCATCAAATGCAGCCACTGTGCTACATCAAATGCAGCCATTGTGTCACATCAAATGCAGCCACTGTGCCCCATCAAATGCAGCCACTGTTCCCCATTAAATGCAGCCACTTTGTCCCATCAAATGCAGCCACTGTGCCCCATCAAATGCAGCCACTGTGCCCCATCAAATGCAGCCACTGTGCCCCATCAAATGCAGCCACTTTGTCCCATCAAATGCAGCCACTGTGCCCCATCAAATGCAGCCACTGTGCCCCATCAAATGCAGCCACTGTGCCCCATCAAATGCAGCCACTGTGCCCCATCAAATGCAGCCACTGTGCCCCATCAAATGCAGCCACTGTGTCCCATCAAATGCAGCCACTGTGCCCCATCAAATGCAGCCACTGTGCCCCATCAAATGCAGCCACTGTGCCCCATCAAATGCAGCCACTTTGTCCCATCAAATGCAGCCACTGTGCCCCATCAAATGCAGCCACTGTGCCCCATCAAATGCAGCCACTGTGTCCCATCAAATGCAGCCACTGTGCCCCATCAAATGCAGCCACTTTGTCCCATCAAATGCAGGCCAGCAGGCCATTTGGGCATTTTTTTCAACTGCCCCTGAACACATTTAATGTTATCCTATGTGTCCATGCACACATTCGGTTTTTTTTTGCGTTTTAAAGCAGTTGGGTTTAGGCTCGTTTTTTCAGAAGCAAAATTTTGGGTTCAGACGCAAAAGTTTTCGCGTTTCAGACGCAAATCGCTGCTAAACGCGGCAAAATGCGGTACTGGCGTTTTGCCGCGATTTCGTTTATAGGCGTTTTTAAAGGTGACCTATTTTTTTACATTAGAAATCTCAAAAATGATGGCAAATTATGAAAAAACATAAAAAAAAACATTAAAAAATGTAATTGCTTGCATTGCATTGTGGACAATCCACAACTTGTGGCAGGTGACGTGGCCAGGTGATTTGGCAAGTGGATAATCCACTTGTGGCAGGTGACGTGACAAGTGGACAATCCACAACTTGTGGCAGGTGACATGGCCAGGTGGCATGGCCAGGTGACATGGCAGATGATGTGGCAAGTGGACAATCCACAACTTGTGGCAGGTGACGTGGCCAGGTGACGTGGCCAGTGGACATTCCACAACTTGTGGCAGGTGACGTGGCCAGGTGACGTGGCCAGGTGACGTGGCCAGGTGACGTGGCAGGTGACGTGGCCAGGTGACATGGCAAGTGGACAATCCACAACTTGTGGCAGGTGACGTGGCCAGGTGACGTGGCCAGTGGACAATCCACAACTTGTGGCAGGTGGCGTGGCCAGGTGACATGGCAGATGACGTGGCAAGTGGACAATACACAACTTGAGGCAGGTGACGTGGCAAGTGGACAATCCACAACTTGTGGCAGGTGACGTGGCCAGTTGACGTGGCAGGTGACGTGGCCAGTGGACATTCCACAACTTGTGGCAGGTGACGTGGCCAGGTGATGTGGCAGGTGACGTGGCCAGGTGACGTGGCAGGTGACGTGGCCAGTGGACAATCCACAACTTGTGGCAGGTGACGTGGCCAGGTGACGTGGCCAGTGGACAATCCACAACTTGTGGCAGGTGGCGTGGTCAGGTGACATGGCAGATGACATGGCAAGTGGACAATACACAACCTGAAGCAGGTGACATGGCAAGTGGACAATCCACAACTTGTGGTAAGTGACGTGGCCAGGTGATGTGGCAGGTGACGTGGTAAGGTCACGTGGCCAGTGGACAATCCACAACTTGTGGCAATTGACGTGGCCAGTTGACGTGGCAGGTGACGTGGCTAGTGGACAATCCACAACTTGTGGCAGGTGACGTGGCCAGGTGACGTGGCAGGTGATGTGGCCAGGTGACATGGCAGGTGACGTGGCCAGGTGACATGGCAAGTGGACAATCCACAACTTGTGGCCAGGTGACATGGCAGGTGACGTGGCCAGGTGACGTGGACAATCCACAACTTGTGGCAGGTGACGTGGCCAGGTGATTTGGCAAGTGCATAATCCACTTGTGGCAGGTGAAGTGGCAAGTGGACAATCCACAACTTGTGGCAGGTGTCGTGGTCAGGTGACGTGGCAAGTGGACAATCCACAACTTGTGGCAGGTGACGTGGCCAGTTGACGTGGCAGGTGACGTGGCCAGTGGACAATCCACAACTTGTGGCAGGTGATGTGGCCAGGTGATGTGGCAGGTGATGTGGCCAGGTGACGTGGCAGGTGACGTGGCCAGGTGACGTGGCAAGTGGACAATCCACAATTTGTGGCAGGTGACGTGGCCAGGTGACATGGCAGGTGACGTGGCCAGTGGACAATCCACAACTTGTGGCAGGTGGCGCACTCGGCCAGCTCAGTGGCCTTTTTGCAGGACATTAGAGCAGCCCAGGGGGCAAATGCATTCTTGCAACCCAGCCCAGTCCGCCCCAAGGGCCTTGGTACACCTCTGGGAAGAAGTGACATGCGGGCCGCCGAGGGCCGTTCGCGGGCCGCGATCGGCCCGCGGGCCGCCAAGGGCCATTCGCGGGCCGCTACCGGCCCGCGGGCCGCCGCGGCCCACCGGGCATATGCCCGGTATGCCCTATGGCCAGTCCGGGCCTGCTATGGTGTGTACACGCCAGCGGATCTGTTTCCGCGGAGAAATCTCCTCTGGGATGGATTCCAGCAGATCGAATATTTGTTGTGCTGCACAACATATCCATCTGCTGGAATCCATTCCAACGGATGGATCCGCTCGTCTGTACAGACTTACCGGATCCATTCGTCCAAAGGGATTCCCCGCACGCGTCGTAATGATTTGACGCATGCGTGGAATTCCTTATATGACAGCGTCGCGCCCGTCGCCGCGTCTTAATCGCGGCGACGGCGCGACACGTCATCGGCAGAGGATTTCCGCGCGGATTTCAATGCGATGGTGTGTACACTCCATCCCATCGAAATCAGCGGATATCTTTGAGAGGATTTATCCGTGGAAACGGTCCGCTGGACCGTATCTGCGGATAAATCCTCTCGTGTGTATGGGGCCTAAGATGGATGCTCATTTTGTCTAGGGGAATCGGCTAGTTGTTTTAAAATATGAGCAGTACTTACCCGTTTACGAGATGCATCCTCTCCGTCGCTTCCGGGTATGGGCTGCGGGACTGGGCGTTCCTTCTTGATTGACAGTCTTCCGAGAGGCTTCCGACGGTCGCATCCATCGCGTCACGATTTTCCGAAAGAAGCCGAACGTCGGTGCGCAGGCGCAGTATAGAGCTGCACCGACGTTCGGCTTCTTTCGGCTACGAGTGACGCGATGGATGCGACCGTCGGAAGCCTCTCGGAAGACTGTCAATCAAGAAGGAACGCCCGCTCCCGAAGACCCATACCCGGAAGCGACGGAGAAGATGCATCTCGAAAACGGTAAGTACTGCTCATATTTTAAAACAACTAGCCGATTCCCCTAGACAAAACGAGCAGGAATCTAAGGGGAAAAGAGAATTTTTTTTTTTAATGAATTAAGTATTTGACCCCTGTGCAAAACATGACTTATGCCGCAGACACATGATCGGTTTCCCGTCGGAAAAACTTTGGGGTATTTACGTTGTTTACGTTAGGCTTTTTCGGCGTAAGGTTGTTCCTGCTATTAGAAGGCGCAGCCAATGTTAAGTATGGACGTCGTTCCCGCTTCGAAATTTGAATTTTTTACGTCGTTTGCGTAAGTCGTTCGAGAATAGGCATGCGCCGTTCGGAAAACACGTCAATCACGTCAGGTCATCACACATTAGCATAAAACACGCCCCCCCCCTTCCACATTTGAATTACGCGGGCTTACGCCGGCCCCATTTACGCTACGCTGCCGTAAGTTAGGAGGCAAGTGCTTTGTGAATACAACACTTGCCTCTCAAACTTACGGTGGTGCAGTGTAAATACGACACGCTGCGCCGCCGTACGAATGGGCGCAGCTACGTGAATCTAGCCCCTTGAATGTTTTTTCCGACGGAATTCCGCTCAAGCTTGTCTTGCATACACATGGTCACACCAAATTCCGCCCGTCAAGAACGCGGTGACGTGCAATACAACAAGAAAAATTATGTTCAATGATTCAGAGCATGCGTCGAATTGATTCTGAGCATGTGTGTTTTTATGCGCGTAGGAATTCCATACAGACGAATGTTTTTTCCGCTAGGAATTTTTTCAGTCTGGGAAAATAGAGAACCTGCTGTCAAACTTTTGCTGGTGGAAATTCCGACAGAAAAAGTCAGATGGAGCATACACACGGTCGGAATTTCCATCCAAAAGCTCACATCTGACTTTTTCAGATGGGAAAACTTATCGTGTGTACGCAGCATTAGTACTTGGTTGCAAAACCCTTGTTGCCAATCACAGAGGTCAGGCATTTCTTGTAGTTGACTACCAGGTTTGCACACATCTCAGGAGACATTTTGTCCCACTTCTCTTTGCAGATCCTCTCCAAGTCATTAAGGTATTGAGGCTGACGTTTGACAACTCAAACCTTCTTCTTTCTCCACATATATTCTATAGGATTAAGGTCTGGAGACTGGCTAGGCTACTCCAGGATCTTAATGTGCTTCTTCTTAAGCCACTCCTTGGTTGCCTTGGCCACGTGTTTTGGGTCATTGTCATGCTGAAATATCCATCCACGACCCATTTTCAATACCCTGGCTAAAGGAAGGAGGTTCTTGCCCCAAGATTTGACGGTACATGGCCATTGACCCTTTGATGCAGTGAAGTTGTCCTGTCTCCTTAGCAGAAAAAAACCCCCAAAGCATAATGTTTTCACCTCCATGTTTGACGGTGGGGTTGGTGTTTTTGGGGTCATAGGCAGCATTCCTCCTCCTCCAAACACGGTGAGTTGAGGTGATGCCAAAGAGCTCGATTTTGGTCTCATCTGACACTTTCACCCAGTTCTCCTCTGAATCATTCAGATGTTCATTAGCAAACTTCAGATGGGCCTGTACATGTGCATTCTCAAGCAGGGGGACCTTGTGGGCGCTGCAGGATTTCAGTCCTTCACAGGGTAGTGTGTCACCAATTGTTTTCTTGGTGTCTATGTTCCCAGCTGCCTTTAAATCATTGACAAGATTCTCCTGTGTAGTTCTGGGCTGATTCCTCACCATTCTCATGATCGTCGAAACTCCACCAGGTGAGATCTTGCATGGAGCCCCAGACCTTGGTGATTGACAGTTATTTTGCGTTTCTTTCATTTGCGAATAATCGCACCAACTGTTGTCACCCTCTCACAAAGCTGCTTAGCGATGGTCTTGTAGCCAATTCCAGACTTGTGTAGGTCTACAATCTTGTCCCGACATCCTTGGACAGCTCTTTGGTGTTGGCCATGGAGGAGAGATTTTAACCTGATTGATTGCTTCTGTGGACAGGTGTCTTCTATTCAGGTAACAAGCTGAGATTAGGAACACTCCTTTTAAGGCTGGGTTCACACTACTACACTACTTTCATCCTACTTTGCTCTGCTACATTGGTCCTACACTGATCCTACATTGGTCCTACATCCATCCTACTTTCATGAACAGGATACTACTTTGGTCCGACTTCAATGATATTCAATGGGCCTGAAGTAGGATCAATGTAGGACCAAAAGTAGTACAGGGAGCATGCTACAAGATGCTCTCATAGGGAAACATTGAACACAGAGCAAAGTAGGATGAAAGTAGTGTAGTAGTGTGAACCCAGCCTTAGGCTGCATTCACACCTCGGCGTACTAAATCGCGGCGTTTTGTCCAGCGAATTGCGGCGACAAATAGCGGCGTTTTGTACCGCGATTTGCGGTGACAAAACGCCGCGATTGTGAATGCAGCCTTCACCCCCTCTATGGAGATGGTTCACATCTCCTATGCCGAATGCCGAAAGACGGGCGGCAGGCGTGGAAATGTGAACCATCTCCATAGAGGGCAATGTTACATCATCCCTCTGGCGTGTCGGGGCGGCAGCGGGCGTCACACTACAGGCGACAAAACGCCCAGGTGTGAATGGGCTCTAAGGCCCCATACACACGATAGAATCCATCCGCTGAAAAATCCCAGCAAATGGGTTTCAGCGGATAGATCCTATGGTGTGTACACTCCAGCGGATCTGTTTCCGCGGATATTTCTCCCCTGGGATGGATTCCAGCAGATCGAATATTTGCTGACATGCCAAACAAATACATCTGCTGGAATCCATCCCAACGGATGGATCCGCTGGTCTGTATAGACTCACCGGATCCATCCGTCCGAAGGGATCCCCCGCATGCGTCGTAATGATTCGACGCATGCGTGGAATTCCTTATATGACAGCGTCGCGCACGTCGCCGCGTCACAATCGCGGCGACGGCGCGACACGTCATCGCCAGAGGATTTCGGCGCGGATTTCAATGCGATGGTGAGTACACTCCATCGCATTAAAATCTGCTGAAATCCTCGAGAGGATTTATCCGCGGAAACGGTCCGCTGGACCGTATCCGCGGATAAATCCTCCCGTGTGTATGGGGCCTAAGGCTTGTCCGAATTTTTTTTAACTGTGAGATCATGGACAGCACTCAAATGTGTTGCAACTAACGCTTCTATGAGATTTTAGTGATTGGGTTTTTTATATGCATTGAAAGAAAGACCCTTAATTGGCAAACAATACTATCTATGTGCTGGAAGCTGGTTAGGACCTGGACTATACCATTTACAATGTGTGATTGTCTTCTGACTAAGCTGCTGTTTACATGAGAGCAGTCACAGGAAACTGAGTTTTGTCCTGTGAGGAAATTAAACACATTTTGAACTGAACAGATAATGATTTGAGATCTTAAAACAAAAGCTTATAGTGTTTGCATTGTGAGAGCTATCACTGCAATGACAGGATAATCGCATGTATCCGAGAAAACAAAAACCCCCAAATCCACTCACAACTTTTCCCAATGACTGCAAAGCTCATGATCCACAAATTAGCCCTTAAGGCTCATATACACACTATAAGAATATCGGGCAAACATTTTCATCCGAGGAACTCTCATACGATTTTCGTATAGTGTGTACACAACCTTCGACAGCCGATTCCGACTTTTCGTATTGAAAATTCCCAAAGTGACAAACTCCAACATTTTTCTCCAACGGAAAAAGAACAAACAATTTTTGATGAATGTGTACCGTTTTCGTACGATTTTCGCACATAAAAAATCAGAAAAGAAAGACTGCGCATGATCAGAAACAATAAACAACAACAACAACAAAAAAAGCCTTTGTCGTATGGGAATTTAAGTACAAATTTTTGTTCATCGGTTCTGATTTGCCGTGAAACAATGAGGAAAATCGGACGATTGTTCACCCAATTTTATTATAGTGTGTACCCCACATTAGGGTCCATTTAAATAGTTGTAGTGTATTTGCGTACGTCATGTCACATGTTAATGTTGGGATGTCAACGTGCAGAAATTTGAACGCAACCTTTCTTTGGCAACGCATTGCCCTGCTGTGTGTTGCTGTGCTTTGCGGCTCGCTACAACACAGGCAGGCCTGGATTTCCCACAAGGCCACCGAGGCCAGGCCTCGGGGCCGCAGGGCACCAAGGGGCGGCAGTGGAATGGAGTACCCCGATGCCCGGAACATACAGTTAAGGGCGGTAAGTTGCTTTCTAGCAGGACTAAATGTAGTGTGGGGGAATCTGCTTGCTCGTTAACAAGTGATTGCTGAGATGTCGCTGAAATCACTTGTAAAATGTGTGCTGCCATCCATTCCCCCCCCACACACACATACCTCTCTCTGCGGGAATCCGTCCTCCCCCTGGCTTTCGAGTCTGTCTTCTGTCCCTGCCACCGATGTACACAGTGAGAGGGGTGAGCTGCGCACTTCCCATCTCAGCCGTGACAGGAGTTCTAGACTCTGTTTTGGAGGTATCAGGGTCAATAAAGAGAACCTGTCACCTCCAATTGCTATCACACAATTGGAGGTGACAAAGCAATAACGTTAAGTGAAAAAAAAAAAAAAAAAAATTTAATTAAAAAAATTTAAAAAAAGTAAAAAGAATAAGAAAAATATTAAAAATAAAAAGAAAATTATACAAAAATAAAAAACAAAGTAAAAAGACAAGCTACAAATAAAAAAAAAAGAGTAAAAAGAAAAAAAAATGTATATATATATATATATATATATATATATATATATATATATATATATATATATATATATATATTTGAACTAACCGTGCCGCCCCTGCCACCCGGTTGTGATTCTTAGTTGATTTGGGGGGAGGCTGGTTCGGTTGGCGGGGAGGGGGTGCATTGCGGAACCTGGCCTTGGGGTGGCAGGGAGAGCAAATCCGGCCCTGAACACAGGTGCATATTATGTGCATTGGAGCTTGTTAGTACTATGCAAAGATGACAGTAGTGCACTATGGCTGTGTAATGTGTGTTGGTAGGGCTTTTTGTACTCTCCATCTGAAGTCTGTGTGACAGGTGACAATGTAGGAATGCAATTAAAAAATAAAGACAGAGCATTGTCACCCTAAAACAAGAAGTGCCTGAACAAGGATCACCATGGCAGGATCACTAGCTATTACTTTATAGAAAGCTGCAGATTTCAAAATATTGAAAATTTATTTTGAAATGACATTAATAAATTAAAGCTTTTTTTGTGATTGGGTTTACATCTACTTTAAATTAAAGTCTTTAATAAGCTCCAGCTCCAGCCTAAGCTTTTTTTTTACTGGATAAACACTAAAGTGCTTCTCTAGGAAGTGATAACAAATTTCTTTGACAGTTGGAAGTGCTTTTTACTTTTAATTTTTAATCATAAAGGCGAAAATAAACCATAAAACATATATAATATAATGTAGCTAACCAGTCTTTGGATGCGGTGGCTGTATTAGTTTTATTTTTAACACACATTTATTTCTATATTTTTATTAGGTAATCAGCCAGTAACACACCTCTTGTCTTAAGCCTCGTACACAACACTAGTTTTTTTTTCAACCCAGCAGGTTGAACGAAAAAAGAAAACGAACAGTTCAGGTCGGAGCTGCTGTACTAACAATCCAAGGTTAAAACAGCGATCTGCCCTGCTGTGCTATTGTGTTCTGACAGGAGGCAGCTACCCGCAGAGCACTCCGGTTATTGGTTGAGTTGGCAGACCGTTTTCAGTCATGAGCCCTTAACAGAAGCCTGCTTCTGCTTCTATATGTACTAGGCTTTAGAGTGGCTACATTCATTCCTCCACTGTGTCTATGGAGGAGGAACGTTGCCACACTTGGACAGCAACATTGTCAACCAGTGCATAGGGTAGTGTTATATGGACTAGTACATTTTGATAGACTTTATATGAGTGACTAACAATTTAGGCCCAGATTCTCGTATCTGGGCGTAAAACTATGCGGACGTAACGTATCTCGTTTACGTTACGCCGCCGCAAGTTTTACGGGCAAGTGCTTGATTCACAAAGCACTTGCCTGTAAAGTTGCGGTGGCGTAGCGTAAATCCTCCGGCGCAAGCCCGCCTAATTCAAATGATCCGGGTAGGGGGCGTGGATCATTTAAATTAGGCGCGTTCCCGCGCCGAACGTACTGCGCATGCGCCGTCCCTAAAATTTCCCGACGTGCATTGCGCTAAATGAGGTCGCAAGGACGTCATTGGTTTTGACGCTAACGTAAATGGCGTCCAGCGCCATTCACGGACGACTTGCGCAAACTACGTACATTTTCAAATTTCGACGCGGGAACGGCGGCCATACTTAACATTGACTGCGCCTCATAGACCCAGGGGCAACTTTACGCGTCGCAAATCTTACGTAAACATCGTAACTTCACTGCGTCGGTCGGGCGTACGTTCGGGAATTCGCGTATTTTGCTAATTTGCATACTCGTACGGGAAAACGACGTCGACGACACCTAGCGGCGAACATGGCGTTGCGCCGTCGTAAGCCCTTTCAGAATCTGGGCCTTAAAGCTCAACTCCAGGTAACAGGCCTGGTTCACATTTAGGCGATTAGGAATACACTTGATTCTGCCTTTGATTCCAAATTGCAGTAAAAATGTGCTATGCATGTTTTTCAATGCTATTCACCCTGAATTCCCGAAGTGCAGTGCAATTTTGCTGCGATTGTCGCGCGACAAAACATGTGATAATCGTGTCAAAATGTGCATGTAAAATAGCACCTGGCTCAGGGCCAAAATTTGGTTCCTGAGCTTCTTTGGCCCAACAAATGTGCATAGGCAACTTATTCATGTGATGTTCAATGTTTTCAAGTTTGGAGGTTTGACCAGTTACCTGTTTTAGCTGATTCCTCATGGACTTTACATTGCGGATGTAGTTACTAAATCTCTCTTTTATATCTTGAATTTGAGCCTTCTCCGAACTGCGTCGTGCCATTTCTGCAGCAGGCGAAGGCCCTCCTCCAGTTGGGATCATTCTCGTCTTCCTGAAAAAAGAACACAATGTTAGACAATTTCAACACTATACTATACACTAAACGCTGTATCGCGTCCCCTCCTCCTCTGCATCACGGCAGCTTTCACTGTGTGTCTCCTCCCTCCTCCTCCTAGGCGTCCAATAGTCAATTGGGTGATAGGTCTCAGGACCCACTTCCTGACTGCCTGGGAGGAGGATCAGTGTGGCAATGGCGAATAATCTCACCATCTTCTACGTTTACTACGAAGACTCGTTCCCTTCATCTCGAAAGAGGATACAGCAGTAGTGGTAGGGACAATTATGAACTCCAGGCTAGATTATGCAAATGTCCTCTACCTTGGACTCCCAAAATACCAGATCGCCCGTCTCCAAGTCATCCAGAACATGGCGGCACGACTGGTGCCGCCATGTTCTGGGAACCAATCACCCCGTCCCTGAGATCCCTCCATTGGCTAGCCGTAAAGGACCGAGTCACATTTAAGGCACTCTGCCTGACGCACAAATGTTTACACGGAAGTGCCCCCCGATATTTAGTTGAGAAAATAAAATACCAAAACACCAATTGCGTCCTTCGATCCACTAACCCAAAACTACTGCAAATCCCCAAAGCCCGCTACAAAACCAAAGGAGAACGAAGATTTGCAGTCCAAGGACCTCGACTGTGGAACGCATTACCGACTAATATCCGAATAGAAATTGATCACCTGGCCTTCAGAAAAAAAAACTTAAGACCCACTTATTCTGAAGGACAAATAGAAGTAAAATGGATGCCTTGAGGCGATTCAGTTTGCATTTGTAGCGCTATACTAGTTATTCACTCACTCACTCACTCACTCACTCACTCACTCACTCAATCATTCGCTATTGTCACACAACTGGGTGAACTTGGAGTGCAGTGCTCTGCGCCCTGAGTCCACCTTTTTTAGAAGCCTATTAGATCCAGTGGCATCAACCCTCCCCCCCCTATTGGAATTCATGCGTCCGGCACCCTGCATGTAGATTGGGGGGCGCAAGCATTGATGGGGGGCGGCCCCCCTGCGCCCCTATTGGACAGGCTGCCACTGGTCACAGCCCTGGCGCTACAGGTATTACTGGAAGTGTCGGTGGCTGTGCACCAGAGAGAAGACACAGTACTGGATCCCAGGAGAGATGAACAGAATCCCTTGTTAGATATCTGTCACTGCAACAGGTATTAGAAGATTTCCCATCACTTTCTATCCCAATGGCAACTGTGAACAGGACTTCTAGAAAGGGTCAATCTCCCCAGTGGGGACACAGACAGCAAAAAAAAAAAAAAACTTAATAAAAGTTAAGCAGAGAGTGATGGGCATTCTAACATTCTTTAAAGTTGTCACTACTAGGACAGGGTACATTGGAAATCTTCCAATGGGGACACCTGTTTTATTGACAACTGTCTAAGAGGGGATTTTCTCTGACTTTGGGGAGATCTCCTCTCGCTTCTTGCTGTGTCTACAGAACAGGAGGTGAAGGGAAATCTCCCCATTGGGACACAGACAGTGAAACAGAGAGTCAAGTAGACTCAAGTAGTTTGATATAGGTTTATGATGGAATTTGGAGGATCTGGGACAATAGGACATACTTTTTAGCATAGTCTTGTGTCTTATGTTAAATGTGTACCATTTATGTATTTTTTTTTTTTAACAGAACCATTTATGTATTTTAATATATAGAATAAAGATATTTATTTCAATACAGTCGGGAGCAGTCATGCATCTATATATATATATATATATATATATATATATATATATATATATATATATATGTGCTCTTTCAATCTTTAAATAAGCCTGAATAATCTCCACAGTATAGAACTAGTAATAAACTAAATAAATATTAATTAATTCATTAAATTATGAATTAATAAATAAACAAGGGCAGGGGTTGAGCCCATATCCTTTTATTGTGGCGTTTTTGTGATAAACACTATGGCCCGGATACACATACATTGGCGCATATTTATGCCGGCGTAGCGTATCAAATATACGCTACGCCGGCGCAGCGCAGAGAGGCAAGCACAGTATTCACATAGCACTTGCTCCCACTTGCTCTCAAATCTACGCTGGGTTTTCTCGGCGTAAGCCAGCGTAGGTGGAAGTGGGCGTGAGCCATGCTAATGAGGCGTGACCCCATGCAAATGATGGGCCAAGCGTCATAGAAGTACTTAAAACGAATGGCGCATGCGCCGTCCCGTGGCCGCATCCCAGTGCGCATGCTCAGAATCACGTCGAAACAACTGCCTAAGATATGTCGAATCACTGCCTACGACGTGAACGTAACCTACGCCTAGTCATATTCACGTACTACGTAAACGACGTAAAATACGACGGCTGTGTTCCCTGGTCCATACCTTTGCATGACTTGCACCTCCTATATGGGGAATAACTTTACGGCGGACGTACGACTTACGCAAACCGCGTATATGATGCGCCGGGCGCAAGTACGTTCGTGAATCGACGTATCTCCCTCATTTGCATATGTGCATCGAAAATCAATGGGAGCGGCAAATGCGACCAGCGTAAATATGCGCCTATGATACAACGGCATAGGCAAGTTACGTCGGTCGTAGAAAGTCTATTTTCAGGCGTATCTAGTTTTGTGGGCACGGCGCACAGATACGACGGCGCATAGTTACACTTACGCGGCGTATCTCGAGATACGTCGGCGTAAGTGCTTTGTGAATCCGGGCCTATATACACAAGTCTTGCCACGATCATCATGAGAACAATAAAAACGAAAACCAAAAAAGCTTAAGTCCCAACATGAATCCAATATGGTGAAAAAGTCTGATATGTAGAGATCAAATTAGAAAGAATATCAAAGTTCCAATTTCAAACAGGATGGGTGAGAAAATCAGAAGAAAAAGTTCCAGTCTAAAATGTGAGTCACCCAAGTTGTACCTCCAAATTAAGACAAAATGAACTCTTACCAGAACACGTGGACCTTTTATTTAAAAAGAGTCAAATAAGCTGTATGAACTGATGTGTCATCAGTGTTGGGATTGGGAACCTTTCTCTCCTCTCCATTGTCAATGGTCACTGCAGTCTCCCAAGCAAAAACATAGGGTGCTCCATCATGACATACAAAAGAACTGAACTCGGGGGACCCGCATAGTGTAAAACTGTACACCAATCTATTAAATAAAAAAAAGCTAGCCACTCACAAGATTAAAAGGGTTGTAAAGGTACAATTTTTTCCCCCTAAATAACTTCCTTTACCTTAGTGCAGTCCTCCTTCACTTACCTCATCCTTCCATTTTGATTTTAAATGTCCTTATTTCTTCTGAGAAATCCTCACTTCCTGTTCTTCTGTCTGTAACTCCACACAGTTTTGTGAGGCTTTCTCCCTGGTGTGGAGTGTCGTGCTCGCCCCCTCCCTTGGACTACGGGAGAGTCAGGACACTCTCTACGTTGCAGATAGAGAAAGGAGCTGTGTGTTAGTTGCCGTCCTGACTTTCCTGTAGTCCAAGGGAGGGGGCGAACACGACACTCCACACCAGGGAGAAAGCCTTGCATTACTGTGTGGAGTTACAGACAGAAGAACAGGAAGTGAGGATTTCTCAGAAGAAATAAGGACATTTAAAAGCAAAATGGAAGGATGAGGTAAGTGAAGAAGGACTGCACTAAGGTAAAGGGAGCTATTTAGGGGGAAAAAATTGTACCTTTACAACCCCTTTAATAACATAAACAAGTGTTTAGATTAAAAAAAATACTGGTCCTGAGATCAGATCCGACAGTATTCTGGTTTAGGCGTGCATGGTGACGTCACAAGCGTAAGCTATACCCTACGCATTTCATCACAATTGACGTCATCGGAGGCATGCACAGGTTTACGTGCACTTACAAGCATTTACGCAAAGGCTTTACATTTTAGTCAGCATCTTTTTGTCAACAAAATTCTGAGTAAAAGGCCTTTTAAATCTGCATCAAAAGCGCATTGGACAATGTTTAACATGTATTCCAATGGCCCTAATTTGCACCAGTGAAGTCAACAAGAGTAGATGCACCAGAATGCACATGACCTCAATTGACATGAAAAAAGTGGGGGAAATACACAAAACGCATCAAAACCGCACTGAGACGCGTCAAAAATGCAAATGTGGAAGGGCTGTGTTTTACATAACATGTAGGCAGTCCCTTTGCTTTTTATTGGGATGCAGCAACTGTATAGACACAGGCGCGGCTCCCAATGTGACATCCATGCAGGTGCACAGCCCTAAATGCACCCTGGGTGCCGTCTCTGGAACAATGCACATAGCTGCATAAATATCAGTAATACAGCAATCAGTACAGAGGCATTAAAAAAAAATAGAAAAGAGGATGAAGAAGAAACATACGCATGCATTCGCACCATAGGCTTACACATAGGGTGTGCCAGGTGTGCCTGGGCACACCCTAATCACCCTGTGCAGTGCCAATTCACCCTTCTTCCTGGTGCCCCCTGTCTCACCCCTGCAGTGCTACCAGCTTCCCTCCTCTTCTCTCCCACCTGCTGCTGCGGGGTAGATTCAGAGAGGATGAATGAATGAACACAGTGAGTGATCTGTACCAATTGCTCCTGTGTTCAATCTTTTCTATCAACCAGATCCCGAGTATAAACATCAATAAATTATTACATTTGTGTTCAAGAGGCCTAAGATGATGGGCCAGATTCACATAGTTGCGCTGCGGCGTAACGTATCTCATTTACGTTACACCGCCGCAAGTTTTCAGCGCAAGTGCTTGATTCACAAAGCACTTGCCTGTAAACTTGCGGCGGCGTAACGTAAATCCCTCCGGCGCAAGCCCGCCTAATTCAAATGGGGCGCGTGCCATTTAAATTAGTCACGCTCCCGCGCCGAACGTTCTGCGCATGCTCCGTGTGAAAATTTCCCGCCGTGCTTTGTGCGAAATTACGGCGCCCCGACGTGTTTTTTGAACGGCGACATGCGTTACGTCCTTTCGTATTCCCGGACGTCTTAAAAATAAAAAAATTTCAAATTTGACGCGGGAACGACGGCCATACTTTAACATGGATGGTCTAATTTTACACCATCCAAATAGCACTCGTAACTTTACGACGGGAAAAGCCGACTAGCGACGATGTAAGAGAATGCGACAAACGCGCGTACCTTCGTGGATCGCCGTAAACAGCTAATTTGCATACCCGACGCAGAAAACGACGCAAACTCCACCCAGCGGGCGCCGGAGTATTACACCTACGATCCGAAGGCGTACGAAGCCGTACGCCTGTCGGATCTATGCCAAAAGCCGTCGTATCTTGGTTTGAGGATTCCAAATCAAGATATGACGCGGCAAATTTGAAAATACGCCGGCGTATCAGTAGATACGCCGGCGTATTTCTGCTGTGAATCTGGCCCGATGTGCTTTGAAGGCAAAGCAGCCTTTTACCCTGATTTGCCTTCCAACGCATTGCGTTTGATCACCGCCACATTCCAATTTAAAAGCCAGCATTTAACATCAACACCCATGTAAACAACCCCTAACAAATCAAGTTTGTTTTTCAATGATTTTTGAGTCGCACGTGTCGCTGTCCAGTTGTCGGCACCCTACAGTTACACAGAACAGAACACATTACTTACTGTCTGGAAGATGCCCAGATTGATTCTGAGTGACTTTAGTTTCTAGGAACTCTCAGTAATATGTGAATCAGATTAGTGAGCTCCTCTCATTTCACTCCGTTTCCCCGGGACCCAGGGTTTGTTGACGGTTGCCGCTGGCGACAGGGGGACAGTAGACTACAATGTGAGGCGGAGCCGGTGACACAAAGGTGCAGGTTTCAGGCGAGCTGTCAGCAATCACTTTCATTATTCGGTCGGCTGTGTGTTCAGGGCCGGACATGGTGAAGATAAATAAGACTGAACACACAAGACTATGACTATAATCGTACTTCTCAATTTGTTGTATTTTTATTTCCTTTTTACCAGAACGCCTCAGCTGGTGATACACATGATGACAACTTGAAAGAACGATCAAACTTTACATTCCAGTGCAACTGAAGACAAGGCGGTGGATTCAGTAAGCAATTGCGTCTGCGTATCCATAGTTACGCAGCGCAATTGTTTAGTTGCGCCGGCGTAACGACTTTTCTGTATTCAGAAAGCTCGTTACGCCGACTGCAGCCTAAGATATGACTGGCATAAGGCTCTTATGCCGTCGTATCGTAGGCTGCATTCTTACGATGGCCGCTAGGGGGCGTTCCCGTAGTGGTCAGCGTATAGTATGCAAATTGCATACTCACGCCGATTCACAACCCTACGCGCGCCCTGCGTACGCATTTTATGTCGTTTGCGTTCGTCGGGTTCCGCGTAAGGCTGCTCCTGCTATTAGCAGGGGCATCCAATGCTAAGTATACCCGTCGTACCCGCGTCGCGATGTTTGAAAATTACGTTGTTTTTGTAAGTGAATCGTGAATGGCGCAGGACGCCATTTACGTTCACGTTAAAGCAAATGACGTCCTTGCGACGTCATTTGCCGCAATGCACGTCGGGAAAGTTTCCCGACGGAGCATGCGCACTATGTTCGGCGCGGGAACGCGCCTAATTTAAATGATCCACGCCCCCTACGGGATCATTTAAATTACGCGCGCTTACGCCGGCCATTTTTACGGAGCGCCTCCGCAAATTACGGAGCTACTGCTTCCTGAATCAAGCGTAGCGCAAGTAATTTACGGAGGCGTAGCGTAAAAACGTAACGCTGCGCCTCCGTAAGAAGTGCGCAGCAGTACCTGAATCTACCCCACGAGTGACTTTGACTGACCGCAAAGAAATGGGAGAGCCTGAAAACGCACATAATCACGCATTTTTAAGGCCCTCACATTTAAAGGGGTTGTAAAGGAAAAAAATGTTTTCCCTATATAGCTTCCTTTACCTTAGTGCAGTCCTCCTTCACTTACCTCATCCTTCCATTTTGCTTTTAAATGTCCTTATTTCTTCTGAGAAATCCTCACTTCCTGTTCTTCTGTCTGTAACTACACAAAGCCTCTTGAGGGGGGAGGGGGCGAGCAGGAGTGTCAGGACGCCCACTAACACACAGCTCCTTTCTCTATCTGCAAAATAGAGAGTGTCCTGACTTGCCTGCTCGCCCCCTCCCCCCTCAAGATGCTTTCTCCACACCAGGGAGAAAGCCTCGCATTACGGTGTGTAGTTACAGACAGAAAAACAGGAAGTGAGGATTTCTCAGAAGAAATAAGGACATTTAGCCCAGGTTCACACTGAGCTGCGGGAGTGAATGCCGTGCGAGTTCAGCTGAACTCGCACTATTTCACTCCCGCTGGCAGTCCTGATTTCGGCCGCGATTTCAGAGACATCTGTGCAGGTTTCTGCACAGATGTCAATGTAAATTGCGGCCCGAAATCGCAAAAAGTAGTACAGAAACTACTTCTTGAAATCGGTGCAGCGCCGCAGATTGCCGGCAAATGGCGCCGATTTGAGATGCGATTTGACATCTCAAATCACATCTCAAATCGTACCAGTGTGAACCAGGCCTTAAAATCAAAATGGAAGGATAAGGTAAGTGAATGAGGACTGCACTAGGGTAAAGGAAGCTATTTAGGGGAAAAAAATTCCTTTATAACCCCTTTAAGTCAAGTGGGGTCAAAAACATGTCCCAAAGAAGCTCATGATGGTTTTTGAACATGACAGCCAAACATGCGACACAACGCTCAGGCCCATTGAGAATAATGCAATGCTCCCCCCGCCCCTATCAAAAAATAAAAATAAACATTTGCCCATACATACACTTTAAATTGCAATCTGATACCCCCAACAAGCTTATGGTGGCCGTACATGCTTGAATAAATTATTGATTTCTTTCTGATCGATCTCTCCCAATAGGAATAATCGATCAGCAGTTGGCAATACAGACAAATTATATTCTTCACATGGGGAAGGGGAATTTGAGGTTCGGTTCCCACTATGGACCTTATGTGAATTGTACAGGAACCGCACCGTATGCTTAACTCACATGCGATTCAGTGCAATGCAATTTGAGCCCATTCGCACCGCATCGCATCAGAGATGTGCATGCAGCAATTTTGAAAGTGCACTGCAACCCGTAACATATGGTCGTTTTGTACCATGCAAGCTCAATCTTTCACTGCTGGATACAAACAAACAGCAGAATTGCGACCACTGAACTGAGATAAATATGCGTCTGCTTGAAAAAATGCATTCATGGGCATCTAAGGTTTATATGCTGAGAGCGCGTTCACTGCATGCTCCCAGTACAGTGATCTAGTTGTCATAAAAAACTCACAGATACGGTACGCCGCCGTAAATTTGGGCGCAAGTTCCGTATTCAGAAAGAACTTGCGCCCTTAGTTACGGCGGCGTAACGTATGTGTGTCGGCGTAAGCCCGCCTAATTCAAATGTGGATGATGTGGGCGTGTTTTATATATATTAACTGTGACCCCCGCGTGAAAAAATCCCAGTGCGCATGCTCAAAATTACACCGCAAATCGTCAATGCTTTAGACGTGAACGTAACTTACGTACAGCCCTATTCTCGAACGACTTACGCAAACGACGTAAAATTTTAAAAACTTGACGCGGGAATGACGTCCATACTTAACATTGGCTACGCCTCTTATAGCAGGGGTAACTTTACGCCGAAAAAAGCCTAACGTAAACGACGTAAAAAAATGCGCCGGCCGGACGTACGTTTCTGAATCGGCGTATCTAGCTCATTTGCATATTCCTTGCGTAAACATACAAAAGCGCCACCTAGCGGCCAGGGTAAATATGCAGCCTAAGATACGACGGTGTAAGACACTTACGCCGGTCGGATCTTAGGGAAATCTATGCGTAACTGATTCTATGAATCAATCGCATAGATACAACGCCGCACACTCAGAGATACGATGGCGTATCCGGAGATACGCCGTCGTATCTCCTTTCTGAATCCCAGTCTATAGTAATGAGTTGAAGCCAACAGGACCGTGTCCCAATCATGTGACCACTGTGACAGCCAATCAAAGTGGCTGCGTGATTGGACAGTCCTTTCGAGTGTAAGGACCCTGATAAATAGATGCCAGGGCTGTGCGGAAAGAGGTTAAAGCAGTGCCGGGACAAGGTCATCTAGAGCCCAAGGCAAATATGCCAAATTGTGCCCCTCCCCTAAAAAAGGAATGAGCATCATAAGTCAGCAAAAATCCCCCCCCCCCCCCCCCCACACACACACTTCCAGCACAAATTCCCCTCTTTCAATCTCCAATCCTCCCCTTTCTAGCACAAAAAACCCAAATCATCCTTACTAGCACAACCCCCCCCCCCCCCCCAAAACAAACATTTCCCTCTGCCATATTACTTTTATAGCACAAACCCCCCTAAATCACAAATCCTCTCTCTCCATCCCACTTCCCAACACAAATCCCACCCAAATCAGCACTCCTAGCACACTTATCCACATTGGCTTCCTAGAACAATTCTTACCCCCCGCCGCCCCACAAATTACACCTCTCAACATAAATCCCCCTTCTCCCTAATGTCCTTGTTGTGCCCCTCCACCTCACATGATACCACAGTGCCCAGGGCCCATGCCACACCTGCCCACCCCTTATCCCAGCCCTGGGTGGGCAGGTGTGACTTTAGCTTTAGCTGTAAATATCTCTGACCTTCAGGAGTCATTGTGTTAGAAGGTTACAAGAGTTGTGACATTGTGACTCTTTGTTCTGTTTATTCTGAAGTCTTATCTGAGCCGGGCCGGTAGTTTCGCACGTTGTTTTCTCCATCCAGTGCTACTTTGTTTCAAATGTTAGCAGCCGGGGCGAAGAAACATTTACCTTGAAATAACGGCGTGCCACTCTGATGTGAGAACGCAGCAGCTCCATGAATTCTTTGTTATTTCCCTGCTCTCCCTCTGGTGACCTTTTATGTATCACACAGTTTAATGTGACATTGGAGCGACGCGTTTTATCTTCTGTGGTTTAGAGGTTACAGATTTAAAGGGAACACAAAGCATTTGTTGTTTTGTTGTTACTCGGTTGGTTTTAAAAAGGGAAAATATAAAAAAAAAATTATAGGAAAAATAAACTCGACCAATAAATCTCATAGAAACTTTGGGCCAGATTCAGGTAGAATCGCGGC
Source organism: Rana temporaria (assembly GCF_905171775.1). Taxonomy (NCBI): domain Eukaryota; kingdom Metazoa; phylum Chordata; class Amphibia; order Anura; family Ranidae; genus Rana; species Rana temporaria. The sequence goes on along the minus strand of NC_053491.1, from coordinate 377,391,547 downwards.
GGTGTAACGTATCCTAGATAAGTTACACCGCCGCAATTTTTCATCGCAAGTGCCTGATTCACCAAGCACTTGCGATGAAAACTACGCCCGCGGCCTCCGGCGCAAGGCGGGCCAATTCAAATGGGCATGTGCCATTTAAATTAGGCGCGCTCCTGCGCCGGACCTACTGCGCATGCTCCGTTTCCTAACTCCCGCCGTGCTTTGCGCGCCGTGACGCAATTTTTTTGAACGGCGATGCGCGTAGCGTACTTCCGTATTCCCGGACGGCTTACGCAAACAACGTTAAATTTTGAATTTCGACGCGGGAACGACGGCCATACTTTAGACAGCAATACACTTGCTGGCTAAAGTTAGGGCACCAAAAAAAAATAACTTTGCGACGGTAAAATTGACTACGGACGACGTAGCGAACGCGAAAAACCGTCGTGGATCGGCCGTAACTCCTAATTTGCATACCCGACGCTGGTTTACGACGCGAACTCCCCCCAGCGGCGGCCGCGGTACTGCATCCTAAGATCCGACAGTGTAAAACAATTACACTTGTCGGATCTTAGGGATATCTATGCGTAACTGATTCTATGAATCAGTCGCATAGATAGAAACAGGGATACGACGGCGTATCAGGAGAAACGCCGTTGTATCTCATTTGTGAATCTGGCCCTTTAACATTATTATTATTATTACTACCATACAGGATTTAAATAGCGCCATCAGTTTGTGCAGAGTTTTACATCATGACATGTCAATGTCATTTCAAAAGTCTATTACAACCTCTTTAATCGGCAGCATTTGTTAAAATAATACCCGGTGATCCTGCCATGAAGGTTCTTTGCTCCTGTAAATAACACAGTGCTGTAAAAACATAACCTAAATGCCAGAGGCTCTAATCGGGCTTCAAAATAGGATGGGCTCAGGGTGCAGAGAATGGCCCAGATTCAAGAAGCTATTGCGTCTGCGCAACCATAGGTTGCGCGGCGCAATAGCTGTTTTGCTCCCGCGTAGCGAATGCCCCTGATTCAGGAACATCGCTACGCGGACTGCAGCCTAGGATATGACAGACATAAGCCTCCTTATGCCTTCATATCTCAGGCTGCATTCTTGCGTTGGCCGCTAGGGGGCGCGGCCATTGTGATCGGCGTATAGTATGCAAATTGCATACTACCACCGATTCACAAAAGTTGCGCGGGCCCTGCGCACGCAAGGTACGGAGTTTCCGTACGGCGACTTTAGCGTAAGGCTGCCCCTTCTCATAGCAGGGGCAGCCAATGCTAAAGTATAGCCGCCCTTCCCACTCGTGAAATTTAAATTTCACGTCGTTTACGTAAGTGATTCGTGAATGGCGCTGGACGCCATTCACGTTCACTTAGAAGCAAATGACGTCCTTGCGACGTCATTTGCCGCAATGCACGTCGGGAAAGTTTCCCGACGGAGCATGCGCTGTTCGCTCGGCGCGGGAGCGCGCCTAATTTAAATGATTCCCGCCCCCGGCGGGATCATTTACATTAGGCGCCCTTACGCAGGGCTAATTAGCATAGCGCCCGGCGCAATTTATGGAGCTACTGCTCCGTGAATCGCGGGCAAATCCAAATATTTGCGTGGGCGCAGAGCAAAATCTTTGCCCTTTGCCCACGCAAATATTGCGCGGCTCTACCTGAATCTGGGCCAATGCGTTCACAGCCCACCCAAGTGTGTGAGAATAGCAAATGAATATCCACTATTCTCCAGCCTGGTACACACGATCAAATTTTCCGCAGACAAAGCGCAGGACTTTTGTCCGAAGGGCGATGGCCAGGAACTTGTCTTGCATACAAACGGCAAAAAATTGACGGCCAACAAACACAAAACGACATGGTTTTTCAGCTCTTTAGCGCCACCCTTTTGGCAACTTCTGCTAATGTTGTGTTATGGTTAGCATTGCTTCTGAGCATGCGTGTTTGTACTTTGGATTTTTTTCCGAAGGTCTTCTGTACACACGATCGGCACGACATTTGTTGTTGGAAAATTTTAAAGCATGCTATCCAACATTTGTTGGTAGAAAATCCGACAACAATTGTCCTATGGAGCATACAAAAGGTCGGATTTTCCAACAACAGCCTGCCATCACATAATTCCTGTTGGAAAATCCGATCGCATGTACGGGACTTTGCAACTGAATCTCCTCTCCGCCAAGTGGGTCTGAGACCCGTTTGCCGATTGGCCAAAAGGAGAAGTGTTCTGATTGGCCGCCGAGAAGGAGGGAGGAGACAGAAGCCGCCAAGCAGGGGAAGGAGAATCTGCTCTTGATGCCGCTGCCGTGATGCCCACAGAGGAGAGCAGGGGAAGCCGCTCATGATGCCTGCCTTGGATGGGGTAAGTGCACTGACCGACTGGCCAGCTGACCAGCCCGACCAGAGGAGGGAGGCGTCAGCTGCGGGTACACTGTTTGCTGCCCCCTCAAAAAAATTACCACCAGCCGCCACGGCCTTTAACATCTTTATGCTTGAGAGTAGTTATTGGATGTTCAATACATTTTTATGTTTTGGTAATACACTATGTATGCGGGTTCCCTTTTCTTTGCCCAATATCTGAGGAACCACTGGATTATCATTCATACCAGTGTATGGGAAGACTCTTCAGAGGGAGTGGTGCATTCTGAGCGATTTATGCCAAGCATTTATATGTGAGGCACAACCATTTGGTGAGCGAGATTCACATGGTGAGCACTTGAGGTATTGCTTGTGGAGTTGGATAATTGCGTCTTCTTTCCTGCACGATTGGAACAAAGCTATTTGCAGTTATATCATATGTGGCACTTTTGCATGGACATTTAATGAACTTTAACACTTCATCCTTTGGATTTCTAGCATTATTCTAGCGCCTTCTGCAATCTATTAACATTGATTGGATTTCATGGAATAGATTTCCTGTAATAAGGTGATAACACTCTTTTCCTGTCTCCAAGTTATGCTCATGCATTGTCACCCTGTCACAAGGGCTTTAAATTGGTTGTAAACCCGCAATGAATTTTTTATTTATTTTTTCACCTGAAAGGCAAAAGCCATAATGAGCTAGTATGCACCGCATATTAGCTCATTATGAAATACTTACCTCGGAACGAGGTGAGAGGAACTTACCTGGTCCACGCCGAGCGAGATGTCATCTTGACTCGGCGTGTCTTCCGGGTATCGCCGCTCCAGCGCTGTGATTGGCTGGAGCAGCGATGACGTCACTCCCGCGCATGCGCGCGGGAGGCTTCAATTCGGCAAGGTCCGGCGGCTGCCAGTCCTTTAGCCGAGGATCCCCGCTGTGCATGCGCCGCTGCAATCAGCGGCGCATTCAGGGCCGGATTTGCTCTCCCTGCCGCCCCAAGGCCAGGTTTCACAATGCACCCCCTCCCCTCCATCCAAACACCCCCCCCCCAAATCAATGGAGAATGTGCGGCACGGTTAGTTCAAATATGTTTTGTTTGTTTTTTTACTTTTTTATCACTTTTTTATTTTTATTTATTTGTAGCTTGTCGCTTACTTTTTAAAATTTTTGTATAATTTTCTTATTATTTTTCTTATTCTTTACTTTTTTATTTTATTAATTTAATTATTTCTTATTATTTTTATTTTTTTTATAAAAAAAATTCACTTAACTTTTTTGCTATCACACAGGAGAAAACAATTTCCTGTGTGATAGCAATTGGAGGTGACGTGTTCTCTTTATTGACCCTGTCACCTCCAAAACAGGAGTCCTAGCACTGTGCTAGAACTCCTGTCACAGCTGAGATGGGAAGAGCACAGCTCACCCCTCTCACTGTGTACATCGGCAGCAGGGACAGGAGACAGACTCGGTGGCCGGGGGGAGGACGGAGTCCCGAAGATAGCCAGCAGAGAGAGGTATATGGGGTGGGGGGGAGAGGGGAGGACGGACGGCAGCACATATTTTACAAGTGATTTCGGCGACATCGCCGCAATCACTTGTTAACGAGCGAGCGGATTCCCCCATAACTTACCGCCCTTAAATGTTTGTTCCGGGCATCGGGGGACTCCATGCCACTGCCGCCCCTTGGAGCCCTGCCGCCCCAAGGCCTGGCCTCAGTGGCCTTGTGGGAATTCCGGGCCTGGGCGCATTGCGGGGGGAATATCTCCTAAACTGTACAGGTTTAGGAGATATTCTTTATACCTAAAGGTAAGCCTTATTATAGGCTTACCTGTAGGTAAAAGTAAAAAATGTGGGTTTACAACCACTTTAAGTAGATGTTCACGATTTCCATGAATGATTCACTATGGTCAGCATAAGAAAACACACCCTGAGAAATGCCAAGTAGTCATCAATGGGGTGCATTTGGACATGAAGTGGCTGCCAACAGGCTACAGGAGATCAGCATCACTGAGATGCAATAAATTATGAAAAATTTTGAAAGCAGTATACACAGCACACAGGGCAAGCTAAATGTCATCCAGCTTTCATTAAAAGAATCCCTGGTGATCCTGTGATGAAGGTCCTTGTTCAGGCACATTCTGTTGTAGGGCGACAATGCTCTGTTCCTGTCTACAAACTGTGCTCCTTTGTTGTCACCCTCCCTGTCACATGGGCTTTCAATGGGCACTACAGTTGAATGTTACAGCATGCATTACTCATAACTTTGTCTCTCCACACCCTTTCTCTGACAGCTCAGACAAGCTTTATACATTTTGCACTTTGAATGGATGTAGAGAAGAGAAGACTGCAGATAAACAGGTACAGCTTATAGTGGAGGATTTGTTTTATCTCTGTGTGTCACCTGATTCCAATCGCTTCATTGGGTATATGAAAGGGTTTACAATCACTTTCATTCCAATGCCGCGTACACACGATCGGATATTCCGACATCAAAACCGTGGATTTTTTTCCGACTGATGTTCGCTCAAACTTGTCTTGCATACACACGGCCACACAAATGTTGTCCGAAATTGTGAACGTCAAGAACGTGGTCACGTACAACACGTACGACGGCACTATTAAAGGGAAGTTCAATACCAGTCGTATTAGTAGAAGTTTGGTGAGAGACGATTTGCTCTTTTCAGCCTCGTGCTTTACAGTCCGTTACAGCGTGACGAATGTGCTATCTCCATTACAACCGCTAGTTTTACCAGACCGAGCGCTTCTGTCTCGTACTTGATTCAGAGCATGTGTGGAATTTTTGTGCATTGGAATTGTCCACACACGATCGGAATTTACGAGAACGGATTATGTTGTTGGTTGCTTGTTAAACCAGCTCTCAAATTTTTGTTGTCGGAAATTCCAGGCGTGTGTACGCGGCATAACTGTTACCTTCCTGGCTGTGCTGTCTGGCAGAGTTGTATGCATTTACAAAAGTGGCCAGGCGGAATCACAAATCTTTTAGCAGATAAAACAGTTCACATGTGTGTATTTCAACTATTTAGCAGTTTGTGCAGAGTTCAGCCTTAAAGTGGAACTAAATCTAAATACCGTATTTATCGGCATATACCGCGCGCCGGCGTATATCGCGCACCCCAAGCTGAGAAGGGAAGTTTAGGGAAAAAACGTACATTTTGGATGTCTTGCGTCCATCGGCGGCCTTGTCCGGCGTCCGTCTGCAGCCTTGCGGGGGGTCCGTCGAGCCTTGTGGGTGTCCGTCTGCGGCTGGGTCCGTCGAGTCTTGTGGGTGTCCGTCTGCGGCGGGGTCTGTCGAGTCTTGTGGGTGTCCGTCTGCGGGGGGGGGCCGTCGAGTCTTGTGGGTGTCTGCGTAGTTGCAGCGTCGTGTGTTTGAATTTGGCGCGCTGTGCAGAGCCTGATTTCCTGCGCACTCGGCTTCTCTTGGCTCCTCTCGCGTGGCTGCAGGCGGAGACGAGCGTGGCCGAGCCTAGCCGAGTGCGCAGTACACTCGGCTCGGACAATGTCGGAGACAGCGGGGATCGGCATATATCGCGCACCCACGATTTCCCCCTGATTTCAAGGTGGAAACAGTGTGCGGTATACGCCGATAAATACGGTATTGCGGTTGCTTCAGAGCTTAGTAAATGAGCAGAAGCTCTGCTGATTTCCATCATCCAATCATGTGCAAGCAAACATGCTGTTTTTTTTCTTTGCACATGATTGGGTATATTTTGCAAAGGAAATCTTAAACTCATTTACCTCTGCAGCAACTTTGCAAAGTGCACCGTCCATTTGCCTTTAGTAACTCAGCCCCATGATGCCTCTTCTGCAATAATACAAACTTACCTGCCTGCTGGCAGCTTTCTCTCGAATGCACACCTACCCTCAGCCCACTGTGCATTCCCGGCACACATTGGCTTTGCCGAAACAACTGACTTTTGTGCGCATGTGCAGGATGACATCATCCCCTGCCAGCCAATCAAGAGGTGGAATACCCAATACCCGGTGGGAAGATGACAGAGCCTGGCAGGGGGTGTAATCACCCGATCGTTGGAAGTTTGAGGTTCTGCTTTAAGCCCTGGTTCACACTGGTGCATTTTGACATGCGATCTGACATGTCAAATCGGCGGCAAATTTCCAGCAATGGCACCGTCCTAATCCTAAACTACACTGATTTCAAAAAGCCGTTTCTGTACTACTTTTTGCGAATTCGGCCCGCGAATTACATTGACATCTGTGCAGAAACTGCACAGATGTCTATGTAATCGCGGCTAAAATCGGGACTGACAAGCGGGAGTGAAATCAGCTAAACTCGCACGGCTTCACTCCCGCAGCTCAGTGTGAACCTGGGCTCAGCGTCACTTGTTACCAAATCAAAGACCAGTCAGCGGTGTGATTCAGCAGCACAATGGAGTAGTCACTTGTATTACAAAGGCCTGGAGTCGCTTAGTAGATATCATACAGGAATACATCTCAGACCCTCCGCTGTCGTATCAGCATTTTCAGTTTGGGAAAATCACAAACCATTTCTATGCTGTCAGCTCCCTCCTCAGATTCTGACTTGATAAATAATAATTAACTCTCCTCCAGAAATGCTTACTGACTGAGGGAAAGGATTAGCTTTGCATGGCAATGAAACAAAAGTTCTGCGCATCACTGACTGCCAGCATTGGGCAACATTATTTCATTTTTATTTGAAGACCACAAATTTATGATAAATCTTTACAAAATAAAAAGGTATTTCTCTGCAACATTTCGATAAAACCCCGGCCTGTTTAGTATTTGTGAAGGCCGTTCACCAAACTTCACCTCATAAAGTTAAATCTGCTTATTCTTTTCCTTTCCTGGTTCCTCCCTTCACCTCATCAACATACTAGTGACATTTCTAACCACTTAAGACCCGGACAATTATGCAGGTAAACCACTTAAGACCCGGACCATTATGCAGGTTAAGGACCTTGCCCCTTTTTGTGATTCCGCACTGCGTCGCTTTAACTGACATTTGCGCAGTCGTGCGACGTGGCTCCCAAACAAAATTGGCGTCCTTTTTTTCCCACAAATAGAGATTTCTTTTGGTGGTATTTAATCACATCTGCGGTTTTTATTTTTTGCGCTATAAACAAAAATAGAGCGAAAATTTTGAAAAAAAAATGCAATATTTTTTACTTTTAGCTATAAAAAATATCCCCCAAAAATATATAAAAAAATATATAAAAAAATTGTTTTTCCTCAGTTTAGGCCGATACGTATTCTTCTACTTATTTTTGGTAAAAAAAAATCGCAATAAGCGTTTATTGATTGGTTTGTGCAAAAGTTATAACGTTTACAAAATATTTTTTTTTTTACTAGTAATTGCGGCGATCATCGATTTTTTCGTGACTGCGACATTGTGGCGGACACATCAGAAACTTTTGACACATTTTAGGGATCATTGTGATTTTCAAAGCGAAAAGTGCTATAAAAATGCACTGATTACTGTGAAAATGACAATGGCAGTGAAGGTGTTAACCACTAGGTGGCGCTAAAGGGTTCCCTAAGGGAGTGATTCTTACTGTAGGGGGGCATGGCTGTAGGCGTGATGTCACTGATCATGGTTCCCTATATCAGGGAACAGACGATCAGTGACACTGCCACAGAGAAGAATGGGGAAGATGTGTTTACACACCTCTCTCCGTTCTTCAGCTCCTGTGACCCGATCGCGTGACACCGAGCGCATTCGGGTCCGTGGGTCCCACGGGTGCGGTCACGGAGCTTCGGACTGGGTCACGAGCGTGCTGCCGGCGGTGCACACGCAACCCACAGCTGGACTCTTAAAGGCGATGTACAGGTACGTGCCTGTGCCATTCTGCTGATGTAGAAGCCCTTCTTCAAGGGCCACTGTTCTTCTAGGGCCTGCTGTTCTTCAAGGGCCCGCTGTTCTTTAAGGGCCCGCTGTTCTTCTAGGGCCCACTGTTCTTCTAGGGCCCACTGTTCTTCTAGGGCCCGCTGTTCTTCAAGGGCCCACTGTTTTTAGGGCCTGCTGTTCTTCAAGGGCCCGCTGTTCTTCTAGGGCCCGCTGTTCTTCAAGGGCCCACTGTTCCTTAAGGGCCCGCTGTTCTTCATGGCCCCCTCTTCTTCTAGGGCCTGCTGTTCTTCTAGGGCCTGCTGTTCTTCTAGGGCCGGCTGTTCTTTAAGGGCCCGCTGTTCTTCAAGGGGCCGCTGTTCTTCTAGGGCCCGCTGTTCTTCACGGGCCTGCTGTTCTTCACGGGCCCACTGTTCTTTAAGGGCCTGCTGTTCTTCAAGGGCCCGCTGTTCTTCTAGAACCGCATTAGGCAGTCCTTAAGAGGTTAAATAAAGTTCTTTTAATTGATTACATTATTTTATGCCCAGAGATGTCATCACTGGGCCTTTGTGGTCCTCTATACCAGGGGGTGTCCAAACCCCAAATCTTTTTTTAAAGAGGGCCAGATTTGATGAAGTGACCATGCGTGAGGGCCGACCATTTTGCATGACATTTTTTGAACCATTAAAAGTCAGTCTAAGTGTGTTCATCTGAGCACTACACTGCCCAACAAGAATTCTCTTGTCTTTGTGGTTGTGTGTGGTGAAGAGATGAGGTTGGGTATGTTATTTGGATACATATATATATATATATATATCTTATTTGTGGCCCCAACGAATCCCTGCCGCTGAGTGCTGCTCAGGACTAAGGATGAGCTTGGGAGTGTTATTTGGATATACCATATTTATCGGCGTATAACACGCACCTTCACTTTAGGAGTGAAGTTTCAGGAAAAAAACTTACATTTTAAATAAACAGCTTTGAAGCAAAATAAGCGTCAGTGCCCATCTGCAGCCTCTCCATTGCCACGAATGCAGCCTCACCATTGCCATGAATGCAGCCTCACCATTGCCACGAATGCAGCCTCAACCATTGCCATGAATGCAGCCTCACCATTGCCACCAGTGCAGCCTGATCAATGTCCATCTGCAGCCTCACCATTGCCACCAGTGCAGCCTGATCGATGCCCATCTGCAGCCTCGGAGGGGATGAGGGGGGAGGGCGGAACAAGTTCCAACAGATTACATACAGGAGAACCTCATGTTTACATAGCAGCTTATTTAATACAATGTCCCGCCTCCTATGATAGACAGAGTCGTCCAATGGCAGCCCAGGATACGGGACTTCCTATTAACGATGCCGCCACATAAACAGGAGATTCTCCTGTATGTAATTTGACGGCACTCCTCGTCCCCTCCGAGGAAGCGTCTAAAAATACAGCCCTGGGGGCCACAAAAGATATATATATCCAAATTACCAGGGGGGCCACATTACACTGGAACGGGGGCCACAATTGGCCCGCGGGCCGAAGCTTTGGACATGCCTGCTCTATACAGTGCAGGCAGATTATGGCTGGTGGGAGAAGCTGGAAGTTAGATCCATGATAGAGAGCTACAGTGGGGTTGATTTACTAAAGACAAACAGACTTTGGGGGGGGGGGGGGGGGTTACTAAACCTGGAGAGTGTGAAATCTGGTGCAGCTGTGCATTGAAACCAATCAGCTTCCAGGTTTTATTGTCAAAGCTTAATTGAATAAGCTGAAGTTAGAAGCTGATTGGCTGCCATGCACAGCTGCACATGATTCTGAGTGCTCCAGTTTTAGTAAATTCCCCCCAATAGCTCACAAAAGTGAGTACACCCCTCACATTTTTGTAAATATTTTATTATATCTTTTCATGTGACAACACTGAAGAAATGACACTTTGCTATAATGTAAAGTAGTGAGTGTACAGCTTGTATAACAGTGTAAATTTGCTGTCCCCTCAAAATAACTCAACACACAGCCATTAATGTCTAAACCGCTGGCAACAAAAGTGAGTACACCCCTAAGTGAAAATTTCCAAATTGGGCCCAATTAGCAGCCCCCCAGTGTCATGTGACTTGTTAGTGTTACAAGGTGTCAGGTGTGAATTGGGAGCAGGTGTGTTAAATTTGGTGTTATCGCTCTCACTCTCTCATACTGGTCACTGGAAGTTCAACATGGCACCTCATGGCAAATAACTCTCTGAGGATCTGAAAAAAAAAAGAATTGTTGCTCTACATATAGATGGCCTAGGCTATAAGATTGCCAAGACCCTGAAACTGAGCTGCAGCACGATGGCCAAGACCATACAGCGGTTTAACAGGACAGGTTCATCTCAGAATAGGCCTCACCATGGTCGACCAAAGAACTTGAGTGCACAAGCTCAGCATCATATCCAGAGGTTGTCTTTGGGAAATAGACGTGTGAGGGCTGCCAGCATTGCTGCAGAGGTTGAAGGGGTGGAGGGGTCAGCCTGTCAGTGCTCAGACCATACACTGCACACCGAATCAAATTGGTCTGCATGGCTGTCATCCCAGAAGGAAGCCTCTTCTAAAGATGATGTACAAGAAAGGCCGCAAACAGTTTGCTGAAGACAAGCAGACTAAGAACATGGATTACTGCAACCGTGTCCTGTGGTCTCATGAGACCAAGATAAACGTATTTGGTTCAGATGTCAAGCGTGTGTGGCGGCAACCAGGTGAGGAGTACAAAGACAAGTGTGTCTTGCCTACAGTAACGCATGGTGGTGGGAGTGTCATGGTCTGGGGCTGCATGAGTGCTACCGGCACTGGGGAGCTACAGTTCATTGAGGGAACCATGAATGCCAACATGTACTGTGACATACTGAAGCAGAGCATGAGCCCCTCCTTTTGGAGACTGGGCCGCAGGGCCATATTCCAACATGATAATGACCCCAAACACACCTCCAAGACAACCACTACCTTGCTAAAGAAGCTGAGGGTAAAGGTGATGGACTGGCCAAGCATGTCTACAGACCTAAACCCTATTGAGCATCCTTTTTAAACGCAAGGTCTCTAACATCCACCAGCTCTATGATGTCGTCATGGAGGAGTGGAAGAGGACTTCAGCGGCAACCTGGTGAACTCCATGCCCAAGAGGGTTAAGGCAGTGCTGCAACATAAAATATTGACACTTTGGGCCCAATTTGGACATTTTCACTTATGGGGTGTACTCACTTTTGTTGCCAGCAGTTTAGACATTAATGGCTGTGTGTTGATTTTTTTTGAGGGGACCGCAAATTTACACTGTAAAGCCTCATGCACATGATCGGACTTCCATCGGAACAAATCTGTGGATTTTTGTCCGAAGGGTGTTGGCCGTGAACTTGTTCTGCACACAGACAGCAAAACTTTTTCAGCAAACATTCACGACCCTTTGGGCAACTTCTGCTATTGTTGTCTGATGTTTAGCATTGGTTGGGAGCATGCATGTTTGTACTTTGGATTTTAGTCCGACGAATTTATTCGACGGAACACATTTGTTGTCGGACAATTTGAGAGCATGACCATCCAACATCTGTTGTCGGAAATTTCCGACAACAATTGTCTGATGGAGCATACAGACGGTTGGATTATCTGACAAAACACTTCCATTGGACAGTTGTTGTTGGAATATCCGATCGTGTGTAACGGACTTTATACAAGTTGTACACTTTTACATTGTAGCAAAGTGTAATTTCTTCGGTGTTGTCACATGAAAAGATATAATAATATTTGTACAAAAATGTGAGGGGTGTACTAACTTTTGTGAGATACTGTAGATAAATCGATAGATAATAGAGAAATAGATAGATTGATAGATAATAGAGAAATATATAGATAGATAGATAGGTAGGTAGATAGGTAGATAGAAGAGAAATAGATGGATAGACAGATCAATGATAGATCGATAGATAGATCGATAGATAGATAGATAGATAGATAGATAGATAGATAGATAGAAGTGAAATAGATGGATAGATAGATAGATAGATAGATAGATAGATAGATAGATAGATAGATAGAAGTGAAATAGATGGATAGATAGATAGATAGATAGATAGATAGATAGATAGATAGATAGATAGATAGATAAAAGTTAAATAGATGGATAGATAGATAGATAGATAGATGGATAGATAGATAGATAGATAGATGGACCATAGCAGTCGTGTCTGTAGGAAAGAGTTAAGGCAGAGCGTAGCCGTGCTCTCATTAATGACACAGGCGCTCGCCCCTCTCCTGCACTGCGCGGCCCTGGTGAATCACCGTCTTTTGTTACCGCCGCAGTCATTTCACTCGCAGCAGAAAATCCTACAATACTTAAAAAAAAAAAAAAGTCTTCCCGTTTCCACAGAAACCCCAAAATGTGCTTTCTTCCGCTAAACTCGATCTTCATTCCCGTTATGAAAAGCGATTTACAAATTAATTTGTTTCACACGACAATCAAAATTGTATTTTTTACACCAATGGCAACAATAAAGAAGCTTTGAAAACTGACTGATAAGAGGGAGCGAAGTGTGCGTAGACGTCTTATTGTGCATCACACACCAGAGCCGCTTCTTCACCCTCCATCACCAACAATGGATTTCTCACTTTTGGGTGGATACAGCCAGGACAGTCATACATGGAATGGGCAGACACTATGTAATGTGTATGGGAGTGTCCTGATAACACCGCCGCCCACTGTCATGAGAAAGGAGCGATCGGACACACAGCAGCAGTCATGAGCTCATCTCTCTTTTATATCTGGTTGGAGTTCAGCTTTAACTCTCCAGCATCTTCCAAACATGGACTTTTGTTAATTCAGTTTTAGGTGGAATGACCCTTTAGTGACACTAAACTCTGGTTGAAAAAAATATTTTCAAGTATGTATTCTTAACTCAAAAAATTCCCTTCTATTGCTCTGTCTCATCCAAATTCCCAAGCAACTTTTTTTTTCTATGCTGTGATCTGACTTCCTGTTAGAGGGTGGCTACGTTCATTCTGTATTTAGGAACATAGGGCCTAATCCTCAAAAACCCGGCGCAACGTAACTTTTGCCATTTAAGTTACACCGCCGCAAAATCTCTAACTAAGTGCCCGATCCACAAAGCACTTACCTAGAAATTTTGAGCGGTGTAACTTAAATCCGGCCGGCGCAAGGCGTTCCTCTTCAACTGGGGGCGATTCCCATTTAAATTAGGCGCGCTCCCGCGCCGGCCGTACTGCGCATGCTCGTGACGTCATTTTCCCGACGAGCTTTGTGGATCGCGACGGGTCAATAAAGTTGCATCGGGGAAAAAAAAAGATACGGCGGGAAAATATTTTTTTAAAACAAAAAAAAAACGCGTCGCTGGACAAAAGGGTCTGCTTTTACAAGGTGTAAACAGTTTACACTTTGTAAAAGCAGCCCTAATTTTACACATGCAACTTAATACTTACGGAGAAAAAACGAAGCTGAAAAGCTTTGTGGATCTCCGTAAGTGCTAATTTGCATACCCGAGGCAGCATTTCGACGCGAAATGGCCCCAGCGGCGGATGCGGTACATCCTAAGATCTTTGCATCCTAAGATCCGGCAGTGTAAGTCCCTTACACATGCCGAATCTTCTGTCTATCTCTTGGAAACTGATTCTGTGGATCAGTTCCAAAGATAGAAACAGGGATACGACGGCGTATCAGTAGATACGCCGTCGTATCTCTTTTGAGGATATGGCCCATAGACACACTCTCTTGCTTTCTCCTGAGACTATCAACATTTTGAAAAGATGGGAATGTCACACCAGCTTGTATAGTCCTTTTAAAGATTTTATTTTGCAACAGCCTACGCGTTTCAGGGGCTCAGCACTCCTCCTTAAAGTGGAGTTCCAGCCAAAAATGGAACTTCCACTTTTTGCAATCCCCCCACCCCTCACATTTGGCACCTTTCAGGGGGAAGGAGGGAGCAGATACCTGTGTAATACAGGTATTTGCTCCCACTTCCGGGCATAGATAACCTCGGTGATCGAGACGACCTACGCCACTTCCTGCGCCTACACTTTCCTCCCTCGCTGTCTTCTGGGAGACACACAGGTCTCAGAAGACAGCAGGGACCAGTAAGAACACGCAGCGCGACTTACACATGCGCAGTAGGGAACCAGGAAGTGAAGCCGCAAGACTTCACTTCCTGATTCCCGCACCAAGGATGGCGGTGGCAGCAGCTAAGAGCCGAGCGATTGATCGGCTTTGGCTGCCGACATCGCGGACACCCCGGACAGGTAATTGTCCATTTATTAAAAGTCATCAGCTGCAGTATTTGTAATTAATATTTTTTTTTTAGGCGGACCCCTGCTTTAATTGGACTAAAACTGACAATGAAGTACAAAAATTCATTAAAATGTGTTAAAAGTTAAATATATATATATATATATATATATATACACAAAATACACAAATACCGTGATGCGTTTATATTGGAACCAAAAAGGACACACACCATCTTTGAATTGAGAAGTGTAAAAACAAATAAAAAAAAATGTGTTCTTATTAAAGGCAGTAAAACAAAACAACACAAAAACAACAACAACAACAAAAAAAAGAGAACTATTTTTTCTTGTTCTTGTGTTGTTTTATTGCCACTTTTTTCTTTTTTGTTATACAATGGCATGTCTTTTTTTGGTCTAATAAGAATCCATCAAGGAAATTGCACTTTTATACTATATATATATATATATATATATATATATATATATATATATATTTATTTGTGAAATTTTGACATTAATATTGAAAATATGACTGATCATGCCAAAAAACTATTTTTTTATTTAAGGATGGCCATCACATGAAGCCATTTCTTATAACATCGTTTTTTGGATTCCTTTTAATGATAACAGAAATCATCCAAATGGCCTTAACAAAAAGTTTACATACCCTGGAATGTTCGGCCTTGGTACAGACACAGAAGGTGGCACACAGAAGTTAAAATGGCAATTAAAGGTTTATTTCCCACATTTGTAGATATTTAAATCACAATTACTGTCTGTGTATAAATAGTCAATGAGTTTGTTAGCTCTCACATGGATGTACTAAGCAGGCTAGAAACTGAGCCATGATGAGGTAGAAAAGAACAGTCAAAAGACCTGCGTAACAAGGTAATGAAACTTTACAAAGATGGAAAAGGATATACAAAGACATCAAAAGCCTTGAGTACTGTTAATCACTTATTAAGAAGTGGAAAATTAGGGGCTCTTTTTATACGAGCCAAGGTCAGGTAGACTGCTTAAAAAATATAATGTTTGGGGGTTCTAAGCAATTGTCTAGCAAAACAATGTCGATTTTTACATAAATGAGGAGTGTCAGAATTGGCACCGGGGCTGAAGTGGTTAATGAATTTCATTTTATCTCTCCCAAGGACAGGTTCACTTGAAATAAACCTGGTAAACATTACATTTGGTCTCTTCTTACTTAGTAGAAAATTTTTTTTTGCTCCTCGCCATTCCCCTCGCCGGGCTCTAAATAGGTGAATGCCTTTTCCCCCTAGGTAACCCAATTATAGAAGATGCAGAGAGAAAATAGTATTAAAAATAAATAAAAGGAAGAGTCTTTTCAGCGTCCGCTTGCCAATACGTGAAAGACAGTCAGCTCCTCAATTATCTAAAAGCGGTCATCCAATCTGCCTCTCGGTGGGGGGAGTCGCAAACTCCCAGACTGCCGGGACCTACAAATTAGGCGCATTGGAGAGACGGCACTTGGCGGCCTCTTCAGCCCCGGCCTCTCGGAGGAGAAGAAATTGGCGCTGACTTTTCCAATCAAAGAGGTGAAGAATTGATTTAACTGGAGGTCTTGTTAGGTGATGGAGGACAGATGACTTCCATCCACAGCGGACAAACAGAAAGGGCGGTTTTAGAAATGGACCATTTCCAGCATCAAAATTATTATTATTTTTTTTTATAATATATTAATACTATTTTTTAAAGGATTAAAAAAGCAAATTTTCTTGACTGCTGAGGCGCAATGATCCCAGGTACCCTTTACTACAAAATTCTGTACATAAACCTTCCTCCTTGCCCCTTCATCCCAATAAATAAACACTTTTACAACCATTAAGTTGGAAAGGGCAAGGCCACAGCTTTATTAAAGCAAACATAACGTTTTCAACATTCAACATTTTATAACCAGTGCCAGTCACAGTTGTACTGTGAGCACAATTCCAAAAGGGGGGGGGGGGGCTGTCCTTACCATAAGTGCTGGACAGGCCGCCTACTTCCGGTGTCCATAAAGGGCATGGCCCGCTACGGGCATTTTCTGCTGGCAAGGTCAAGAAAACCGCAGCAAGCTGTGACATACCATAACAAAAAAGGGGTGGAAGGGTAGGCAGCTCTTCCCAGCGCGCTTCCAAAAAGACCCAGAATTCCCTGGGGCGATCCCTTTTATCTGAGCTCAGGCCCAACCCATCCCCCAACTAGCCAATCCTTCCGTGACCACCGCCTTGTCCAGTACCTGGCCATGCCCCCATCAGTCAAGGCTCTCTTTCCCTAAAGGGCTCAAGAGGCCTTCATTTTGGATAGGTTGGCGAAGGGTTGAAGCTGACCTCCAGCCTTCCCCAGTTGTACAGACCCTTGATCTGTACTGAAATTGTTTACTTTGATTTCACTGCACACTCTGAGCTTCTCACAATGTGCATTAGAGGCTGCAACTAATCAGACAAAGCCCATCTCTTTTCCTGGCTGCAGGACCTCCAGCATCATATAAATCTTTCCTCCTCAGCCTAACCGCTCCTGGCCTGCCCCTTTCATAAATTGGATTTTAGTTCTTTCAATTATGGAGGATCAGCATGACCTGGAATCAGGGCCAGAACAAGGGGAAGGCAGGAGAGACGGTTGCCCTGGGCGCAATGGTTTACTGTAGGGATGGGGGCACCTTCCTTCTGTTGCAAAGCTGACAGGAGCAGTGACAGCGGCAGTGATTTTAACAAGTGAGTAACTGCTGGGTCCCCCCTTGAAATGTCTATTTTAATCTATTTTAATCTGTCCCTGTTTCAATCTAAGATTCCCCACCCCAGGGCGCGCGGAGTCTAAGGTCCAGCAGGTTTTCCCCAGAGCCTCTAGTGGTGAGGATGGCTTTCGATGCAGCTGAACCCAGGTCGCGGCCTCGAGGTTCCTACCCTATCTGTCCCTGTCTATTCATAATACCCTGGACATCACAAACAGGGGAGTAGTTTGGCATCTTTGCCCTGGGTGCTGGATGACCTTGTCCTGGCACTGCCTAGGGTGCAGCCTGCCTGAGAGTGCCCACTCATCCAAACTGGGATCCATCTATCAAGGCATTGTGATATTTGCCTAACTCCTTCAAGAGTCAGCCCACTGCTTGCATCAGAGCCGAGGGTTTGTGTACTACTACTGAGACAGGGTGCTGTGATGTTTTCAGGAGGCTATGTACATAAATCTGTTGGTCCTCCTACTAGCTATCCATTACATAGAGAAGCACAGAGACACAGTGATAACATCATCAGTCTAAAATAGCATATGTAATGAAAACGGAAATATTATATTTAAAAAAGATTATTAGTATGGTGATGAGGGGGAAAAAAAAGAACCAGGAAAGAAAATATAAACAGATTAAAGTTCATCTATGAAGCAAACTTCTGCAACCTCGGAGTGACCTGCCCCAGCATTGTGTGAGCGCAGAATTTACCTTTTGTCTTCAGGTAAAGCAGGAAACCAAAAATAAGTGAAAGTCACTGGAGGGAGACGGTACCTAGAATAGATGGAGGGAATTTTTTTGTGTTCTAAGATGCAGATCCAACCAGATGAAAAGCTGTCACTTGATGTACAACGCAATCCGCTCAGCTGGGATGTCTCTATTAACAAAGCCATCAGCCTCAGAGGGGATTGAAAAATGACCGCTCTGTAAAGTGGATCTATCAGGAGATACAGTTCTGTGCAAAAGTTTTATGCAGGTGTGAAAAGATGCTGTAAATTAAAGTGTATGTTACCCCCCCCCCCCCCCAAAAGAAAAAAATTGATCCTGCTCCTCTAAAGAATCGCTTCCCTAACACTGTCCCACCTCTCAGCCAATCAGGTGCATCGGGTCTGGTTACTGGTCACCTGATTGGCTGAAGCGACATCGAGGGTGGAGAAGACATTAAGGGGGCCTGGAGAGGACGGCGCTGACCCGAGGAAAGTAAGTGCTGGGCTGGTGGGTAACTGGCTGAATTAGGGGGCACAAACTGGTGGAAATTGGGGGCATAATCTGGCGGCAATTGGGGGCACAAACTGGCGGAAATTGGGGGCACAAACTGACGGCATTTGGGGGCACAAACTGGTGGCATAATCTGGCGGCAATTGTGGGTATAATCTGGTGGCAATTGGGGGCACAAACTGGCTGCAATTGGGGGCACAAACTGGCGGATATTGGGGGGACAAACTGGCTGCAATTGGGGGGACAAACCGGCTGCAATTGGGGGCACAAACTGGCAACAATTGGGGGCACAAACTGGCTGCAATTGGGGGCACAACTGGCTGCAATTAGGGGGGACAAACATGGCTGCATTTGGGGGCACAAACTGGCTGCAATTAGGGGGACAAACTGGCTGCATTTGGGGGCACAAACTGGCTGCAATTAGGGGGACAAACTGGCTGCATTTGGGGGCACAAACTGTCTGAAATTAGGGGGACAAACTGGCTGCATTTGGGGGCACAAACTGGCAGCAATTGGGGGCACAAACTGGCTGCATTTGAGAGGACAAACTGGCAGCATTTAAGGGGACAAACTGGCGGCGTTTGATGGGCACGTTGGCTGCGTTTAATGGGCACAGTGGCGGCAATTGATGGGTTTTTTTTTCAGTTTGTTTGCGCCTTCCCCAAAAATTTGGAGCACCAGCCGCCACTGCTCTAATCCTACAAAATCCCTGACATTGTGCAAGTGTAAATCCTTGTACACACGGTACGATTGTTGGCCAACCGAGCATCTGATTTTTGTCAAAAGGGTGTGTGCCAGGATCTTGTCTTGCATACTAAAGTTACACAAATTGTCGTGCCACAAACTCGAACGTAGTGACGTACTACGAGGAATTTCAGCTCTTGAGCTTCACGCTTTTGGGTCCCTTCTGCAAATTTTGTGTTTGGTGAGCAGTGATTCCGAGCATGCGTGTTTGTACTTTCAACTTTTGAGTGACGGATTTGTGTACTCTCCATACGAAAATCAGACGTGAAGCTGTTGTCTGGCAAAAATTTACTAGCCAACATCCAACATTTGTTGGCAGAAAATTGGACAATTGCCAAAAGGAGCGTACTAATGGTAAGATTTTAGGACAACGGTCTGTCAACAGATAATCCCCTTCCGAAAACCGTACCGTGTGTACGAGGCTTAGGAATTGAGGCCAAAGGGCAGTCACATCAAATATTGATTTAATAAAGATTTTTTTCTGTTCACTCACTTTGCATTTTATAAACTGATAAAAATAAACAATGAACATATATTTTTGAAAACATTCCTACAGACTTTCTTCACACTGTAAGGGGTTAGCTCGGTAGCGGGGTGTGTGATCCCCTGGATGGGTTCACTACACACTGAATTTATACAGACAGGCAGTCGAAGACGGTTGAAAGCAAAGATTTTGGTTTATTCTTCCATCTTGCTGGAAACAATTGCAAGCATCCAAACAGCATAAACACAATCAAACATAAAATAAACCCTGGCCACTTGGGGCGTCTACCTTCACCACACAGGAACCTATCTATGGAGTCTGGCACAGCCTAGTGCTGGACAGACACTGCTGGTCCTACAGCAGAAAAACAATAGTCTCTTGATTTTTATCACACAGAAAAATCAATCACCCCCTCAGAAGACTTTCAGCTACTGCTCTCCTTCACTTCAGAAAGCCTCCGGATGCAGAATATCAGTGGTAATCCTCTGGATTACTTATAGAGGCCTTAATTGCCTCATTCTGAACAGCTGAAGTTTTGCAACGCCCTTAAACCTTTCCTGGCTACTTTTGCAGCCGACGCCTAATAACAATTGGTGTATTGTCTAAACAAGGCAGAAATGTATCTCCCGTTTGTGACAACACCCACAGATTTACCTGACTTCCTGTCACAACACCTACCTAAAACTTTTGCACAGTACTGTATGTTCCATGCTTAGTCCATGCATGCTGACTTCAAGTAATGTGTAACACTTCAAGGTATTTATTCTCTCCCACAGAGATTATAGTACTCCCCTTAATAATATCTTCATCTGCTTTTCTTTTCCGGAGGATGGCACCATCTTTGCTCAGGCATCATCCAGGGTCACCATTTACTTTCTGGACTGAGATGCTGGGAATCCTGGTTCCTGTGTCGTTCTTGACTGTGTCCCAAAATGTCTGACACAGATCAGCCCCTTCTGCAGCCTCTCACCTTGTGACTTGATATAAAATTACAGCATTGCAGTCTGATCACTGGGGAAGGAGAGACTGAGGAAATGCTTCATTCTGCCTGCAGCAGACCGAAGACCTCATCTGAGCCTAGGCAGAGTCACTGGACTGAAGATAAAGGATGGATTTTAATGATAAAAGGTGGAGCTTTTTTTTTTAAATGACACTGTTGCTGTATATTGGGACACGTTTAGGAATTTATTTATGCAGACTTGTGAAGATTGAAGTGATTGTAAAGTCTTGTTTTTTTTTTTATAACAAACATGTTAACCCCCCACCCTCTGCCAACACCCGCTGTGATTGTTCACATTCGGAGTCTGTCATCAGATCCTGGGTAATGATTAATGGCCGGGTTCTGCTGATCGGCTGCGTCACAATCAACACAGGGCTCTATACAGAGGAGCAAGCTCTCTGTTTCTTATATCTGCAAAGCAGGGATAAGAAACAAAGAGATCTGTTGTAAAACATTGCACATTTTTAGGCCCACATTTAACCCCTTGATCACTCTAGATGTTAATTGCTTCCAAGCTGGTGTCATTAGTACAGCGACAGTGTGTAGTGTTATCACTGTATTAGTGTCACTGGTGATGTCAGTGGCAATTAGTCAGTCCCCCCCCCCCCCAATTGGTCAGTTAGTGTCATATAGCTCACTGCACTATCGCAGTCCCATTACAAGTCGCTGATCACCGGCATTACTAGTTACAAAAAAAAATGACAGCATATACTGATATGCCAATACTGGGGGTAATATTGCTTACATTGTTACCAATCATGGGGGGTAATATTGCATCAACTGGTTCCAATGCTGGGGGTTATTACTGAATCCACTGACCCCAATATTTGGGGTAACATTACATCCACTGGTACCAATACTGGGGATTATTACTGCATCCACTGGTACCAATGCTGGGGATTATTATTTCAACCACTGACTCCAATACTGGGGGTAATAGTGCATCCAATGGTGCCAATGCTGGGGGTTATAATGGCAACCACTAACACCAATACTGGGGGTAATATTGCATACACTGGTACCAAATCTGGGGGTAATATTGCATCAACTGGTTCCAATGCTGGGGGTAATATTGCATGCACTGTCGTCAATGCTGGGGGTTATTATTGCATTCACTGACTCTAATACTGGGGATGTAATATTGCATCCACTGGTACCAATGCTGAGGGTTTTTATTGTATCAACTGATATGACAATACTGGGGGTAATATTGCTTACATTGTTACCAATTCTGGGAGTAATATTGCATCCACTAATACCAATGCTGGGGATTATTATTGCATCCAATACTGGGGGTAATATTGCATCCAGTGGTTCCAATGCTGGGGTAATATTGCATCCACTGGTACCAATGCTGGGGGTTATTTTTGCAACCACTGACTCCAATACTGGGGGTAATATTGCATCCACTGGTACCAATGCTGGGGGTTATTTTTGCAACCACTGACTCCAATACTGGGGGTAATATTGCATACACTGGTACCAAATCTGGGGGTAATATTGCATCCACTGGTACCAATGCTGGGGATAAATATTGCAACCACTGACTCCAATACTGGGGGTAATATTGCATCCACTGGTACCAATGCTGGGGGTTATTATTGCAACCACTGACTCCAATACTGGGGGTAATATTGCATCAACTGGTTCCAATGCTGAGGGTAATATTGCATGCACTGACATCAATGCTGGGGGTTATTATTGCATTCACTGACACCAATGCTGGGGGTAATATTGCATCCACTGCTGTCAATACTGGGGGTAATATTGTATCCACTAATGCCAATACTGGGGGTAATATTGTATCCACTAATGCCAATACTGGGGGTAATATTGTATCCACTGATACCAGTGCTGGGGGTTATTATTGCATTCACTGACACCAATACTGGGGGTAATATTACATCCACTGACATCAGTGCTGGGGGTTACTATTAACAAATGAGCATTTCTCCTGCTTTCATTTCAATGTGCTTTGCTGCAAAAAATGCCAATTACAGTGTTTTATGCATCCGCATAGATAAAACAGGAATAAGAGAAAATGATGGGAGCATTGGAATTACTAAAATAAATCACACATTTTAACAGGAAAGTTCAATTCTGATCTGAATTAATTTAGGGATCGGTCACGAGAAGGTGGTGCGGGAAATCCTTTTCCATGCGTGTTTCCCACGCAGCATTCCAAATATATATATTCCTAAGGACGCCTCTAGCCCAGATCACAATGGCAGTGCGTTTGCCTGCACTGGATCTCATGCAGTGCCATGCAATTTGGTGCCGTATGTTTCTGAAATTGTAGCGCATGCATTACATATTGTGTGATTTAAATGAATGCGCTAAAAATCGCAGCGCGTGGAATTGCACAGGAATTGAGCAGAAAGCGGGAGCACGTTCCTGTGCAATTCAGCCTAATTTAAATGATAACGTTCTAATTATGCCCTTGATTCGTTTGCAGTAAACCAGTATTGGGGGCAGTCTGGCATTTTTGCCCTGGGCACCAGAAGATCCTGTGCCATCACTGATCAGGACCCCCCAGACTGTAACTTGCAGACTTTACTGGCGGTATAGAGGGTTCTGCTCACAATCACTGATCACCACTAGAGGGGGTATATTTTAGGCTGCAGAATATGCAAAATATGGAACAGCAAACAAGTAAACATGTGAAAGTCACATTAAAAAAAAAGACTCTCGTGTAAAAGTTACTGAAAATCTCTGCTCTCCAATCACTTGAAAACGAAGAGCACCATGTAAGGTATTGGGAAGGAAGGATAGTATACGGGGGGCACGGTGAGGGTCCGTCTCCGGTAATCAGGACACTGGAAGCTGTGCGGAGTGCAGAGAAAACTTTCTACAGCCTGAAGGAGAACGGGAGAGTGGGCGGGGCTGCGAGCCTACAGGAGGCGGGGCTGTCCACTCTCGGGAATGTCTCATGGGAAGGGCGGGGTCACTAAGTGACAGGGGCGGAGAGAAGGCGGAGCTTAGCTCTCCCGCATTGACACTGTAGAGTGCGTCCAGCACAGAGCGCAGTGATCTCCTCCTCCATCACACAGCCCGGAGATAGAGAGAAAACACAACACAACTTCTACAAGTAACTTTCCCCGCACTCACTCCGTCCCCGGGATCTCTCCAGGATTACACCGACCCGGACAGTGTGCAGCCCGAGAGCCGAGAGCAGCATCCGGACTCACTGCGGATTCCACAACTGTGAGTAACTCCGAGCCGTGTGTGTGAGAGAGAGAGTGTGTGAGAGCTACTCCATCCCCCCAATCTGTACTCCCCGCACTGTGCCCCAGCCTGAGATCAGAGCAGTGCTAACTTCCCCCCCCACCCCCCCCCCCCCTCAGTGTAATATTGTATCACTACTACACCCCCCCAGTGTAACATTGTATCACTACTACCCCCCCAGTGTAACATTGTATCACTACTACCCCCCAGTGTAACATTGTATCACTACTACCCCCCCCCCAGTGTAACATTGTATCACTACTACACCCCCCCAGTGTAACATTGTATCACTACTACACCCCCCCAGTGTAACATTGTATCACTACTACCCCCAGTGTAACATTGTATCACTACTGCCCCCCCAGTGTAACATTGTATCACTACTGCCCCCCCAGTGTAACATTGTATCACTACTGCCCCCCCAGTGTAACATTGTATCACTACTACCCCCAGTGTAACATTGTATCACTACTACACCCCCCCCCCCCCCAGTGTAACATTGTATCACTACTGCACCCCCCCCCCCAGTGTAACATTGTATCACTACTCCCCCCCCCCCCCCAGTGTAACATTGTATCACTACTACCCCCCCAGTGTAACATTGTATCACTACTACACCCCCCCCCCAGTGTAACATTGTATCACTACTGCACCACCCCCCCCCAGTGTAACATTGTATCACTACTGCACCCCCCCCCCAGTGTAACATTGTATCACTACTGCACCCCCCCCCCAGTGTAACATTGTATCACTACTGCACCCCCCCCCCCAGTGTAACATTGTATCACTACTG
Source organism: Rana temporaria (assembly GCF_905171775.1). Taxonomy (NCBI): domain Eukaryota; kingdom Metazoa; phylum Chordata; class Amphibia; order Anura; family Ranidae; genus Rana; species Rana temporaria. Next base: position 377,366,951 of record NC_053491.1, on the reverse strand, counting down.
CACCCCCCCCCCCCAGTGTAACATTGTATCATTGATTATCCAAATGCAACCATTTATCACTACATTGTTGCTACAAAGAAGTCCCCCTCAGCCTGTATCCCCTCCAGAGGAGCCTCCTATCCCTGGTTTTGGCTGCAGGGCAATTCCTGTGACTGAACCCCAAATATCGGGTTGTACTTTTCTGGGTCCCCCAAGTCTTGTGGTGTTCTGTATCCTGTGTGTCCTCCAGTATCTGGCGTCTTCCTACTCCATGGAGTGACATGTGTGAGCGGTCCCTCTGCTCTTCCTCATTGGTCTCTGCTGCCCTGATTGGACCCCCAAATCCTTCTGCCATCCAATCCTAGATCTGGACACCCTGTGTGACCCCAGTGTGAGACGGGACCCCCAAAACCATATTCTTGTTCCGGATTCAGATTACCTGGACCATATTCTTTGTGCTGTACCCACAATTTACTGCCCTCCCTGAACCCCACAACAGTCTGAATAGTACCCCACCACTGTGAGCAAGAGCTGTACCCCTCGCCCTGTACCCCCACCAATGTGAGCAGGAGCTGTACCCCGGCCAATGTGAGCAGGAGCTGTACCCCCACCAAGCTGAGCAAGAGCTCCCCCCCCCCCCCCCCCCCTCCACTGTAGAGTAGCTGGATGATACCCCTCACTGCTCCCACAACAGACAGATGAATACCTCTTACCCTGTACCCCACCAAACAATGTACTTCTCTCACTGTACCCCATAACTGGGGCCTACATTGTGCTGCCAAAGTTCCCCACCAAAATCATCTTGGGTAAACTCTTGCTCTTTGCACTTATACAACAATGGGTGCAATTTACTGAAACTGGAGCAGCTTTGCATCGTAACCAATCAGTGTCTATCTTTGTTCAGTTAAGCTTTGAAAATGAAAGATGGAAGCTGATTGGAGCAGCTGTGCATGGCAGGCAGATTCTGACTGCTCTAGTCTTAAATTCCTCCCAATGGGTTCTCACTGCCAGGTAAAAAGCATTGGCCCAGATTCAAGTAGAATCGCGCAATATTTGCGTGGGCAAAGAGCAAATTTTTTTCTCTGCGCCCATGCAAATATTGCGCTTTGCTCGCGATTCACGGAGCAGTTGCTCCGTAAATTGCGCGGGCAATATGCTAAGCAGCCGGGCGCAAGGCTGCCTAATGTAAATGATCCCGCCGGGGGCGGGAATCATTTAAATTAGGCGCGCTCCCGCGCCGAGCGAACAACGCATGCTCCGTCGGGAAACTTTCCCGACGTGCATTGCGGCAAATGACGTCGCAAGGACGTCATTTGCTTGTAAGTGAACGTGAATGGCGTCCAGCGCCATTCACGGTTCACTTACGTAAACGACGTGAAATTTGAACGTCGCGAGCGAGAGGCGCAGCTATACTTTAGCATTGGTTGCCCCTGCTATAGCAGGAGCAACCTTGCGCTAAAGGCGCCGTACGGAAACTCCGTACCTTGCGTACGCAGGGCCCGCGTAACTTTTGTGAATCGGTGGTAGTATGCAATTTGCATACTACACGCCGATCACAAAGGCCGCGCCCCCTAGCGGCCAACGCAAGAATGCAGCCTGGGATGTGAAGGCATAAGGAGGCTTATGTTTGTCACATCCTAGGCTGCATTCGGTGTAACGAGGTTCCTGAATCAGGAGCACTCGTTACACCGGAGCAAGTAAGCACTTGCGCCGCGCAACTATGGTTGCGCGGGCGCAAGTGCTTCTTGAATCTGGGCTATTGTGAGTAAGGTGTATGCTTCATACTACCTCCCCCAGCATGTCGGCACTACTTCTGACTAGTGCATAAAGTGCCCACCTTGTACCCGGGTACCTACATTGTGTTCAGAGTGCACCATCGCCATAGTATAGATACATTCTAGCCATGGGGTAGGCAACCTTTGGCGCTCCAGCTGTTGTGGAACTACATTTCCCATGAGGCATTGCAAGGTTGGCAGTTACAATTACTCCCAGAGGCATGATGGGGTTGTCAGTTCTGCAGCAGCTGGAGTGCCACAGGTTGCCTACCCCTGTTCTAGCCTATCCTCATTTACATCTATTCTCATCTACCTGCCTATAATAATTTACATCTATTCTACACCTCTCTCTACCTGCCTATAATAACAGAAATCACAAGTCTCCAAACTTTCTAAACAAAAGTCCAGGAGTAGTGCCCCCGTTTTGGGTGCCGGTGGAGGGAGTAGTGCCCCCGTTTTGGGTGGAGGGAGTAGTGCCCCCGTTTTGGGTGGAGGGAGTAGTGCCCCCGTTTTGGGTGGAGGGAGTAGTGCCCCCGTTTTGGGTGGAGGGAGTAGTGCCCTCGTTTTGGGTGCCGGTGGAGGGAGTAGTGCCCTCGTTTTGGGTGCCGGTGGAGGGAGTAGTGCCGGTGGAGGGAGTAGTGCCCCCCGTTTTGGGTGGCGGTGGGAGGAGTAGTGCCCCCCGTTTTGGGTGCGTGTGGAAGGGAGTAGTGGCCCCGTTTTGGGGGCCGGCGGGAGGAGTAGTGCCCCCGTTTTGGGTGCCTGTGGAAGGGAGTAGTGCAAAACAAGCATAGCGCCATAGTTTGGCAACTGCTGATCTAGATCTATTTTGCTCCTCTACCTGTCTGTTATACTATTATTCAGGCTTTATAAAGCTCCGACAGTTTGCACAGCGCTTTACACAAGGGCAGACAGTACAGTGACCTTACAATCAGACTTCTCCCCAGAGATTCCCTTCCAGTAATATTGTGTATAAACCTTGTTACACCAACTAATCCTTTCTAATCACATTTAAGCTGCATCTCTACATACCCATTTCTGCAGCTAGACGGTCATGCTGGGACTTGTAGTACCTTGAAGGTTCCAGTCTGACCTGCCATTGCCCCTCAGTACATTCTATATAGTGATATGTTGGGTGTTTGGGATATTTAAAGGGGCAGCAATGAATGTTTTTATAGTGATCTAGTGTATTCCTGGACTCGCTTTGTCCCGTCTTGCCCACCAGACATGATCACTTTGACATCCGATGAACTGCAAGTGGCAGCCAGCGGTGTGCAGGTTCCGACTTGTCCTTGTAACGGCTGTGACACTCCTATTTCTATCCCGTCTTGTAAGGACATAATTGTCTTCTTACTACAACATCCAGGCAGAGCTATCCACGAGACTTATCGCTTCCAGGGACACTGCTGCCGAGTCCATTCAAAGCCCCATTACCTTCATGTAAACAATATTCGGTCCCATTATACTGGAATGTAAACACCATTTCCACTTGGATATATCTGTAGATATGGTGTGCAATTCTTATCACCTTGGCCCACAAAGTAACTTCATAATTCAGTGCGCAAAGTTGGAGTTTTATCATTTCTGAACACTTTTAGGACGTGTCACCGTACCTTTAAATAGTGGGCAGTTGGCACTTTTACATACGTCTCGTCTGCACCATGGGTCAATTTGCTGATTCTTTCATATAAGGAGTGGAGAGATTTAAAAGCTGTCAAAAGAAAATATCCGGGGAGTCTGCCAAGTTTTTAACAGGAAACATTTGTAACCAACTTCCTTCTTGGATCAAAGGGATAAACTTCTGTGTGTGTAAGAGCCGGTTCACACTGGGGCGACTCGTCAGGCGACTCAGCCGCCTGACGACTCGCGTCCCATTCTATGCAATAGAACCGTTCTAATGGGAGCGACGTAAGTCGCTCCGACTTAGAAAAAGGTTCTTGTATGACTTCGGGGGCGGCTCGGGGCGACCTGCATTGACTTCTATACAGAGGTCATTTTGCAGGTCGCCTCTGAAGTCATTGCGGAGTCGCCCCCGAAGTCATGCCGCCTAAGTGTGAACTGGCTCTAAAGAGAAAATCTGGCAGTCTGCCAAGTTTTCAACGACATGAAACATTGTAACTAACTTCCTTCTTGGTTCAAACTTCTGTGTGTAAATGCAGGAAGTTTAACCACTTAGTCTGATGCCGCGTACACACGACAATTTTTTTTAAATTGGTCATTAAAAACGATCGTGTGTAGGCTCCAAAGCATTTTTCTCGACGTGAAAAAATCGCCCATTAAAAATTTAGAACATGCTTCAAATTTTTCTCGCTGTTTTTCACATCGTGAAAACGGGTCGTGTGTAGGCTTTAACAAACGTGCATGCTCAGAAGAAAGTTATGAGACGGAAGAGCTTGGTCTGGTAAAACTAGCGTTTGTAATGGAGATGGCACATTCGTAACGCTGTAACAGACTGAAAGCGCGAATCGTCTCTCACCAAACTTTTACTAACACGAAATCAGCAAAAGCAGCCCAAAGGGTGGCGCCATCCGAATGGAACTTCCCCTTTATAGTTCCGTCGTACGTGTTGTATGTCACCGCGCTTTGCTCGAGCATTTTTTTGGCAAGGCAGGTTTGACAAGAATCGCGTTGAGAAAAACGTAGTTTTTTTTCCATGACATTAACAACGGTCGTGTGTATGCGGCATTAATCTTTTTCTGACATTTTGTTTCTTAAGGTAAAATCAATATTTTTTTACTAGAAAATTACTTGGAAAATTACTTAGCTAGAGAATAAAATGTCAAGTTCTGCAATATTTTATGTCACGCTGTATTTGCCCAGCGGTCTTTCAAATAATTTTTTTGGGGAAAAAATACACTTTAATGGAGAAAAAAAAAAAAAACGAAACGGTAAAGTTAGCCTAATTTTTTTTTTTTTTTTGTTTGAATGTGAAAGATGATGTTACGCAGCGAGAATCATGATCTATCTTCTAAGCAAAAAAATTGCGATTCTCATTTTAGCCAGAATCGTGCAGC